>NW_027507748.1:529562116-530271282 GCF_037356315.1 Lithobates pipiens
TCTCCCTCTCCCTCTCTCTCTCCTCTCTCTCTCTCTCTCTCTCTCTCTCTCTCTCTCTCTCTTCTCTCTCTCTCTCTCTCTCTCTCTCTCTCTCTCTCTCTCTCTCTCTCTCTCTCCCCTCTCTCTCTCTCCCCCCTCCTCTCTCTCTCCCCCTCTCTCTCTCTCTCCCCTCTCTCCCTCCTCCCCTCCAAATTTTCCGTTGCCCCCCTCCATGGTAGCGGGTGAAGAGCTTCCACCCCAGAGATGGGGATAAGATTATTTGTGTTGTTACTAGTCTTGATGCCATCCCCTACCTGTATTTTCCAGTTTGGATATTGTGGTGTTTGCTCTTTGGAACTATGTTTATGATTATGCAGCCCCTGCGAGGGCACCCGAGAAGCGGATTCTATTTCTTGTCTACTTAAATTTCTAATAAAAATATTGAAAACAGAAAAAAAAAATCCATAATGCAACATTATTTCTTTAGCTTATTCAAGCTTTTAGGCCTCCTGCACACTGGAGGTTATAAAAACTCCAGTAGCGTTTTAGCTGTTGAATACGTTTTGCAGCAGTGTTTCAGTCCTAAGACTCCCTGGCCAATAAGGGGCTTCCTGATTGGCTGGGAGTGAGGAAGACAATAGCCAATATTCATTCGCTATTGTCACACAAGTGGGTGTGCTCGGGGGCACAGAGCTCTGAGCCCACCCTTTTTTTTTTATTTTTTTTTTTTTTATTTTTATTTTTTTATAGCCTAGTAGAGCCTCTGGCTCTAATCACAAGCTTAAAAACATTGCAATCCATGTGTCTGGCACCCCTCCATGTGGATCTTAGTTGAAGTGCAGTATATCTGAATAGATTTCCTGTGATTTGTAAAGCTATGAGTATGCACAAATCTAGCCTGAAACGCATTGACTTTTTTTCTCTGACTTTTTTTCTCTGCCCCCAGAGTGCAGCTGTCCAGATTCCTTCCAACTTCTAATGTGCATAGCTAGTTTAAGCTGAACTGACACCTGAATTTTATGAGCGGTATAGAGGATTGAAATGGCAGACCCGCCTCGCTCAGCGGCACGCCTTCTCTGGCAACCTTCTCCTTATCGTTATAAAGATGCTTAAAATCGCTCACCTACAAAAGCAATGCTCTGCGCCCTGGGCGGAAAATCCCCACGATACCAGTGTAGTAATATATAAACAATGTGAAAACACACTATGAAAGTAGCTACTTAAATGTAAAACATAGATATAAATGCAAAATTTAAAAAAAAAAAAAGTCTTGATTAAAATAGTCCTTTAAAATATTGCAGCAGCTCTTCCTGTCCAATCCGATAAACAAGACAAGCTTTCATATATAGTCCACACATGAGCAAAAATGGAAACTGAGGAGGTCTATTGTAGCTTTTCCTGTGTTCTGTAAAGAGAAACTTCCACCCTACACTTCCCTCAGACGAAGTCCGGCATTGATGAAACGTGTTAGACGTGATCTACCAGAGGTGACGTGTGCGCTCCACGGGCCGAGGAACCAGGAAGCGTACCACTGCTGTACACAGCGGTAGCTTTCTTATCTTTCCGGCGACCAGGAAAACCCACAGGCACAGTGCACTTTACTTTTTGCTTCATTTTAATTCGCATTTGTTACGCATATTTTGTAAAAGGGTTGTGTTTTTGATTAATAAAACTTTTCAAGCAGTATTACACTATGTGGATATTTCATTCCTCTCACATGGTTTACTGAAGCCCGAGATAGCGTGACTGACACCTGGTGAAAATTTGTAGTGGAGAGGTGGAGAAGCATGTTTATTGTAAAAGGCGCAGTACTGCTGTATCTCTGGTGAGTGCATCCCCATAGGGGAAGTTTCCCTCACGTGATGAAGTGTATGGTGGAAGTTTCTCTTTACAGAACACAGGAAAAGCTACAATAGACCTCCTTCGTTTCCGTTTTTGCTCATGTATGGTCTGTATATGAAAGCTTGTCTTGTTTATCAGATTGGACAGGAAGCGCTGCTGCAATATTTTAAAAGGACTATTTTATTGAGACTTTTTTTTTTTTTTTTTTTTAGTATTGCATTTATATCTAACCTTCTCCTTATGTTATATACTCATTTATCTCTGTAATTTTGTTACGTGTGTGTGAATATGCAAACATACAGAGGAGGCGACAATCTCACAACAATGCAATCCCTGCAATTTAGGAGATATTCTTGGGGACCCTCAGGTCTCCAGAACTAGTGTCCCCATTGAAAGGTTTCCCGCTTCAATGAAACACTCTCTGTGGTCAGCACTGATAGACTACAAGTAAAGTCCCAATCTGGGGTAGAAAAAGCAGCATGGCAATGTGTGATCACTAATGCTGGGGGTTGGGGGGTTAAATTTCAGTAGCGCCAATGAAGAAGGTAGGTTAAAAAAATGCAGCAAGACCAGTGTTAATTTTGTCAGCGAATTTCGATTTAAATTTAGTCTTGGGACTAAAATAACATTTTAGTTTTAGTCCCATTTTAGTCTTATTTAGTCGACTAAAATCTCCATTACATTTTAGTCGTTTAAAATCGAATGGGTGTAATTAAATTGTAATGCGTTGGTTAACATTTCTCTACAATTTCCAAACTCATTATATACTGCTGGAGTGAAAAATCTGTTCTGTTGTAGTTTATGGTATTGAGGTATGAACATGCACTACAGACCATTGTTAATTTTGAAGTCAAATTTCAATAACCAGTACTCCCTGGTTTATGCTTTCCATCTGATCCCTCTCCTTCCACATTTGTTTCTCAGAATTTGGAGAATGGGGTGGGGTTCCAGTGATTCTGGTGGCACCAGCCTGGCCCAGAAGGCTCTAGTTCCCAGAGATTGTGAGACTGACAATAGATGGGCCATGGGCACTTCCACGTCGCCCCAATCTACTGTCTTAAGGTCCTATATTCCACTTACAGTCTCTAAATTTGATGGCATGGCTATTGAAGCCAGGGTGTTAAAGGACCGTGGTGTCTACTTTAGTGAATGCTAGAAAAGCTGTCACTAGGAAGATCTATCATAAGGTCTGGAAGACTTGTATTGCTTGGTGCGAAGTAAAAAATAATGGCATCCTCGGAAATACGCGATTAGCAGAATTCTCTCTTTTCTACAGTCAGCTGTGGAAATCAAATTGGCTTTGAGCACAATCTGAGGTCAATTTTGGCCCTTTCGGTATTCTTCCAAAGGCCTTTAGCCTTCCATTCACTGATGCAAACCTTTATGCAGGGACAACTTGCTTGCTTCCCCCCCATTAGTTCACCTATGTGTCCTTGGGACTTGAACTTGGTGCTGTCTGTACACAACCATTTGAGCCCATCAAGGAAATTCCATTAGACTTGCTGTCACACAAGCTAGCCTTCCTGATGGCCATGTCCTTGGCTGAAAGGGTGTCGGAGTTGGAGGCCCTTTTGTGCAGGGAACCACACTTGATCCTTCAACATGGCAGGGTCGGGTCACGACCTGTTCCATCCTTTTTGCCAAAAGCGGTGTCGGCCTTTTATTTAAATTGGGACATTATTTTGCCTTTTTGCTCTCAGCCTCATTTGGCGGAAGAGCGACAACTGCGTTCTGCGTTCTTTGGACATTGTCCAGGTAATCGAGGTTTATTTGTCTAGATCTGCAGAGATCCGAGGATCAGACTCCTTTTTGTGTTTTACCAAAGGCCCAAGAAGGGGCAGGCAGCTTCCATTGCCAATTGGGTCCATCAATTGGTCATTCAGGCCTATGGTCTGAAATGTAAAGCTCCTCCCTTTAGGGTGAGAGCTCATTCTACCAGGGGTGTAGGAACTTCCTGGGATTTTCACCATTGGGTATCTGTGGCTCAGATTTGTAAGGCTGCTACCTGGTCTTCAGTGCATACGTTAACAAAATTTTATCAAGTGGATGTCCGAGTAGCCGAGGGTTCGTCTCGGCCGCAGTGTACTGTGGGCTGCTGTATGAGGTCTGATGGTCATTGTTTGGTAGGGTGTCCCCCTCCCCCTCAAGGCTATTTCTCTGGGACGTCCTAGCAGTTATTGAATATTAGCCTAACTCTGTGTCCCATGATATATGAAAAAGAAAATAAGATTTTTTTTTTTCTGTCATATTTACCTGTAAAATCCTTTTCTTTGAGAACATCATGGGACCTCTTTTTGAGGATTCAGTGCTTGCTACAAAACTGAGGTACTTCCTGTATGGGAGAGGTTTTATAGGGGATCACTTCCTGTCTAGAGACCTTTTTGTCTACCAGTGTGCATTCACCTGGAGATGAAGTATAACACAACAGGTAATGAATATTAGCCTAACTCTGTCCCATGATTTACTCAAAAGGATTTTACGAAAATGTATGACAAAAATAAAGTTTTGGAGTTCTAAAAAAAAATACGGACTTTTTAACTTGTAAACGGCAAGTGTCAGAAATAGGCTTGGTGGAATTATTGGATGACAAACGTTCTGATTTTCAAAAGAAAAATTCAGTTCAGAATTCAACCCATGTAGGGTCTGCATTAGGCTTCAGTCATATGGGTAATATTAAATCATAGTGTAGCGCTAAAAAACAAACAAAAATGACCTAATACATGACGATATGTGATCATAAAATATTTAACCATTCACAAAACTCATATAATGTGCAAAGAATACACCTTAAGTGTATAATTCATAAGTGTATATAATAAAAATAAAAAAAGTCCAAAGAAAAAATAAGAGTCTCTATATAAATGTTGATCCAATCCAAACGTGAGATAAGGGTCACCATCCACCTTCCTTAAATGAGACTAACATGCAGACACCATGTGGTATTCCCGTCACCTTTTAAGATAAAGGCTTACCAGATGTAATAGATCCTACACGAATATACATTCGGAGGATCACACAGGCTTGTGTACTCGTATAAGAGATTTCAGACGTAAATTATCCAGGGAAGTAGCGAATCAAACTAGATGTCTCGGCTAGTTGACAGATCCTCAGCAGTAAAATCCAACTCAAATAGTATTGAACCCATATAAAGAGAAAATAGGGGCTACAATAGTGTAATTCCGTTTAAGAAATTTTTTTTATAAAAAAGTAATGAACTTACATGTAACCAAAGAATCAAGCGCTTAATCAATAAAAACAGTGCTATAGCAGGAGTCCCGACGCGTTTCGTCCTCCAAAGACGTCATCTGGGGTGACGTCTCACCCCAGATGACGTCTTTGGAGGACGAAACGCGTCGGGACTCCTGCTATAGCACTGTTTTTATTGATTAAGCGCTTGATTCTTTGGTTACATGTAAGTTCATTACTTTTTTATTAAATTTTTTTTCTTAAACGGAATTACACTATTGTAGCCCCTATTTTCTCTTTATATGGGTTCAATACTATTTGAGTTGGATTTTACTGCTGAGGATCTGTCAACTAGCCGAGACATCTAGTTTGATTCGCTACTTCCCTGGATAATTTACGTCTGAAATCTCTTATACGAGTACACAAGCCTGTGTGATCCTCCGAATGTATATTCGTGTAGGATCTATTACATCTGGTAAGCCTTTATCTTAAAAGGTGACGGGAATACCACATGGTGTCTGCATGTTAGTCTCATTTAAGGAAGGTGGATGGTGACCCTTATCTCACGTTTGGATTGGATCAACATTTATATAGAGACTCTTATTTTTTCTTTGGACTTTTTTTTTTTTTTTTATTATATACACTTATGAATTATACACTTAAGGTGTATTCTTTGCACATTATATGAGTTTTGTGAATGGTTAAATATTTTATGATCACATATCGTCATGTATTAGGTCATTTTTGTTTGTTTTTTAGCGCTACACTATGATTTAATATTTGTCAATGATTCACTGTTTTATATCCTTGTGATTGTGATAGCAGCTCTTTTTTTTATTTGGATAGCGCAGTGTCACAGGGTAACGTTTTCAGTCATATGGGTGCTAAGAGCGGTAGCCTGTGAATAGGCGGTGTGTTTATGGCGGTGTGTTTATGTCGCTGGAGCTGCTAGGTGCTTAGCGCAGGCCGCCCGTGTCTGGGGATGCAGCACAGACGCAGCCACTCGTTCCAATGGCATGTGTGCAAGTGGCCTGGAATGCATACGGTCTGTATTCGGAGATACCCACCCACCCACGCCTGCCTGTCCTATATGGACAAGTGGCTGTGTCCATGGATCCGTGATGTCCCCATACACTTGCCTGAACTACCTGCACACAGAACCTAGCAGGTCAAGCCCTGTAAACATGCTGCCTATTCATGGACTTCAGGCATTTGAATAACAGACTGCTTGAGTAGTAAACAAAAAAAAACAAAAAATCAATTTCATAAAAGTTTATTGTACGCAACTAATATATTCCCAAGTTTGAAGTAGTAGGGTATGCTATGCAAGATTGATTACCAACTAAAAAACATTCATACACATACATGACGAAAGTACCCTCATTTTTTACAGAACTTTACTGTAGCTGGGCAACACAAATCAAAAATATTTAATTTTTTAATATTCAAAGCAAACTTGCCCATCCATTCATATCGCCATGCTTTTTTTTTTTTTTTTTTTTTTTTATTAAATAGATCATGTTGATTGTGAGAGTAAATTTCATCTTTAACTAGCTTACATTGTTCCAGCTTTATTTAGAAAGGCCATTGGGGGCTTGTTAACTCACCTGGTGAAAGTTTATAAATAACTAGTGTTTTGTCATACGCTCCTGTAGTTAGTTAGTATATTTGTGTTATGGCTTTTAACTGTTGTCTGGATTATGAGTAAAAAATGTCATTAGATCATTTATTGGTTAGTACACATATACTAACGATATAAGGCTGCTTCAGAAACCTCTGCAGGGTCTCGTGCAATGCCAGGATGTCCAGTCTTCTGGGCTTAAAGTGGTTGTAAACCCTTACAACCAACTTTGACCTACAGGTAAGCCTAGATTAAGGCTTACCTGTAGGTCCAAGAAATGGTTTAGGAGATATTTGCCGAAAGACAGGCCCCGCTTTCTACGGCGCATGCGCCGCGGTCAACGGCGACATGCCGTGAGTGGCAGCTCCCCGTGCACATGTGCGAGAGTGACGTCATCGTGGCTTCGCTGAATGACAGCGGCGGAGCAGCGAGACCCACCGAGAAGATGGATGCTCCGGACTACAGGGGACAGCGGTGACTTTGCTGGCTCCTGTGTCAGGTAAGTGACACATAATGGACTATTATGCGATGCATAGTAGTCCTCTTTCATTCCCTGCAAAGGTAAAGCATAATGGAAGTAAACCCATCAGGGTTTACTTCCTCTTTAAGCCATGGGTGCTCAACCTGTGGTTCTCTAGCTTTTTACAGAACTAAAAGTCCCATAATGCCTCTGCTTTTGGGAGTCATACTTGTAACGGTCAGCCTTGCAGTGCCTCATGGGAGTTGTAGTTCTGCAAAAGCTGGAAGGCCACAGGTTGAAAACCCTTGCTTTTTAAAGACAGTGTTTCTCAATCGTTTTTTCAGTCAAGCCTTCCTTTAAAAATAATGGACAATCTCGAGGCATCCCATTCTAAAAATGTAAAAGCTACAGTATTCTAATATTTTTACATAATGTAGCAACATCCACAAGCCCAAGTAGGACACCCAATGTTAGAGAAGATTTATTCTTCCAAAGCAAATATACTTTTGCAAACTGGTACTGACAAGCATTCCAATTTTTTCTATTCTCCCTCAGTTTTTCATAACCACTTCAGCCCCGAACCATTTTGCTGGTCAAAGACCAGACCACTTTTTGAGATTCGGGAACTGTGTCGCTTTAAAAAACGGACAATTGCACGGTCATGCGACGTGGCTCCCAAACAAAATTGACGTCCTTTTTTTTTCCCCCCACAAATAGAGCTTTCTTTTGGTGGTATTTGATCACCCCTGCGGTTTTTATTTTTTGCGCTATAAACAAAAATAGAGCGACAATTTTGAAAAAAAAAAAAAGCATTATTTTTTACTTTTTGTTATAATAAATATCCCCCAAAAATATATTTAAAAAAAACATTTTTTTCCCTCAGTTTAGGCCGATACATATTCTTCTACATATTTCTGGAAAAAAAAAATAAATAAGCGATTGATTGGTTTGCACAAAAGTTATAGCGTTTACAAAATAGGGGATAGTTTTTTGGCATTATTATTAATATATATAAAATTTTTTTTTTACTAGTAATGGCGGTGATTTTTATTGTGACTGCGACATTATGGCGGACACATCAGACATTTTTGACACATTTTTGGGACCATTGTCATTTATACAGCAATCACTGCTATATAAATGCAGGGGTTAAGTGTTCCTAGGGGTGTGTTACTAACTTTGGGGGTCTGGGCTTTCATTTAGTGAACACTGATCTCTGTTCCAATCACATGGAGCAGAGATCAGCATCACTAGTTGCTAGGCAGAATGGGGAAATGCTGTTTACAACGGCATTTCTCCGTTCAGTCGCCCCGTGAGACGATCGCGGGTATGCCCGTGGCGATCGAGACCGTGGGACCCGCGACCGGACTCACGGGTGTCCCCGACCGGCATTCGAGCGATATTAAAGATTGGACGTATCTGTACACCAATATGCCTGTACGTGGCATTCTGCCGACGTACATCGGCGTGCGCCAGTCGGGAACCGGTTAAACACTTAACTAATGTGACCACCACCACTAATGGAGAGGGGCAAGGGAGCAAACAAGGATGCTATGCAGGCAACTGACAGCCTCCTTATCAACCGATAATGCCATTGGTTGCTAGGATGCCAGCAGCTAGAAGGTTATAATGGTGCACAATGAAAACCTGTGATTTAGTGCAACTAAGAAGGCAGCGTTCAAACACACAGGCTTATATACAATTTTTAGGCAATTTTAACACGGCACCCTTGAAGAAACCTCTGGGCACCCTGGTTGAAAACGGCTGCATTAAAGAGGAAGTAAACCCTGATGGGTTTACTTCCTCTTTCATTCCCTGCAAAGGTAAAGCATAATGGACTACTATGCATCGCATAGTAGTCCATTATGTGTTACTTACCTGACACAGGAGCCAGCGAAGTCACCGCTGTCCCCTGTAGTCCGGCGCATCCATCTTCTCGTGGGTCTCGCAGCTCCGCCGCTGTCATTCAGCGAAGCCGTGATGACGTCACTCCCACGCATGCGCACAGAAGCTGACACGTGTGGCATCTTCGTCGTTGATGATGCCGCGCTCAGTGCGCCTGTGCGTCGCTGTCTACGGCACATGCGCCGTAGACAGCGGTGCCTGTCTTCAGGCAAATATCTCCTAAACCGTATAGGTTTAGGAGATATTTCTTGGACCTACAGGTAAGCCTTAATCTAGGCTTACCTGTAGGTCAAAGTATGTTGTAAGGGTTTACAACCACTTTAAACGATAAGTTAGCTGGTGCCATGCAAGTCTCCTGCAGACCTGTCTGTGGATCTGTGTGCCCATACATCCCTTGCGGGCAAGCGGATGCACTGACGGGAAGAATCTATGTGCTCCACAGCAAAGGAGGTTGGTACTTGTAGTTCATTCATTCACAGAATGCTGCAGCATTGGGTATATGTTCCACCCTAAATAAAAGGTGGAACATGTAACCTGTTCCCAAAGGTGAACTTATCCTTTAAAGAGGTGTGCTCCATAGCTCGTGATCTGTTGTTCATTTTTGGTATATTGATAATCTGGTAACCTCCATTTACCGTATATCGGTTTGTAAGATGATATTTTTTATCTATTTTCATATTGCCAATGCTTGGAGCTGCAGCCTTGCACTTGTTTTTTCCTTCTGATGTTTTTTGAGAGTTCATTTGAGATGATTGGGGGTCCAGTCTGTTTTTCGGATAAAGATGTATGTGGACAAATCCATCTCTGTATATGGGTATATACGCTATTCTTCATGTGTTTTGCCCGGGTACATGAGGCTGTATGATGTAAATTGAAGCAGGATACACAGTTGCTTTGTAAAGCCTCCCATAGTAACAAATGGCTGCATGCAGGCTTACACCGCTACTTGCATAAAGCTCTTTGCCTCTGGATACAGACTGGCTGTGTCTGGGGTTGTAAACCCATACTAAGACAAAATACTTCTACAGGCACACTGACCTAAAAATTCTATAGACACAGGCCTAAATGGCCTACAATGTCATAAATGTCCTAGCAATACAATCTACATTTCGTCTGGCTATATGTATCTCATTCTTGGTTACAGATGCCCAGAATTGTATGATTTATGGTCATCCACAATAGCCAAATGTAACTGTTGCTGACACTTCGTCTCATTGTGTAGGAGACTATAATAAAGTCACTCTTGTGCCAGTCCAGCCATTGTGTGATTGATTCCTTCTTTCCTGTTCAATATCTGAGCAGATAGCTTTCGGCCTAGAATGTTGGAGGCAGTCCATTCACTGGTTAGTCATTGAACAGTTCTGAAATGTGCCATAGTTTGAAAATTGGCCTGTGCCCACAGCCCTCCGCTAGATTATTTGATATTTGGGCATTTCATCAGCAATGCCCATTTACATTGTAACATGCGCATGTGGACACTTCCGACTGCACCTCAACAGCACCTTGTATTTTATCAGTGATATAACAAAGGTTTAGTAGGCTAAAAGGCCTTGCTTATCAGTTTCTGAAATCCTAAATATTTCTAGTGCCTCATGACCACTAGTTGGATTTAAAGTGGTTCTAAACTCATAATGGGCTAATTTTACACTTGCTTTGGCTTCAACGCACATATTAAAGTGCCTACCACTACAACATGCTTTTTATGATGTGTTTTTTGATGCTTCGGTGTTACTTCAATGAAGCCTTGAAGCATCGGTTATGCTTCCGTGATGCTCTTTTGAAGCTTTGTTGAAGCTTGACCTGTGCGTGTGGATATCTCATACCTGCATTTTCTCCAAAACAAAGTGAAACTAAAGCTGCATTAAAGCCTCTCAAAAGCCGCAGGTGCTTCAAACGAGCTTTGTCGGAGAACTCTATGAAGGCTTTGAAGACAAGTGACATGGGGTATCATTTTTGAAGTTAAGCTGAAGCAAAGCAAACATAAGGTTTCAACAGGACTGACTGGAAGCCAACCATTTTATTTAGTGACGGCTTTGACTGGCATTCAGAGAACTTTTACAAAGCCTTCCAAAGCCTGATTTTGAAGCATGCGTTAACTAAACCTAAAGGGGTTTTTTTTTTTTTTTTTTTTGTGTGTTTAATGCATGCTCTGCTTTAAGGTAAAAAACCCTTCTAATGCTAGATCCCCAACCTCCCCCCCCCCCCAAACACCTGATTTCTGTATTAATCCACCACTGTGCTTGTCTGAAGGTCCTCTGTCCTCTCTTCCTGCTGTCACAGCCTTTGGCTCCTTCCTCTGTCAGACAAATCCTGTGAGGCGAGAGCAGGGGGTGGGACAAAGCTTCATTGTATTGTCTGTGAATGCACGCAGATTGGCTCGGGAGTGAGCCCATACGTGTGTCCTCATAGCAAGCTGTGGGGGGCACATACAAGAGTAGAGAGCACTGGCAGGACCCCCAGAAGAGGAGGTAAGCAGCAGGTAGGTATAAACCGCTTTATTTTAATTAAATAAGAGTTTACAATTACTTTGTGCAATACAAAAAAGGGAAAAATGGAAGTTGGGATGTCACTGTTGTGTTGGTATGATGACGGCTCTATTCACACTTAGGCGCTTTTAATCGCAAGCGGAATTGCTGCGATTCTGCCTGTGATTCCAAATCATGGCAAAAGGCAGGATTCTTTTTAGATACCATTACTTGTTAATGGCACCTTAATCGCAGTGTGATTTATGCCGTGCAATAAATTGTGGCAAATCGCAATGCGCAACGCTGTTGCCCAAAAGAAGCTCCTGCTCTTTTTTGAGCAAGATGTGATTTTGCTGCGATTGCAGCATACTTTATCGTGGTAAAATCGCATCACCATTGGGGTGCAATTAAGAAGTAATGGTATCGCAAAAGCATCCTGCGTGTTGCTGTAATTTGGAATTGTGGGAAGAATCGCGGAGATTCCGAAATATCCAGGTGTGAATGGAGCCTTGAGTTTTCATACAGCTTCCTTTATTCCATCTCAGCAGCAGACCTTAGACTAATCCCCTGCTAAGTCAGTTCAGAATGGAAACTGTTGTCACATATGACATTGGTGTCCAATCTGATTTTTTTTGTTTATTTTGTGATAAAACTCATGTCATCTGGGTGGCCGGGTGAAACCGAAAAAGCATCCGCTTATATCTGCCTACGTTCGTTCAGGTCAGTAAAAGGGGACTTGAAAGAAAAACTCTATCTTTTCAGACTGACCATCTTGATAAGACCTGGATGTAAACAGATGCACATCTGACCAACCATATAAATATATTGCAGTCCATTTTTGATCCCAATGTTTACCCTAAAGCAGAGTTCCAGCCTCAAAAAAAAAAAAAAAAGCTGCTGACTTTTTTTAATATAAGGACACTGAGCCTAGGTTCACACTATTGCGATGAGATGTACTGCGAATTTGATTGTGTGTTTCGTTTTTTTTTTTTTTTTTTTGTCCTGTGTGAGGTGCAAATTTGCCTGGCGTTTTTGAGGTGGACAGGTGCGAATTTACCGCAATTTTTTTTTTTTTCTGAGATATTACCACGAATTTCAGGAGGCAGACAGGGAACAATTTGCAGAGATATGAACACTGTTCTGCGAGTTTACTGCAAGCTCAATTGAAGCCTATGAAGATCAAATTTGCAGTCAACACGCACAGGACCCCCCCTTTTTTTTTTTCACACCAGATTCGCAATGCATAGATGTGAACCAAAGCCATGGTGCATACTATGCTTATCGTACATCACGGCACACAGAGCCATAGTAGTTACTATGTGGGTTATAGGCCACCTTTAGGTGATGGACACTGGCACACCCTAAGACAGGAAATCCACTCCCTATATAACCCCTCCCACTACTGGGAGTACCTCCAGTTTTTTTTGCCAGTGTCATGAGTAAAGATGTGCTGTGCTGAGCTCTACTAAAGCAATCCTTACTGGGGCTAGCTATGCAACCGGATCCATTCAAAGTGTCTTTTCAGGCCGAATTGAATGGTACCCGGGACTCGTGGTGGAAGAAATAAGGTTTAGCCCATAACGCTTCTCTCTTTAAAGAGCTGGACCCCGGGATCCAGAGCTTTGGTTTTTTTTCAGCCATAAAGTTTTTACTGTCAGGGTTCTTTACAGGTCCAGGAATGTGGCTTCCCGATTGGTCCCTGGTTCCTGAAGGTTTGGTAACGGAACCCACCGTGAGGGGTGAAAATTTGGGTCTGTTGGTTTTACCACAAAAAACCCTGCAGTGGGAAAGATTAGTGGAGTTTTTCTAAGGAATTAAAAAAAAAAATTCTTATTAAATGTCTCCTTAACACTGGAGGCTGTATAGAGCACTTACCTTGTCATGCTTTCATCAGTCACACTGTGTTGGCAGAAGCAGCAGGCTTTTACTCCAGCTAGCAGCTCAGACCTCCGGTATGTTTGGGGGGGGGGGGATGGGTCTTCCACCAGACACCCACCACCTGGACTAAGCTCTCCCCCTCTCCCTGGAAAGGAGGATGCTAAAACAATTGGTGTGCCGCTCTGTTTTTCCGCTGCCTCTGCATGGCGGCTTCCCTCATTCACACACATGCTGATCCTTTCGGATTGGAGGCCTGCACGTAGGAGTATCTTTAAAAACTCAATTTTTGCTGGCTACAGATGCTGAAGGGACATGAGCAAAAAGGGCATGTAAGGTTGGTGACACAGGCATTCCTATTGTCCCATTTACAATTCGCCTCAGGCTGAGCATTAATACCAGCGCCAGGGCTGGACTATTGGTGAAGCAGTGAATGCGATCCTTCTGGTAGTACCTCTGCATTTGTGCATCGGCTATGGCCAGAAGGGGGCTAGAAACACCCCAAAAAAAGGCTCAAAGAGGACTTTTTTAGCAGCACATAAGCCTAGAGCCATCTCTTAAAAAAAAAAAAATAAATAAATAAAAATGGCATCCTCCCCTGAGAGTTCTGAGGTGGCTGGTCAGAGTGAGCCATCTGGGCCGTCAGGTGTTGCAACTGTTTCCAACACTGCAGCCCCTGTCTATATCACTCGAGGTTTTTTCCTCAACCATATTAGGATTGGAGCAGAAAATAGAGGCTTTAATCGCATCCCAGAGTGCGATTAAGCGCCACGGGTCCCCTTCCATTACCGAGGACCCTCAAACTGAGGAACCAGGGGCGGGAGATGAGTATCTCTCAGGGGACCAGCAAGAGGCTGATGACTCCTCTTCTGAGGGGTCAGATGCGGAGGGATCAGGTTCACTATCTGAAAGATTGATGGTACAATCTCTTACTGAATTGGTCTGCTCCACATTCATGCTACCGTTCGCTGAGTCGGTTGATGAGCTCACTTCTTGTTTGGGTTCACTAAAGCCTCCCCAAGCTAGTCATGCTTTTCCTATCCACTCATTACTGAAAAAGGTTATGTATTCTGAGTGGGATCACCCAGATAAACAGTTTTTTTCCATCCGAAAAAGTTTTCAACACTTTATCCTATGGAGGAAGAATTTAATAAAAAATGGGGGATGCCAGCAGTTGACACTGCTATATCCTCTGTGAATAAAAGTTTGACTTGTTCGGTAGACAATGCATGATCCAACGGATAAGAAGTTGGAATTCCTATCAAAGAAATTTTTTTTCTCTGGCAGGTTCAGTGACAGCCTGAGCTGGCAGCAATCGGTGTATGTCAATCCTTGAAGGACCAGTTTAAACAAGTGCTCAAGATTATTCCTGATCAGCAGGCCCAAGATTTGGCTGGGTTACCATGGGCATTATGTTTTGCAACAGACGTTATTATCCAGGCCTCACTCCTTATGCTTGGGCTGGTGCATATGCGTAGAATACTATGGCTGAAAAATTGGTCAGCCGAAGCGCCATGCAAAAAGCTTCTGGCTAGTTTTCCTTTTGGAGGTGAACGGCCGTTTGAGGATGATCTGGATAAATGCATCCAAAGAATTTCTAATGGGAAAAGTTCCCTTTTGCCAGTTAAAAGCAGTAAGCATTTTTCTTTTAAACTAGCTTCTTCTCTAATACCAGGGGGCATCAGCCTCCAGGCAGGCACGACGGCCTACACCGTCAAGTTCAAGAGGTAAACCTCAGAGTCAACCCCAGGGACAAAAGAGGTCCTGGGAAAGGAAACCTACAAAGCAAAATCCTAAAACCTCCTTATGACGGGGTGCCCCTGCTTGCTTGAGTGGAGGGGTAGACTTCTGCAGTTCCCAAAGGTCTGGCAGGAAGAGTGTCGAGACAAATGGGTGGCTTCCTCAATAACTCTGGTACAGACTAGAGTTCCGGGAGTCCCTGTCTCCTCGTTTTCTCAGATCAAACATTCCCAAAGATCCAGAGAAAAATAAGTTTCTTTCAAGCATTGGACCATCTTTTGTCTCAAAGGGTAATATCGGTGGTCCCCCATGGAGGAGCAGGGATTAGGGTTTTATTCAAACCTTTTCACAGTACCAAAACCAAATGGGATTGTCAAACCCATTCTAGATCTCAAAGATCTAAACCGGTTTTTGAATATCCGCTTTTTTTGCAATCCGATCAGTAGTCTTTATTCTACAAGGTGGAGAACTTCTAGCGTCAATCACCTCAAGGATGCTAACCTCCATGTGCCTATTTTTCACGCTCACCAGAAATATCTGCCCTTCGAGATGGATAGAATCTTCATTTTAATTTTGGATCTTAATTTTCAGAATGTAGCTCTGCCTTTCGGTCTAGCTACTGCACCTCGAGTGTTTACAAAGGTCCTGGTTCCCCCTTTAGCCAGATTAAGGGCTCATGGTATAACGATTCTATCTTGCTTAGATGATCTGCTCTTGCTAGACCAGTCGGTAGCCTGCTTAGACCAGAGTTTGGTCACCGCAGTCAGCTACCTAGTGTACATAGGTTGGATTCTCAACCTAGAGGAATCTTCTTTAAAACCATCAAGGAGATTGGAATACTTGGGTCTTATTGTGGATACAGCTCAGAAAAGGGTGTTCTTGCCCCAGGCAAAGATCAGTTCCATAAGGGAACTGATTCAGGTGGTCAAAGCAAAGAAGAATCCTATTCGACTTTGAGTGAGATTGTTGGGAAAGATGGTGGCTTCATTCGAGGCTGTTTCTTGTGCTCCATTTCATTTGATGCTACTGCAAAACAGTGTCCTATCAACTTGGAACAAGAAGGTCCAAGATCTAGACTTCCCAATGCGTTTATCCCCAAGGGTGCGCCAAAGCCTCAGTTGGTGGTTGATAGCCAAGAATTTGCAGAAAGGGACATCCTTCCCACCAGTTGCCTGGAAGGTGGTAACAGATGCCAGCCTTCTGGGTTGGGGAGCAGTCCTGGAAGAAGCATCTGTCCAAGGGAAATGGTCCAAATCAGAAATGACCTTGCCCATCAATATATTCTAGAGATACGGGCAGCACACCTGGCCCGGATGCTCAGATTTTGGAATTGTCCTGTTAGGATCCAATCCGACAATGCCGCAGCAGTGGCCTATATTGATCACCAAGGGGGCATGAGAAGTATGATTCACCCAGAGAGGTGAATCATATCCTAACTTGGGCAGAAAACATACCTTGCTTATTGGCAGTCTTCATTCCAGGAATAGAGAATTTTGGCAGGCGGGCTACTTGAGTTGCCAGCAGTTGCTCCCAGGAAAATGGTCTCTTCACCCCGACGTTTGACAATATGTCAAAAATGGGAATTCCGGACGTGGATCTGTTTGTGTCCAGGTTCAACAAAAAGATCAACAATTTTGTGTCAAGGACAAAGGATCTGTTGGTATATGGAACAGGTGCATTGGTGTTCCCGTGGAATCCGTTTTCACTGATTTATGCACTCCCTCCTGTTGTGGTGCATCCGTGACTTCTTCGCAGGATCAAGCAGGAAAGGAAGGCAGTGATTCTTGTGGCTCAGATCTTGCCATGCAGAGATCGTAAAGATGGCGGTAGGGGACCCATGGACTGGATTTAACGGTGTGGCTATGGAGACCCACATTCTGAAGAAGCATGGGCTGTCGGGATCAGTGGTGTCTACTCTGGTTAATGCAAGGAAGCCAGCCTCCAGAGTCCTATATTATTATAGAGTCTGAAAGGCATATGTCTCCTGGTGTGAATGCAGAGTTTGGCACCCCAGGAAATATGTCGTATGCCTTATTCCAATCCTTGACTTTTTTGAAGCTCTCTTTGAGTACTATCAAAGCCAGGTTTCGGCTTTATTAGTGTTTTTTTTTTTTTTTTTCAGCAACAACTTGCTTTGCGCTCATTGGTTCGTAGCTTTATTTAGGGGATGATAATGCGGCTTAATCCTACGGTTAGGTCTCCCCTAAACCCTTGGGACTTTAATCTAGTCCTGTCAGCATTACAGAAACAGCCTTTTGTGCCAATACAACATATTCCCTTGGTTCTTTTGACAAGGAAACTAGTTTTTCTAGGATATCCATCTGCTGCTCTTTCTTGTAAAGAGCCATATTTAATTATGCACAACGATAATGTTGTATTGCGTCCTCACCCTAATTTTCTACCGAAGGTAGTATCATTTAAACCAGGATATTCTACTTTCATTTTTCCCAGAACCCTGTTCTGCGGAAGAAAAGTAATTACATTCTCTTGATGTGGTGAGAGCAGTCAAGGTCTACTTGAAGGTGACTGCTCAGATTAAAAAAAAAACAGATGTTTTGTTTGTGTTGCCTGAAGGTCAGGCAGCATTGAAATATACTATTTCTAAATTGATTCGTTAAGTGATTGTTCAAGCTTATGGTTTAAAGAGGAAAGTTTTTTTTTTTTTTTTTTTTTTTTTTTTTATTAAAGTGTGTTTAAAATAAATAAAATGTGCTTGAAAGACTGCTGCGCAAATACGGTGTGACATAAAATATTGCAACAACCACCATTTTATTCTATAGGGTCTCTGATAAAAAAAAAAAAAATATATATATATATATATATATATATATATATATATATATATATATATATATATATATATATATATATATATATATATATATATATATATATCTCTCTCATGTTTGGGAGTTCCAAGTAGTTTTCTAGCAGAAAAGTTTTTGGTCTTTAAATGGTTAAACGTCCTTCATTTATACACTGGAGTTCTTTCCTTTTGATAAGTAGAAACAAAGTATCTTTTCATTCTTGTATTTGAGCGTTGTGATTAAACTTGGCAGGCTGGCCCTTTTTTATTTCTTTTTCTTTTTCTTTCCCAGCTGTGAGAACGCTCAGCATTTGTTATAAAGCATGGTGACATGCTGTTTTGAAGATCGGGAAGAGAAAAAGATTGCAATTTTAGATTTTACCGATTTTAATCGTGCAGCTCTAACACATGACAGAGGTCACTGCTCCCGATGATGGGGAGCAGTAGATCCCTGTCATGTTGCTAGGCAGAACAGGGAAATGCCTTGTTTACATCTCCCCATTCTGTCTCTCCTCACCGCAATGGTGGGCCACCCGGCAAACATAGAGTTCACGGAACCCACGCGTCCACTAGGCAAGAATTCTTAGGGACGTACACCCTTTTGCCTACTCCTACCATTCTGCTGACGGAAATCGGCGTAAGGAGGTTGGCATCTGGTTAATGTGACCTATAAACTGTAGAACTTGGAAAAAGAAACTTAAATCTTTTAGGTGGAGGGAAGTTGAAAATAAAAAAATAAAAAATGGTTGCATAAGTGTACACACCCTTAAACTAACACTTTGAAGCGCCTTTTTTTGATTTTTATTACAGCACTCAGTCTTTTTGGGTATGAGTCTATCAGCATGGCGCATCTTGACTTGGCAATATTTGCCCACTCTTCTTTGCAAAAACACTACAAATCTGTCAGGTTTTGAGGGCATCTCCCTTTTTAGATCGCCCCACAGATTTTCAATCGGATTCAGGTCTGGGCTCTGGCTGGGACAGTCCAAAAATGTAATCTTCTGGTGAAGCCATTACTTTGTTGATTTGGATGTATGCTTTGGGTCGTTGTCATGCTGAAAGTTGAAGTTCCTCTTTATGTTCAGCTTTCTAGCAGAAGCCTGAAGGTTTTGTGCGAATATTGACTAGGATTTCGAACTGTTCATAATTCCCTCTACCTTGATTAAGGCCCCTGTTCCAGCTGAAGGAAAAACTGGCCCAAAGCATGATGCTTTCTCGTTGGGGAAAAAAGAAAATGCTTCCGCCTTGTCACTCTACCCCATAGCCCAGACACATGAATAATACAGGAGATTGTGGTCACATGTGCCACATAGCCAGCACTTGCCAGATATTCCTGCAGCTCCTTTTAATGTTGCTGTAGGCTTCTTGGCAGCCTCCCCATCTCGTCTTTTCATCAATTTAGGGGGGACGTCCAGTTCTTGGTACTGTCACTGTTGTGACATATTTTCTCCACTTGGTAACTGTCTTCACTGTGTTCTAGGGCTGCAACTAACAATTATTTTCATAATCGATTAGTTGGCCGATTATTGTTTCGATTAATCGGTTAATAACCTTAAAAAAATAAAATAAAAAGTGGGTCAAATTGACGTTCATTTTCAACCACAGTGATGGGAAAATTTAGAAATAATAGAAAAAATCTTAGTCAAAGGAATTTTCAGACAGTGTATGTGGTTTTCATTCAGATATTACATTCATTTTAAAAACAAGTGAAAATTTCAAACAAAATTCTTTCATTCAGTGAATGTACAAAGATTTCTGCGCATGTGATTTTACTGCAATTTGCATTTTTGGTTTTATTTTTATTTTTTTGGGCAGATTAAAAAACACAAATTGCTGTAAAAAGGCATTACATGCTTTTCTGCAGCTTCTCCATTGAAGTATATTGAACCAATAAAGCACCATTTTGCCTTAAAAGTCCCTGACCCTTTTCAGATGTGAATGTGTCCCATAGGAAATCATGTAAATGAACTGTAGTGCATTTTTGCAAAAAGCACCAAAAACATATAGATGTGAACCAGATCTAACACGTTTAGTACATAATGGGGTTAAAAAAACGAAACCTGGCCCTTTATAGTAGAAAAAGCAGATAATCGCTACTATAAGGGGTTCATTTTTTTTACTGTAGTACAGTGAAAGTAATATTTACAGTAGCGATTATTTGCTCTTTTTGTACTATAAAGGGCTCATTTTAGTTTTCTTTAACCCATTATATTACTGGCCGATTAATCGATTATGAAAATAGTAATCGAATGATTTCATAATCGATTAGTTGTCAATTAATCGATTAGTTGTTTCAGCCCTACTGTGTTCCATGTTATATCTAATGCCTTGGAAATTCTTTTGTACTCTTCTCCTCTGATCAGAGATCACTCTGATGCTTTTGCTGTAGGATGTGAATAAGAAAATGGAAAGGAAAGACCTAGAACAGCTGAACTTTATTTGGGGTTAATCGGAGGAACTTTAAATTATCTTTTTCCTACATTTGTTGTTTTTTTTGTTTTTTTGTTTTTTTTTTTTTTTACATAACAGAAACCTGACGTTTTAACAGGGGGGTGTAGACTTTTTATATCCACTGTACCTGTCCAGGGATCCCATGATGTCAGCCCCCCCCCCCCCCAAAGCCGATTTGTCCACCGCCTTTGGGTGCAGGCACTGCCATTGCAACTGGGGGGAAACCGACAGTGAAGCCTTCAGGCTTCACAGCAGTTTTCATACTGTGAATGCACGAGTCGTGCTGTGATTTCTGATTAGCCCTGTCTTCTAGGACACACTCGGGTCCCAGAAGGCAGCAGGGGGAAGGAGGAGGGGCCAATGCAGATGCAGAAAATGATGTATGTATTTTGGGTGGAACTCCGGTTTAGCCAGAAATGGTCTCCTTTTACATCTCTTCACAATATTTCCAATTGTACAAATTGTGTCTAATCCAAGATGTTTACCAGTCCTTTCAATTAACTGCTTCCGGGCTGCCCATCACATATACACTGTGGCAGGGTGGCCCTTCTGCGCAAAATTATGTATCTGATTGGACACAGTGGGAGCTAATCGCTGGGTCCTACTGATCGTTTGAAGGAAAGGCAGAACTGTTCTGTCAGAGGGGAAAAAAAAGAGATCTTGTGTTTCTGCTAAGTAGAAACACGGATCAGTCTTTTCGCCCAGTGCATCCACTCCCTGCACAGTTGGAAAATACTCCCTAGGAGCACACTAAACCTTTTCATTGCCCCTGGTGTTAACCCCTTCCCTGTCAGTGTCATTTATTCAGTGACAGTGCACTTTTTTTTTTTTTTTTTAGTAGAGATCACTGCATTGGCGTCGCTGGTGCCCAAAAAGTTTTACTTAGGCCGCGTACACACGGGCGGATTGTCTGGCCAACTAAGTTCGTCAGACAGTCCGTCCTACTTTCAAATGAACGGATTTGACCACACACGATGAACAGACAGTCCGCCGAAAGCTTGCGCGATGACGTGTACGGCACGTACGACGGGACTAGAAATTCGACGTCCAATACACTGCAATGCAACCTTCGGCCGTGTAAATCTTTTCTGAGCATGCGCCATACTTAGTCCGTCGAACTAGCCTACTCACAAGCGGATTGTCCGCTGAAACCAAGTTTGGACGGCAATATTACAGAAATTCCAAAAGACTTAGTCCGCCAGACTGTCCGCTGAAAAAGTCAGCTGAAGCCCACACACGAGCGGATTGTCCGCTGAAACACGTTTCAGCGGACTAAGTTGGACGGACAATCCTCTCGTGTGTGTACGCGGCCTTAGTGTCATATTTGTCCGCTGCAATGTCGCACTAAAAATTCGATGATCCCTGCCATTCCTAGTGAAAAAATGAAGTCCATAAATCTATCCCATAATTTGAAAACAATATCGCCGGAAACATTATTTTTTTTTAAAATAAAATTAAAAGAACACAAAACATTTCAGAAGGCTAAAATGGGTAATCCTTCCCCAATTACAGTGTGGCTAACCACAAACCTTTGTAAGAACAAATTAACAATCGTCATCAGGTAGGAGGGCAGAGTTTAACCACTTCACCCCCGGAAGGTCTCTCCCCCTTCCTGGGCAGGCTATTTTTTGTTATATGGCACTGCTTCGCGTTAAATGACAATTGCTTTCTTTTGGTGGCATTTGATCAGCTCTTAGTTTTTTATTTTATTTTTTTTTTTTTGCACTAAAAAAAAAAAGACCAAAAAATATATATTTTTTTTTTCTTTTTTTTGTTTGTTTTTTTATTTATTGGATATGTGTTATAGCCAAAAAAAAAAAAAAAAATATATATATATATATATATATATATATATATATATATATATATATATATATATATATATTATAATTTTTTTTGGCTAGATATCCAATGAAAAAAATTATATATTTTTTTTGTTTAGTGCAAAACAATAAAAAAAAAAAACACAGCTGATCAAATGCCACTAAAAGAAAGCTCTATTTGGGTACAGTGTCACAATTGTCATTTAACGGAAAGGAGTGCCATATCGCAAAAAATGGCCTGGCCAGGAAAGACCTTCCGGGGCTGAAGTGGTTAAACTCTGTCCTCCTAGCTGATGACGATTGTTAATTTGTTCTTATAAATGTTTCTGTGGTTAGCCACACTGTATTTGGGGAAGGATTACCTATTTTAGCCTTCTGAAATGTTGTGTGTTCTTTTAATTTTATACTCTTCTTCTTCTTTGTCCTTTAAAAAATAAATAAAAATAAAAAATTTAAATGCTTCAATGTTAAATTGGTTGTTTGGTGACTGTAAAGCCGTCTTAGCTGAGAAATGTGCACGTTATCAATGTCCTATCTGTCTAAGTCTTTAAGTGGATTGATTTACAGAAGGAAATAGAAGATGTGAATGCTTGTCATGTACTCACAAAAGTGAAGTGGGTTTAGTAGTTTCCTGTACTCTTGTAAACATTTCCTTTCCACCGATCAAAGATGAGTAAAGGTCTTGCTGAGCATGTAAAATAACTGCCATATCGGAAATGCTTTGCAGCCTTATTTGATTGTAGGGCCCTCCATAGACCGCCATAGCCAGCTTATAAATTCACGTATTTATAGAAACCATACAGTACAATTTTACCTATTAACTATTGGACAGTCTCAGATATAAAGGCTGTTTTAAAGCCCAATAAAAGCCCTCTCATGTGCCCATCCCTTTTTCCACAAGTGTCCTCTATTGTCTGTATGGTATATGTACTTTTCCTTCTTATCTCTTTTTTTCCTTGCATAGATGCCAAACTAAAGCCTGCTTACATTAGGGCATGCTTACTCTAGTGGTCAGATGGAGAAGGGCCCCTTACATTAGTGGTCGGTGGGAGTAGGGCCTGCATACATTGATGGTCAGTGGGAGAAGGGCCTGCTTGCATTGATGGTCAGTGGGAGAAGGGCCTGCTTGCATTGATGGTCAGTGGGAGAAGGGCCTGCTTGCATTGATGGTCAGTGGGAGAAGGGCCTGCTTGCATTGATGGTCAGTGGGAGAAGGGCCTGCTTGCATTGATGGTCAGTGGGAGAAGGGCCTGCTTGCATTGGTGGTCAGTGGGAGAAGGGCCTGCTTGCATTGGTGGTCAGTGGGAGAAGGGCCTGCTTGCATTGGTGGTCAGTGGGAGAAGGGCCTGCTTGCATTGGTGGTCAGTGGGAGAAGGGCCTGCTTACATTGGTGGTCAGTGGGAGAAGGGCCTGCTTACATTGGTGGTCAGTGGGAGAAGGGCCTGCTTACATTGGTGGTCAGTGGGAGAAGGGCCTGCTTACATTGGTGGTCAGTGGGAGAAGGGCCTGCTTACATTGGTGGTCAGTGGGAGAAGGGCCTGCTTACATTGGTGGTCAGTGGGAGAAGGGCCTGCTTACATTGGTGGTCAGTGGGAGAAGGGCCTGCTTACATTGGTGGTCAGTGGGAGAAGGGCCTGCTTACATTGGTGGTCAGTGGGAGAAGGGCCTGCTTACATTGGTGGTCAGTGGGAGAAGGGCCTGCTTACATTGATGGTCATACGGAGTAGGGCCCGCTTACATTGATGGTCATACGGAGTAGGGCCCACTACATTGGTGGTCAGGTGGAAAAGTGTCCCTGACTTTAGTGGTCAGGAGGAGTAGGGCTTTCTTACATTGGGGGCCAGAGAAGACAGGCCTCTTAGTTTGGTCATACAGAGAATGGCCTCTTATGCTGGTAGACATTGTTGGAAAGGCCTGCTTACACTGGTGCTCATTGAAGAAGGGACCCCTTACATTGGTCAGTGGGAGAAAGCACTCCTCACTCCTTACAATGGAGGTCAGGGACGTCAGTGGGAGAAGTGTCCCTGTGCAGGAATCCCTGGTAAAATTACCCTCCAACATTGGTGGTCGGGATAGAAAGCGCTCAAACCATCAGTGCTAAAGGAACCCCTAGAAATTTCTAGAGGAGTCCCAGGTTTCAATTGAACCCGTATTTATTTACAATTTTATTGCTGGTATTTATATAGGGATGACAATTTACACAGCGATTTATGTATATTGTACAGTCACATCAGTCCCTGCCCGCAAGGTGTTTACACTCTAAGGTCCCTAAACTCACATTTGAACCCTTATTGAGAATAGCTGCTCCAGATTGTATTTGTGCTTTTTCTTTTGATAGCAGTATGATCAATAGTGTGTAAGTATATGCATACAATTGTATAGCTTTTCAATATATAAAGAGCTGACTGGTGGAATTCAGTTGTGTATTTTCTTTCCCCACAGATATTCCCTAGTGGACTGTCTTTTATTTTTTCCATATTGCACCAAATATGGACACCTGTACGAGAAGCAAGGTTGGCCAAATGAAGCCTAAAGTAACGGTGAAAAAAGAAGTAAGCTGTTCTGTTTATGTGGCATTGTATGCCCTGCACTAGACCAAGTTTTGTGTTTGTGTGTTTTTTTTTTTTGATCCAATTTGAGATGTATTAACAGACACTTATGACCCTTTTGCATGGGTGGACCGATCGGACCTGCCTGTAATTTTTTAAGCAGACCTGATTGGACCATCCATTGCCCTCTGGAGAGGCAGATGTCATCGAAAATGTGTCCTTTGACATCCACTGATATAATCCTATCCTCTAAATACGGACAGATGGGGGATCTGTTCCCTATCAGTTGATCAGATTGGATGGCAATTGGGTGTAAGTGGATAGGCGGTCCTTTTCCACCCAATTCCCTCCCCCCCCCCCATAGAGGGAAGAGGGCTGTATCTGCTCTGCATAATTGGAATGGACACGGACTTGCTCAGTGGACATATTCCCAGTCTGAAAGCAGCCTTAGAAATGACTACACACTTTCCTACGGAAAATGTGCGATCAGATTGTGTTGTCGGAAATTCCGATCATGTGTGTGCTCCATCTGATTATTTTTTTTTCATTTTTTCTGCCGGCATTTCCGACACACAGTTTGAGATCTGGATCTAAAATCTGATCGTTTAAATTCCGATCATGTGTAGACAAATCCAACGCACAAAGTGCCACGCATGCTCAGAATAAATTACAAGACAAAAGCTATTGGTTACTGGCCGGTTTATAGTCCCGTTACACGTGATATACGTCACCTCTTTCTGAACGATCGGGTTTTCCGACAACTTTGTGCAACCGTGTGTATGCAAGACAAGTTGGGGCCAAAATCTGTCTGAAAAAATCAGACGGATTTTGACGTCGGAATGTCTGACCGTGTGTACGGGGCATAAGTCTTTAGCTGTTTTCTAGATAGATGTATACCCACAAATTATTTTCGGATGTCAAATTTGTTTTACTTCTTTCTGCCCGCCCAACGTCCCATGACATCATCAACTTTGAGCAGTGATACCTGATTGATGCCTGCAGTTACAGATCATTCATATCATATATCATATCATTACCATGTGTTTATGCATTTATTCAGCATTTTGAAAGCCTCATAACCACCCTTAATGCCACACCGTGAAAATTACGATGATACCACACAGTGTTCTTCACACAGGAGCAGTAGCGTTGTGTTGTGTCGTGGTAAAAGTGAAGCTGCATGTCCCTTTGATGATGCATTGACACTTGTCAACTGCTTCCATTGATTTCAATGGTTATGCTCTTTAACCACACCTTTAAAGTGGAGCTCTACCCAGTAGGGGAAGCTCCGCTTGTTTACTTCCTCGACCCCCCCCCCCCGCCACATTTGGCACCTTTCGATGGGGAGCGGGTACCCGCTCCCACTTCCGTGTAAGATCGTCGTGCAGCGATCTACACAATTTACGGCCCCTCCTCCCCCTGCTGTTTTGGGAGACACAGGTCCCAAAAGAGAGCGGGACCATTCGAAAAGCTCAGTGTGACTCGCGCTTGCACAGTAGGAAGGAAACATGTTGTGAAGCCACAAGGCTTCACTTCCTGCTTCCCTTAGTAAGGATGCCGGTGCCTGCACCCAGAGCTGATGGACAAATCGGCTGTGGGCACTGAAAATGCGGGCTCCCTGGACAGGTATGTGTCCTTTTTTAGAATAAGTCAGCAGCTACAGTATTTATAGCTGCTGACTTAATTCCCAGTGCAATGTGGGATATTGGAATAAGTAGAGAACTAGTACAGAGCAGCTCCCATCACTTGCTGGTTGTATTGAGCAGCTGTGTGGCAACACCATTTGCTTCTGTGTGTGAACAAAAGCATCATGCCAACAAGCAATATGGACAGTGCCAGGCAGGAGCAGAAGGATTAAGCATTGCCAGTGCAAAGCTCTTTGTGTCAGCAGTGTTAAGCTGGACCAAGTCGAATGCCATTGATCAATGTAAATAAATCCATCTTGTAGAGAATTCACAGAAATGTCTGCTATCACACCACAACCTGACCACACCTCAAATTGGATCATTTCATCTATATCACTTGCCCTTTAAGCATTTCCCACTGGAAAAGCATGGCTTCCATGGGCATTTTTAAAGAATTCTTGATCCTTTTGCATCTCTACAAAAACATGGCATCAGTGCGATGGGCTCATTAATGAGCATTGCTTTACTCTTTATAATCAACACATGTGATCAGGCCCTAGCATTGCCTAATTTAAAGAGACTCTGTCATCAACACAAATAAGGGAACTTCTGCTGGTATAAAGCGCAGGCATCTAGAGTACACTTGCACATGTCTACAGCAGCCTCAAATCCCAGGCTGTTCTTACAGGCATGATTCATACATGAGTAGTTTCAGCCGCTAAGGCCTGTACATTCTGATTGGTTCATCACTGTAGAGCAAACTCTGTAAAGGAATGAACTACAAGTCCCATCTGCTGCAGGCTTGTAGTTCTCAACAATGCAACTTCCGTGTTCACGACACTCGTAGTCCACTGACAATTCCTCCAACAAAAGGCCTGTACAGAGTTATGGACAGCAAACTGGAGGAAGAAACTACAGGAGCATGAAACTGCACCCCTGATTGTGGGTGCGATAATAATTAAAATAAAAGCACTTTTTTTTTCCGTACAAATGTATGTGCATTTATTATTAGACGAACCTTCCATGCTTGTTCTACTTTAAAGGGAATCGTAGCTTTTCTAAATAATACGATGTGTGCATGTGTGGTTTCGTTGTTTCACTTCAACTTTTTCTTTTGCAGAATATCAGCGAGGGGCTGCTGAGTGCTATGAAATCAGTACTTCAAAGTAGGAAGGAGCTGTGTTCTATCACAGACTGTCTAAAGAGTGGCAACAAAGAGGATTTCATTGAGGTCAGTTTTTTCCACTGCTAACAGTTCCGTTCTTTCTAATTTTTACACAGTGTTACCAAAACACTGCAAAGTACATAGCATTACTGCAGAGATCTAAAGCCTGTGTCAGCTTGTGAACCATGTGAATCAAATAATATAAACTTCTGTGAGAAGTATATTTTGTACATGGGTGTTCTGACCGTTTGATACAGGCTTTTTGCTCAATTGCTAATACAGTGAATGTAATCTGTATGAGCATCCCGAGCTGCTTGTTTTTGATGGACTGTTTATTTTTATTTTATTTTTATTTTTTTCTTCTTCATTTTGATAATATGGGAAATCTGCTGCTTTGAAAATTGAGGTTTTACAGTTACAGCCATCCAGGCTCCAGGCCATTACATTGTTTAGCTTTTATATCTTGTAAATGGTGTGAACTTTTCAACTAAGGCATTGGAGGAAGTTTATTCTTGGCATACTGCTTGCTAACCGGTAATACTATTGTCTAAGCTTGGTGGATGCCTAAATGACATTTAAAGGAGATTTTAGTATTATTTTGCATCTAAATTTGGTATAAAAACCTAACCTTGGTTTATTTTCAGAAACCCAACTTCCAGTCACAAAAAAAAAGTGAACAAGCGTGATTGCTTATAGTTCCATTTACATAGAGAACAGCAAAAATGGACTTCCTTTTACCTGGGATGAATAAAGAATAATTGCTCATGCGGAGGGCATGTCTGTGAAGTGGCAGTGAGCTTAGGATGAGGGGGGGTCTAGTGGCGGTGGGTGCAGAAGTACACGTGTGTGTGTGTGTGTGTGTGTGTGTGGGGGGGGGGGGGGGGGGGGATTTGGAGACTCACATGGCCATCCAGTAAATGCACTTCCTAGGCTGATGTCCATATCACTAGTGCAAGTCTTTCGATACATCTTCACAATAATTTCATAATTGAGCCTCACTGGAACCCATCGAGTATTCAGAGCTGGGCTCCTAGTACTGGAGCTGTACATGACCATAGGCCAGGGGTAGGGAACCTCAGCTCTCCAGCTGTTTTGAAACTACAAATCCCGTCATGCCTGTGATTGTTAGGGTCTTGCAATGTCTCATGGGACTTGTAGTTTCAAAACTGGAGAGCTGAGGTTCCCTACCCCTGCCATAGGTGAATAGAGGCAGGAGACGAGACAGTCACCGCTTCATGTGTGAGTGTATGTGCGCTTTCTTCCACAAGTGATGTCACCCCCACACAGCAAACTACAAATGCAACATGAGCTGCTGACAGCAATGTCTGCTGTATGTCCAGTCAAATATATATATATATATTTTTTCCTGTTTAACAGCTATCCAGGGCTTCAGTAGATACATTTCCCCTTAGTTCCTGTCCTGCTGACATAACCAGACCAGACAGGAGGTGATGGGAACTTTCAAACAGCAACACTGACTGGAATAAAAAGAAAATCTTTGGTAGTGGAGTGTTTTAAAAAGGAAATGCGTAAAAAAAAAAAAAAAAAAAAAAACTGCAGTTTTTATTGTACCTCCTAGATGCAGCTCTAAACTAGCTTCACCTGAATGAAAAGTGATAAACATGGTGCTGCCCATTTTTACTTGCACACATACGGAATCGTACCAAACTATTTCCAGATATTTGACAGAGTGGAGTTGACAACTGGTGGCAACTGCATAGAAACCACTCAGCTTCCAGGTTGTTGTTGTTGTGGTTGTTGTTGGTTGTTGTTGTTGTGTGTTTTTTTTTTTTTTTTGTCAAAACTTAATTGAACAAGCTGAATTTAGAATCAACTCCAGTGTAACCAGTCTAAATTTGTTTCTTTATCGTACATCATAGGACACAGAGTCTCAAGTAATTACTTGGTGGATTATAGGCCTACCTTCAGGTGTTGACATTGGTATAACCAATACAGGAAGTTGACTCCCCTATATAACCCCTCCTCCTTAGAGGAGCACTCAGTTTTTTCGTCAGTGTCTAAGGTGTTGGTCACGAGTGAAGATGTGCTCTGCAGAGCTCCAGGAGGGATCCATGCTGGATTTAAAGAAACCTCCACAATCAGATCCATCCTCACCACTGAGGCCATAGGATGGTACCTGGACCTCCAATGCAAGAACGAGGTTTTGCCTGTAATGCTTCTCTTTGAGAGCTGGACCCTAGGAACCAGGACGCTTTTTGGTCTTGCTACATTTCCTAAAGTTGTCCTGATGGGTGCTATACAAGGCCCAAAGAAGCAAACCCCCTTTTAAAAGGGCCCCAGTCTTTGAGCGTGTTTAAACGCAGCCCGCCGTGATGGGTGAAAGTTGGATCTGTCTGTTAAATCAGCAGTATCCTGCAGCGAGGACAAGGTAAGGGAAGAAGCTTTGCTTTTTCCTTCAATATACCTTATATGCCTTATAAATGTCTCCTCTATAAGGAGTAACTTACACTACATATATATATATATATATATATATATATATATATATATATATATATATATATATATATATATATATATATATATATATATATATATATACATATACATATACATATATACATATACATATATACATATACATATATATATATATATATATATATATATATATATATATATATATATATATATATATATGTATGTGTGTTTTAGTGCAGCTCTGTCTCAGAACATGTGTGGTCCCAGAGGCAGAGGGGTTTCTTACTTAAATAGATCTTGTGGGATTTGGTAAAAAATACAGCAGTTGCTAAACAGAGATGTGTATAAACTTCTATATGGGCGGTGGCTGATTGGTTGACGCAGCTGCTTTAGCTGCATGGTTTAATTACAACCCAGCACTTCCACCTAGTAACATTGGGAAACATCCTATGCTTCTGTGGTTTTAAAAAACTATAAATCTGCTGACAGAACCCCCCTCTTCCCCTCCCCCCCTCTTCCTCTTCCCCTCCCCCCTTGTAGAGGTGTATAGTACGTTCACCTTACTTTGTGTTGGCCATTCGGGTCCCTAGCAGGGCCTTAGAACGCAGAGGGGCATGTCCGCAAGGTCACGTGGTGCTGTGTATGGATGTAATGTCCACACACACAGCACTCGCCGCATATCTGATGGGAAGCGCTGAGGATGCCAAACAGGTTTTTACCTGAGGCTTTATATCACAGACACTCTCATTTCAATAAAGACCTTTTTAACTGAAGAGAGGCAGTCTGTCACACTAAGACACCAGAGCGCTGGGCACGTAAGGGTGTAAACAGGCATTTCCAGACAGAAAAAATCTATTGTTACTTAGTAGCAAAAGAACTGTTATTGTGTGTGTACCTCTGCTTGTGCTTTTCACTATGTCTTCCAGACCTACCGTAAAGGTACCTAAGGTGTCACCCCCCCAGGCACTGGGAATCCCAGTTATGCCTCCATACTGTCTTCCTCTTCAGAGAGATCAGACATGGCAAGCCAGGGTGAGTCATTGGAAGCTAGCGGTGGTGCAACTGCTTCTCACACTTCAGCCCCTGTAGAGGTGACTGAAGATGCATTTTTCTCTGCCTTGCAAGGCTTAGAAGGAAGATTAGCGGCTTTAATCGCATCCTCCATCCAGTGTATAGGAAGCGTCCTAGATCCCCCTCCCCCACCTTAGACTCTTTACAGTCAGTGGAGAGTCCAAGAGAATTATGGGGACAGGATGGGGAATTGCCCTCAGATGATCGGGAGGAAAGACATGCGATTATTTCTCTGTGGAGGAAACAATACTTCAAGTTCCCAATGATCCTCTGAAGTACAGATGCTTGCAAAGATGGTTCACTCTACTTTCATGCTACCCCTAACAGAGTTAGCTGAAAGGCCGGTCTCTTCCTTGGGTTCTTTGAAGCCTTTACAGCCTTTGCATGCGTTTCCCGTCTACGCATTACTAAAAAAAGCTTATTTATACCGAATGGGATCATCCGGATAAGCATTTTTTCCCTTCCAAAGAGACTCGCAAAGCTCTATCCTATGGAAGAAAGATTCACTAAAAGATGGAGAGTTCCAGCAGTTGACGCTGCGATTTCCAATGTGAAAAAAAACCCAGTGGACAATGCACTTATGCTTAAAGATCCAACAGATAAGAAGTTGGAAGGTCTTTTAAAATCCTTTTTTCCTTTAGCAGGTACTGTTGCTCAGCCTGCAATTGCAGCTATAGGCATCTGTCAGTCCTTAAAGGACCAGTTCACAGATGCTCTCAGATGACCTCCCTGCACGACAAGCACAGGAACTGGCCGAGCTACCTAAAGCATTATGCTTTGCTGTCGACGCTATGAAGGATTCTATTCACCAGGCATCACACCTTGCGTTTGTACTTGTACATATGCGAAGGACCCTTTGGTTAAAGGGTTGGTCAGCTGAGACGCCTTGTAAGAACCTTCTAACTAGTTTCCCCTTTAAAGGAGAATGATTATTTGACGATAGTTTGGATAAATACAGTCAATTTCCAGCGGAAATAGTACTCTTTGGCCAGTCAAAAGAAAATATAAGCATCTTTCATTTAAACTGTTTGGCCTCTGCCATCAGACCAGGCATAAAGAAAGACCTGGGGCTACAAGTCTGCAAAGCAGAATACAAGACCCTCACAAGCATCTCCCCTCACCAAGGTGGGGGGAGACTTCTGATGTACTCAGTCTGGCAAAGGGAGATTCAGGACAAATGGACTCTCTCCACAGTGTCTCTAGGATACAAGCTAGAGCTTTGAGAGTTTCCACCATCTCGTTTTCTGAGATCAAACATTCCCAAGGATCCAGGGAAAAGGCAATCCCTGTTGTAAGCATTAGACCGATTTATTGGCTCAAGGGGTGATCAGACAGATTCCCAAACAAGAGCGAGGTTTGAGGTTTTACTCAAACCTAATTACGGTGTCAAAGCCAAATGGGGATATCAGACCAAGTCTAGATCTACGTAATCTAAATCGGTTCCTGAAAATCCGCTCCATTTGCATGGAGTCAATCAAGTCAGTCGTTTCCATCCTGCAAGGAGAAAAACTTCTGGCGTCCATCGACATCAGAGATGCATAGCTGCTTGTCCATATATTTCCTCTTTGCCAGAGGTTTCTGCGGTTCAAAGTAGAAAATAAGCATTTTCAATTAATAGCCTTGCCCTTCGGGCTTGCTACAGCACCTCGGGTATTCACTAAGGTATTAGCCCCACCTCTAGTCAGGTTAAGGGCACAGGGCATAACTGTCTTGGCTTACTTAGACTATTGTTAATAGACCAGTCAATGGCTTACTTGAAGCAAGGCGTAGCCATCACAAGCAGTTACCTGGAAGGTTTGGGTTGCATTCTCAACCTAAAGAAATCCTCCTTAAAGCCACTAAGAAGGCTGGAGTATCTGCGCCTGATCATAGACACAGCCCAGAAAAGGGGTGTTCTTGCCTCCCGCAAGGATCAGCTCCATACAGGAGCTGGTGAGGATGATCAGATCGAAGAGAAATCCTTCAATTCGCCTTTGCATGAGGTTGTTAGGGAAGATGGTAGCTTCATTCAAAGCAGTTCCCTATGCTCAATTCCATTCGAAACTGAAAGCAGTATTCTGTCTGCTTGGAACAAAACGATTCAAGCTTCGGACTTACCAATGTGGCTGTCCCCATGAGTGTCCCAAAGCCTCAGTTGGTGGTTACTATCTTGGAACCTGCTGAAGGCAAAGTCCTTCAGATCAATTATCTGGAAGGTAGTAACGACAGATGCCAGCCTTTCAGGCTGGGGAGTAGGAGCCTTGCCCATCGACACCCTAGAGATTCCGGCAGTGTATCTGGCTCTATAAACCTGGACCTCCAGGCTAAAGAATTGTCCTGCCAGGATCCAGTCCGACAATGCCACGGCTGTGGCATATATCAATCACAAGGGGTCACCAAGAGTCTCTTGGCTCAGAGAGGTGAACCAGATTCTAACTTGGACAGAAGAGAATGTCCCATGCCTATTAGCAGTTTTCATTCTGGGAGTAGAGAATTGGCAGGTGGACTATCTAAGTCACCGGCAGTTATTCCCAGGACAATGGTCTCTTCACCCCAAGGTGTTTCAGGCTGTTTGCCAAAGATGGGGGACTCCGGATGTAGACCTTCTAGCATCCAGATTCAACACTAAGCTAGTCAACTTTGCATCCAGGACAGGGGACCCACTCGCATACGGAACAAATGCGTTGGCGACCCCCGTGGGATCAGTTTTTACTGCTCTATGCACTTTTCCCCGATTTCAGTTGCTACCTCAAGTTCTTTGCAGGATCAAGCTGGAAAGAAAATCTAGATATTCCATCCTACTTTATGAACGCTAAATTTAACGGCTTGGCTATTGAGACCCACATTCTGAATAAACGTGGGCTTTCCGGTCCGTTATCTCTGCTTTGATTAATGCTAGGAAGCCAGCTTCTAGAGCTATATATTATAGAGCCTGGAAAGCTTATGTTTCCTGGTGTGAGTCCAAGGGTTGGTACCCTTGGAGATATATCATAGGCAGAATTCTTACCTTTCTACAATTAAGCGTAGAGATGACGTTGGCCCTGAGTACTATTAAGGGCCAAGTCTCAGCCTTATCAATTTTTATTTCAAAGACTGCTTGCTATGCATTCTTTAGTCCAGGGTTTCATGCAAGCAGTGCTGCGGATTAATCCGCCAGTTAAATCACTCTTAAGCCCTTGGGACTTAAATTTTAGTTTTGGCAGTGTTACAAAAACAGCCATTCGAACTGTTACAGCATGTTCCCTTAGTCCTTCTGACTAGGAAGCTAATATTTTCGTTTGCTATATCCTCAGCAAGGAGGATTTCAGAATTGGCTGCTCTTTCTTGTAAGGAGTCAGGTTTGATTATTCATGAAGACAGAGTGGTGTTATGCCCTCATCCAGGTTTTTTGGCAAAAGTGGTTTCAGGCTTTCATCTGAATGAAGATATTGTCCTGCCAGGGTTTTTTCCCAAGACCTTGTTCCAGGGAAGAAAGGTCACTACATTGTCTTGATGTAGTGAGAGCAGTGAAAATGTATTTAATAAAACTGCTCCGATTCGTAAGACTGATGTCTTATTTCTTCTGCCAGAGGGTCCTAAGAAGGGACAGGCAGCGTCAAAATCCACTGTCGCTAAGTGCATTTGGCAAGTTATAATTCAAACTTGTGATTTAAAGGGAAAGATTCCCCCTTTTCAAGTTAAGGCGCACTCTACCAGAGCGGTTGGTGCTTCTTGGGCAGTGCGTCACCAGGCCTCCAGGTCTCAAATCTGCAAGGCAGCGACTTGGCCTTCAGTACATACATTTGCAAAATTTTATCAAGTGCATGTAAGATGGAATGAGGATATCGCCTTCGGGCGCAGTGTGCTGCAGGCAGCAGTATAAGTCCTCAGGTCTGGGGGTTACCCTACGGGTTGCATCTCCCTCCCCTCAAGTAGCTTTGCTATGGGACATCCCACCAAGTAATTACTTGAGACTCTGTGTCCTATGATGTACGATAAAGAAAATAGGATTTTTAAAATGGCTTACCTGTAAAATCCTTTTCTTGGAGTACATCATAGGACACAGAGCTCCCGCCCCTCTGTTTTATGGGGTGAGAGTATATTACTTATATTGCTAGGCTACAAAAACTGAGTGCTCCTGGAAGGAGGAGGGGTTATATAGGGGAGGCAACTTCCTGTATTGGTTATACCAGTGTCAACACCTGAAGGTAGGCCTATAACCCACCAAGTAATTACTTAAAACTCTGTGTCCTATGATGTACTCCAAGAAAAGGATTTTACAGGTACGCTGTTTTAAAAATCCTATTTGTTTGTTTAGTTTGGTTTCTTTCTTTTCTAACAAATTCCGATTTTTCAGAATTTCTGGTTAAGGAGTAGGCTGGGAAGCTGGCCAGCCTGTCCTTAACATCTGACTTCTCAGCTGTCCGCGGGTTTCCCGAATGTCAGCTGAATGTACAACAAAGAATACCTGCAATGAAAGATAAATGGGGAACCCCCCCCCCCCCCCATGCATATCCTTTTGGGTCTGGTATGGATTTCAAGGAGAACCCCATGCCAAATTTAGAAAGTGTGCCCCCCCCCCCAAATCCATACCAGACCCTTATACGAGCATGCAGCCTGGCAGTTCAAGAAGGGGGGGGGGGTGATTGACCACCCCCGCTTCTGAACAGTACTAGGCTACATACGCTCAACATATTTGGGGGGGGGGGGAGGGGCTCTCTTCAAAGTACCTCTGTCCTCACAACTCTGGCTGGTGTTTGCGGGGGGGGGGGGGGTGTGCTTATCAGAATCTGGAAGCCCCCTTTGACAACAGGGCTCCCAGATCTAGCCCCCCAATGTGAATGAGTGAATATGGGGTAGATCCGATGTAGATCAGGAGCCCCATCAGCAAGAAGAGTGTGTAGTATATACTTCTACTGGGCATCCTGAGGTTTGTGGAGTCATTTATTGGACTAGTCAGTTCCTTAAGGGACAACTTGGTGAACTGAGTAATTCTGACACCCACATTGGAAGTCATTGTCCCCTGGTGGTATTACTGACAGGTTTAGGTTACCTGTTTTTTGTTGGGAATCTCCCTGCTCCATCTCGCTTGCTTACCACTCATCTCTGCAAGCCCTCCCAGCCATTGTTATATGTACGCTCCCTAGGAATGTTTAGCATGACTGGCATATACATATATCTGGTCTCCTACACATCCCTTCATGGATCATCTAATCATTTACTAGTTAATTGACTGTCATGTGAAAGGCTCTTTCATACAACTTTTGTTACCAGCACAGCAGTTGGACACTGATTCTTTGATATCTGAGCTCCCATGGCAGCTGTTTGGTTTTCCTTTCTGCCATTGACTGACTGGTTTTGTGGGTTTGTGTTTTTTATGTATGAAGCCCAATTTTGGCAGGTATGCACCACTGTCCCGCTTAGTTCTGGTGCCTCATTTTCCCACTGTGGCTTTAAGGTGGAACGATGCAACGAGTGTTACCTACTGTTTTCTGGTGGGGTGGGTCAGGATCCCTTGGCGTGGGGGAGGTTTTTGTTTAGGAGAGGGTGGGCTCAGTTCCTCTTTAGGACTGTAACCTTCCCTTTTTGTAAGGGTGGTCCATGGTTCCAGTCTGGGAGGGGTTAATGGGGGGGGGGGCTCAAGTGGTTGTTAGTATTATGAGGATAGTTGGGGTATTCATGCTGTTGATCTTGAGCCTGTTGCTCAATAAATTTGTAGTTTACTAATCTGACAGAACACCTGCAGTCATAAGACACTACCTGCGGACCTGTTACTTTATCCAGCTACATATTGAATTTCAGTCATTTTTAACAATAAAGTGAGCGTATTTAAATAAACATAGTATAGTCAGAGCTGTTATGCTGTTTTTATGTTCCATTTTCAAATGTCCACTCATTGTATCATGTACCGTACTTAGTGTATACACTGCTAATGTTCTGTAAAAACAGCCAAGTCCCCAAAAATCTGCAATTTACTGCTGCTGTAGAGTCACCGGAAATGTCGTGGTTGGAGATTTTGGGAAGTTGGCTGTTTTTGAAAAACTATTATTATTATTATAAATAATAACTTATTATTATTGTGTGTTTTTTATACATTCCGCTGTCAGTGGAGAAACCTGCTTACAGCTGATGAGTCATTGGTTGTCAAAGACACGGCGGCCGGCTTCTTGGCCCGCTCCTCAACAACCAGCTGCTCTTCACACAGATTCAGAATTGGTCGATCAATTTTCGAATTTGAATCTCTCTGAATATTTGTAATTCATTAGAAAACAAACCAAACAAAACGTTATTCTTCTTTGTTGGCATTCTTTTCACAAGTCGCATGTATCTCATGCAGGTGTGACTTCATGTGACTTTTGAGGGTTGAAGTCTATGGAGCTCAAGTCGCATGAAAGTCAGACCAAAGTAGTGCAGGAACTACGTTAAAGTCAGAAATGAATGGTACTCATTGGGAAACATGGGATGCGCCTTGTCATGCAACTTTGGGGTCCAAAGTCACAAAGCAAGTCGCACAAGTGTGACTGGGGCCTTGGCAATTCCATATTGGGCCATGGTAATATGACACCGGCAGGACCATCTCCTCCCTACTGGTGGATTTCATGACGTCCTTCGGGGGGCCCGCAAGGCGCGGAGGTCGGGGATGAGGCAACACAGTCCCCTCTGAACACGGCCCATCCCAGATGAAGGTAAAGAGCCAATAAAAATAGCTCTCTACCATGTGACTCGCTGTGTCCAATCACAGCCTGTCACATGCGTTGTGCTCATATTCCCCACTCGTGCACACTGTTTGGGGATGAGGCGTGTCCCTCGGACACGGGCCATTACCGATCAGGGTAAAGAGCCAATGAAATTGACTAGTTACCACATGACCAGCTGTGTCCATTCACAGCTGGTCACAAATGTCAACAAATGGCTGTAGCGTCGTTTCCAGGTTCTCCTTAGTGTGTGAGGAGGAGACATGGAAATAAAATGTGCTGCATGACAGTAATTTGCCCTGATTGTCCCACAAATAAAGAGGCCCTGTCACCAGCCCATGCCTCATAGAATATACATTGGGGTGATTTGGTTTTCAAAATGGGGTCATTTTGGGGATGTTTCCATTGTCCTGGTGTTCCAGGACCTTCATAAGTGTGATTGGTTTTCAGGTAACTAAATGTGCTATTTATGCTTCTAGAACACCTGACGGTGCTCCCTGCATGTTTGGAATCTCTGTGTGGCCAGGCTGTATAAAAAGTCTCACACATGTGGCATCGCATTGGCAACTTTGTTTAAAAAAAAAAAAATAATTTTATTAATTTTCTTTCCACGTTTTTTCCAAATACTTTTGGAAAAAAATGTACATGTTCAAAAGATTCATCGTGCCTCATAGAATATACCTTGGAGGGTTTGCTTTCCAAAATGGGGTCATTCTTTGGGTAATTCCACTGTCCTGGTGCTCCGGGACCTTCAAAAATTTGATGGGTAGGAATGAAATTAGATGTGTAATTTTTACGCTCCTAGAACACCAGATGGTGCTCCTTGCATGTTGGTCCTCTGTATGTGGCCAGGCTGTGTAAAAGTCACACACATGTGGTATCACCATACACAAGAGGAGTAGCAGAATGTATTTTGGCGTGTAATTGGAAGTATGCCTATACCGTGTGTGAGAAATAACTTGTTCTGACACTTGTGTTTAAAAAAAAAAAAAAAAAAGTGTGTGTGTGTGTGTGTGTTTATTGTACTGTCCTGACATTTTTGTGCTTTAAGAAAATGGGCCATCGGTACATCAGGTGTTTTTAATGATTTGCACCATAGCTTGTAGACTCTAACTTTCACGCAGACCAAATATGCAATAATTTTGGGTTATTTTCACCAAAGATATGTAGCAGTATAAATTTATGAAAAAAAAAGACTTATTTGCAAAATGTTATAATAGAAACTCAAAAACTAAAATCCGCCCCCCTTTTTTCTTTAACTTGTATAGCAAAGATTAAAAAAACCCTAGTGGTGATTAAATGCCACCAAAAAGCTCTATTTTGTGTGAAAGAAATTATAATTTTATTTGGGTACAGTGTTACATGACTGAGTAATTTTCATTCAAAGTGTGAGCTGAAAATTGGTCTGGTCAGGAAGGGGATATAAGTGCCCTGTATTGAAGTGGTTACACTACTTTTGCATAGAGAGAGAAATGAGCACAGGTGTTTGTGCAGTCAGTCCCATACATGTCAGTTGAGTTGCAGCGGTTGCACAGACACATCTGCAGCTCCCAATTTGACAGCCGTGTGAGTGCGCAACTGCGACCTACACAGATGTCAAATTGGGGGGCTGTATCTGTGCAGCTGCTGCATCCCAACTGACATGAATGGGGATGCATGAACACCTGTGCAGGCACAGCCATATACTTCAGTATGCCCATATAATCGAAGCATAATCGAAGCATTGCCTTCTTTTTCTTCTGGTGATCATTGTCATTGTGAGTGATGGTGAATCCAAAATGTTTGGTTTGTCACCAGAATAAAGGTTAAAGTGGTATTAATCACAAACCTGTTATTTGCCTGCTTTGTTGCAGTAGTTTTGCACAGAGCAGCCCAGATCCTCCTCTTCTCGGGTCCCTCGACTCCGGTAGTGGCCCCTCCTTCCTGCCAAGTGACCCCACCCCCCACAGCAAGCAGCTTGTTATAGGAGCACCCGAGCCGAGTCACAGCTTTGTTTGTCCATTCACACACGGAGCGTGGCTTTGACCCACCCCTGCTCTCTCCTCATTGGCTCACTGGCTGTGATTGACAGTTCTACATTAATGAGACACTATCAGGTGACACTTTTCACATACATAACATTTTTCATCACGTACTGAACTGGTCATTATGACTTTTGTCAGGAACAACCCTATAGTTTTTATCACCCTGTGACACTTTCTGTAATATACCCTATACTGGCCCTGATGTCCCTAAGCCAGAAATGAATGGTAAATGGACTGACAAGTTTTTAGAAGCATTTTTTGGAATGCAAAAAAAAAAAATGCGTTCAGGACCAATGTTTAGAGGCATTTGAAACGCCAAATGCCTGTAACAGCATGTAAACTCTGCTAAGTGTGTGTGTGTGTGTGTATATGTATGTATGTATGTATGTATGTATGTATGTATGTATGTATGTATGTATGTGTGTGTGTGTGTATATCTATATATCTCTATCTATCTATCTCTATCTATCCTTTAGGAGAGTAAAATAAATATATAAAAAAAAAATTTTTACGCTCCTAAAGGCAAAACGCGGCTGAACGGAAGTTTTTAAGCGTCGGATTCTAGCTGTCAATTTTATATTGTTCAGGAGAGGTTAAACAACATCCAATGTAAATGAAGCCAGTGAGAAAGTGCAGCCTGTTCCCTGCTGTCACTCACAGAGTGCTGGAGGTTTCACAGGCAGCATTCACACCCTGGGAGAGGGAGGAAGTGGTGTGAGCTGTCCAGAACTGTCAGAGGGTAAAGAAAACTAAAGGGCATAATTAAATGACTGCAGGGGCACCAGAAGTAAGTGCTTATTGCAACAATTTTATTTACGTGTGCGGCCTGAAAAGTGTTCTATGAGGAGTATCTCTTTAAGAACCAACTGGCAACTTTAAAAGCATTGCACATATTTACTACAATATCATAAAGCCCAATGCCCATCACCAGCTGTAATTTCCTAAGTTCATCAACTGCATTTTAGAAAAAAAGTATGTCAAATAATACTATAACATATGATTTTTCAGTATAGAACTTTATTTTTCTTTCACTATGTGGTCTAAAGTTATTCATAACGTTTCAGGGCTGGTGACTTTGAGTTTCTCAATGCTTATTTTTCTCTAGCAGCGCAGCAAATTCAAACTTTCAGCTCGTAATGATTACATGATTGTTGTGGTAACTTTATGGCCATCTCAAGTATTTTAACACCAGAATTTTTTTTTTTTTTTTATGTGAGAATGCATTTATCAATAATAGTGACTGCAACATTTGGCCAGTAAAGTAATTTTATTTATATATATTCTTTTGCAGATTACTTTTCTTGGGCTTTCTACTGAGCACGGAATAAGAAACATTCAGGTACTACTTGATGTTGGGTTTAATCATGTAATCTTTGCTTTTTTTTTTAAATAAATAATAAACAAATAGTGCCGTGCTGACAATGTACATAAATGTGTGAATCTTACTATGAAAATAAACATATTGATCATCACATTAAATTCTACCAAATCAAATTCTTTTTAATTTTGGTCTGTATGTGAATAATAAACAAATAAAATCCCTCTCCCTCTCCTTCCAGATTGTAAGCTCTAGCCGAGCAGGGGCCTCTGATTCCGCTTGTACCAAATTGTAATGTCTGCCTTCATTTTGTTAAGCGCTTCGCAAACTGTTGGCGCTATATAAATAATGTAAAATATATTTATATTAGTTGCGCTCATAAGTTTACATACCCTGGCTATGATCGATAACACAAACTTTTCTTTCACTCATGGTTAGTGTTTGGCTGAAGACCTTTATTATCAATCAACTGTGTTTACTTTTTTTTTTTTTTTTTTTTTTTTTTTTTTAAATCATAGTTGCAACAGAAACTACCCAAATGACCCTAAACAAAAGTTTACATGTCCTGGTTTTAAATACCATGTATTGCCCTCTTTAACATCTTGGCAAAAAACCTCCAGTTCCTGTAAATTCTTGGGCTGTCTTGCATGAGATGCACATTTGAGATCTCCCCAGAGTGGCTCAATGATATTGAGGTCAGGAGACTGAGATGGCCACTCCAGAACCTTCACTGTAGACAATGACAGGTCGACTTGGCCTTGTGTTTTGGATCATTGTCATGTTGGAATGTCGAAGTACGTCCCATGCACAGCTTCCTGGCTGATGAATGCAAATGTTCCTCCAGTATTTTTTTGATACCATACTGCATTCATCTTGCCATCAATTTTGACCAAATTGCCAGTGCCTTTTTGTAGCTCACACATCCCCAAAACATCAGCGATCTACCTCCTGTGTTTCACAGTAGGAATGGAGTACCTTTCATCATAGGCCTTGTTGATTCCTCTCCAAATGTAGCGTTTTATGGTTGTGGCCAAAGCTCAATTTTGGTCTCATCACTCCAAATGACTTCGTGCCTGAAGGTTTGAGGTTTGTCTCTGTGCTGTTTGGCGTATTGTAAGCGGGATACTTTGTGGCATTTTCGTAGTAATGGCTTTCCTCTGGCTACTCAACAATGCAGCCCATCTTTCTTCAAGTGCCTCCTTTATTGTACATCTTGAAACAGCCTCACTATATGTTTTTTGAGAGTTCTGTATTTTACCTGAAGTTATTTGTGGGTTTTTCTTTGCATCCCAAAACGATTTTATTGGCAGTTGTGGCTAAAGTTTTAGTTGGTCTACCTGACTGTGATTTTGTTTCAACAGAACCCCTCATTTTCCACTTTTTCTTGATTAGAGTTTGAACACTACTGATTGGCATTCTCAATTCCTTGGCTTTTTTATAACCCTTTCCTGTTTTTAGACAGTTCAACTTTACCTTTTCCCGCAGATCCTTTGACAATTCTTTTGCTTTCCCCATGACTCAGAATCCAGAAACCTCAGTGCAGTACTGGATGAAAGATGCAAGGGTCAGTCAGGAGTCCAAAAACTCATTTGACCTTTTATACACACACACTAATTACAAGCAAACAGATCACAGGTGAGGATGGCTACCTTTTTTAATAGCCATTCAAACCCATTTTTGTCAACTTGTGTGCATGTCATCAGGCCAAAATCACCAGGGTATTTTTGATCAGGGTGATTTGGGTAGTTTTTGTTGTGATTATGATTTAAAAAGTGTAAACACCGTTAATTGATAATAAATGGCTTCAGCCAAACCCTAACCATAAGTGAAAAATGTTTGTATCATCATTCATAATCTCTGAAAAATGGTCAAGAAATCATAAATTCTGCCAGGGTATGTAAACTTATGAGCACAACTGTGTGTGTAATATATAATTACATTACACTTGCATGTTTTATTAAAACATGGGACATTACCTTAATCCGTAATAATTTTTCACCGCCTACAACCACAATGGCCACTTACCTTTCACTATGGACCCTTAAAATTAAAGGTCAGATACACGTGTCCCATTTTTAAGCAACCGGGATTAGCCAAGATGTCAGGCTGTTAAAAGCTTCCTTCCCCAGGAGTAGCAGTGGACATACAGCTCATAAAAAAACAAAAAACATATAGCCGATAGTGTTCTCTGTTTATGCACACTTCAAAAGCTTTTATTATATTATTAACCACTTAAGGACCGCCTCACACCGATGCACGTCGGCAGAATGGCACAGCTGGGCACAATCTCGTACCTGTACGTTGCTTTTTAAGTGCCCAGCCGTGGGTCGGGAGGGCGCCGCCGGCGGTGGCATACTCTCGACCCGGTCCTGAGCTCCGTGACCATGGCCGCGGGACCAGCGGACCCGATCGCCGCTGGTGTCCCGCGATCGGGTCACAGTTGAAGAACGAGGAGAGGTCTGTGTAAACAAACGATGTGTCCGCCATAATGTTACAGTCACTATAAAAATCGCTGATCGCCGCCATTACTAGTAAAAAAATAAATAATAAAAATGCTATAAAACTATCCCCTATTTTGTAAACGCTATAACTTTTGCGAAAACCAATCGATAATCGCTTATTAAGAGAGGGGAATAGATTTGGCGCTATACCATTCCTAATTCAAACTAAATGAGTAGAGGAAAAAATATGCATACATTTTCCAGCGTTGCTGGCAAATATTTTAGAGTAGAAATTTAAAAATAAAGATAAGAATAGAAATAAAAATAAGAGTAAGGGTATAATACTCTAAAATAATACTCCTATGTATATGTTAATCAATCAATCTCAATAGTCCATACAGAAAATATATATAAACAGATATACTATTCCTTAAATACAAATACTAAAGTGCTAGTGCCAGTGACGAAAAACAGTGTCTTTTGTTTAAATGCAAAAGAACAGAACAAGTGTCCAATCATGAAGTAAGTGTCCAAACATAAAATGGTATGTGATAAAAAGTCCGTGATGAAAAAGTGAAAAAAATGGTGAAACAAATAAAAACTTGATTATAAAAGTTGATGGAAAAATGTAAAAATTTATATAAAAATTAAAAAATTAGAAAAAAGGGTAAGATGACAAAAAAATATAATGGTAAATAAAGGTGAAAAATAGATGATAAAAATTGATGATAAAAAGTGAAAAAGTATGATGGTAAAAAAAAAAAAAACTGAAAAAAACAGTGATAAAAAATATAAATAGAATCAGGTGGTAAAAGAATCTTCTATGTATGGGGGAGGGGTGGAGGGGGTGACTTCAATTTCTGTTCCCAGTGCTCGGTGACCACTTATGAAATTTGCTCTCACCAGAGGTATGACCCCATCCGGGGTGGATCAGCCTTCACAGTATAAGCCACTGTGTCGCTTCCTGGCCTGCCTCTGCTGTGGTGCTGGGGAATCCCTCGTTCCTCCGTGGGTATATTGTGCCTCGTTTACATATAACAGGGAAGAGGCATATCCATGGTGTAGTCTCCTCTGCTGCCTCTTCCAGCAATGTCGTCTCTCTACTTCCTCCGGCGGGAGGAAGTAGGAATAAGGAATAGTATATCTGTTTATATATATTTTCTGTATGGACTATTGAGATTGATTGATTAACATATACATAGGAGTATTATTTTAGAGTATTATACCCTTACTCTTTTATTTTTATTTCTATTCTTATCTTTATTTTTATTTTTAAATTTCTACTCTAAAATATTTGCCAGCAACGCTGGAAAATGTATGCATATTTTTTCCTCTACTTATTTAGTTTGAATTAGGAATGGTATAGCGCCAAATCTATTCCCCTCTCTTATTTCGTCTTATTGTTCCATCCAAGTTGGGTGGAAATTAATAGAGGCTGCTCTTACCAACATCGCATTTTTTTGCACTAAAAATTCCATAGCGCGACCTACCCCCCCCCCCCCCCCCTTTATTAATAATCGCTTATTGCATTTTTTTATTTTTATTGTTTACCAAAAATATGTAGAAGAATACTTATCGGCCTAAACTGAGGAAAAAAATGTTTTTTATATATTTTTTGGGGGATATTTATTATAGCAAAAAGTTAAAAATATTGCATTTTTTTTCAAAATTGACGCTATTTTTGTTTATATCGCAAAAAATAAAAACTGCAGAGGTGATCAAATACCGCCAAAAGAAAGCTCTATGTGTGGGGAAAAAAGGATGCCAATTTTGTTTGGGTGCCACGTCGCACGACCGTGCAATTGTCAGTTAAAGCGACGCAGTGCCGAATCGCAAAAAGGGGCTTGGTCCTTTGGCTGCAAATTGGTCCGGTGCTTAAGTGGTTAAACTAAACACGCATAAAAGAACCACCATCATCCATTGTCCCAGAGCGGGGTAAACCCGTGGCTCACTGCTCTGTTTGTCTCATGCCAGCGGCTCCAAACACTGCCGGATCTTGCTGCTGCTATTTGGGATACAAGAAACTCCGCTCTGGAACATAGATTGAGCACAAGGCTCCGTCCTACGCATTACGTCGGGGTGACTTTGTCAAGGGGGCTTTTTTTTAAACTTCTCCACCCTGAATTACAACAGATTCTGTTTAAAAACCATTGCAACCAAAGCTGATGTTTTCAGTTTTTGAAAAGTACCTTCCTTAGCACTTAAAGGTGTTGTAAAGGCAAAAGTTTTTTTTTTTTTCTTTATATCTTAATGCATTCTCTGCATTTAAGATAAAATGCCTTATGTGTGCAGCAGCCCCCCTAACCCTTACCTGAGGTCCATCTCTGTCCATCTCTGTCCATCTCTGTCCATCTCTGTCCATCTCTGTCCATCTCTGTCCATCTCTGTCCATCTCTGTCCATCTCTGTCCATCTCTGTCCATCTCTGTCCATCTCTGTCCATCTCTGTCCATCTCTGTCCATCTCTGTCCATCTCTGTCCATCTCTGTCTACAAATGTCTCAGCCATCCGATAGTCTCGTTCCTGATTCCCGCTGCTGTCAGTCAAGGTCAGCTAGCTAGTCAGGGGAGAGAGGGTGGGGCCAGGTTGGGGCTATGTGTCTGAATGGACACACAGAGGTGTGACTCAGCTCAGGTGCCCCCATAGCAATCTGCTTGCTGTGGGGGCACTGAAAAGGAGGGAGGGGCCAGGGGCAGCAAAGAGGGACCCGAGAAGAGGATGATCCAGGCTGCTCAGTGCAAATCCACTGCAACAGAGCAGGTAAGTAGAACATGTTTGTTTATTTTTATAGGAAAAAAAGGAGACTTTACAATCCACTTTAATTTATTTACAGTAAATAAAGCATACCTAGGGAAGTTTTGTAACCCAGCTTCCCCATGCTTTTTTCTACAGAATTGTTTTTCTGCCTGTGTTTGAGCTGTAAAGATCATCAGCTTGGAGATATTCCTAGCAGCAGCTGATATGTTGCACTTTGTCAGAATTGTGATTCACTTACGACGTCTGAGCTTGGTCTTTGATATTGGACAAAGCCTTCAGTAGATTGTTCTTGTGTGGTGGTGGAAGGGGCTTGATGGTCCTCAATTTGTTGGCAGTTTAATAGCAAACACATGTTTTAAATTATGTCTTGTGGTTTTTTTTTTTTTTTGGCTTTCAGATGTTAAACTTTAGGTATAAAACACAATTTTTTTTTTTTTTGGTAAGGCCTAGCAAATTCCATATAGACTGACCTCACATATGGCATCTGAGATGACAAGAATAACCCAACGTGCGTTGGTGTCCCTCCGTCTTCCTCATTTTTGGTAATAAGTGGGGGAAAAAAAAAACATGGGTAGGTTTGGAAAAGAGTGGTAGAGGGGAGAAATGTCCTATGTCCTAGTCTGCATCTGTACTATGTCTTAATCCATATTTGTACATTAACAGAATGGGCACGAGTAAAAAAATATATTTTTGTCTTCTACAATTAACTGAACAATCCTTCAGCACACATAGTTTTACATTTTCTTTTTGTTTCCTTTTTTTTTTTTTCATGCATTTGAGGGATCCTGGGAAATGTCTACTTTATTTATTTAATCTCTTGTAAACCATTATTATTTATAATTTTTTTCCATAGGGTGTAACAGCACTTTATGTGGATGTCCCGGAATTGATAAAATCTCCCCATCTGTGTAATTTAAATGAGAATGAAGTTATTTTGATGAACAATGGGAAAGCGAATGCAAAACCTAGTACAGTGCAAGTAACACAGGTGTGTAATTTGAATAAGGTGGTACATTGGTCAGTGTTCTATTTGACAATGAAAGTCATACTCGGTGTACAGGGAATATGGCAATCTTGCACTAGTGATGCTATGTATCATTTGTCTCGCTGCTGATTCTGTGCCTCAGATTTGCATAATCTCTGCACTGCAGAAGAAAGACTTATGGGTGGTTCAGATCTGTGCACGGTGTTTTTCATTGCATTGCATTTTAGACACGCTACCGTTGAACTTTATAGAATCCACATTTTAATGGACGCTTATAAAAGATGCAGCATACAGAACTTTTTTTCTTTTTCATACATCGTGGTACACAGAGTTGGGCTAATATTCATTACCTGCTGGGTTATACTTCATCTCCAGGTGAATGGACACTGGTAGACCAAAGATCTTTAGACAGGAAGTGATCCCTATATAACGCCTCCCATACAGGAAGTACTTCAGTTTTTTTACCAGTGTCTGCAAGGTGGATGACACAGTTGTTTGAGTTCTCTGAGCTCCAGGTCTCTAGTCCCACAAACAGTTCTTAAATGAATCAAGGGATTGACTGATCGGATCCATTTGACACCAGTTTTATATGCTTACATAAATGGTACCCGAGCCTCGCAAAGTGTGGGTGTTTGCAAGATGTACCTGTGACAGGAGCTAAGAGCTCTTGGGCTCTTAGTTTCTAAGCTGCTCTGCGCCTGGATTGGTAGGTGAAACCCCTTTTAATTATTGTGGGGTGTCCCAGTGATTGTAACAATCGGTCAAGCTAGCTAGAGGCTGGACACCTGTGTGCGGTGACCATACAGGACAGATTTGGGCTAGTTGTGGGTGTTTGCAAGGTGTACTTGTGACAGGAGTCATTTTGGGTGGGGGGTTTGTGCAACTCTGCTTACCTTGAAGAGCTTTGGAAACTCAGTGTCCCGCTTCCCCGGACCCTCTTATTTGTAAATCACCCTGTGTCCATTAGGGGCACAGGGTGCCTGAGAACCCCACTATGATCTGTGCTAGTCAGACTTGATGTTGTGTGTGTATATATTGTGTGTTGTCTCATGCTGTTGTAGACTCTTTGCTGTGATCATTTGAGGTGTGGTTGTATTTCATTGTTTGGGTCGGCCTTTGAAGAAACGGATATTAAGGGATGTTTTTCTTGGTGGTGGGGGGTTGGGGGATTCCTCCAACACCTCTCCCTGTTAATAAGACTGTTTACTGGTGAGAAGTTTGAATACACCTGACCTGTGTGTCTATTGTGATTTGACAGTTTACCCCGCCCTGAATCCAAGGGTGGGGGAAGTGTTTCAGAGTTGGATATCTGTGGTAACATGTGCTGGAATAAAGGAGTTTGTTGTTGTTCACCCTACACCGTGTTACGGATTGTGACTGGATGAGCTAAGGGGTTTTGGATGGTGCTTGTTCTGGACAGAGGAAGCATTTATGGCAGACCTAGGCCTGTTGAGGAAAGGATTTGTCACAACTGGTTAGCAGCAGCAGGACCGTGCTTCCTGGCAGTGAACACCTCCACCTGGATCCAAGATCAGGATAGCAGACTTTAGTCACCCCAGCGGAGATATGGATCTGGCATCAGAGTTTTCGGGGCTGCTGCGAATCGTCCTTTCAGCATACACCAGGGCTGTGTCTGCGGATGACACCAGATTCGGGTAGGACTCTGGATTAGAGCTCTCCAGGTTGCTGGTATGCAACAGGGCAAGTGCTTTCCAACCCCAGAGCAACAGACCAGTGAACAACGGGCGTTACGGATGCAATTTCTGGTAGAGCGGCCCCAGGAGCAATGGGTGACTGAGTTGGACAGGCTGGTCCAGCAGGAGATGGAGGTGGATAGTTGGTATCGGGCTCTGCAATGGCACGCAGAACAGGAATATTTAGGGGAGACAACAGAATTGCTCTCCGGAGGGATATGACTTTGGTGGCCCTGGATTACTTTTGGAGAGCCTTACAGATTGTTTTGTGTTTGGCGATGAAGGGGAACCTATCCTTGAAGACCTGCAAGAATACAGAGAGAGGCTATACTCAGTCTTGCAGGGGCCTCAGAGCTTAAACCTGATCTGGACTATTTGCTAAGGAAGGAACAGCATCTGGAAAGGGCATACAGAAAACTGCTAGAACACATTCAGCAGCATGCCAGAGAATCGGCCGTGGAAAATCCGGAGATTGCCGCCTCCAAACCTGAAGTGTTGACAACAGGACAGAGCTCTGCTGGCTTCTGGCCAGCACCAACAGCAGCTTCAGCATTTCTGTTGGCCTGTCTCCCACAATGCCAGCAGCATCTGTAGGGTTACCAGGCACTTCTGCAGCTGAAGCGCTTACAACTGGACAAGAGGGTCCAAGACCTCTGTACCCACACCTGCGGTGGTTACGGAGGCCCAGGAGGAGAAGGAGATGGTCACTTCCCAGCAGCAGATTAAGATCCAGGGGGAGAAGGGGGAGAAGGGAGAAGAGGTGTTTGTCCTCCCTTCCCAGCAGTTTGCCAGGGTGGAGGAAGCGATCTTTCCTCCCCAGCAAAGATCCATGCACCTGGGAGACAGTACCAGAGACATGTCGTCCCAGCAGTCAGATGAGATTAAGGAAAATGGAGCAGCCGGCTCCCCGTCCTAGCAGCAAATGGCACCCCAGAATGATGCCACCAACCCAGCAGGAGAGCTGGCATCAAGACCAGACTTTGTGGAGCTCTGCCCAACACCAATAACCTCTTCTTCAGTCTACAGACAGGAGAGGGTGAATCACTATCCCCAGACACCATTTATAGAGATTGGGGCTTTGATAGACTGTTCTGCTGAAGAACATCTTGGTGAGCCTCCAGCAGAAGAGCTGCTATTGGGACCAAACTTCACTGAGTGCTGCCCAGCACCAACTGCCGCATCTGCAGAGTTACCAGACACTTCCCCAGCTGAAGCGCTGGCCGCCGGACCGAGGATCCAAGACCTCTGCTCCACACCTGCAGCAGTGCCAGGGGCCCTTGGTGAGAAGGTGATGCTCACTCCCCAACAGTTATCCGGAGTGGATGATGTGGGGTCCTCAGCTGAAGTGCTAACAGGGCAGAATGCTACAGGCCTCTGCACACAACTTCAGCTTGAGCTGATATCGGTGGATGGGACTGTGGCCTTCAACTCACAGCAACCCAGCAGAAGGGCTGACAGAGCAGAGTGCTGCTGGCCTCTGCCCTCAACTAACAGAAGGAGTTCCTGTGAAAGTGGAGGGGACTTCGTTCTCCACTGACACAATCCCAGAAAATGGTGTGGCACTGAGACAGGAGGATGTCAGCCATGCTTTGCAAGCACTGGGGGACTTTCACCTGCCAAAAGTGGATGGGACTTCAGTCTCCACGTGTATACCCCAGTCGGCCCAGGTCCCCAACAGCATGACTGAGTGAGCCCAGTTACCCTGTTTCTCTCCAGCGGCTGAAAGGACTCCAGGGAGAAGGACCAGTCCGCGCCTCTCCCCAGTGGCGGGCATGTTCTCTGAGAGAGGCAGAGGTTGGCTGGGTGAGTAATGCTCTGTTTGGAACAATTATATTTGGGTTACTTTGTGGATACCGGCATTGGGGGACTGGAACTACTGACTAACTTCGGAGTCAACCCGTCTGGTGTCTCCTCCGTCGTTCATCTCCGGCCAAAAAGGGAGATGTCTGAAAGGAGTAACTTTGGGTGGGGGGGGGGGTTTGTGCAACTCTGCTTACCTTGGAGAGCTTTGGAAATTCCGTGTCCAGCTTCCCCGGACCCTCTTTATGTGTAAAATCGCCCTGTGTCCATTAGGGGCACAGCGTGCCCTGAGAACCCCACTATGATCTGTGCTAGTCAGACTCAATGTTGTATATATTGTGTGTTGTCTCATGCTGTTGTAGGCTCTTTGCTGTGATCGTTTGGGGTGTGTTTGTATTTCATTGTTTGTGTCTGTCTGCCTTGGAAGAAACATATATAATGGGATGGATGTCTATGTGGAGGGGAGGGGGGGGATTCCTCCAACAGCTCTCCCTGTTGATAAGACTGTTTACTGATGAGAAGTTTGAATATGGCTCGTGACTGGGAGAGCTAAGGGGTCTTGGATAGTGTTGGTTCTGGACAGAGGAAGCATTTGTGGCGGACATAGACCTGTTGAAGACAGGGGTTCGTCACAGTACCTTTTTTGTTTGTCCCGCTGTTTTTCTACCTGAAAATTTCAATTTCACCTTGGTTCGACATGGTGCACCTGCGTTCGATAGAGCGCCGCTGGGCTCAGCAGTTTGACGGCCATGGCGCACTCTTCTTCGCCGCACATGTGCTGTAGCCTTTATCTCGGTGCACGAAGATTTGCACCATACGTAAATTCAGTCACGCCCGTTCGCTGGGACCGCGCATGTGCACACGTACAGAATGTTCTGTCGCACAGCCAGCTTATTTAAGCTGTGCTCAGCCCTAGCCGGGTTAGAGCACAGGATTGCTGGCATGATTGCCTCCATCCCGCAGGGTGGCAAGAAGCGTGACGGATCCCCCTCCATGGAGCCTCCTAGTTTGGGGCAGTAATGGGTTGAGGATGGGGAAGGGCTTAAAGCTTGGGATTCTCTGGATGGCCTGGCGGATGAGACTTCCGAGCAATCTGGACAACAAGATATCCAGTTGGTGTCTGCCTGTCAATCAAAGGCTTTGGATCCTAACAGGATTTTTGTTCCTTCTAAACAGGTTTTCCCTTTTTTATATCCCATGGATGAAAAGGTAGTTAAGAAGTGGAGCATGCCAGCCGTAGATGCAGCAATCTCTTCCTTTTTAAACAAGAACTTGACTTGTCCGGTAGATGATGCATAGGGCTTGAAAGACCATGTTGACAAGAAATTGGAATCATCATTAAAGGCTTCCTTTTTCTTTGGCCAGTTCAGCTATTCAGCCAGCTGTTACAGCAATTGGTGTCTGCCAGTCCGTAAAAAGATCAGATCAAACAGCCTGACCGGCCTAACAAGGAGGATGATCTGCCTGAAAATAAGGCAGATAGTCCTCGAGCGTTGTGTTTTGCTGTTGACGCCTTAAAGAAATCCATACAGCAGGTTTCTCGTTTTGGCTCTTATATGCGCAGACTTTTGTGGCTTAAGAACTGGTCAGCTGAGCTTCCTTGTAAAAAGTTATTAGGTTTCCCCTTTCATGGGAAACATTTTATTTGGTGATCATTTGGACAAATATATCCAAAAGATTTCCTGAGGGAAGAATTCTCTACTTCCTGTGAAGAAAAGCACCAGATGTCCCTCATTTAAAACCTGAGGGACTGCTTCCTCAAATGTCTCAGCACCAAGGCAGTTCCGCCCCCAACAGGGCGCTAGGGCCAGGGGCAAGGCCAAGGTCAGAAAAAGCCTAGGTCCTAAATTCTTCTAAACCCAGCACCATGCCCTCCTTTTTGAGGGGATGTCCCCACTTCATCGGGTGGGGAGAAGGCTGATGCACTTTGCGGACATTTGGAGAACAATAGTTTAGGATGAGTGGGTCTCATCAACTATATGCTGCGGTTACAAGCTGGAGTTGCGGGGGTTCCCCCTCAAGTTTTTAAGATCCAGCGTTTCTTTGGATCCTCCAAAAAGAGACTTATTGGTTCAGGCACTACATCATTTAGTGCATTAAGGAGTGATTGTAGAGGTTCCTGTACCCGAAAGGGGCGCAGGGTTTTACTCAAACCTATTTACGGTTCAAAAACGAAATGGGGACACAAGGTCCATTTTGGACTGAAGATCCCTGAACCCGTATCTACCGTTCCAGCCCTTTCAAATTGGGGTCTGTCCACACAGTAGTAGCCTCACTCCAGATGGGAGACTTTCTAGCCTCCATCAATATAAAGGACACCTATTTACACATACCTATCTTTCAGCCTCATCAGAGGTTCCTGCGATTTGCAGTAGAGGAACATAATTTTCAGTTTGTGGCTCTACCCTTCGGGCTTGCTACAGCTTCCCAGGTGTTCACAAAGGTCCTAGCACCAGTACTGTGCCTTTTAAGGGCCCAAGGGATCCTGGAGCTTGGGATATCTGGATGACCACCTGCTCAAAGATCACTCACTACGGGCTCTAGAACAGAGCATAACAGGCACAGTGCAGTATTTGGAAAGATTAGGCTGGATCATAAATACCGAAAAGTCAACCTTGACACCAGCTCAAAGTCTAAAGTATTTAGGTCTGATCCTAGATGCTGTCCAAGCAAGAGTATTCTTGCCACCCGCAATGATCTGTGCCCTATCAGGTGTGTCAGATAAGGGGAGTCTTCTAGGGAGGATGGTATCCTCCTTCGAGGTGGTGCCCTATGCCCAGTTCCATTCCAGGCCTCTACAACAAGACATCTTGTTGGCTTGGAACAGGAGAGGACAAGCCCTGGATTATCCAATGTTCTTATCTCCTCGGGCACGCTTAAACCTAATCTGGTGGTTGCAGGATCAGAACCTGCGAAAGGGAAGATCCTTCTTCCCGGTAACTTGGAGAGTATGGACTACAGATGCCAGTCTCTCGGGCTGGGGAGCGATCCTAGAAGGGCTCACAGCTCAGGGGAAATGGTCAAGGACAGAACAGATCCTGCCCATCAACGTCCTGCGATTATGAGCAGTACATCTAGCCCCACTTTCCTGGACGGGGTTCAGTCCGACAATGCCACTGCAGTGGCCTATATAAACCCACCAAGGCGGACGATTCTATCAGCAGTCCATATCCTGGGAGTAGAGAACTGGAAGGTAGTTTATCTCGGCCACCAGCAGATCTGGGGAATGATTCCTACACCTAGGGGTGTTCCAGGAAATTTGCCAATGTTGGAGGTGGCCAGAGGTTGACCTACTGGCATCCAGGTTCAATAACAAGCTACAGCAGTTTGTGTTCCGAACAAGAGATCCTCTGGCAATCGTAGCAGATGCTCTGGTAGTTCCATGGTGCCAGTACTTCCTGGTTTTATGCTTTCCCCCTCTGGTCCCTCTCCTTCCACGTTTTTTGAGCGGGATTCAGAAAGAGGGAGTTCCAGTCATTCTGGTGGCACCAGCTTGGCCCAGAAGGCCCTGGTTCCCGGAGATTGTGAGACTGACAATAGACGGGCTATGGACGCTTCCAAATCGCCCCGATCTACTGTCTCAAGGTCCTATATTCCACCCCAATTTAAAGTCTCTAAATTTTGACGACATGGCTATTGAAGCCAGAGTGTTAGGACCGTGGCATCTCGGAACCAGTGGTATCTACCCTAGTGAATGCTAGAAAAGCTGTCACTGGGAAGATCTGTCATAAGGTCTGGAAGACTTCAATTGCTTGGTGTGAAACCAAAAAATGTCATCCTCGGAAATACGTGATTGGGAGAATTCTCACTTTTCGACAGTCAGCTGTGGAAATCAAATTGGCTTTGAGTACAATCGGAGGTCAGGTTTCGTCCCTATCGGTATTCTTCGAAAGGCCTTTAGCCTCCCATTCACTGATCCAAACCTTTTTATGTAGGGGGCAACTTGCTTGCTTCCCCCCCCCCCCCCCTTTAGGTCAGCTATGTGTCCTTGGGACTTGAAATTGGTGCTGTCTGTGTTACAGAAATTACCATTTTGTGCCTATCAAGGAAATTCCATTAGACTTGCTGTCACGCAAGCTAGCTTTCCTGATGGCCATCACCTCGGCTAGAAGTGTGTCAGTCGTGCAGGGAACCCTACTTGATCCTTCACCGTAACAGGGTCGCGTTACGACTTGTTCGATCCTTTTTGGCAAAAGTGGCGTTGGCCTTTCATTTACAACGGGACATTATTTTGCCTTTTTCTTTTCTCTCAGCCTCGTTCAGTGGAAGAGACCACTGCAGTCTTTGGACGTTGTAAGGGCAGTCAAGGTTTATTTGTCTAGCTCTGCGGAGAGCCAAGGATCAGACTTCTTTTTTGTTTTACCAAAAGGTGGACCCAAGAAGGGGCAGGCAGCTTCCAATGCCAATTGGGTCCGTCAAATGGTCATTCAAGCCCATTGTCTGAAACAAATAAAGTTCCTCCCTTTTTAGGGCGAGAGCTCAGTCTACTAGGGGTGTAGGAGCCTCCCTATGCTTTTTGCCATCAAGTATCTACCTGGTCTTCAGTGCATACGTCACAAAATGTTATCAAGTGGATGTTCGAGCAGCTCTGGGACTTCCCAGCAGTTAATGAATATTAGCCTAACTCTGTGTCCCATGATGTATGAGAAATAGAAAATTGGATTTTTTCGTCATACTTGCCTACAAATCCTCTTTGAGTATCTGGGACACAGATCCTCTTTTTGAGGATTCAATGCTTGCTACAAAACTGAAGTACTTTTATGGGAGGGGTTATATAGGGGGATCACTTCCTGTCTAAAGACCTTTTTGGTCTATCAGTGTCCATTCACTTGGAGATGAAGTATAACCCAGCAATGAATATTAGCCCAACTCTGTGTCCCATGGTGAAAAGGATTTTAAAGGATAAGTATGAGGAAATCCTATTTTTTAACACCCCATACTTAAAATGATTCTAAAGGCAGAAGGTTTTTTGCCTTAATACATTCATTTAAAAAACCTTGTGTGGGCAGCTTCACCTCACCCCCTTACGCTTACCTGAGCCAATGATGTGCGTGAGAGAAGTCTCCCTCTCCCTCTCCCTCTCCCTCTCCCTCTCCCTCTCCCTCTCCCTCTCCCTCTCCCTCTCCCTCTCCCTCTCCCTCTCCCTCTCCCTCTCCCTCTCCCTCTCCCTCTCCCTCTCCCTCTCCCTCTCCCTCTCCCTCTCCCTCTCCCTCTCCCTCTCCCTCTCCCTCTCCCTCTCCCTCTCCCTCTCCCTCTCCCTCTCCCTCTCCCTCTCCCTCTCCCTCTCCCTCTCCCTCTCCCTCTCCCTCTCCCTCTCCCTCTCCACAGCCATTCAATGAGGCAAGAATGTGGAGTGGGGCTGAGCATGGCACATGAGCCCCCATAGCATAGGCTTGCTATTGTGGGCATAAAGTAGGAAGGGAGGAGCCAGGACCACTGGCAGGGGACCCAGCAAGTAAGTACAGGATTTTTTTGTTTTTTTTTAAATCACAGCCTTTAGAATCAATTTAAAGTGCACAGCTGTGATTGGGGCCTAAGGCAATGGCCTGCGGCCGAATGCTTGCCCATATCTGGCCCTCTGGGCACTATTCCTCCCACTCATACAAGGCACTGTTCCTCACAAGAATACCAATGATTTGTACATTTCTTTGACACCAGCAGTGGCCAACTATTCCTCCCATTGACTCCCATTTTTTTTTATTTTCTCCTTCTGATCACAGGTAATTTTTGTACATTTTATTTTATACTCCCACTGACAACCAACCTGGAGGCGTTTCCTCCTCCTGACACTGGGCATTTTCTACTCCCACTGACCAGTCTGGCTCCCCTTAACGTCTGAGGGACAGTGAACTTGGCCCTTTGCTTAGAATGCTGAGGAACAAATTTTAATTTTGCTCTGTAGTGGCTTTCAGAATTACGCCACACAATAACAACATTTTTTTTATTTTTATTTTTTTATGCCACGTCCACTGCGTACGCTTGTTTGATATGTTCCCTGATCACACAATAAATGTGCAGTGGTGTGCAGAAAAATACATCTCAAGCAAGTAATTTGCCAGTACTTTGATTGGCAGTGCTCTCTAAAGTTGACATGGGTTCAACTTGCAAGATGGCTGCTTGAGAGATGGATTGTCGATTGAGTTTTTAAATGCATGTAGAGCCCTTTACATTGTTTGTAGAACCTTTCACATCGTATGTAGTACTATGTACATTCTATGTATGTTTACTGTATGTACAGTAGAAAAACAAACTTTTCTTATTTTAAAAATGTTTCCATATCTACATGGTATGATTATACAGGATACAAAATATAGAGCAATAATTTCATATAATGTGTTGTATAATTTTATGATTGGAAGAACAATTTAGAGAGAGTACCCATATCTTGATATAGAGAGCTTGTGGATCCTGAAGAAGCAGTGGATCTATTTGAAATGCATTGGTCCACTAGGCTATATATTTTGTATCCTGTATACTCATGTAGATATGGACCAATTTTTTACAATACAATGCTGTTTTAGATAATACAGTTGTATTTCTTTTCAAACCTTATTCCACTTCTGTGTATTGTGTGACACTGTAACATCCCTCCAATCCAAGCTTCCTGCCTGAATTCTCTTTCCCCATCTTCTTTTAAAACCATTTAATGGGGGATGGTGTCAGTTATTTTGACAAGGACACCGCCTCTCCTTCTACTTTTTTTTATATTCATATTGTATGTACAGTATTTTCATTTTATTTTCCTTTATTTCTGCAGAATGTTTTTTCCGGCTCTTTATGTATGATGACCTCGGCACCATTTTCCCTCTTTAAAAGCGACTATCTGTATGTCTTGCTGAGCAAGTATTCAGCTGGAGTAATGTATGCAATAGACCAGGACTGCTTGAGAATGAATAAAAAGGAAGAACATCGTGAGGACGATGACACAAACCATTCAGTCTCCTCAATTGAGGATGATTTTGTAACTGCATTTGAACATTTAGATGAAGAGGATCCTATTAATACAACTGACAGCCAAGGTACTGTATCACATCTTCATGCTACCCACAGTATATTGATTTGTTTAATTCATGAATGCAAGGCTGTGTTTGCATAGGTTTTGATGTCCCTGGGTTATGTAAGTGTACTGAAGAATATTACTTTAAATCTTCCTGCATGTCCTTTGCGTTAATATTAGGGCTTTTGTTTTGTGTTTGACCGGTCTACAAGCAGTTCTGCCTGAAATTTATCTAGGTCTTTTTAAATCTTGACTTGCCATCCACAGTTGCTTTTGACTTCCATTTGTTACATAAAACACTTCCAGCATTTTGTTATCTTTTTTTATAGCTTTCTAATGCTTTGCAAAAGTCCATTATTCCTAAATCCATGCTCCTTAAAGTGGTTGTAAACCCTTACAAACCACTTTGACCTACAGGTAAACCTAGATTAAGGCTTATCTGTAGGTCCAAGAAATATCTCCTAAACCTATATGGTTTAGGAGATATTTGCCCGAAGACAGGCACCGCTGTCTACGGCGCATGCGCCGTAGACAGCGGCGCACTGAGTGCGGCATTTCCAACAACGGAGCTGCCGCGTGTGTTGGCTCCCGTGCGCATGAGCGGGAGTGACGTCATCGCGGCTCCGCCGAATGACAGCGGCGGAGCTGCGGGACCCCACCGAAAAGATGGATGCGCCGGACTACAGGGGACAGCGGTGACATCGCTGGCTCCTGTGTCAGGTAAGTGACACATAATGGGCTACTATGCTATGCATAGTAGTCCATTATGCTTTGCCTTTGCAGGGAATGAAAGAGGAAGTAAACCCATTAGGGTTTACTTCCTCTTTAACCTAAGAGAGAGGCCCATGGTTGCTTGGGGTAAGCATCTTCTGAGACTCCAAGGATCGGAGACTTTAAGCCGTGAAATCATTTTCACTTGAGTTGGACTAATCTAATGTGAAAATCCAATATCTGTCCCCAAGTGAAGTTGGCAAGTTTAGATGGTATAAAAGGGCATCTTTTAAATGTTATGTATGCCAAGCCTGGTGTGTGTATGCATTTCAGTCAGCTCAGTATGACTGTAATGCCGGAGTGGAATACAGGTTGCAGTTATTCCTCTTTTTTTTTTGCTTTAATTTCTGTTCTATAAAAACAGTCTGCAGAATGGCAAGTTCTCACGTACTCTTTTGGAAATCGGCACTTCTTGTTAATACCAAATTGTCAGCCTGAGCCAGTATACTGGAGTTAACCATTCCATTTCTTCCACCACAGGCATCAATGCCCTGCTAATGTTTGGTAGCTGCCCATGAATTTTACATAATATTGATGAAACTCAACTAGTAGTTGTTGGGAATTACGATGCAGCTATTCAAATCTATAGAAAATGGGTGAAATCGACTCAAATATTTTATTTTTTTTTTCTTGGTCAGAAAGAAGTCAAAGTCACTTTGTTCTATTGTTTGGTGGCCAACTTGCCTAGCTGAGATGCATGGTGGAAACTGTCCTTTAAAGCATAGCTCCACTTTCATAGCAAATTAAAAAAAATATATATATAGCATATGCAATTGCGACACAGGTCATATTGTAATTGAATGTTATTAAAAGTACATTTTCTTTTTCAATCTGCAGCTCGTTGATTTTCTGGAAAATGCAGTGCAATATGGGTACCTGGAGGTGTTCTGGATGTGTACAGAACGCCCCCCAGAAACCAAATTTGTCTGCTTGTGTGATTGGCTCAATAATTTTCCCAGAAGTCCGCACTAAGATACAAGTCAGATTTTAGGCATCCTCTGGAACAAAAAATTAATTTTTGGTAGGAAATCGCATCTAAAGGAATGCAGACCTTGCGAGTTTCCTCATTGGAGCCCTGCAGGTGCAGCAGCCGGTTGTTAATTATGAAAACCCTCCCATTAGACTCAGTCAGCACATTGGCATGGAGAAACAAACAGGGATTTCTTCAGAATAACAAAAGGTAGGAATCTGCAGGTTTGTTAAAATTCTTGCAATGTGCACAGATCACCCAGAGGGGAATGCTTTTTTTTTTCTTCACCTCCCCGTATTTCAGGACAGCCACAATTGAGACCTTGGCTCCTCCCCATCCTAGGAAACACTGCGCCAGCCCATAAATTTCCACTTTCCCTGCCATACTTGTGTTGTCTCCGGATGGGGAGACACTGTTTGGAAACCTGGCCAAAACAGTCAGGGAGACTGTGGCTTGTGAAGCCCTTTAAGGGAGGCCGGGGCGCTCCCAGGGACACGGTGAGGTACATACCTGTACGCACTGTTCCCCACCCCTTCAGAGTGCAGGCGGAACATCCGGGGGCCCATCATCGCATTCACAGGAATGTAGCAGGGAGACAGCTCCGCTCTCCCTGTTAACGGGTACAGGCTGCATTTGGAACCAGGTGGGCTATGTGACGTAATGTCCGGCAGAGGGTGAATGTTTCCCTTTTGACCCGTGACTTCCGGTTCCGGGTCACGGAGCTGATAATGGGTCGGGCATGGACTGGAGAGGAGTCGGGAATGAGGCACAGGCAGCATGACATGCCACAGCAGCAACAACCAGGGCAGCCATGTCTGAAGCGGACACCCAGACAGCACACAGCGATGCTAGCTCCAGCCACCCCGAGGTAAGAGTTCCCTGGGGAAGGGTCCTCTCTATCTAGGATTTTTTCACCTCCACGGATGGTTCCTAGTGTGGGGGGGGGGGGACCCTCTGGGTGGTCAGAGGGGGGGAGGCTCAGATCCTTGCATTTTTTTAAAGGTCTAGTGCACTCCCCAGGGTTGTAACCTTTATACAGGGGGGGAAAGATGTTTATATTTTTCCTGCATGTATTTCAGAAAGCGACTGAAAAGAGAAGATCGTCACATAGCTCTAGAAGAAAGTGCGCTTCTTGTAGAAATACCCTAGCGGAATTGTGGACAAAAGTATTATGCAAAGACTGTGTAGATGCTTTAGTCAGAGAAAGGGCATCAGAACAGGAATCGGCGTTAGCAGATTCAGTGAAGGAACTTTCCTCCACCTTTTCAGTCAAATCTTTGTTTAAAGGGTTTTAGCTTCCTACTAATCCCTCACCTGCACCCCAAAGTACAGCCCCTCCCCAAGCACTGGGCTGTGCACTTTCCCAGCCGGCTACCACTGCCACGGCAGAGGGAGTTACGGGGGCTTCTAGAGGGGAGTCTAGGGAAGAGACTGATAGTGTCCCAGGAGTCAGAGAGAGAGGACTGGGATGGGGGAATGCAGGAAACCCTCAAGATATAAGCTCTCCCTGGAAGAGGTTGAGGACCTCATGGGGGCAATTTACACCATACTTGGAACTCAGACGGACAAGAAACCCCTGACACTCCACGACCAGATGTATAGGGGCATGGGGGAACAGAAAAAAAGTTTTCCCAGTCCATGATGTCCTGGTAGACACAGTAAAGGAGTGGCAGGATCCTGAAAAAACTTTTTTTTTCTACCCCTTTGAAAAGAAGGTTCACATTTTTTCACAAGGCACTTGGAGCGACATGGAGCTCAAAAGGTCGTCCAATTGGAAGAACTGAAAGCCGTCAGATTGGCACTCAAGTCCTTCAGGAATTAATTACAACAAGGCCACCACGTTCAAGTGCGCTCAGACAATTCTTCTGTGGTCGCTTATGTAAAAAAGCAAGGCGACATGAGGAGCGGAATCCTGTTGTCCCTAGCAACAGAAGTCCTAAGTTGGGCTGAGACCAATGCACTCTCCCTATCGGCGGTGTTTCTATAAGGGGAATGAAATTTTGGTGGCCAACTTTCTCGGCAGAAAGCAGCTGAGAGAGGGCGATTAGGTCCTCATCTATGAAGTCTTCAATCTCATAACCAAAAGATGGGGACCCCCGGAGGTGGACCTCTGCGGATTAAGGCACAACCCCTGTTTCTTCTCCTTAAACAGGTGGGAAGACGCACTGGGGGTGGATGCGCTAACACAGAGCTGGCATTTCAAAACATGCTATGCCTCCCTGCCACCAGTCTTACTACTGGCAGTGCTAAGAACATTTCAAACTGAGAACACCTCTCTGATCTTGGTGGCACCACATTGGCCCAGAAGGTCCTGGTTCACGGTCCTCAAACAGTTAGCAGTAGATCCTCCTTGGTTCCTACCACTCCAGGAGGATCTCCTTTCACAGGAACCAGTCTTTTGTTCCCTGGTACATCATTGGAACTTGGCAGCCTGGCTACTGAGGAAGGATTATGAAAAACCGAGGGATTCTCAGAAAGGCTGATATCCACTCTCAATAGCAGAAAGAGGACACGCGCCAGATTTACCAAAAGGTCTGGGATCACTTTAAGGAATGGTGCGCAGGAAACTCCTCCATCAAGGTGCAAAGTCCCATAGCAGTTTTGGAGTTTTTGCAGTGCGGGGCAGATAAAGGGTTAGCCATGAGTACCCTTAAGAGCCAGGTATCAATGCTTGGTGCATATTTGGAAAACCCTGTGGCCACCAACCCTTGGGTGGTCTGATTTTTCAGAGCTCTAGCAAGAGAGAGACCAGTTCAAGGCCCACCCTTCCCCCAAGTGGGACCTATCTTTGGTTTTACAAGCCTTAAGGAGCCACTATTTCAACCTTTAGAAAATTGTTCACTAAAGGATCTTACTTTCAAGACAGTATTTTTGGTTGCAGTGACAACCGTCGGGAGGGTCAATGAAATAGAGGCTTTATCAGTCGGACCCCCTTGTGTTATATTTTCGAGTTCGGGTAGTTTTCAAAACTGAGCTGGCATTCTTACCTAAAGTGGCTTTGAAGTTTCATAGAAGCCAAGAGTTGGTCTTACCCACTTTCTGTCCTAATCCCTCAGGAGAAAGGAAATTTAAATTTCACACCTTAGATGTAAGGAGATGTATCCTGCAGTACTCAGAACTGATGAAAGCCGTAAGCAAGTCAGATTCTTTATTTTATTTCCTGGGGCATGAAAGGGTTACAAAGCTTCCCGACACACTATTGCCAGATAACTCAAGGTATCCATTGGTCAGGCCTATGCATTGGCAGGGAAAGAGATTCCTGTGGGTATAATAGCACACTCTCCTAGGGCTATGGCGGCTTCTCAAGCGGAAAGGGCTGGAGCCACACCAGAGCAAATTTGCAAAGCAGCAATGTGGTCCAGTTTCCCTGCCCTTTGTAAGACATTACAGGGTGGACCTGGTGTCGACAAACGAGCAAGCCTTTGGGCGAAAGATTTTGCAAGCTGTAGTCCCACCCTAAGTGGTAAGTGCTCATCTATCCTCTCACTTGTGGCTTTCCTGAAAGACGGGGAGGGAAAATTTTAAAGTTACGCTTACTGGTAACGTCTTTTCCAGTGGTCTTTCAGGACAGCACTAGTTAGCCACCCGAATTTGGGGGGGGTCTTGAGGAAGACCTCAACACAGGCATGGTAGTAATATCTGACATGTTATTAATGTGTTCTTGTGTCTCCTCAGCTGGCGGGAGGTACTCTTAGAAAAAAAACTGAAGTCTGACAGGGGAAAGTGGAAATTTATGGGCTGGCGCAGTGTTTCCTAGGAAGGGGAGGAGCCAGGGTCTCTCAATTGTGGCTGTCCTGAAAGACTACTGGAAAATACTTTACCGGTAAGTGTAACTTTTTTATTTTCAATAAAAGTGGAGTTACGTTAGTCTTTAATAGAGCTTGAATTTGCTCAAGAGACATCTTGTCTTTTTAGATGAGTAAACAATCTGCTTTAAATTCTGTCATGCTGTTGACCTCCCATGTAAAAATGCCGGTTGCCTGGCTGTTTCTGACTTGAGTAATTCACAGATCTTGAATAAGTGTCAGAACACCTGGCATGTATGCTTGATCTGTGGTAATCTTTAGGGCTCATCCTCATGGGCAGAAAAAACACTGCATTTAGATGGGTACAGCAAACCATTTTGTATGCATCTAAATGCAGCCTTATCGTAATCAATGAGCCCATACATAGCCTTATTTTTTCTAATCAGTAGTTAACTTGCAAACAAAGTAAATAAACGTGACTAAAAAGATAAACTAAAGTGAGCCCATACAGAGGACCCATTCACACGGTCATAAGAAATGCTGCGTTTAGATGCATACAACAGATAATTTTGTGGGCCTCCAAACGCAGCACTATACTATTTAATGAGCCCTTACGCACAGCTGCTTTTAGTCATACACAAAGTAAAACACTTAGTACTTTAGGCACGTTTTTCTTCTGCCCGTGTGAATGAGCTCTAAATCACTGCATTAGCAGCTATTTGCCCTAGCACGGTTTTAAAATTGTGACCAGTCTCGGGGGGGGGGGGGGGGGGGGAAGGCAGAGAGATCCTAAAGGCTACACTGCAGAAAGCCCAGGAGCTGAATCAATTGGCTTCCAATGCTTCTGCAGATCACTCCATAGGAGAATTTTTAAGTGATTGCAAATCTGTCAAAAGAAAAAAAAAAGTTGCTAGTTTTCTGCCCTCGTCAACCCAACCTAATTTTTTGTCTTAATGGTGTGCTAACAATTGACTCAAATGCTCTTTGCCCCTGTGTGTTGCACACTGAAAGAGAATGCGCAAATTATATTTTAGATTAAATATATGGGGGTGCACAAATTACATAATTGCAGGAAAACGCATTCTCTTCTGGTTTTTACTGTTATTTATTTAATTTTCTTTTTTACAATTTTTTTTTTATTTTTTGCCACTAAAAACCAAGTAAATAAAATATTCCTTCCTGCTCAATTGGGCACACTTGGCTGGAAGACCCCGGCATAATTTAGGGTAGGGATGAGGTCATTGTTGGGTGCTAGAGGCCCTGGTTCCTGTCTCTCTTTTGTCCACTACCTTTTCCTGTAATTTTTCTTAGTGGAAGTGGTCAGGTCAGTTAAGGTCACCTGGAACCCGTTGTTGGTGTGTGTCAGCTGACCTGGCACTGTCAAGTTTTATGATGGCTCACCTAGGGATAGTGGCTGGTATGATGTTTAAGGCAGGAACCTTGGCGTTTTTTCTGCAGTTAAAGAGAAGTCTGCCCCTAAGAAAATAAAATCTGGTTGTAATAATAAGCTAGCCTCCTTAATGCAGGTTGCAGAGTGTATTTTTTCATCTGGGCAGAAGGGAATCTTCCCATCAACCATTCACTTAAAGTGAGAGCCCAACAATTTAGGGGATATCTTGAGCTGCCAAGAAGTCTCTCAGGGTGAATTGTCTCTTCATCCAGAGGTTTATTCCAATATTACTATACAGTGTAGAATTCCAGAAATAAACCTGCAGTTCAGCCTATGTAACGCCTTCTCTCTGATCCACTTGATTCTGCTAGTTTTAAAGAAGTTCCTACAGGAGAAAACAAATCTCTAATCTTAACTGCCCCATTCAGGCCAAGAGAGCATAGTTCTCTCTGCTGTTCTATCTAGCTGTTGTACCCTCGTGGAAACTGTCGTTAAACTTTGTTAAAGTTAGCTGCATGGTTACTGAAGAGGCAATTCTGAGATCCAAGGGGTCGTTTGATAGAGTAGTGGATAGCCCTTTCCATAGTCTCATACCTGTCACGTGAGCCATTTATCCGAAGATAAAGAAATGTAATTCCTGGATGTCAATAAATAAAAGGTTCTGTAGCACAGTGGTCATGAACCCTGCCCTCAGGGCCCACTAACAGGCCTGGTGTTATGTATTACCTTGGGGGAGATGCAGACTAGAATACTGCAATCACTGAGCAGCAAATGATATATCACCTGTGATGTATTTCAGTTATCTTGAAAACCTGGCCTGTGAGTGGGCCCTGAGGACAGGGTTGATGACCACTGCTGTAGCAGACCTTCTTCTAATGTTAAGGAAGAGAAACTCAGCCTGTTGGATTCTAAAACATATCTACCCTCAGGCTTTCACATTGGACTGACAGAGGCGCTTTGTAGGTGCTATTTTTAGCGCTATAGCGCCTGTAAAGTGCCTCAGTGTGAAAGGGGCCTTAGTGTCTCAAGAAACGAGGGAGCCTGTCAGTACATAAGATGTGATCAGTTTTCAGTGATTGCCACCATAGCTTGTAGATTCTCTAATGCTGGCCGAACCCATTTTTATAAAATGAACATTCAGCCATGAGAGCAAACGATGGTGCCATCATGTAATGACCGATAAAGCGTTCAGTGGACATAAGTGAATCCATTTTTTGTTCTTTTTTTTTTTTGCATTTTTACATATATGTACCTACTGCAAACAGTTCGGCTGGAAACACATTAACCTTTCAATTTATCATTCGTTTGGCAGAGAATTTCTAAACCTGCCCTTTGTTTTTTTTTTTTGTTGTTGTTTTTTTTTGCTCAAAAATGTCCAAACGATTATTGATCATGTGCCCATTATCTGGCCAAAAAAAAAAAACTGTCTAAATTACCTAATTTTGGGCGATTTTTCGTATAGTGAGTGTATGGCCAGCATAACTTTCACAAAGCCGAAATAATATATACTTATTTGGGTTATTTTTTTTTTTTTATTTTTTTTTTTTTATTTTTTTTTACCAAAGATATTTAACAGTATATCTTTTGGCCATATTTTATAGAGGAAAAATTACAAAAATAACGGAGGTAAAGAAATTCATTTATTTTTTTTTTTTTTTTTTTTTTTACAAAATATATATATTTTTCATTTATAGTATAAAAAAACCCAGTGGTGATTAAATGCCACCAAAAGAAAGCTCTATTTGTGTGTTTAAAAAAGGCACAAATGTCATATGGGTACAGTGTTGCATGACTGAGTTATTGTCATTGAAAATGTGAGAGTGCTGAAAGATGAAAACTGGCTTGGTTAGGAAGGGGTTTTAAGTGCCCAGGTTAAGAGATCCCCAAGAGTTGGTAATATGCGCAGCTTACTCCTGCAGTGGGAAGTGTGGTGGATCCATACTTTAACCACTTGCCCACTGTAGGAGTAAGCTGTGCACATTACCACCTTTTGGGGATTTCTGAACCTGCTCCATGTTAAAAAAAAAAAAATAAATAAAAAAATAAAAACAAAAACAATTCATTACCTTTTTGTGAATGCATCTAAAATGTTTCTCCTGGCAATGTGGTTATTGGTGTCGTTGAAGTGCTCTGAAATCCTGATCCTCATGGGGCATATAGTGAATCCTACATACTGTAAATTTTTTTTTTTTTTTTAAAGATTTTTTTTATTGCACACATAAGTAGTATACAGAGCAGTACATCAATGATATAGTCACCCCGGACAATAGGGGAAATCAAAATTAATTAGGAGTAATAGAATTATATACATCCATTTGCACACTTCTGAGCCTTCGATGTCTACCCCTCATCATACACTAAAACATGCGCATTTTCTTTTTTCATTTTTACAAACATAAATGTACACTAACACCCTTGCATAACCGCACAAAGAAAAAAAAAAAAAACCCTTCTCCCCTTCCCAAGAGTGCCTGCTTTCCAGTGTTATGTTCAGTAAATACAAAAAAAAACTAAACTGTCCCTGTCCCCTTCATGAAGTATACCAACTGCCATGCCATCATCCCATCTCCAAGGCAAAATGGTAATCCTAAATAACCCACTATGCTATCATGCCTCTTCTGCGAGTGTATGTTCAGAGTCAAGCCATTGGAACCATACCTTCCTAAACTTCTTAGGAGCCCCTCTAGCCTCATAGGTCATTTTATACCTCAGCACATCCGCATTTACTATTTTCTTCCACATCCCAAGTGTCAATCGTTCGTCATGTATCCAGTGTCTGGCAATGAGTTTCCTCAGACCAAAAAACTGGTTCCTGAGGAAAAGTTTTTTTGTACGCATTGATCTCCTCTTCCTCAAAGATCCCAAGGAGACGTCTCCGAGGAGAGCAAATGTTTGGGCAAATGGAAGTGATCTGATATGTGTGACCATAACGGTCTCACTTTTTCGCAGTCCCAAACCTTATGTAAAAAAGTGCCTTCAGCCCCCCTGCATTTGTGGCAATCTGGCGTTTCCCTCCTCTGCATTCGATAAAGTCTAACTGGTGTATAATACTGTTGGTGAAGCAGGGGTTGACAAATTTGCTTTGAATTTAGGAGCCAGTTTTTTATTTTTATTTTTTATTTTTTTTTGTGGTATGGATTGTCAGCTCCCGGGGTAAGGCCACTCATTTTCACCCCCTATCCCTAGCTCACAATGGAGCACCCAGTCAATAGCTCCATTGAAACGCTGTTGCATCAGGGTTATGGGCTGACCAGAAAGAGTAAGGCTGGCAACAGATGGAACTAGCTGGCACTGGCAGGTGGCACTGGTTGCCACTGGCAGGCACGTGGAACTGCCAGATGGCACCGGCAGGTGACACTGGTTGGAACTGGCAGGTGGCACTATTGGCACTGGCAGGTGGCACTATTGGCACTGGCAGGTGGCACTATTGGCACTGGTTTGGAAGTGGCAGGTGGCCCTGGTTGGTGATGGCAGGTGGTCCTGGTTGGCGGTGGCACTAGTTGTCACTGGCAGATGGCACTGGTTGGCGGTGGCACTAGTTGGCCTTGATGGTGGCACTGGCAGGTGGCACTGATTGGTGATGGCACTGGTTGGCGGTGGCAGGTGGCACTGATTGGCGGTGGCAGGTGGCACTGGCAGGTGGCACTGGTTGCCACTGGCAGGCACTCTGTGTCTATGATTTTAAAGCCTATTGGAAATTGATGTTTCTGAGTGGATATTTTGCTGTTTTAATTCAAATAAATTTCATTGTTTTTTTTTTTTTTTTTTTTAAATGTATTTTTATTGAAGAAAAAAGATTTTCATACAATAGATGAATACGTATACAACGATACAAATAGTCAAGATTGATAATGTAACTTCATCAAAGAAAACCGCCGCAGGCGGGAAATAGACTGTTAACATTTCAATACAGCGCATCAAAAGGTAAAAAGAAAGAAAAAAAGAAAAAAAGGACACACCACGAATCTACCAATAAAGATACATAGAGAAACCAAAAGATATATATATCAGTGTGGGAGGGGTTGTGAAGTATGAATCTCAAGACCAAACCTGAGAAAAACATTCCCTAGAGTAAATGGCCAAAAAAGTTAAGGTATAGTCTCAGGGTTAACCGTGGAAATGTCCCACTTATCCCATATTTTAGAAAACTTGGGTAGAGAATCTTGTACCAACGCAGTCATACGTTCCATTCTGCGTATATATGCAATAGCAGAGATTAGCTGCGATTGGGACGGAGGGGAGGTGGACAGCCAAAGAGCAGGAATCGCTCTCTTAGCAGCTAGAAGAATATAGGCTGTCAATTTCTTGGCGTGTTTAGATAACGCCGCGATAGGCAGGCCTAACTTCATTGTTTTTTTTATGGAATTAGGGTCCTTTCACACGGGGCGGATCAGTTCTGATCCGCCCCGTGGATGTCCGTTTGCTCAGCGGGGATCACTCCGCCGATCCCCGCTGAGCAGGGAGATGACAGGTCTGTCTCCGCACACTGTGCAGGGACGGACCTGTCACAGCGCCGCTCTCCCCTATGGGAGATCGGATGACGACGGACCGCAGTGCCCGTCGTCACCCGATCCGATCCGCAGACGGATGGAAAAATAGCTTTTTCCTCCGTCACACTTTTTCGGATCGGAGCGGGTCGGATGTCAGCGGACATGTCACCGCTGACATCCGACGCTCCATAGAGCTCTATGGAGCACCCGTTCAGGTCCGCCTGAAAAACTGACAGGCGGGCCTGAACGGGACGTTAGTGTGAAAGGGGCCTTACACTATATATGCTTCTATTTTTTTGTCCGTATAACAACCATTTGGGATTATGGAAGCAATTGTTACAACAATGTTCTAAGGGAAGATGATGAATAATCAATCAGCCAGCATTGATGAGCCCAATGAGTATATGACGTGCTGACTTCATCGGTTCACTTCGGTAAGAGTATTACCAAAGAAGGGGGGGCTCCACTTGTCACAACCCCTGATTGTGGAATTCACGTGTGGAGGTGTCGCAAAGAATACGGTGGTGGTGAAAAATAGTTTCCAGCACAAGGGGCCCATATTGGAATATTCTCTCCTTTTGAACTATTCTCTATTTGGATTATTTGTACATATAGGGATAGGGGGTGTAATACCTCCTGTTTGAAAAGTGTTGATTGGAGGAATTTTTGGGGACTACGTTGCACACTGTTTTATAGATATGTTGTGTTATTTATATATAGATGTTTGTCATATGGAAGGTGTGCATTATTTGAATTTGTATATTGAGTTTCAGCAAATATTCACTTGTACAGAGCGCTGCTCTTCAGTGTGACTGTGTGGTCTCACAGCATCTGATCTGTCAACTGGATCTTTTTTACTTTATCTAATGGAATCAATTTGCTTAAAGATTCGTAGTGTCACATTGGGGAATTTGAGAGAATGTACAGAAATTTGGGGAGAAAAATCATCTTAAACAAATGTATCCGTCCTATCAAGGTGATCGGTAAATTCTGCCATCTCTGTACCTTCCCCCGAAAGTTTGTCATTATTGGCACCAAGTTTGTCTCAAGAAATTTATAGATGGGGAGCTGAACCTCTATCCCCAAGTACTTAACCAATTCAATACCGGGCACTTAAACACCTTCCTGCCCAGACCAATTTTGAGCTTTCAGCACCGTCGCACTTTGAATGACAATTGCGCGGTCATGCTACACTGTACCCAAATGAAATTTTTATCATTTTTTTCCCACAAATAGAGCTTTCTTTTGGTGGTATTTGATCACCTCTACGGTTTTTATTTTTTGCGCTACAAATAAAAAAATACCGGACATTTTGAAAAAAAAAATGTTTTTATTTGTTTCAGTTTCAAAACTTTGTAAATAAGTAAGTTTTCTCCTTCACTGATAGGCACTGATGGGGCTACACTGATGGGCACTGATGGGCACCAATGATGTGGCATTGATGGACACTGATATGTGGCACTGATAGGCGGCACTGATGGGCGACACGGATGGGCGACACGGATGGACACTGATAGGTGGCACAAATTGGCAATGATAGCTGGCACGGATTGGCATGGATGGGCGGCACAGATGGGCATGGATAGGCGGCACAGATGGGCACGGGTGGGCAGTCATAGGCGGCACGGGTGGGCAGTCATAGGCGGCACGGGTGGGCAGTCATAGGCGGCACGGGTGGGCAGTCATAGGCGGCACGGGTGGGCAGTCATAGGCGGCACGGGTGGGCAGTCATAGGCGGCACGGGTGGGCAGTCATAGGCGGCACGGGTGGGCAGTCATAGGCGGCACGGGTGGGCAGTCATAGGCGGCACGGGTGGGCAGTCATAGGCGGCACGGGTGGGCAGTCATAGGCGGCACGGGTGGGCAGTCATAGGCGGCACGGGTGGGCACTCATAGGCGGCACGGGTGGGCACTCATAGGCGGCACAGGTGGGCACTCATAGGCGGCATTGGTGTTATACTGTACTAATGGATGCCAATCAGTGCCAAACAATAATGCATGCCAATCAGTGATGCCCATTGTGGGCACTGATTGGCATCCATTATGGGCACTGATTGGCATCCATTGTGCTGACTGGCATCCCTGGTGGTCTAGGGATGATTACCTTTTCCCTGGTGGTCTGGTGGCGTCCTTGGTGGTCCAGTGTGGGCATCCTCGGGGGGCTGTGCTGATAATCGATCAGCACAGACCCCCCCCCCTGTCAGAGGAGCAGCCGATCCGCTCTCCTTTACTCGCGTCTGACAGATGCGAGTGAGGAAAAGCCAATCACCGGCTCTTCCCATTTACACTGTGATCAGCCGTGATTGGACACGGCTGATCACGTGGTAAAGAGTCTCCGTCGGAGACTCTTTACCGAGATCGTAGTTGCCGGGTGTCAGACTGACACCCCGCAACAACGATCGCCGCGATGCGCGCCCCCGGGGGCGCGCATCGGCTCATAATCCTGATCACGTCATATGACGTCCGATCAGGATTATGAAACCACTTTGCCACTGTCAATTGCCTATAGGGCGGGCGGCAAGTCGTTAAAGGAGGTAGACAATGGGGTGGGGCAGTCCGATGGAACCGCCACTGCCTTCTCAATAGGGAAGAGGGAGGATTTTTTTCCAATTAATTCAGAATACGGAGTAATCCCCAAACTCCTGAATCAATTGGTAGACTTCTGAAAGCGATGGCCCCGGATCCTGCAGATACAAGTGCATGTCGTCTGCATAAAGTGATACTCGCTCTTCAAACTCCTCCAGTCGCAGACCATTTAACCCCTAAGTGGACCTCAGCTTAATCGCTAGAGGTTCTATAGCCAGGGTAAACGGGAGGGTTGAAAGTGGACACTCTTGCCTGATGCCCCGAAATATAGGAAACTAATCTGAACTAATACCATTAACCCTCAATCTAATCATCGGTTCTGTGTGCAAGAGCCGCACCCAAGAGACAAAAACGGGACCAAAGTGATATGACTCGAGGAGGTGGAACAAACGACCACTTCAGAGTCGAAGACCTTTTTTGTATGCAAGGAAGCCACTATTCCGGACCCGGAGTTGTCGTGAGCTGTCTGTAGATTCACAAAAAGTCTCCTAACATTCATCTGTGCGCATCTTCCCTGAATAAAACCAGTTTGATCCGGATCAACTAATCTCAGAATAACTGATTGTAACCTACCTGCTATTATTTATGTGAGAACCTTTGTGTCAACATTCATAAGCAACATTGGACGATAGGAATCACATTCCCGTGGATCCCCCCCCCTTTGGGGATCAGGACAACCAAGGCTTCTCTCATAGAGGGGGATAGCCTACCGTCCGACCTTGCAGCATTGAACACTTTCAATAATCGAGGGGCCAAACCAGTCTCAAAGGTATTCTACCATTCCGAGGGGAGGCTGTCTAATGTCTAATCCTGGGGACTTCCTAGGGGGGAAAGAGGCAATCACCTTCTCCACTTCCTCCACCGTAATACCGGTTTCCTGACTGTCCTCGGTTAGCTTGGGTAGGTCAATATCTGCCATGTAAGTCACCAGGTTCTCAGTCCCCAGAGTAGTAAAAGACTTTTACAGTTCTTTGTAAAATTGAGCAGAGTCACATATTAAAGTTCTGGAGTTGTCATATACAGATTTTAATATAGATTGGAACATAGTCCGGCCATGCCAAGTATGCGAGGAGTCTGCCATTCTTGTTGCCAAATTCAAAGATGTGCCTCCGTTGTGCGAGGTTGAGCTTTGTGGTACGATCTGTTAGGACTGTCTTGTATTCCCTAGTTCTGGTCTGTAAATTCAGTAGTCTCTCCTCAGTGGGATCCCTAACATATTCTGCCTCCGCTGACGTCACCTCTGTTTCCTTAAGTTAAATTGTGGAAGCCATCTTGAAACCCTGAACTTCAGTCATAAACACTCCTCGGAGCGTAGCCTTGATGGCCTCCCATCAGAGAGGATTCGTAGTCGGCATTTTCAACCCAAAAGTGTTTGCCTCTGCACACGTAATCTTTATATACTCCTCCTGTAACCGGCTGACCTCCATCCTCCAAATGCGTAAACCTGGTTTTGGTTGAAGACCAAGCTCCAGTAGCATAGGGGAGTGATCTGAAAGGGCTTGGGCAGATAGGTAACCCCCTTGACCAATGCCATACCGTCGCCCTCCGTGAGGATAGTGTCTATTTTTTGAGAGAGTCTTGTGCGTTTCTGAATAGCAAGAATAGTCTTTCTCATCAGGGTGATGAAAACGCTAGACATCTCTAAACCCATGAGTAGACATCCAGCCCGCAAGGGGGGTCGGTGTGCCAGTATTCGTTCCCAGTCTATCCAGGGCTGGGTCAGACACAGAATTAAAATCACCTAGTATGTAGATTCTCCCCTCCACCACCTCATGGGTAGCCTGTATCATGTCATCCAAATGTGCTAATGAAAAGGGAGGAGGAACATACAAATTCACAATTGTTAGAAATCTGTTCATCACTTGCACCACTAATATAACAAATTGCCCTTTAATGTCCCTCCGGACTGCATGTATCGATATGGGCATAGTCTTTGTAATCAACGTGGAAACCCCCCTAGCATACGATGAATACAGTGGTGTGAAAAAGTGTTTGCCCTCTTCCTCATTTCCTGTTCCTTTGCATGTTTGTCACACTTAAGTGTTTCGGAACATCAAACCAATTTAAACAATAGTCAAGGACAACACAAGTAAACACAAAATGCAATTTGTAAATGAAGGTGTTTATTATTAAAGGTGAAAAAAAATCCAAACCATCATGGCCCTGTGTGAAAAAGTGATTGCCCCCCTTGTTAAAACATACTATAACTGTGGTTGTCCACACCTGATTCAATTTCTATAGCCACACCCAGGCCTGATTATTGCCACACCTGTTCACAATCAAGGCATCACTTAAATAGGAGCTGCTTGACACAGTAAGGTCCACCAGAAGATCCTTAAAAGCTACACATCATGCCGAGACCCAAAGAAATTCAGGAACAATTGAGAAAGAAAGTAATTTAGATCTATCAGTCTGGAAAGGGTTATAAAGCCATTTCCAAAGCTTTGGGAATCCAGCGAACCACAGTGAGAGCCATTATCCACAAATGGCGAAGACATGGAACAGTAGTGAACCTTCCCAGGAGTGGCCGGCCGCCCAAAATTACCCCAAGAGCGCAGCGACGACTCATCCAAGAGGTCACAAAAGACCCCACAACAACGTCCAAGGAACTGCAGGCCTCACTTGCCTCAGTTAAGGTCAGCGTTCATGCCTCCACCATCAGGAAAAGACTGGGCAAAAATGGCCTGCATGGCAGAGTTCCAAGGAGAAAACCACTGCTGAGCAAAAAGAACATCAAAGCTCGTCTCAATTTCTCCACAACACATTTTGATGATCCCCAAGACTTTTGGGACAACATTCTGTGGACCGATGAGACAAAAGTGGAACTCTTTGGAAGGTGTGTGTCCAAGTATATCTGGCGTAGAAGGAACACTGCATTTCATAAAAAGAACATTATACCAACAGTAAAATATGGTGGTGGTAGTGTGATGGTCTGGGGCTGTTTTGCTGCTTCAGGACCTGGAAGACTTGCCGTGATAAAAGGAACTATGAATTCTGCTGTCTACCAAGAGATCCTGAAGGAGAATGTCCAACCATCTGTTCGTGTACTCAAGCTGAAACGAACTTGGGTTCTGCAGCAGGACAATGATCCTAAACACACCAGCAAGTCCACCACCGAATGGCTGAAGAAAAACAAAATGAAGACTTTGGAGTGGCCTAGCCAAAGTCCTGACCTGAATCCTATTGAGATGTTGTGGTATGACCTTAAAAAGGCCGTTCATGCTCGAAAACCCTCTAATGTAACTGAATTAGGACAATTCTGCAAAGATGAGTGGGCCAAAATTCCTCCAGGACGCTGTAAAAGCCTCATTGCACGTTATCGCAAACGCTTGGTTGCAGTTGTTGCTGCAAAGGGTGGCCCAACCAGTTATTAGGTTTAGGGGGCAATCACTTTTTCACACAGGGCCATGATGGTTTGGATTTTTTTTCACCTTTAATAATAAACACCTTCATTTACAAATTGCATTTTGTGTTTACTTGTGTTGTCCTTGACTATTGTTTAAATTGGTTTGATGTTCCGAAACACTTAAGTGTGACAAACATGCAAAGGAACAGGAAATGAGGAAGGGGGCAAACACTTTTTCACACCACTGTAGGTATGTATTATTTCTTCCACTGTATGTCAGGGCGGACGGGGAAAAGCTTTATCTCTGTGGCGTCCGCGTGTGTCCAACCAGTCCAAGGCCTCAGTGGGATTGGTGAAAAAATGTTTTCCCATTTTCCTCTATACGCAAGTTGGCCGGGTATAGCATACTGTAGATAAGGCTGAGATCACTCAGTCTTTTCTTTACAGGCAGGAAGGAAGCTCTCTTCTTCTGGGTGGCTGCTGAAAAGTTAGGATAAGTTGATATTTGATTCCCCCTCAGCCATCAACTCGGGCCTGTTCTGGCCCCCCGCAGGATATTCTCCTGGTCCCGGAAGTGAAGCACCTTCGCTATCATGGGCAGGGCTCCCTGGAGGCACCCGACCTGGGATACGATGTGCCCTTTCAATGGCAAACATTATGGTGAAAGTCTCAGGTGCCATTTGCTCAGTCAGCCATTTCTCTAAGAATTCCTCTGGAGGCCTCCCTTCCACTCCCTCAGGGAACCCCACCAGTCTTATATTGTTCCTTCGCATTGTATCCTCCATGTCAGCCATCTTTAAAGTGTGCTCAGATAATGATTTTTTGTCACCTGTGCAGCGGCAGTATCTTCCAGGGAGGCAACTCGGAGGTCAATGGTCTGTGCTTTCTCCCTCAGCTTCAGCATATCTTGCTTCATGAAAGAGAACTCCATTCTTAGCTCCTCAAAGTGGTCAATAAGCTTATTTTGGCACCCTGTATGGCCGCCATTATCTGTGTCAGGGATGGCTCATCTCCCCCCTCCACTTCCTTGTCAGCTCTGGCCTAGCGTTCTGTCAGCCTATCCAGCGATCTTTCCCTTCTCGGCTCTGTCTCCCTTTGGGGCTTAGGACTCACCCTGTCCTGTGCGGAAGATGCCCGCTGCAGGGCCTCCACAGATGTCTGCAGCGGTGGCCAGTCGTCGTCATTCTGCGTACCAGCTCCATTTTGAGAGCCCCAGGTGAATTGTGACAGCCATTCTCCGGTCGATTTAGGGCAAGGGGGTGGGGCGTATTTTACCATCCCCGGAGGTGCCCTGGGGATCCCAACATACATCCCCAGCAGCGGAGCTCAAAAATAATGTGCCGCACTCACAGGATCGCTGCAGGAAAGTCAGTCTGCGGGCGGAACTCAGGCCCTGCACTCCTCACATGTCGTGCGCTGGCTCCACCCCCACCCTACATACTGTAATTTGAAACTTTTACACTCTTTTTAACATATACCACTGGTGTAGTGTTACAATTCATCTACTGGTTAATCTTTAAAATTTTGCCAGCAATAAGAGAAACAACTGTATTCCTTCTTCTTATTCTTCTTCTTCTTTTTTTTTTGTTTGTTTGTTACAATACCTACAGGTACTATAGCCACAACAAAACAAACGTTTGGGAGATAACCGTGTCCCAGAATACCGGTCATTGTACGAGTAGAACAGACTAGGGGAAAGCAAGTTACCCACTTTGGGTGCCCGTCTGCTAGAGAAATTGCATCCCCCACTAATTCCTATATGAAGTTCCTGATCCACATACAAGCTTGGTAAATGCCATTTGACAATACCAACAATCTGACTAAATTCAATTGAAAAGGAATACAAAATTCAGTGTTGCCTACTGATGGCTATAGCTTTACCTTTTATAGATCCACTGCTCCTTTATATCCTCAATCTCACATGCTAGTAGAAACTGCCTCACATTCACAAACTAAATTGTCCTGTGTGTCAGATTTAGTATTAACAAATGGCATTTACCGATCTTGTATGCGGATCAGGAAATTTTTAAGTATCTGCCTTAAATTCTGCTTTCAGTGATGGTAAAACAATATGAGTCTCTAGCCTGATTCCCCATAGCCATTTTCAAAAATGTTTATTTGACCTTTTAAACATTTGGATTCAATTGTGTGAGTGCTAGTTGTGTGATTTTTGTGCAATTTTTCTTTAATACAACCCTTAAGCCTCGTACACACTGTGCGATTGTTGGACAACCGAGCATCTGATTTTTGTCAAAAGGGCGCGTGCCAGGATCTTGTCTTGCATACTAAGGTTACACAAATTAACGTGCCACAAATACGAACATAGTGACGTACTACAAGGAATTTCGGCTCTTGAGTGCCACGTTTTGGGCCCCTTCTGCTAATTTTGTGTTTGAACATTGATTCTGAGCATGCGTGTTTGTACTTTCAACTTTTGTGTGACGGATTTGTGTACTGTTCATCTGAAAATCTGACGTGGAACTGTCGTTTGACAAAAATGTACTAGCCTGTCATACAACATTTGTTGATGGACATTATAGGCACGTATAAAAATATATAACAATTTTTAATAATTCACATAAAACACATACATATACAACAAATAATATATGTATGTGGTAGAGAAATATGGGACACAGTGGTTTATCCTAGAGCAGAACTACAAGTCCCATGAGGTATAGCAAGACTCTGACAGCCACAAGCATGACACGCAGAGGCATGATGGGACTTGTAATTTTGCAAGAGCAGGAGGTCCACTAATTGCATATCCCTGTCCTAGAGGTTACACTTGACTAATACTTCCTGTGTGGCAATATTGAAGAAATGCCCACACTGAGATGTATGCATTCCTCTTGGTAGTTCCCACATTCCTTGTAGAGCGAACAATTATTTTTAATCTATATGTTTCGCGACTTAAAATGTCGCTTCTTCTGGAGCTTCAATAATTCTAGTTGGCATAATTATACAGGTGTGTGTGTTTGTGTATGTATGCACATGAACTCCCTAATAATGTGGTACTTAAACAAATGGTCTCAACATTCATCTATGCCGTGACCGCAGAACAACCCCCTCCGAATGGCGGTGACAACCAGAGACACCAGGGCCAAGCAGTAGCCACAATAAAGGCACAGGTGACTGGATATGGGGATGTACACGTCAACTGGGTATAAAGGATATATGAATATTAGTGTAGGCTACTTAATTTTAGGATTGGGATGTACTAAAGTATTAGGTTCCATACTCGCATATCAGCCAGTATGCCTCCACTACTGTGTGTCGCCTTAAACCAGATGCTTTGCATAGAGTTGGTCTTCCCAGGCTCTTAAACCTTTATAGTAACACAACTTGGCAAAAGCCTAGCCATATAAATGGAAAGGAAGGGAACTAGCAGGGCTCAAAATACCTTTTATTGGCTGGTCCATGATAAGGAAATGAGATCAGAATCATGTGTGCACACTCATAAGGAGAATACAGGCATCCAGTAGCGGTAGGTTTAAACATCCACTGTTTCTTGACCTAGGATGGGGGAGCCATGCATCTACCCATGGCAACTTGGAGGCGCTCTCCATCTGTGTCCCTTAGGCACACTGCAGCCTCCACAGCAGCGGGTACTTGGACTGGAATGCTCGGTACTCTAGTGCGCATGTGTTGTGCACCAGCGGCCGGGCTGTGACGTCCGATGGAGCTCAGTTGGGGTGTACATATAGAAGAGTCAGGACGATGTTCCCCAGGCACACTGAGGGAAGCTGATGTCCATTCTACCCCTAGAACCAGCAAACTTTCAGCCTCACACACGGAACCTAGAACCAGTGCACACCCAGGTATTTAACTCAGCACTTTTTGCCTTGCATCATTTTATTGCCTTAGTATGTGTATATATTCCCCTAGTTTTCGAGGCATCCTTGCTTACTCTGCTCCCCAGACAGTGGATGTTTAAACCTGCCGGTACTGGATGCCTGTGTATGCTCCTTGTGACTGTTCACACATGATTCCGATTTAATGTCCTTATCCTGGACCAGCCAATCAAGGTATTTTGAGCCCTGCTAGTTCCCTTCCTTTCCATTTATATGGCTAGGCTTTTGCTAAGTTGTGTTACTATAAGGTTTAAGACCCTGGGAGGACCAACTCTGTTTTTTCATAGATTGAAAAGCATCTGCTTTAAGGCTACATGCATAGTAGTGGCGGCATACTGGCTGATAGGATTGGGATGTACTATAGTATTAGTTCCCATACTCCTAATTGAAGTAGCTTACACTAATATTCATTGTCATGTCTGTGTTACCCAGTTTACGTGTTCATCCCCATATCCCGACACCTGTGCCTTTATTGTGGCTACTGCTTGGCCCTGGTGTCCCTGGTTGTTATCTCCATTCGGAGGGGATTGTTCTGCGGTCATGGCATTCCCAGCATAAATGAGTATTGAGACCATTTGTTTAAGCACCACATTATTGGCAAGTTCATGTACATACACGTGCCTGTATAATTATGCCGTAATTTGTATTGTATTTTAATTTGAGTATGTTTTTCCAAGTAGAATTATTGAAGCTCCTGAAGAAGCGGCATTTTAGGTCGTCGAACATGTAGAGTGAGCAATTCTTTTTAATCTGAAGACTGTGGGAACTACCAAGAGGAATGCATACATCTGAGTGTGGGCATTTCTTCAATAATGCCACACAGGAAGTATTAAGTGTAACCTCTAGGATAAACCACTGTGTCTCATATTTCTCTACCACATATATTATGTGTTGTATATGTATTTTATGTGAATTATTAAAAATTGTTATATATTTCTATACGTGCCTACAAAGTCCATTATTCCTTTATTCAGCATTTATAGATTAGATGGGATGTGGCATATTTATACCTAGGTGTTTGATAGCCATCTGAGCGCAATGCAATCCATTCAATTTCATCCAACATTTGTTGGACGAAAATTGGAAAACAATTGTTGAAAGGAGCGTACTAACGGTAAGAACTTCGGACAGTAGTGTGTCGAGCGACAATCCCCTTCTGATTTTCGTACCATGTGATTTGTGTTTTAAACATAATTTTAGAAACAAAACCTAAAATTATTGTTTTGTTTTAGGAATGCAATGGGGACCCTCGACAAACCAACGTGATGCTGCCTCTCAGACACAGTCTCCTCACTGCCTAGACATCAGTGGTACAAAAATCATGTTTAGTTCTGTGCGTCGTAGATCATCTATCAAGTCTACAGTACTAATGAGTTACTTGGGACATCAGGATTATTCATCATTGGCTAAAAATACCGGCAACGCATCATCTGATACATGGAAGCATGCAAATTACCAAGACAAAAACATGTTTTCTCCATCTCCTACAGAATCCTCGGAGTCTGAATGCTCTAGCCCAAGTCCTATTATTTTTTTAGATGAAGAAGGGTATCAGAAAAGCTTGAGAGCAAAACTTAGCCTTCCAAAGATTCCAGTTGGGAAAGAGGGTGTTGAGGACTCAGATTCAGAATTAAGTGAGTTTTTTGATAGCTTTGATCGGTTTGATGAGCTGGATCCATATTTAGAAGACAATTTGCAGGTTAATAAGAAGCCTTTTCTAGACAGTCCTCCTAAGAAAAGAAAAAATGCAAAAGTAAGTGTAAGCACAGTTTGCATGAATCCACAAAAATTTAAGTTTGATCGCCCCACGCTGTCAGCTAGTATAAAAAAACCAACCCCTCGTAAAGCAGAGTCTCCATTTAGCAGTATAGTTGATGTACCAGAATCTCCACGCCTGGCAAAGACAGGTTCTGAGGATAATGGATCCTTATTTAGTCCCATTAGATCATCTGCTTTTAGCCCACCTGGAATTGCTATAGGCTCAGATGGTTCTCTTCAATCAGAAAGCCAAAATGAGGCTGCGTCTTGTAAGGAAGATTCCTATGTTGCTTTTAGCAATTATGCAAATCGTGTATGTGCTGACATGTTTGATTCTGTGTTAAAGACTAAACAATCCACTGAGCTTTTGAAAAAAGAACCTGAGAAAGTTACAAAGTTTAAACGCAAATCAAATAAAGACTCTGAACGAAAAATTAGGACAAAGCATAAATCCATTAAAGGAGGAATTCAGAAATTTGCCGCAGATCTGGTGGAAAAAAGCTTTGGAAGTGCATTTAAAGACTTACAAAGAGGGGTTTCATCTTGTACTAGTGCATTATGCCATCTAGCAGCAAGGCTAACATCATATGTGTTTCAAATGGCTTTCTATGAAATTGGTAGGAGACAGGCGTTTTCCATCAAGAAACGCGCTATTAATGGCTTAGCAAATCTTATGGTAAGTGAAGTCATGACGAGTGCTTTGCAAGAACTCCGCTATATAAAGAAACAAATGGTTACCAATGCAGTTACAAGATTTGCTGCAGACCTTGCAGAAGAACTGGTTTTTGAAGGTATTATGGAAGTATGCCAGTTCTCTCACCCACCTACTCCAAATGTTTCTTCTGATGCACAGTATTTTGATTATGAAGATGTAGTAGTAAGTTCTTATGCTAATGATTTATCAGAATCTGTGATACAGGAGGCCTTTATTGAACTATCCCAAGTGAATGTGACTTTCACCACAGAAGCTGCTATAAGTGTTTCCATGGACAACCTGAAATGTGTAAGTTGTGAAGGAATAAATCAGTCAACTCAATCTTCATCTTCTTATCTTGGTCCTTCTGGATCTAATTTTGCCTCACTTGCTTCAAATGAGTCCAAGAGAGACTTTACTGTTCACTATGCTTTACTGTTTACATCTGGTCTTATGAGTTCTGTTCCTGTGCCTGTAGCAGCAAAAGTACTAAGCCAGCATTCAGTTTCCAATGGCCACAAAGACCTGTCCACCAATAATATGTGCATTAATAATGCAGACAATTATAATTTCTCTGGAAAAGACTTTGATGAACTACCATTTGGCAAAGCCACTGAAAGTTGTATAAACAATAGCCGACAAGAGCAAAGATATGTAGACTTTGTAAAGGAGGAAGTGGATGGAGTAAAACCATTTTCAGTGACAATGGTGGATATGATTGTAAATGAAGCATATGATGTTATCAAATCATCCAGAGCTGTGGAAGATTATGCTGAAATGATGACCAAAAGAATTATTGAGATCCCTCCCAAACACCTTTCATTAGGAGGTGGTTCCTCACCGCATCAGTTTGCAGATGAGTTAGCCAATTGTGCTTGTAGGCATCCAAGTGGAAGAAATACACACACGCTATCAAATAGATGGGGTGCAAGTAAATCTAACCAAGATATCTCTGTTAATTTTGTTGGCTATCCTACTAATAGCTGTGCTCAAGTGGAACATACCTCTTTGAATCCTTGCTTTATGGCAAAACCTTCTACAAGAGACAGTAAGTCTCGGTCTGCCAATGAACCTGCAACCATTGCTCTTCTAGGGAATTCAAATAATGGTAACCATAAAGCCAGTTTAGGAGGTTTAACTGCAAAAAGAAATGTAGAAAACAATGAAGCTACAGACCCCTCATTGTTTGGCCTTCAAAGTTGTCTTCCTCATATCAATAGCTTTTCCTCTGTGATGTGCAATTGTGGTGAGGATTTTTTTATGGGGAATAGGAGTTCCTATAAAGGTTCAAATGTGACCTTACTGCCCGGCACACCACCTTCTACACCTCTAATATCTTATGACATAAGTCCTGATAGAAGCATGAGAAAACTAAATAAAAAGTTAAAGGGGCAACTGGCAAAAGAATTCTATCCTGCCACCCCACCATCTACACCCCATCTATCTGCTTATGAACAGAACAGTATGAAAAAGGATGACTTTATGCTTAGGCTTATGAGGTCTCTCTCAGAAGAGGTTGAAAGTTCCAGTAGTGATGAGAGTTTTGAAGAGTATGAGGTATCTACAGAAACTTGTAGATATGCTGAATATTTGTCAAGTAACATCATATCCATTGCTACTGATATGGCTGCTTATTCATTAGCTGAAGAGTCTGCCCAGGGCCCACCAATGAAAAACAGGTCACAGTTAAGCTTACTGAGTGATAAATGGGGATACCCGGCCTACATGAGAAATATTACAGAGGAACTTTTGGAAAATTTATGTTCATATGCTAACTGTGTTGCTTGTGAAGTCATCAGTGATGCAAAGGAAGTGCTAGGCAGCAGAAAGAACTCAGCCTGTGACCTGGAGTATAGCATTTCACAAAAATCTGATCAAGATTGTAGACCCAAAGAAAGAAGTCATTATTCCACAAGCTTTAAATCTTCTGATGCAGCAACTCTTCCCCTGCCTCACCATTATGGTGGTGCAGGTTTGACTTCAAAATTTCCAAGCTGTGAAAGTGTAACTGAAGAGTATGCTGACCACCTCATACGGGTTCTAAAAATGGAAGGGGGGAGCAGCGAGTTAATACTGGATCAATATGCAGGTAGATTAGCTTATAGAGCTATCAAGTCTGGCTTGCAGCAGGCCTCTAAAACTGTTAAATCAAAGTGCAATAGGAAAATAATGCCTAGAATTAAACCTGAATCCAGTAGTAAGGACATATTCAGACTGTTGGGTAGGACTCGCCGTGCAGATAAAGACAGTCGAAGACAAAACAACTTTATCCTCCCTTCTTTCAATGAGAACTCTGCACACAAAGCAGAGTTTAATAGGCTGGTTCATTTTGCAGAATCTCTTGCTAACACCATAACATGTGATGTAAAGAAAAGGTTAAAAATGTCTGCTACTTCTCTTCCCAAATCATTAACTGATTCCTGTCTCTATGCAAAATCCAAAAACGATTATGTCAATGGAGAAATTGTCAAAACCTCATTTCCCAAGACACCTTTACTTTTCTCTTGTAAACAGAAGCTCTATCACAGCACAGGTAGTTTGAATGATAATGGTTATAGTGAAAGTTTTGTACAAGCTATTGAGCAATATGCCTGCAAGGTTGTAGATAGCACTTTAGAATTCAGCTTGGAGCGGGCAAGGTTTCAAGCAATGGAAAACCGAAGGAAAACTGACAAAGACTCGAATGCCACAAAACTTGTACATTCATACGGAACTGCTTGCAGGTTATGTAGTGCAAAAGAACAGCAAGGAATCCCTTTGTCATCCTGTCACTTCTTACTGGGACACGATGTATCCAGAAAAATTAAACAGTCTGCAAAGTCTAAGCAAAATACTGGTCAAAAATCAAGACTTTTTCATCTGAACATCCCCAAAATTCAAATAGACCTTGATAAAAGAGCAATGTTTGCCGATAAAATAGTGAGTGCAGCTATTGAGAAAGCAGAGCGTGAACTCAGCAGCACAAGTTTGGCGGGTGATAGTGGTATTGGACACGATGGGGTCAGCTTTGCCGAAAGCCTCACAACTGAAATCTTAATGTCTGCTATGAAGAATATTGGCCATGTTGTTAATATAAGGTAAGATGTTATTTAAAACTTTGTAATTCAGGTTTTGTGGTGTGTTTTTTTTTTTTTTCATTTGTTTAGTTAAACTCAATCATTCTATCTTCATTACCATGCTAACCACTAAAACAAGCGTTTTGTTTTGTTTTTGTTTTTTTAGGTTTCTGATAAAAAATGATTTGCGTACCAAAAATTGTAGCCTTAAAGTGTTCATAAAGGCTGAAGATTTTTTAGCTTCATGCATTCTATGCATGAAGGTGGAAAACCTTCAGTGTGCAGTCCTGTCCCCCTTCACCGGAGCCCGATCCAGCGATGAGCAGAAGCTCTCTTGGGTCTCTCCATCCTCATTGGCTAATACACAGCAGTAGGAGCCATTGGGGTCTGAATCTGGTCGTGGAGCTTCAACCAGCCTGCCATGAAGCTTTGCAGCAATAGATCATCATAACCTGAACGGACGCTACATGTACCTCTATGGAGTGATGGATGTCAGCAGTGACATGTCTGCTGACATCCGATGCGCTAAATGCAGACGGATGAAAACCCTATTTTCCATCCTTCTGGCGGATCAGATGCAAACAGACAGGTGGTCCGTTTTCTTCCGGGGCTCTGACAGGTCCGTCCCTGCACAGTGAGCAGAGACAGACTTAATTCAAAGAGGTGGTGTTGCGCTGTTCTGTGTCCTAATCTGGCAATACTAAGAGGGATAGTGTATTACTGTGTTTACAGTATCAGCATGAATAGATGTAATAAAGTGTAGAAAAGGATGTAAATAAATATCAGTATTTCTATTTAAAATATTGCTTCGTAATAATAATATTATATAGCCAAAATACCAGAACAATTCAAATCATTCCAACATTGCTAATATAAAAAAAAACAGAATAATATGTGCAAAAAATCGCAATCAATACAGAATTGCTACTATAGACCATCCAGAAAATTTTGTGCAAAAATTCGCATTAAAGTGCAACGTGAACCAGTGGAAAATAAATATAATAGATAAATTATATATAAATTTAATATCATGCACAAGTGCAAGGAAAAAACACAACGTCCTCTACACCAAGCCTGTGCAAACGTGCATTAATATTCAAATAGCAAAAAAATATATATATCTTTTATAAAATAATTGAATCCAAATAAATCTGAATCTAACTAAATAAAAAATATAATAAAATAAAAAATTGACAATGGATAGCAGTGTTCAGTTCATATAAAGTGCAAGGGAATATGAAAATTTTCGCAAGTGCTTCACTGTGCAAAAAAGTATAATTTCTCCAAAAAAACGTGACAGTGTCCAGGTGTTTCTCCACTTCGTGCAAACACACACTGATAAGCAGTGGCCCCTTACCTTGCGGCAAGGGAATAGCCGCATATATCAACACACTAGATGTCTCAAATCCTTCTCCCCATATCCACAGATAATGATGACAATCAATCTCGTCTTTGTCTCTCTCAGTGGTAGCAGAAGTAAATTAACAAAAGCGGAGTAACATAGTGTAATATATTCCAAACACCATCGATAAATTTATTTAAATATCTCACATGGTACTCACATTTAAAAAACAGACAACAAGCTTATCTCTGAACGAGCAGTGAGCTCGCGCTGTATCACATCAAATTTGAACGCCTCTCCAGTCCCTACGCGTGACGTCACGCCCACGTGACTTCATCAGGGGAGTAATGCTGTCTCGTTTTTGGGAGAAATTATACTTTTTTGCACAGTGAATCAACTGAGAAACCTCTCATATTCACTTGCACTTTATATGGACTGAACACTGCTATCTATTGTCATCTTTTTTTATTTTATTATATTTTTTATTTAGAGATTTATTTGGATTAAATTATTTTATAAGATATATATATATATATTTTTTTTTTGCTATTTGAATATTTATGCACATTTGCACAGGCTGGGTGTAGAGGACGTTGTGTTTTTTCCTTGCACTTGTGCATGATATTAAATTTATATATATTTATCTATTATATTTTCCACTGGTTCACGTTGCACTTTAATGCGATTTTTATTTTTTTTCTTGCACAAAATTTTCTGGATGGTCTATAGTAGCAATTCTGAATTGAATACGATTTTTTTTGCACATGTTGTTCCGTTTTTTATATTGGCAATTTTGGAATGATTTCAATTGTTCTGGTATATTGGCTATATAATATTACGAAGCAATATTTTAAATAGAAATACTGGTATTTATTTACATCCTTTTCTACACTTTACTACATCTATTCATGCTGATACTGTAAACACAGTAATACACTATCCCTCTTCTTAGTATTACCAGATTAGGACATAGAACAGCGCAACACCACCTCTTTGAATTATTTTGCATGTACGGTGAATACGATTTGATTCACTTCGGTGTATGCAGCAGTTCTCCCCTTTTTTATTTGTCCTATATACTTTTTCTTTAATTTTTCATGGTAGCGCAGGAATAATAATTTTTTATTTGTGAGCAGAGACAGACTTGTTGTCCTCCGGCTCACTGCTAAATGGAGTCCATCCAAAACGGACATCAGTCTGTAAAAGGGGCCTTAATTGTGCAGTGCAGGACATAGGCTGGATATTTGTACATTCTGGTCTGTGTCTTGAACGGTACGCAAAGTTTTGGAACTTACAAGTCAAAATTAATTTTATCTTTATCATACAGGACACTGGCCAGGGTCAATAAATATAAAGTTAGTATCCTGTACTGTACTCCAAGATATTAAATTTACGGCAAGTCAAATTTCTTTCCTAAATCCTCCCATTCATAGTTCAATGAGCTTGCTTGTATTTTGTAATGCTGACCTGTCAATGGCAGTGTTGGATCCATAAGCATCTGACATTTTAAGAAATAAAACACTCCATTTAACGAAAATGTGTTTTTTTTTATCATCACATAGTTGTATTGAAATTTTAGTAGCAATCAGATTTTGTGATTTAATAAAAGCTTTAATGTACAATGCTTGATATGTCCCTTGTACAGAAATGCTGCATGACCCTACTCTTCCTAAAACACTTCATATGAACCTTTCAATGTCACACTGTGTGAAGGCATCCATTACTTGGATTATCTGCAAAGTAAATCCATTCACTAGGAACTGATGTCGGCTCTTATGCCAACGAGTTTAGAGTACTAGTAAAATCTAGAAGGCTTAGAGTATGCAATAGTCATTTAGTGTACTTAATGGCTGCTTAAATAACATATCAGTGGCAAGTACACTTTAAAAGGTTTATCTAGCAATTTGCAGATTTCCATTGCTTTCTCCTATGTTGATTTGTTAAAAGGTTTAAATAGTTATTAAAAACATTTTCATTTTGCAGAAAATATATTTTAATTCTTCCTGACTCGGGTGCCTTTTTCTCAATGAGAATGTAAAATAGTTTTTAAAAATAGATTTTATATATTTAATAAAAATAGGCTTACTAGTTAAATACGCTCACAGTGGGACTTGGGATCAAGCCTGCATGGGTTTCCTCCACAGCAAGCAGCTTGCTAAGGGGAATACGTCAAGGAGAGGAGCCAGAAGCACTGGGGGGACCCAAGAAGAGGAGGCTCTGGGCTGCTCAGTGCAAAAGTATTGCACAGAGCAGGTAAGCATGACATTTGTTATTTTAGAAAAAAAATCGGAACCTTTTTAATATCACTTTAATGCTTAAAGGGTTAGATCACTATTTTTTGGAAATGTTCTAGTGCAAAACTTTAAGTCAGTCTAATCACCACCATCCTTGATATGATCCAGGGTAGATGGATCGTTGAGGAGACCAAAGAAATGATCCAAGTCATATGTATCTCGCTCTTCTTATGTTGGCAGCACTGAGGTCACAGGAGGTAGGAGAATTTATTGTGTACTCCTTTAGATACCGCGACATCTGGAGCCCATTTACGCCCTTTCCCCACCCCTCCAGTGCAGGCATGCTGTTGGGAACATTTCATTAGGGGAAATGTAGTTTCATACCAGGCATTGAACTACAGTGCATGATCATGGGTCCATAGCTAGACAAACAGTATCTTTTCAAATCAATCAGGACTCAATTGCATTATGTCATACTAGAGGGGTAAGTAAATGCTTTCAGGAATGTGACTATGCACATGTTTTGTATTCATACTAGGTTTCATTGCTGCAGACGTGGTGTTTTTTTTGTTTTTAGTTGTTTGGTTTATAGGTCATTTTGATTTATTTTAGTTTAACCTTCGCTAAAGTGAGGTGGCTTTGTTGCCATTCTTTCACCTAGTCACATTTGTTTAGCGCTACACTATTTATTTGATATTTTATTTTTTGTTTTTAGACTATCAGAGGTGAACTAACCATTTAATCCATTTGTGTTTAGTTCTGTTGGAAAGGATGGATTCCAGTCAGCGGATTCAGTGACGAGCCAACAAACCAGTGTTAGCGTTGGTGATGACAGCACAGGAAGCTGGTCCAATCTGAGCTTTGAGGATGAACACCAAGATGAAAGCAGCAGTTTCCTTCACCTCAGCGACAGGTAAATAGAATGTACTATGTGTTTAGATGGCTAGATGATTTTCATTATTTAATATAAAACATTATTGGGATTATAAACAGGTAAAAGTACTCAATGTCTATTTTTTTTTTTTTGGCCATGTGTACCTTATTTCTATAGTCTGGTAACTGAAGATAAAACTATCCTGACCTGTACACTGGCTGTAAAATGTTTGCATTTGCATTTACACCAAAGAACAGTGCCAGAAGCTGTATTATGTAGCTGTGTTTCAAAGATAGATTATTTTTTAAAGTCTTAAAGTACATCTGCAATAAATATATGGGTTAGACAAAAGGTAAAAAGGTAGTGGTGCGCGGTACTATGGTGAAGAATCTAGTTAAAACAGGTTTAATATATTCAATAGGTACTCAAAAGATTAGAAGATAAATGTAATATCGTCTCCACTACAGGTAATAAATGGAACGTAGAAAAAGAAAAGACAATATATGTATATAAAAAATATATATATATGTATATATAGTGAGGGACCCTCACTCCTATGCGTAGTAGTATTTTGAGTGGTAGACAAATGGATAAGAAAAACAATTAATGATAAATAAGACTGGTGGTCCCAATGCGATTTTTTAGGTAGCAGAGTTGCATAAAGTGGCAGTGCTGAATATAAAGAAGGTCCGTGAAAATAACTACTACTGTATTTGTTTCAGTGACTAAAGTACTATACATAAAATAGTGGACGAAATAAAAAATATATAAAGTAAATCACCATGCGATTTGTTAAAAATTACGAAAAACGCATACAAAGTGCTAGTGCTGAACAATAAATAGATCTGAAAAGAAAATCTGCTAAGTCAAAGTATGTGTAACAGTGTACAAAAGTAATCATTAGCTAGATAAGGCTAAAGATGTAAGTAATGCTTGCCTTGTGACTAAAGAAATCGCATATGGTGTTAAAGCCAAGGAAGGGTTAAGCAAAGTGACTCTGTGCGGGTGTCTTTATACCATAGACTTAAATATCGGTGCAGTGCACTAAATTGAATCATATAATCAAAGAAAATAAATCAAATTGTTGAATCAAAACAAAAACGCATAAACGATCCAAGTGTTGGTGAGAGGGAAACAACCCTCTGGGAATAATCCAAAACAGAAGGAAAAAGGTGCACAGTGTTTGAAGCTATAAAAAATATAAAAAAACAACAATGGAACAGTAATCCTAGTTAAGAACAAATATATGGGTTGCCATTGCTGGCTACTTTTTTTTTTTTTTTAGAAAATGGTCAACTCTTTTCCAGCCAGGCTTGGAGTCCCCTGCGGCTTTTTTCTGGTGAACTACACACAATTTCACTACAGCATTTTCCCTTTTTTTTTTTTTTTTTTTTTGCGCGAAGGGCTCCATTTTACAAACTATTTGGGGACCAACTTTCCTGAGATCCTTGGCTGGCACTCTCACGTTTTAAACTGCCAAATATTACTAAACACTATTTAAGCTAGTCTATTTTGTTCTTCAGGCTTCTAAGTTGACGATGGTCAATTATTCATTCACAAAAAAATTTACTGTCTTTCGCTAACGACCATAAAAAAAAAATTCTCATTATCTTGGACCTTTGGATCAACTATCGTCACCCAGATATTACGGTTTACAATTTGTCCATGTCATGCTGCACATGGGTAGTAACAGGATTCTCCTGCATTAAGCCTTCCCTTCTACCCTCCTTGCCCCCTAGCCACCACCTTCTTTTTCCCACATCCTCCTTTTGGCCTCATGCACACTGGCTGTTTTCTAAACTCTCCTAGAAACCTTCCTCTTGGCGGTAGCATTTAAAAACAAAAATCCCTGACTCTTGTAAAAGTGTGTAACGCGTTTATCTGTGTTTTTACCCTGGTCAAACATTTGGGTGTTATTTCCTTTAGTTGGTCAGAATAAATGCATTCTTGCCATTGAAATGAATTTTGAAGCTCAAGCGCTAAATGCGCCTTGCTTTAACACGTTTTCTAGCATCAAGTGTGTGTTCTGCCCAAACTCTGCTTCTCCTGGACACACTGGCAGTGTTTTTTTTTTTGTTTGTTTTTTTTTTTTGTTTTTTCCTGCCGCCACTCTCCTGCTGCTAAAAGCCTACGTGTGCATGGACATATAGGCTAACATGCAGGGGAGGCAGGGGAAAAAAACACTAGACGCCCCTAGAAGCAGCTGTAAAATGGTCCAGTGTGCAATGCATTAGGCCTCCTCTTCCTCCATATTTACTCTTTTCTTCTGACCTGATTTTATTTTATTTTTTTAATAAGTGTCTACACCATATGCATCAATCTTTTTGTAGGGTCCTTGGTTTGTAGGACAACATTGCATAGCCTCTGTATTTTATTACAGGAACTTGTATAGTGCTGTCAGTTTACACAGCGCATTACATTTTCATTAAACATTCACATCAGTCCCTGCCCTCAAGTAGCTTGCAATCTAAAGTCCCTAACTCACATTCATACATAAATACATGCACATGCTAGGACCAACTTAGACAGCAGCCAACTAACCTACCAGCATGTCTTTACAGTGTAGGAGGAAAGCCACACATGTACAGGGAGAATGTGCAAACTCTGTGATTCGAACTTATGACTTCTAGGCGGAAGTACTAACCACTAAGCCACCTTGCTGCCTATTTTTTATTTAATTGCACATAAATGACACGTGTTTGTGTTCTACCTAGTTTATTGATTGAGAAATTTTTTTCACATACTGGTACATGGACATTAAGATTGTACCATTTGCTGTAAATTCTTATGTAAAATCAATAAACATATTGAAATGAGAAGATGCTAGTAGCCTGATTGTGTCTGGCTTCATGCTTCAATCACAAACTTGCAACACACGTGGTAAATTAAAGCCAGAGGAAACGCAGACTTCCTCATCTCTAAATTTGTTCCAAGTCAGTGACTAAAAGCATTATCGTATTAGCCAGGGAATTTACAATTTGGGAAGTAATGGCAGCCCATATATTTCCTTTGACATATACCAATTCGATACTTTGTCCACCAGGCTGAATTATTTTTGCAGCCTAGATTTAATTTTTTTTTTTTTTTTTTTTTGAAAATCTTTTTTTTTTTTTTTTTTTATTTCTTAGAAAATACATTTAATTATAGTATATTGCTCAAGCCAGTGGATTTAAATTCATCTTGTACAGTAGTGCTGGGCGCTGAATTACTCTCCCAGCTGTGATGGAAGTGCAGTTTGCAGTATGTCATGCTGGCTGTTTTACTACCAGCAACAGATCTAGAGGCACTCATTGCCTGGTTCTGCACTTCAGATTTGGAGGCTTGTTATTGCTTTTATTTTTTGGAACTACATTTTTGCAATAACATATTCATTAAGAGGCATTTATTTTACAATCTGGCTAGACCTGTACATATTTACCTTTTATGTGGATATATATATATATATAACAAAAAGTATTACTACAGAATGCTTTTTGTAATTCTTAAGCCTCATGTACACAGACGTTTTTACAGCTGCTTTTTTGAGCGTTTCTTGCAGCTTAAAGACGCCTGTCCATGTTAGTCTATGGCTTCATGCTACACCTAGGCGTTTTTGAGCTGCAAATGGCATAGGCTTTTTTAAGCTGTAAAAAAAAAAAGTGCGTTCTGAGGCTCCAGCGTTAGCACTGTAAAAACGTGAGACGCCAGCTAAAGGTGTTAAATGTGAATTAACTAGGCTTAACGCTGTGTTAAGCCTCGTCTGGCGTTTCTGTCTCTATTAAAAATCAATGGTTCCCTATGGGAACCCATTGATTTGAATAGAGGTCATACCAGAAGTCGGATCAAGAGGATCCAACTTGCGGTGTGACTTGTGTGCTGAGAATCTTTGAAGAGGAACCCCGCGAAAATTGAAAACTAAAACGTGTGAGGTTCCCCCCCAAACCCTTCGGTCTGGTATGGATCTTAAGGGGAACCCCCAAAAATGGCATGGGGTCCCCCCAAGATCCATACCAGACCCTTATCCGAGTATGCGGCCCGGTAGGTCAAGAAAGGAGGATGAGCGAGCACTGCCCCCCCCCACCCCCGGACCATAGCAAGCCACATGCCCTCAACATGGGGGGTTGGTGTTTTGGGGTGACCCAAAACACCTTGTCCCCATGTTGATAAGGACAAGGGCCTCTTCCCGACAACCCTTGCCCAGTGGTTGTCAGAGTCTGCGGGCGGGGGGCTTATCGTAATCTGGGAGCCCCCTTTAATAAGGGGACCCCCAGATCCCGACACCTCACATCAGTACATCGGACCTCTACTCATTCACCTAGGGGAAAAGTGTCAATAAAAAAAAACACACTACACTGGTTTTTAAAGTAATTGGGCGACTTCGGGGGTCTCTTCGGACTTTTCTGACCTCTTCTCCCGCTCTCTGGTGCCTTCTACCGGGCTCCTCCGCTATCTTATTCCAGCTCTTTTACTAGCATTGGCCCGGTCTTCTCCGTCGCCGCCGCCTTCTCTCTTCCGATGTTGACACGACGCTCTCTCCAGCTGTAAATGCAGTGTATGTGGTGCACAACGATTTATATAGGCATGGGGCGTGGTCACTGGTTGCCCCGCCCCTTATGATGTCACAGCCTGGGCATGATGGGACTCTGACTTCACCCAGTGACTACACCCCATGCCTATGTAAATCGTTGCGCACCGTGTACACTGCATTACAGCGGGAGAGAGCGTCGTGTCAACATCGGAAGAGAAGAGGGGAGAAGAGCGTGCCAACGCTAGTAAAAGAGCTGGAAGAAGATAGCGGAGGATCCCGGCAGAAGGCACTAGAGAGCGGGAGAAGTCAGCTGAGATCCCGGAAATTGAAAGAAGACCCCCGGAGCTGCCTAATTACTTTAAAAACCTGTGTAGTGTGTTTGTTTGTTTTTGTTTTTTGTTTTTTTATTGACACTTTTCCCCCCCAAGTGAAGGGGGCTCCCAGATTCTAATAAGCCCCCCGCCTGCAGACCCCTGACAACCACCAGGCAAGGGTTGACGGGAAGAGGCCCTTGTCCTCTTCAACATGGGGACAAGGTGCTTTGGGGTGGGGGGCCCTGCGCCCCCGGCCCCAAAATACCAATCCCCCCCCATGTTGAGGGCATGTGGCTTGCTTGCCCCCCCTTTCCTGATCTACCGGGCTGCTTGCTCGGATAAGGGTCTGGTATGGATCTTGGGGGGATGGGCCAACGCCATTTTTTTTTTTTGGTATGGGGGGGTTCCCCTTAAAATCCCCTCCTAAGACCGAAAGGTCTGGTATCGTCTTGGAGGGGGGGGAACCTCATGCAAATTTTTCTCGGGGTTCCCCCTTCAAGAGTCTCAGCACCCAAGTTGGATCATCTTGATCCAACTTCTGGTGCGACTTCTATTCAAATCAATGGGCTTCTATAGGGAACTATTGGTTTTTGAATAGACAGAGAAACGCGGCTGAAAGCTAGCGCAGCTTAACGTGCATTGAATTCACTGCAAAACTCTGGAAAAAAAAATCGCAATTTTAACGCTGCTATTTTTCCTAGCATCTGTACTAGCTTTTCAGGCCATTTTTTAAAACGTCCATGTGCATGAGGACTTAAAACCCAATTTAACTTTCAGTTTAATTTGTCTAAATACATTCCAAGTGCATCAAAACAGAATGCGTGCAAAGTCTAATAGCTTGCTTTGTTTTTGTTTTGTTTTTTGTTGTTTTTTATTTTTTTAAGCATACACAATAGAGAAGCTTGTCCCTTTGCCAGCATACTACAGAAAAATTCCCTTTCTCTCTGTGTGGAAGCGGTGGTCTTGCTACAGAGGGCTGATACGTCCCGTGCGGAGTCTGAGTTGGAGCTCTCCAATCGGAGAGACCAATGCTTCCGCAAGCGACCTCTGCAGCATGCAGGCTTTTCTACCCAGGCTATGGCTGTTTATAAAATTTAAAAAAACTGAGACTTTGCAGACTTTTGGATTGATGCACTTGGAATGTATTTGGTTGATTTAAACTGAAAGTGCAGTTGGCCTTTAATTAACTTGGCTTTCTATTCCAGTCAGCAGCCAGCTATCATTTTCTAAAACTGGCAAAAATATTCATACAATTTCATTATATAGGATTTGTCTGGGCCTGATTTGTGTACTAAATGCTGAACTCAGCCATAAATGTCTCTTCTTGTGTGATTTGGCTTACTTTTTTTTTCCCCCAGTGTTATAATGCTTGGACTGACCATGAGACAATAGCAGGAAGACTCTACTACTTAGGAAGCAGAAAGTGATTGGAGTCCATTTGAGTATGAGTTAGTACTCCAGTACTGCAGTAAAGTTCTTGCAAGATATCCAACTGATTGGAGAGGATTTATTTATTTATTTCTTTCTCGATAAACCTGGCTTTACAGTTTAAGTAGGGCAGTACAAAGAGATATTGATGTTTACATTCACTTTACTGGAAAAAAAAAATCTGAGATGAGTTCAGATTGATTTCTGTGGTTACTTAACCTTTCACATGCCCTCGCTCCACTTTCCCCTGCTTTGTCATACCCCACATATTTGTTTATAGCTTGTCATGGTAAAACTGTAAAAAAAAGTCATTTTATTCATTTATAAATATATACATTTATTCAGGCTATGAAACGGGAATAACGGTGAAATCGAAATCCTCTGCTATATCAGAGTTTTACCACACATCTGATTTATAAAAATTGTGGGCAAAATATTGGAAATTGATTGCTGTATATATGTGTCTGCTATGAAAGTGGCTTTTCTACCCTTAAAGTGATGCTAAACAGTTTTTGATTTAGTTTTTTTCACATTTCAAAAAAGAATATTTGAGAAAAACAAGACCTGTTTAGAATATGCATACACATACAAAGAATAAAGGTAATGATATCGAGCAACGCTTGCAACAGGTTGCCAAAGAGGGTTTTAATCCCTTAATGGTACACAAAGGAAACCCCCTCCAGGGTCAGTAGACTGTTATGTTTTACCGTAGTTCTGGGATAGAATCCCACTGAAAGGAAACCACAGTAGTAGTTGTAGAGTCGATGGGAAACTACCCAATTTATCAGATAATTGAAAAGAGCAGGTAGGAAAAAACGAGAAGGGAATAGGGGGAGAGGAAGAAGTGTGTGTGTGTGTGTGTGTGTGTGTGTGTGTGTGTGTGTGTGTGTGGGGGGGGGGGGGGGGGGGGGAGAAATGTATAAACTCCAAGTCAGGTTGTCAAGATACATGGATGGATCGTCATCAGGAATCGCTTCAATGAGAGCCTTCCCTTCCTCAGAATAAATGAACATGTTCCACAGTGTCCAGGTGTGCGTGCAATTCTTTTTTTTCCCTGGAGGTCAAAACCAAGTCCTCCATCCAGTTTAGTTCCTTGACCTTCCTCAGCCACAGCCCAATCATCAGAGGCTGTGTCTGTTTCCAGGTGAGTGGAAGGCAAGGCTTGGCCACATTCAGGAGGTGTAGAATTATTGATTTCTTGTAAACCTTGGTGGGAATAGTGGAAGCTTGTAATAAGAAAGAAGCTGGATCCTCTGGGATCTTGCGATCTGTGAATTTTTGAATAATTGCACGTACCTCCTTCCAAAAATTTCCTAATTTTAGTACAGGACCAGAAATTATGTAGCAATGTCCCCCTGCTCCTCTTGACATCTCCAACACACAGCAGAGGTGGTCGGGGAGTATTTGCGAAGGAGGGATGGTGTACACTACCACCGTAAGAATATAAGAATCTTGAAACTGGTTTACTGCACTTTCGTGCAGATTGGGTTATATTGGTTTGTTGCGTCTTTTACCTAGGTCTGTTTCACATTTTGCCAAGTAGGGAGGCAGGAAGTCTTCAGGAGAAACTAAGAGGTTGTACATTGTGGCTAGAACATGAAGAAAAGTGCCACTTTCAGAGCAATACTTCATTAGTGTGATCAGGTCACAGCAATAAGTATCAGGGGTAGGGAGGGTGTGTAGGAAGTGTAGTAGTTCCGAAGCTCTCCAGATACAGTGGTGTGAAAAAGTGTTTGCCCCCTTCCTCATTTCCTGTTCCTTTGCATGTTTGTCACACTTAAGTGTTTCGGAACATCAAACCAATTTAAACAATAGTCAAGGACAACACAAGTAAACACAAAATGCAATTTGTAAATGAAGGTGTTTATTATTAAAGGTGAAAAAAAATCCAAACCATCATGGCCCTGTGTGAAAAAGTGATTGCCCCCCTTGTTAAAACATACTATAACTGTGGTTGTCCACACCTGAGTTCAATTTCTCTAGCCACACCCAGGCCTGATTATTGCCACACCTGTTCACAATCAAGGCATCACTTAAATAGGAGCTGCTTGACACAGTAAGGTCCACCAGAAGATCCTTAAAAGCTACACATCATGCCGAGACCCAAAGAAATTCAGGAACAATTGAGAAAGAAAGTAATTGAGATCTATCAGTCTGGAAAGGGTTATAAAGCCATTTCCAAAGCTTTGGGAATCCAGCGAACCACAGTGAGAGCCATTGTCCACAAATGGCGAAGACATGGAACAGTGGTGAACCTTCCCAGGAGTGGCTGGCCACCCAAAATTACCCCAAGAGCGCAGCGACGACTCATCCAAGAGGTCACAAAAGACCCCACAACAACGTCCAAGGAACTGCAGGCCTCACTTGCCTCAGTTAAGGTCAGCGTTCATGCCTCCACCATCAGGAAAAGACTGGGCAAAAATGGCCTGCATGGCAGAGTTCCAAGGAGAAAACCACTGCTGAGCAAAAAGAACATCAAAGCTCGTCTCAATTTCTCCACAACACATCTTGATGATCCCCAAGACTTTTGGGACAACATTCTGTGGACCGATGAGACAAAAGTGGAACTCTTTGGAAGGTGTGTGTCCAAGTATATCTGGCGTAGAAGGAACACTGCATTTCATAAAAAGAACATTATACCAACAGTAAAATATGGTGGTGGTAGTGTGATGGTCTGGGGCTGTTTTGCTGCTTCAGGACCTGGAAGACTTTCCGTGATAAAAGGAACTATGAATTCTGCTGTCTACCAAGAGATCCTGAAGGAGAATGTCCGACCATCTGTTCGTGTACTCAAGCTGAAACGAACTTGGGTTCTGCAGCAGGACAATGATCCTAAACACACCAGCAAGTCCACCACCGAATGGCTGAAGAAAAACAAAATGAAGACTTTGGAGTGGCCTAGCCAAAGTCCGGACCTGAATCCTATTGAGATGTTGTGGTATGACCTTAAAAAGGCCGTTCATGCTCGAAAACCCTCTAATGTAACTGAATTAGGACAATTCTGCAAAGATGAGTGGGCCAAAATTCCTCCAGGACGCTGTAAAAGCCTCATTGCACGTTATCGCAAACGCTTGGTTGCAGTTGTTGCTGCGAAGGGTGGCCCAACCAGTTATTAGGTTTAGGGGGCAATCACTTTTTCACATAGGGCCATGATGGTTTGGATTTTTTTTCACCTTTAATAATAAACACCTTCATTTACAAATTGCATTTTGTGTTTACTTGTGTTGTCCTTGACTATTGTTTAAATTGGTTTGATGTTCCGAAACACTTAAGTGTGACAAACATGCAAAGGAACAGGAAATGAGGAAGGGGGCAAACACTTTTTCACACCACTGTATCCAGTGGGAAGGAACTATCTCGATCCATCAGGTCCTGTATTGAAGGCCAGGCTCCCGTTATTGCAAAGTGGGATACTTGATAAAGTCCTGCCTCAATTAACGTCTTAAAAGAACCCATACAGTGGCCAGGAGAGAAACAAGAATTACCAAGTATAAGGGACAGTGGAGACTCTAGGGAGGACAAACACATACTGTTTAATTGAAATTCTCCCAACCCATTTCTGTATGCGGATGATGGCCCTGTAATTATTTTAATGGAAAAAAGTACCTTTTCCCTAATAGATATACAGCTGTCACATGACCCAGATCTTTCCCAGTCTGTCTACATGGAAACATAAGCAGGAGGAGCTTCTAGTCCTCTGATGTTGATCACATGTTCAAAAAAACAAAAAGGCTCCATGCACACAAGCTCATAAATGGCTGTTTTTGGGAGTTTGGGCGTGTTTTTTTTTTTTTAACAGCTCATAACCTCCCCTCTGTTATCCTATCATGTCTCACCAGCATGTTTAACGTTTTTGATCCATTGGAAAAAAAAAGGGGGAAAAACTCTATTGCAAAAACGTTAAACGTTGAAAGACTCACTGCAAAGCTACTGCCATTTTTATAACATTTTAACATCCAGTGTGCATGGAGCCAAAACCTTTGGAATACAGAGTAAAAATAAAATAATCTATATAAACTGTTTTGAATGGTCATACAAATATATATATATGAGGGAAGTGAAGCCTCTGTTCTACATGTAATATTCAGCACTATTGTGTTTAGCTAGTTAGTGGGCAGGTCCAGATTGGGACAAAAAATAGGCCTGGGCATTTTAGACTGAGCAGCCCATGACATATTTACCAGCCCCCTCCCCTCCCTGCTTTCCATCCTGACTGAGATGAGGGGGGGCTGCTTGAAAGCACACAGGGGGAAAAAAGCACAAGGGGAGCTGGATAGCGAGGGGGGGGGGGCACTTGGTGGAGCCTCACCTGATTTGTATTTTCTGACCCGGTGGCTGAAATGAGCTTGCACCCTGCTCAAGCAGCCCAGCTGCCTTGGGTTTTAATAGGCCATGCTGTCCTGGCCTTCGTGCCAGTCTTGGCCTGTTAGTGGGCATGGAGGAGAAGCAGTCATTTACTGATGTGCATACGCCCACATGTCTCTCTATAGTCATATGGGCTACTCCGAAGAGATAGGGATGAAATACTCAGAATAGAAACTCGCTGAAAACTGAGCATGCGCAGAGCTGCCTCACAGCTGCAGAATCCTGAGCTGAATTAAGAATATGAACAGAGGGTGGAGATGGAGGCCTATGCCTTACACAGACAGCAAGAAGTAGATTTACTAAAACTGGAGAGTGCAAAATCTGGTGGAGCTCTGTATAGAAACCAATCAACTTCCAGGTTTTTTTTTTTTTTTTGGCAAAGCTTAAAGCAGAGTTCCAAGTAAACAAAATAAAACTAAAAGTCAGCTACACATACTGCAGCTGCTGACTTTTAGCCCGGGTTCACACATGTGTGTTGCGAATTGAAGCTCCAGTTTCACTGCGAAGATAAAAATCAGTTGTTCAGAGGTTCCTCTGCGTTTTAGCTGCAGATCAGTGAGCGGGGGTGGGGAGGGGAGAGGAGGTGGCGGTGTAGTGAGGAGAAGGAGAAAATTTGTGTTCAGTACGGAATGCATCAGATGCGTTCCCATAGAAGATAATGGGTTGTAATTCGCACCGCAATGCCCAGAAAATGCACACTTTTTTTTGTGCAATGCGCAGTGCGAATGCAACGTACATATGTGAACCAGATGCATTCAAATGAATGTATTTTAAAATGTCCTGCGAGGCCTGGGGTGAGCTCCGCTACTAGAGCGCACACCCAGAGCCTTCCCGTCCACCGGAGCGGAACGGACCCCACCGGAGGCCCTGGGCATACCAGGAGGAGCTGGACATACCTCTAGCGCGGGTGCGCTGTTCGCGGAGCTCCGGCCGCCCGGCAGGACAGTCCGAGGCTTCGGCCTACGGCGGCCATCTTGCTCCACCGGGAGGCCGTGCTCCGGCGCACTACAAAGCCCAGCGGCTGTTTCTACAACCTGCAGGTTACCGGGTACACCCAGCCTGCCATCTAGAGCCCGAAGTCCTCCCCGAGTGGCCCTGGGATCATCCGAAACGGTCCTGGTAAGTGACGGCGGCCATCTTGGTACACCCGGAGGCCTCTCTGTTCTCTCTGGGCTCAATCCGTCCCCATCCACCCTCAGGAACACTCTAGCCGGACCACCAGAGACCCCTGAAGGGGTTGTTAAGGGGGCATGTACTTTTCTCTGGCTGCATTTGCTGACAAGGCTCTGGCTTCAGAGAATTAGAGGGGCGGCCATCTTGCTACACCTCTGTGTCTTCTGGGCCCCTTTCTAAACTCGCTGACCCCCTGGAGATCCTGGCTGGGCACCTTCAGAATTAGACGGGGCTATCCTTGAGGACCAACCCCCCCTTATTACATGGGCTGCTGATACAGATCCAGAGACCCAGAGGGGTGGCCATCTTGGTTCACCCAGGCTGCTGTATGCACCCGCACTCCTGAGCTCCCGCATTCTTACAAACCTGGATCTCTACATACACGGCCGCCAAAGCAGCCCAACCAGATAGTGCCCACCTGGGGTCTCCGTCCGTTCAACTCCGCAGAGACACGGAATGACCATGTCTGGCTAAGGAAATGTCCGGCTGAGTCCCGTGATCGCCCGTAGCGGACAGGCTATACCTCAGACATTGCACATACCTAAACAGCATGTCCACACACAGCTCTCGATCTACTGAGTCTGTGGATCTCCAACAGGGTACAATCCAGCGATACCTGCTCCGTACGTCTCAGTCTGATCCCCGCACTCCCAGAGACAAGATGGCACCAGCGCGTAATCCAGGAAAGAGCAAACCTCCTCCTCCTACTCAGCCGACAACGGACAGCGGCGAGGAATCAGATGACCCCCCGACCCCGCACTCAGTCCTTTCAAGTGTAGCGTCCAGATCCGGCACCACTGTTGTCCCTCTTCCAGGTGCAGTTCCTGGAGCCGTGGCCCCTCCAACCTCAGGAGAATTACCTAGGTCTGAAGCCTCGACTCTTCTAGCGGCCTTCCGAGCGGAGTTTGAATCCTGGGCAGTCAAAATGGAGTCCTCACTCCACAAGGATCTTCAGGCCATCCAACAGCAGGTCTCTACCAATCAGACCGCAATCTCTACCCTGACTGATACTCAATCTGACCATGCTGCCCGCATTACGTCTCTTGAGCGGGCCTCCAAAGAACACTTGCACCGTATTCGTCAACATCAACTGCGCATAGAAGACGGGGAGAATAGGAGCCGCAGGAATAATATACGACTACAAGGCATACCGGAAGCCACGGCGGGTACAGACTTGAAACCATCTGTCACTGCCATCCTCAACCTAGTCCTGGGAAGAGAGACTATGTCCCCTATTGAGATAGACCGGGTGCACAGAGTGGGGGGGCCCAGGAGGGAACATAGTGACCGCCCACGTGACGTCCTATGCAGGGTTCACTATTTCACCCTTAAAGAGGAAATTATTTCGCAAAGCGTGGCGTTTGGGCCCTGTGGACTTTGACGGTTCAACTATCCACCTATACCCAGACCTTTCTCGCAACACTCTCCACATGCGCCGAATGGTCCGCCCACTGCTAGACCTGATACGCCAAGCCGGAGCAACCTACACTTGGGGGCACCCTTTCAGCATCAAGGTGACCAGGGCCGAGCATAAATTTGTACTCTCTGATCCAGATCAACTTGCAGCCTTTTTCCGCTTTTTGGAGCAAGATCCAACTGATGTACCTAACTGGCTGGACCCCCCAGACGACCGCACTAGGGTACAAATACGTGATCCCCTCCCACAACGCCGCAGACATCCGAGGTATGCATCGCACTCTGTTTATCCTGGACCACGTCACCCTACCTCTCCGGAAGATTAAAGTAACTTCAGGAAACCTTTTGGACTTATTTCGACATTGTATGACTAGCGCCATCTCAGTATTATACCTATCCCTTGTCTCCTGGATGGGCAGCATTTTTCTTTTTTGCGGATGTTATTCCTTTTTTTTTTTTTGTGGTTTCTGCCATCCTTTCATCTCACTTGTTTCTCCATATACTCTGTTGGTTATGCCATGATGGGGGATGGGGTGGTAGACCGCATACTAAATACTTCAGTACAGCTGGTGCACTTCATTCACGGACCTTCTCCCTGCCCTTTGCTAGTGTATTGTGACTGGCTGGGGTTCGGGAGAGGCAATGGAACAGCGGGTTGCTCATGCTTGATCTAGTTATGTAAATGTTGAGTTCCTAATCTGCTTTAATATACAGGTCTACTCTCTACATGTTTAGCGGTAATGGCCCACCTGGATGTGGGTGGAGGGGCGACTGATGGACCGGTTGGGTCCACGGTCCCTTGCTGCTATCCACGTGGGCTTCCTTAGTTATATACTCAGTTTCTTACGCACCAGGTAGTTTCACCCTAATGCGCTCTCTGTCATTATACACGGATGGATCTCTGGCCCCCCGTTGGGGTATGTGGAAACATATGTTGACAATGTTTGCTCCCTTCCCGTGAGGTGTCTCACGGACTGTTGTCTCCTCTGCGGAGGGGGGAGACGGGACTGGTGTGGAGCTATTTGCCCATGCGGACCGTCTTCCCCCTCCGTGGAGGATCTGCTGTGTGTTCTGTATTAATATCTTGTTATACTAATGTGCCTCAGTGAAGTTTTACATGCCTGTCATGCTACTGGGCTCATGGCTCAGGTTCTCCGCTTCGACCCTTCACCCTCAATAGGCCGGGCACGAATAGTGCTCGTATACGTGAACTTTCACGTGGTGTCCCGTTCTCGTGGACCCCCTTAGATTTACCTGGCTCCTTACCTGGGAGCCCTCTTTCCCCCTTTTTTTCCCTTTTCTTTTCCCTTTTTAGTTTTTTACTGGTACACTTTCTGCTACCTTATAAGTTCCCCCTTTCCTTCTCCTACCCCCCCCCCCCCCACTGTCTATAACCTGATTTTCTTATCCGCATTCCACTATGGCTCACACAGTACTATCTCGTCCTCGTTTGACGTGTTGCTCGTACAATGTAAATGGCCTCAATATTGCATCCAAGAGAGGACAAATTCTTTACCACATGCATAAACAGCAGGTCAACGTATTACTGTTACAGGAAACACATTTCCACACAAACTCCACCCCTTCCTGCTCCAACAGGTACTTTAACAGATGGTTCCACAGTACAAACCCCTCTCAGAAAACTAAAGGCGCTTCTATTGCCTTCCACAAAACGCTCCCGATTGATCTGATAGACCAGCTGTCGGATCCTCAGGGAAGGTATGTGTTCGTAAAGTTCTCCCTATGGGGCACCAAATTTACTATAGCCAACCTCTACCTACCAAACACTAACCAAATCTCGACTGCTCTGCGATACATGAAGCTCTTGTCAGAATTTGCGGAAGGTAAACTAATTATAGGCAGGGATTTTAATGCCCCCCTAGACCCGCTTTTAGACTCGTCCACCTCTCGCTCATCCATCTCCTTTACTAAGTTGAGGGCTTTTAAACAGGCTATATACGACCTCCGTCTAATCGACATCTGGCGGGTTCTGTTTCCAACAAATCGGAATTATACCCATTTCTCACAGGTCCATCACTCCTATAGTCGTATCGACTACTTCCTTCTTGACCATAGCTGCTTGGATTGGTCACCTGAATGTGACATAGACTCAATGGTCTGGTCTGACCACTCGCCTATATATCTGACATTATATATCCCTTCCACACCTGTGAGGGAATGGACATGGAGGCTGAATGATTCCCTCCTCACGAACCCTGAGTGTTCCCACAAGGTCTCGGAAACGATTTCTAGTTTCTTGCTAGATCATGCCACAGACACCACCTCGCTACCCTTCCAATGGGAGGCGCTTAAAGCTGTTCTGCGAGGCCTCTTTATTCAGGTGGGAACCCGCTTGAAAAAGACTCGTTCAGCTGCAATAACCTCAGCAACACAAAAGCTTCGGGACCTTGAGACCCAGCATAAACGAGCCCCTACGCTTGTGACTTTGACAGAGGTTTCACTGGCCCGATCCCAACTCAGGGACCTATACGAGGCCTCAGCTCGTACTTATGCGGACAGACTTGCTTTACATCATCAGTACCGATTTCGAGATAAATGTGGTAGGCCGTTGGCCCGCACCCTCCATCCAAGCACGCCTTCCACATTTATACCTCATATTCGGGCCCCTTCTGGAGAAATGCTTAATGAGCCCTCCAAGATATCACAAACATTCAGAGATTTCTATCAGACACTTTACAACCTACCGACCGGTATCCCGTCTAGCCCATCCCACACTCCTGCGCCCGATGGCCAGTCCTATATCGAGGAAACTGAGCTCCCTATATTAGATGGCGATACTGCAGAAGAGCTAGAGAGAGTAATCACAGCAGACGAGGTAGTGGGAGCAATAGCGGCCACTCCTTCAGGTAAAAGCCCAGGACCCGACGGTTTTACCCCTAAATTCTACAAAACATTTGCTCCTCTACTGACCCCCTTTATGGCTAAGGTGTTTAACTCTCTATCAGAAGGCTCAGCGTTTCCTCCACAAACGCTTGAAGCCCACATCGCCATTATCCCCAAACCAGACAAAGACCCTACCTTGTGTGCAAATTATAGGCCCATATCATTAATTGGAGTGGATCTGAAAATATATGCCAAAATATTAGCTACTAGAATGCAACCGTTACTCCCCCGCCTTATACATCTGGACCAGGTGGGTTTTGTAAGTGGCCGCGAGGCAAGGGATAACACCCTGAAAACCCTGCTTCTTACCGACTATGCCCGCACCCACGAAATCCCTCTATGCCTTTTGACGGTCGATGCAGAAAAGGCATTCGACCGGGTTGGCTGGCAATTCCTTCAGTTGTCTCTGCAACAGATAGGCCTGGGTCCCAAAATGTTATCCCGAATTATGGCCCTTTACTCCTCCCCTTCCGCTAGAATTCGGGTAAATGGCTCACTGTCGCCTACATTTGCCATTAAAAATGGGACACGACAGGGCTGTCCTTTATCTCCCCTTCTATATGTCCTTGTCATGGAACACCTAGCAATAGCCTTGCGCAATAACCCCAACGTCTCAGGTGTATCGATAGGCCCCATTCATTCTAAGCTGGCGCTCTTCGCGGATGACTTGCTATTGTTTGTAACCCAACCCCACCTATCCTTACCACATATAATGCAGGAATTCACGAGGTTTGGCATGCTGAGCAATTTCAAAGTAAACCATACTAAATCAGAAATCCTGAACATCTCACTGTCCCAAGAGGTCCTCCGCCAGATATCCGCTAGGTACCCATTTAAAACAGGCTCTACCTCCATCCGCTACCTAGGAATTCAAATACCCACGGAAAGGTCCCATCTATTCTCTTTGAATTATGCACCCCTGCTGCTTAGAACCAAGACGGATCTCTCAAACTATGCAAAGAAATGCCTATCGTGGCTAGGCAGAGTAAATGCCCTAAAAATGGACGTAAACCCTCGGTTTCTCTATTTGTTCCAAACAATTCCCATTTCCATACCCTCCTGGTTTTTCAGGAAGCTCCGCCAACTATTCTCCTCCTTTATTTGGGGAGGGGCTCGTCCCCGGATACGCTACGAGACCTTATCACTCCCCAAGATTCGTGGTGGAGCAGGAGCCCCGGATGCCTCCTTATATTATAGAGCAGCTGTGCTCACGCGTATACTTAACTGGTTCCATCATTCCTCCTCCAAATTATGGGTACAGATAGAGAGCCATATTAACCCAATAGATCTCTGTGCATTGCCGTGGACACCTACTGAATTCCTGAAAGGAGAGGTACAACTGAGCGACCTCACCCGACAAACCATACAAATCTGGACCCGAATGAATTCCTCCAAGACCCTATCTCCCATGCAGGGACCCATGGCTCCACTGTTTGGAACTCCGGCTTTCCCACCGGCCCTACAGGGAGCGAGTTTTGGACCTTGGTGTAAGGAGGACCACAGGCGACTTGCCCAAGTCCTACGTTCGGACCCCTCTCTGACTCATGACATTCCCTCTGACCCATCTTCTCATGCCTCTACGCACTGGCTGCAGAGACAACAGGTGATTTCCTTCATTCGCACTTTCCCTTCGTTACCTAATGTACTCGCTGACTTAACAGACTTGGAAGGCATGCTGCTCCAGGCCACCCCTCCTACACATGTAGTCTCTCAATTATATTCCCTCTTACATGGGGCTTACAATCCTGACCTTCCCCCATACACACAGGCATGGGAGGAAGACCTGGGCCACTCCATCTCGCCTGTAGACTGGCAAAAGTGCTTTATACTGACCCACAAAATGTCCATAGCCTCCAATTCTCAAGAAAAGGGGTTCAAGCTGTTGACCCGCTGGTACAGATGCCCTTCGACTTTGCACCGAATTAACTCGACACTTCCGGATACTTGCTGGCGTTGCTTGTCATCTAAAGGAACCTTACTTCACATTTGGTGGGCATGCCCCCCTGCGAGGAAGTTCTGGCAAAAGATCCTTGATTTGTACTGCAAACTTATGGCGACCTCCATCGCACCCTCTCCTGAGATGGCTCTGCTATCTCTGCTCCCGGGACCGCTTAAGTCAGTCAAGAAAGACGTTCTGCGTCACTTTTTGGCGACTGCTAGAACGGTGTTGCCCAGACATTGGAAGTCAACGAGCATGCCTTCCCTGGGGGATTGGGCAATTGAAGTGGACCGAATTAAAACTTTGGAAAGAATGTTGTCGCAGGAAACGGGTAGGGAGGAACAATTCTCTAAGACCTGGACCTCATGGTCGATGTTTCGATATTCCTCAGAGTTTATCTCATGGGCCACAGAGGACTCTACCAATACACCTGTGTGATCAGGGTGGAATGTATATCTTTTGATCCCTACGCTCTTTACTGTCCTGACCCCTCTTTCCTCACTCTCTTCCCCCTTTCTTCCCTCCCCTATACAAGTTGCAGTAATACCCGATTACTTAAGTTATGACCTCTAGTCTCATTAGACCAGCATGGTGGCACATACAGAGCTTCCCCCCCAGAGTGAACGTTGTCAGAATGAACACAATAGCCCTAGTCTACCTGTAATGAGTGGGCAACACCCGCTGAGAGGATAGTGGTGCACACACACCCACTTTAACTTAGACTAATCATGGTAGGACTACAGGCTCTCTTACCATACTACCTAAACCGAAGCTCAAAACAAACACTTTAACCTCGTGACAGTTCGACACCACTGTAGTACAGTGGATTTCTCTGTGGTTTCTTTTTTATGTTTATGTAACAATGTAAAACGAATATGTTGGAATATTCTGTATTTTTTTTTCCCCCTCCTATCTTGCTTCTATATCTCAATAAAAATAAGATTGAATTAAAATGTCCTGCGAATTGGATGCGGTGTAAGCCACATCAAATTTGCATAGGTGTGAACGGGGGCTTAATAATCGGACACTTACCTGTCCCAGGGTCCAGCAATGCAGGGGAACGAAGTCTGGCTCATCTCTCCCTCCTCTCTGCGGTGCCGGCATTGTCACTGGGCGCCTGGCTGTGGCTTCACAGCTGGACACACACTGCACATGCGCGAGCAGCGCTGTGACTGGCCGGGCAATCATCTGGGACCTGTAACATGTCCCAGATAATTGCTGAGTGGGAGGGGGGGGAGAGGTGATCTTCCTTTCCGTGCTGCGGGTCCCCAGAAGGGAGTGGGAGCTGAAACCTTCTAAAAAGCACCTTCCCTTTAAAGCGGAAGTTCCATTTTTGGGTGGAACTCCGCTTTAATTCAGGGCTAGACAAACCCCAGGCTCCAGGTCACATTGGCGCCTAGAATTAGCGACCTGGCACATGGGCTAGACTGCGTTAGGTGTCTTGTCCCTATGCGCCCCCCCCCCACCGCGTGCGCAGGTGCACATACTGCACGGCTGCCGCACCAGCAGGTGATTGAGGCTGTGCCTTTGCGGCCTACTGTAGCACGATGCTGCGCTCGTTCTGTTGACTGAGGGATTTGCCCTTCCATTGCTTAAACTGACGGGAACTGGAGCCCTCTTCTGGTGGCTGGGGCTGCGACAAGCAGTCAGTGATGGCCCTGGGGCAGCTGGTTGGAATGGCTTTAGTTCCATTTACACACACACACACACACACACACACCTCCCCCCCCCCACAAAGATGGGAAACCGTTTTCTTGTCATATTTTTTTTTTTTTTTATTGAAATTTGTTTTCATTCTCTTCAGTTTTGCACTCTCACCCTGCCATGCCACAGCCACACAGCCGAAAACCCCTTTTACACAGGCTGTCTGATTAGGTCAGCCTATAAGTTTCTCAGGTGGATCTGATCAGACCCTCCAGTCTCTCCTATGGAGCGGCAGTTGTCAGCGGACAACTGTCCACTGGCATGTGCTGCTATCTTATCCTGTCTGCCAAAAACAGACAGATGGTGGTCCTACTTTCCATCTGTCTGGCTGGATCAGATGGAAGCGGACAAGAGGTCCTTTTCCATTTGATTGCCCCATAGAGGAGAGTGGGGCTGTCTGCATGGTGGTGCAGACACAGACCTGTCACCCACCTGCTCAGTGGGGGATCAAGGAGAGATTCCCTGCTAAACAAGCTGATTCTGCTTTAGTGGAGGCGTCCGTGTGAAAGGGGCCTAAAGTGGCATGAATCCCTGTTATTTCTCCACCTTGCTGCACTGTCCTTGTGAGCCGCTGCTCACCACACCATCAAACCTAGTACACATGGACCAAATGCTGGGTGACATCAGCTGGTTCAATAAAAATTGGCCGACATTCAGCCCATGTGTATGGCAGCCGGTCCTTCAGAAGCCAAGCGTTTGCCTGGCTTCTATCGGACGAGCATACTAGAAAACCAGCAGCCAATGGCTGAGAGCCCCTGTTAGAACACAATAGCTCAATGGGGAAGATCGATGTACTAACATCGGATTGTTCGCACAGTGGCGTATGGCACCTACTTTATCTTACGTTGCTTTTCTTTGGATGCAACATGTCCTATAAGGTGCTTTTGAACTGTAGGCAAAGCAGGTCAAGCACAGCTTTTTCTTGTCAAAGGTTACATTTTCCATTTGAATCTTCGTGAGAATGCTGAAGTATTTCAAGTAGGACTAAAACTAATGGAAGGGAAACCATACCCTTTAATAGATGTGAGTTGGTAATATAATATTTGGTGTTTCCTTTATTTTATTAACCCTGTATATTGGTGTAGTATTAGCTCTATTTCCTAACTTTTTTGAGATTTTTGAATATTGTCTTTTTCTGGTAGTAATGGTAACAGCAGTAGCTGGAGCAGTCTGGGATTGGAGGGAGACATGTGTGAAGAAAATTTATCCTTCCCACCATCAGACAGGTTGGTTTAGCTAGAGGTTTTTGCATGACAATTATCTAGTCCCTCTTCTCATTGTGCATTAAAAGGTTTACTGGGTTCTTCATGATTCTGCATGTTTTAACTAAAAATGTTATTGCTACGTCCTCTGCTTACTGCAGCCTTTATTTCACAGCATGCCTTAATTCTGTCTCATAGACTGTAGCTGTGTTGTTGTTTGTAGTGGAAATTTATGCTATAGTCCAGTGCTCTCCAAACTTCGGCCCATTGCTTACCATTATCTGGCCCTTGAGGCACTATTCTCTCATTGACACCAACAATGGGCTTCTCAATGATGGGGCACCATTCCTTCCACCCTATGCCAAATATAGTGATGTTTACACCCACTGAAAAATTTCCACTCATGCTGGCCACTGTCCGTCCCCTCTAAAGTCTGAAGGACCATGAACTGGCCCTTTGTTTAGAAAGTATGGAGACTTCTGCTATAGTCCATTGTTTCAGCTGTCATTTTCAACCAAATCTTAAAAATTACAGTTTTAGTTCTATTAGTTTGGATTAGACACGGCTCTGTAGCTCTATATTAGAGTATAGATTTTTTTCAAGATGGAAAATGCAGAGTGGACCTTCATCTGGCCTTCCAAGCAAAATTTGAATATTTGATGTTAAGGCAATAGTGAATTTCATGTCCCTACTGTAACTGCGATAGATGATACAAGTAGGACAATAACTCTTATCATTTTTTTTTGTTTTGTTTTTGTAAATTAACATTTTATTAGTCAATTTGTTTAAAAAAAAAAAAATATATATATATATATATATATATATATATATATATATATATATATATATATATATATATATATATATATATATATATATATATATATATATATATTATATATCTCCATCCATCCAAGTACAATAATCTAGTCATAATGAAGGCAGTAAACTACTAAAATTGTGTATACATAGCCTTAGCTTGTTGAAAAAGTAAAAAGTTTGTCTTGCCCCAGTTTACTATGCAGTCGGATCATACTTGCAATGGGGAAGTTACAATAGGCAGTTTGTGGATGAATAATGCTGCATTAAACACAATAATAACAGTAACATAAGACAGATGACCTGAAAATCCCAACAAAACATCTCTTGGTTCTACAATTTGTGTCCAGTGTTTCTCCTTCTGTGGAATAATTTAATGTCGGAGATACTACAGCAGTGGCAGAGATTAACCTTGTCCATCCCTTGCATACATTAAGTTAAAGGATCAGATTCTAATACGTTTAGCTTGTATATTTGTAATGTTTTCCTGCATGAATAATCTATAATTTTATATCCAAACTTTTAAAAAAAATTTTTTTTAACATTTTAAATCTGTGTAACTTTTTACTTTTTTTTTTTCATAAAATATAGTGATGGAGCAGAAGAAAAAGATGAAGAACCCAAAGTAACAACAGAAGGTACTGTGTCATTGTATTTACCATTTATGTCTATATTCAGTCGTTGATGTTAACCACTTAAGAACTGGAAGGATTTACCCACTTCCTGACCAGGCCATTTTTTTGTGATTATGGCACTGCGTTATTTTATCTGACAATTGCGTGGTCATGTGACTCTGTACCCACCTCTGTGGTTTTTGTTTCTCTCTAAATAAAGACCGTCAAATTTTGGGGAAAAAAAAAATTTTTTTTTTTACTTTCTGCTATAAAACCTACCCTATTAAAACTTTTTCAAAATCAAATTTTTTTCATCAGTTTCATCAGGTTTGCGCAAAAGATGGTGTCCACAAAATGGGGGATAGATTTATGGCGTTTCTATTTTATTTATTTATTTTTTTATTTTTTTTACTAGTAATAGCGGGGATCGGTAATTTTTGCGTATCGGTAATTTTTAGCAGGGCTGCAACATTGCGGCAGACAGATGAGACAACTAGCTGACGTTTTTGATACTTTGTTTTGGGTCCCAGATACATTACAGTGATCAGTACTAAAAATATGCCCCGACATTGTACTAATGCCACTGGCAGGGAAGGGGCAATCAAGGGGTTGTGTTCCCTCAGTGTTTTTCTAACCTGTGGGGGGATGGGCTGCCTGGGACAACGCACAGATCAGCCTTCCTGCATAGCAGGAAGCCTGTGTCGTCCCTTGTTAGAACGGAGATCTGCCTTTGTTTACTTCGGAAGATCCTTGTTCTGTCTCAGCGAGGAATGATCAAGGGCGGTCGGCAGACCTCGAGTCCACCCCACTCACTAATTGGCTCCCCCGCTGGCCAATCGGTGCACTCCCACAGAACCTTGTGCACAAACCAATGTAAACCTGCGGCAATTCACGCAATTCAGCATAGCCAGCTTGCCGCAGTATAACTGAGTCGGCTGGTTGGCAAGAGGTTAAAAACAAAGGTGAAGGTCGATCTTTGTGGTAGAAATTTTGAGGAGGAGATGTAGTGCCATATACCTCCAGTCTCAGGGGGAAGCAAAATGGAAACCTCATTCACCTCGCACTAGTTCACCAAAATTTAGCTGGTGCCTTTACCCACAAATTCCTCTCTCCTGCATCCACCCCTCCATTACATTAGCAAAAAAAATAAATTTAAAGATATAACCAACACTGTTAACATTTTAAGATTTTTTATTTTTTTTTTATTAAGTAAATCTTGTGTTTGTACATATGTGCAGAATTTTGCAAGCAGCCTTCTGGGATGTGCGATGTAGAGCTAATCTCAGTATCTTAATACAGTAGGAATCGGGGAGCCCTGCTCGATAGAGCTTTTACAATCTAAGAGGAAGGGTCAAGAGATACAAAAGTTAATAACTGTGGGGGATGGCCTGATGGAGAAAATAAATGTACAGTTGTTAGTAGGGTAGGATAGGCCTCTCTAAATACCTTGCTTTGTGCACTGGTCCAAATCATTTAGTGGAGGGGAGATTATAGTGTGGGGTTGTTCCAGTGAGGGGAACTCTTAAAGGGGTTGTAAATCGGAACCTGTGATCAGAGCAGAGATTAGTGACGTGTCACACGTAGCCACGCCCCCACAGTTAAACACTCCCCAGGACACCCTTAACTCCTAAACTGCCCCCTGGTGGTTAACCCCTTCACTGCCAGTGTCATTTACACAGGAATCGGTGCATTTGTATAGCATTGATTGCTGTATAAATGACATTGGTCCCAGAAATGTGTCAAAAATGTCCGATGTGTCCGCCATAATGTCACAATCATGATAATAAACGCTGATTGTCATTACTAGTAAAAAAAAATAAAAAATAAAAATAAAAAATAAAGTGCCATAAAACTATCCCCTATTTGGTTTGCGCAAAGTTGTAGCGTTTAAAAATAATCGCTTATTGCAATATTTTTACTTAAAAAAAAAAAAGATGCAGAAGAATACGTATCGGCCTAAACCGAGGAAAAAAATATATTTTTTTTAAATATATTTTTGGATGATATTATAGCAAAATGTAAAAAATACATTTTTTTTTTTCAAAATTGATGCTTTTTTTTTTTTTATAGCGCAAAAAATAAAAACCCCCCCAAAAAAGGGAAAAAAAGGACGTCAATTTTTTTTATTTTTTATTTATTGCTTTTTAACATAAATATTCATAAGACCCAATGGGCCACACACAACAGACAAAACTATTTACATTTCTTCAGCATTGACTCTCTCCTCTACCTTCTAGACTCGCACTCAGTAAAAAGATCAAAATAATAAGGCCCCCTAAAAAGGACGTCAATTTTTGTTTGGGAGCCATGTCGTACGACCGCACAATTGTCAGTTAAAGCGAAGCAGTGCCAAATTCGCAAAAAGTGCTCTGGTCAGGAAGGGGGTAAATCCTTCTGGGGCTGAAGTGGTTAATTTTCTTTTGGATTAACATGAACAATATCCCTTGTGATAGCATATCTTCTTTAGTAAGAGATCCTGGGTCTATTAGACCTCTGATCCCTCCTCTGCCCTTAGACATCTGATTAAATTGAGATTGGTTTGATCAGATGCTTTACAAGCCAGTAACAATTAAATCCTTGCTGCTTCTGGTTTCATTTATCACAGAGAAGCGGGAAGGGTATGGATGTACCTGCTTTAACTCTGTTCAGCCAGCCCCAAAGACGACTGCAGTGCTGAACTTCTGGGGGTGGGGGGGGGGGGGCTCCTGCATCATTGAGCAGCTGATGTACGATGGATGGGAAACTGTTAATACAATGGCCACCAAGGAAGATTCCTTCGATGCTGTTTTGGGGGGAAGGAGAAGTCTTATTAGATTTCTCTCATTTAGACCACAGGCTGGGAAAGAGATGCCTAGTTTTAGACCAGTCCAGCCATGGCACACCTCATATCTGATTATATTTCCAGAGCATGTAGTGCATGTTAGTGGATGAAGCATGTTTTTACTGGATCCCTCCTCTAGTTTTAAAAAAGGTAGCCCAGCTGTGTTCTTCAGATGGCTAAAGTTCAGCTTTGTGTATGCTGCAGACATACTTCCCTTGTACTTGGGTGCACTAGGAAGCATTTGCAGAAACGTTTTTTTTTTTGGCCATGTAAGAACATGCACATTTGTATGCACAAAATTCTCTGTCGGTCTGTTAATCTGTGCTACACTTGTATTACAGTCTGTGTTCAGCTTGAATGTAGAATGTGAATACACTAAAACTGTCATTTTTAGAGAACAGTGACATTGCAAAGGAAAGAAATGCATCTTTGCAGGGATATTTATTTACCCACGAGCAAGTCTCATTGCAATTGTTCAATCATAAGATTAAATACAGTGCCTATTTCTTTCTTTTGATACCTATAAGCCATATTTTCTTTTTTCAGTTGTTGAAAAACAGTGCAAGATTCTGCTGATTAGAAATCTTGATATGGGACCAAATACAGTAGAATCACAGTTGAGAACAATATTACAATGGATTGCTGCCTCGGAGTGTGATATATTGGAGCTCTGCTTTCCTGAGAATGCCATAAAAGATCTGTTACTTGTAAGTTAATCTTTTACTTTCTGTACCGTAGATGCACATCTCCTTTACTGCATGTATTTAGAAAGAAATACATGCCCTTAGTGGTAACTCTGATACGTAGTGGTTAGTTACAGAACAAATTTGGAGAAAATAAAATTTAAATGAAAGTGGATTTGTTGCCCGTAGTCCTCAGTCAGGTTTCGTCTATTGTTGGGTAGGAAAATTCTAATTTGCCACTATGGGAACAACATTTTGGAAGAGAACATTTTGGCAAAATAACTTGAATAGTTTGGAATAGTTGTCTTCGGACAAGTCTTCATGTTGTCTTGCAGTTGAGAGGAGTTTGAGGCGTTCTTGTTTTCAGAGGAGTTTCTAACTATCAGGACGAGCATTATTCTTATCCAGCCATATTCATCATATTCAACCCCCTCTGGCTCCTTCCGAACAATGATTGGATCCTGATGTTTAGATCCCTTTCTCACTGTGAGCACATGGCTAGTATAATTTATCCAGACGTAGACAAATGTTGCCACCCTTGGACAGGAATTTTCTTAACTGGCAGGGGGACAAAAGCCTAAAAAAGAAAACTAATGCAGTGACCACATCTAAAGACTGGTATTTTGCCAGTAGGCTAGGTTCACACAATATGCGGCTCTGCGACCTGCATTTTGCACGGGTGTGGCAGCCCATGCATATTTGAATGGCCTGCCATGCCTCCTGAAATGCAAAGAAAAGGTCCCTGCAGCATTTTAGAAATGCAGTGTGTGAGGCTTGCCATTAAGAATAATGCGTGGCACCCGCACGCATCCAGCACGTTTTTTGTTTTTTTGTTTTTTTCTATGCGAGTGATTGTGGCTGCAGGAACAGGTACGGGCCCACAGTGGGAACCACCTGCACAGATGGGAGCCTAGCCTAAAGTCTATTATTGTTCCTGAGTTTAGATATACTTTGCCTATCTAGACTAGGTTCACACTTGTGCAGATCGGCAGTGCTTAAAAAATTGCTCCCAAACCGCAGGCAAAACGCAATGGTCTTTAGCGGGGGTGCTGTTATTTCTTAATGCCACCCTCATGCATCATGCAAAGTAATGGCATAATGTGCTAGTATGCATCGCATACTAGCACATTATTTGACACTTGCCTACAAATGAAGCCCTCGCCGTCCCCGCTGGAGGCGACATCCATCTTCGCCCGTCATGCTTCCAGGTCCACGCACTTCGGCTGTGTGACTGGCCGGAGCTGCGTGATGTCACTCCCGTGGGAGCCGCCAGTCACGGCACAGGGCTCTGAATAAATAGCACGGGCAGCAGTTCCCTCAGAGCGTATGCGCTGATGTCATCGGTGCAGTATACAGTAAATATTTCCTAAATGATGCATGTTTAGGAGATATTTACAGTACCTCTAGGTAAGCCTTATTATAGGCTTACCTATAGGTACAAAGATTAGAAGGAAGCTTACTTCCTCTTAAGGCCCGGTTCACACTGGTACGACAAATGCTCTGACTTTGAGAGCACATGTCGTATGACATGTATAAATCAATGATTCCCTATGAGAGCCATCTTATCTAGTCAGACTTGTCAGTCTGACTTTGGAAAAGGTTCCTGCACTACTTTGGTCGGATTTTCAGTCCATTGAATGTCATTGAAGTCGGATCACCATCCTAACTATCCAACTTGTGACATCCAATATGCATTACAGTAGCCGGAAATAGAATTTTATGTCACACCAGTATTGTACTGATTGGTCAAAGGACAAGTCTCAAAGTCAGATCAAAATTGTATTCCGTTTTACTAATGTCGGATGAAAGACGGGTCGATGTTGGACCGAAGTCGCAGGGCAAAGTCTGATCAACAGTCGTATTGCACCAGTGTGAACCAGGCCCAAGTCATGTTTCGCTTTCAGAATGTTGTAGCACAGTTATTTACGAGGACTTGGAATCACAACCATTGATTTGGGATTTGAAGATTCTACATTGTGTTCCCCCGAATGCAGATTTTTAGTACATTCTCTTGTCAACTACTAGCAGTTAGGCTTATTTGAGATCCCTTATTACAAAACATAATCTACCTCACTCTGCCATCCCCTACATTCATGTTACAATAATACTACATGCATGCAGATGCTACAATGTTGAATAATAATTTGCAGTGTCTGAGCACAAAGCAGTCATGGGAGCTCCAGACTTTACGTTCAATCAAGCCTAATTTTGGCACAGGAGAACTACCTGGCTACCATGGCTAATTTTTAGTGAGATTTGCTATCTGACCATAATGTAGACCCTTCTGGCTTCATATTGAGATTGAGACACTGACCCAAATCACATTTTCAGATCAGGAAAGTTGGAGACAAGCAAAGTCTTTTTCTGCATTCTTGTTCTTAGTTTGTGAACCAAAAGTACTGAAACAAGAGGGTCAGTATGGCAGCAAAGCAACTGCCATTTTTGGAGCGAGAGAAAGAGGTAGCCTGCATTTGTATTGTAACCATTTTCTTGTGCCAAAAGCACTGCTTATCATGGCTTATAATCTGACAGTTTTAGCATGCTGTAAAACGATTTTTAAATCTACTTTACATCGTGATCTTGCCTCACATGCAGTGGCTTTAGAAATGATAGTGTATGAGTTATAAATCTTACTTTTTTTTAGTGTAAATTCATCCAACTTATTCACTTTACTTATAATTGTGTTTGCAGCCCTTTGCAGATAGTTGTGTTATGAAGATTTTCTCTTACCTAACCACTGACCTTAACTGCCCGCTATTACGCGTTGCTTGCTTATGCCAGTTTGGAAGCAGCGAATTCAAATAGTTCTGTGAAAATAAATAAATCATATTTATTTGAGTCATTTACTTTGTGAAATAGACCATGGTGTGAAAGGCTAATTCCTAAATAGAAAATCTGTTTTCGTTGAAGGTGGAGCAGAACCCAGAAAACCACACTTTGCCACAATAGGAAAATCCACATCAATAATTAGGCTTGTGTTTCGATGTGTGGTATCAGGGTGCGGTAGCCAACTTATTACCTTTTTGTTCAAAATTTCCTGTTTTTACCCTGCTTAAAAACCCACAAACCACTAGATTGTAAAGGTTTCTATTTCAAAATATTTATCTTGACAATAAAAAAAAAAGAGAAAACTTTGTAGATCATCTTTGCACAAAAAACTTTAGCCTAACATGAATTTGGGTTTAATATGTCCTCACACTCATACATTTTCTTTCCTCAGCTTTACCGAAGAATCCAAGAAAAAGGCTGGAAAACTAGTGACCTCTTGCAAGCCGTTCTTCAGTACTGTGAAAGCTCAGAGATGTCCTCAAATCTCCCAAGTCCATTATTTAGCTGGCTTTTGGAAAAAGTTTAACAAGCACTTTATAGATTAGACTTATTGGAAAATATAAAATGATATCTGTGAATATATCTGCAAAAGGCTATTTGAACTGACAGATTTAAAAATAAGCAGTATAATGCTGTAGCTTTGCATTGTGGCATTTGTGTGCACAAACTTACATATGTGATTGATGCATATCTTTGTGGTTGGTACCAAGATGTTTTAAGTAATTCTGCTGTTCTTGCATAAAGTGAAGAAGCATATTGGCACTAATATCAATTGGAGGGCACTGCTTTTAGCATCACATATCGCTATGAAAATGTTGTTCTTTTTGTTAAGAGGTTTTAAACCTAAATTTAGTGTTGCATCTCCCTTAATGCTGTTTTTCAAATTTCATTAAACCTTTAGGAAAAGAAAAAAGGAAACTGCCATTGACAGGCCAGACACAACCAGACAATTAGTATTCTTAAAATGTCTGGTATTTTTCTTTATAATGGGGACATTTCTGTACAGGGGCACTTGCCGACTGATGGCCTTTAATGACCAGCTGTCTTGGGGCCAATTGAGAGCAACTACAAGGTAGCCAGAAGGTGCTGAACTGCAAACGCAATCTTGATGAAAAATGTAATTCCTTTTTCAAGTGCTCCTTTTATTATTCCCCCCCCCCAAAAAAAAACATCCTAATGTGCTCTATTTAATGCCCTTTTCATTGTGTTGATTCAAACTGCTTTTTAATTGGACCTTTTAACTGAGGCCACACTGCTCATGGGGACCTCCTGAAGCTCTTGGCAGCTTGTGCTCCAGCTAGCTTGCATATAACTTGTATTTGGTCACCAGCAATGAAAATTTAAATGTCCATTTCAAAGTGAATGCTGCTCATGCATATTAAAAGGCAGTTTAAGCCTGAGTTTGGGCTGGGTTTTTTTCATAGCACCTCTCAGAGCAGTACGTTTTTACAAGTGACCAGATATCCGCTTTCAACTGTTTTTATTTTAAGAAAATCCTATCAGCAACAAAGTACTGTATGAAAATGCATTTTAACTAGTAATCACATTTTTTCCCTATATAGTTGGTTCATATTTTCATGCTCCAGTTGAGTGGTTTTATTTTTTCCCAAGGAAAACTATAAGGGCCCAGTCACACATACTATGAGTCTGACACCCCCTCCCCCCGCCCAACATATACTGCATGTACACATTGGGCTCCTAATCCCCGATGCTACATCAAGAACTGCACTATACTGTCCGATGAAATGTACAGAATAGTTAATGCCAGGTGTATAAGGTCTAATTATTTGTCAATTATTATACAATCCTCACATGTTTGGCTCCCCTAAGACCAATTTTTTGATTGGCTATATAGATAGTATATGCTCAATTCACAAACCTGTATTTCTGTTGTTCTGGTGTTTTTATTTGAAGTAACACATCACTACAGAAGTACATCTTCTAAATGCACTTTCTGATGAATAAGCATACTGTTATCTGATAAAAAAAAGTGGGGAGAAGGGCTGCTGTATGAGAGATATTCCTACAATACATTCCTTGATACTGGTAGCAACCAATCAGTAGCCTTTTGTTTAATCCGTAATCCTGCACTGCAGAAGTTAACAGTTGGAATCTGACTGGTTGCCATAGGTAAGCAGAAGTGTTCTTGTCAGCATAGCATACAAAAGCCTCATGAAGTTTACTGTGCAGCTTCACATTAAAGGAAAGACGATAAACTCATATTATGGTGTGTTTCCTTGTACTACTAATACATTATGCATCTGGCAACATTTTAAATACATTTCAGTGATGAAGTCTAAATAAATAGTTTCTCATACCAGGTAAGCAGTGCTTCAGATATGGCTATATAGTTCAGATCAGAAATATTTGTAATCAAATCAACCTGTGTATCATTTTTTTTTTTTCCCCCAACTTACACTTTGCACATTGTATTCAGAATTCACAGATTAATGCAAACAAAATAAATAAATAAACTCATCCTTTTCTACATTCAACTTAGATGGGGTACATTCACTCAAAACTACAGGGTTTTGTGATTAAAGTAAAAAAAAAAAAAAAAAAAAATATATATAACATATACTATGCTGCCCCTATTTCTCCTATAATTTCCTTATTTTCTGATACTCAAATGTTGACAAAAACACCTTACTAGTTTCTCTGGGAGTACAAACTGTTCTGCTTCATTGTTATGGAATTGATTAACCAAATTGATAGTTTTTATAAACTAATAGAAAACTGCTGCTTTGTGACTAACCACAGCATATTCAAGTATGGCATGTGTAATCTGTAAATGAGTTATCAAGGTGTTTTTGATGGGGCTAAAAAAGTCGTGCACATGTGCAAACTCACAACACAACTGTAAAGATAGTAGTGTGTTTTCACAAAATCATAGTGCATGCAAATATTTATAGTACCACACTTTACTGGCTAATTTTAAATCACATTTTTAAAAATTTACTAAAAGTTTTCTTAGCACAGATCTAGTGACTTTATCACACATTCTATATGCACAGAATGCCCTCTGGCGTTTGGTAACATTGAATTTCTGTTAGGCGACTACTAAGCACATCAGAAAAATGAGCCATCAGTCGAGGTGGGCATTAAATAAGTTAAGATACTGATTTATGAGAGGTTTTCAATAGTTAAATATTATTTTCATGCAGTAAAAATGATAATTCTAAATGAATGTATAATTTATTTTTGGGAAATGAAGAAACTATGTAAAAAAATCTAATGGAGACCCAAACATTCTAGATATGCTTCTTTTTTTCCTTGTCTCTAAAAGAGTCTGGAAACTTACACTTACTGGTCACTTTATTAGGTAAACCTGTTCAATTGCTTGGTAACACAAATTGCTAATCAGTCAATCACATGGCAGCAAGTCAATGCATTTTGGCATCTAGACGTGATGAAGACAATTTGCTGAAGTTGAAACCAGGCATCAGAATTGGGCAGAAAGGGGATTTAAGTGACTTTAAATGTGGCATGTTTGTCAGTGTCAGATGGGCTGATCTGAGTATTTAAAAAACTGCTGATCTACTGGGATTTTCATGCACAACTATCTCTAGGGTTTACAGAGAATAAACCGAAAAAGAGAAAATATTCAGTGAGCAGGAGTTGTGTGAATGAAAATGCCTTGTTGGTGTAAGAGGTCACACGAGAATGGGCAGACTGGTTTGAGGTGATAGAAAAGCAACAGTAACTCAAATAACCACTTGTTACAACCAAGATATGCAGAATACCATCTCTGAACACACAACACGTTGAAGCTTGAAGCAGATGGGGTACAGCAGCAGAAGACCACACCAAGTACCACTCCTGTCAGCTAAGAACAGGAAACTGAGGCTATAATTTGCACAGGCTCACCAAAATTGGACAATAGAAGATTGGAAAAATGTTGCCTGGTCAGATGAGTCTAGATTTCAGCTGCGACAATCAGACGGTAGAGTTAGAATTTGGCATATACAACAAGAAAGCACAGATCCAGCCTGCCTTGTATCAACAGTTCAGGCTGGTAGTGGTGGTGTAATGGTGTGGGGGATATTTTCTTGGCACACTTTGGGCCCCTTGGCACCAATTGAGCATCGTTTAAACACCATGGCATACCTGTGTATTGTTGCTGATCCTGTCCATCCCTTTATGACTACAGTGTACCCCTCTTCTGATGGCTACTTCCAGCAGGATAATACACCACAAAGCTCAAATCATCTTAAACTGGTTTCTTGTTTGACAAGTTCACTGTATTCCAATGGCCTCCACAGTCACTAGATCTCAATCCTATAGAGCACCTTTACGATGTGGTGGAATGGGAGTTTTGCATCATGGATGTGCAGATGACAAATCTGCAGCACCTGTGTGATGCTGTCATGTCAGTATTGACCAAAACTCGGAGGAATGTTTCCAACACCTTGTTGAATCTATGCCACAAAGAATTAAGGCAGTTCTGAAGGCAAAAGAGGGTCCAACCCAATACTAGTAAGGTGGACCTAATAACATGGCCAGTGAGTGTATTTGGTAAAGCATTTCCAAGAGCAAAAATGATATGCAAAGTTTAGTAATGCTTAGTAAGTTATTGGGGGTTATTTACTAAAGGAAAATCCACTTTGCAGTGAAAGTGCACTTGGAAGTAAAGTCGCTGTAGATCCGAGGGGGACATGCAAGGAAAATAAAAAACAGCATTTTAGCTTGCACATGATTGGATGATAAAATCAGCAGAGATTCCCCTCATTTCAGATCTACCCCTCAGATTTAGAGCGACTGCACTTCCAAGTGCACTTGCAGTGCAAAGTGGATTTGCCTTTCATAAATAACCCCATTGCCTGTATGGATTGGAATAGTCGTTAGTCTGCATGTTGCGTTTTCATTCATTATAGTGTACCTGTACCTTGCTCATTCAGGGCCCATATTTTCACCTCAAAGCAGACATTGTAGGTAGCCACTTAAAGGAGTTGTAAAGGCAGAAGGTTTTTTTTTATCTTTATGCATTCTATGCATTAAGATTGGGGGAAAAAAAACACCTGCGTGTAGCAGCCTCCCCAGCACCTGTCAAATTACCTACCTGAGCCCCTTCTCTCTCCAGCGATGTCCACAATCCCCTCAGCCATCCAGAGCACTCCTCCTGATTTGCTGAGACAGAGCAGTGGTGCCAATGGCTCTTGTGGCTGTCGATCAAAGTCAGTCAGCCAGTCGGGGGGAGAGAGGGGGCAGGGCCAGGTCAGGGCTTTGTGTCTGAATGCATACACGGAGCTCTGACTAGGCTTGGGTGCCCCCTGTAGAAAGCTGCTGTTGAAGGGGCTAGGAGCAGCAAAGAGGGACCCAAGAAGAGGAGGATCTGGGCTGCTCTGTGCAAAACCAACTACACAGAGGTAAGTGTGATTTTTTTTTTTTTTTTTTTTAAACAAGCCTTTACAATCACTTTAACAGTACAAGTGCTCTGTCCTTGCCCACTTGTACTACCAGAACTGCCCTGCCATGTATTGGCTTTTATTCACTAATATTCCTGTAGATCGAAGGCCAACTGTTGATTAAGGTAGACTGTGACCCACCCAAACATCAGTGAAAAAAAGCCTTCTTGGATGACATACAACTGTGATCAAATTTTGTTTGTTATTCTTGGGGGGGAAAAAAACTGGCATTTTCTCTGAAAAAAATTAAAACTGACAAATGTAATTAACATTCATCATTGTTTGTTCCATTGTTAATAAAAATCAGATGTTGCTTTTTGATTCAATAGGATATATTAAAAAATAAAACAAAATGGCATGGGCAAAAATGACTTTTTTTTTTTTAAGCAATTTTTTTTTTTTTTTTTTTGCACAACCTTTAGAGGCAATCACTGGAAGCAAGTGATATCTATCTCTTGTGAGAAATCTAAACCTGACAAAGTGGTTTGGCCCACTCCTTGAGCAAACTGCTCCAGCTATATCAGTTTTGAAGGGTCCTTTTTTTTGACTCAATGTTGCAGCTCTGCCCGTAGACGAGGAGATTCAGCTTTTGGAAGCCCCATTCAGAATAGTCAAATGTTTTATTAGCCATTCTTGGGTGCTTTTAGCTGTATGTTTTGGGTCTTTATCATATGACCTTCAACTCATGCAGAGTTGTCTGACACTGGGCAGTACATTTTACTTCAGAATTCCTTGAGATTTTCATTGTGGCCTGCACAAATTCGCAGCATCCAGTTCCAGAAACAGCAAAGCGGCCCTAAGGCTCCATTTACACTAGAACTCCTAAACTTGAGTTTAGGAGCTTTCAGCATTTTTTTGCCAAAGCTCCTAAACTCAACTCAATGTACACATAGGCTTTTAACAGTTTAGGAGCTGCTTTAGTTAAGGGAGCTTCACCCTCCCTCTCCTGAACGCGCTCAGGATAGGAACGTTTTGACTGCCTGCCTCCGGAACAGGCAAAGCGTGCTTTGCTGTTTTCCTGCAGCCAACAGTCAAAGTAGGCTGTGTGTACGTGAAGCCTAATACATGACCAAACCAAACCTGTTTTAGCTATGAATAAGCGTCATGATAGGGCATGAAACGCATTCGCTATCTGCCCTTTTTTTTCCCCTATTCATGAGGTGACTGGATTTTACTATTTCATATCAATAAAGATGCCTTCTTTGATGTGCGGCCATCCAGGACTTTCTTCTCTCTCCATGACCAAACCTCCCTTATCTTTTTCAGTAGGTACAGTGCGCTTTTCTTTGAGAACACTTTTTTTTCCATCTATGAACATAGAGCTACTGTGACTTGTCAGAAAACTTCAGTTTTGTCTTATCTGCCCAAAGGGCAGTCTCCCAAAAAATCATGGTGGGTTTGTTTGTTTTTCTTGCAAGAGTGGCGTCCTGAGTAGTCTTTTTGAGCCCACTGTCGCTCAAAAAGTGACGGATGGTGTGACCTGACCCTTTGCTTTTGTAGTTCAGCTTGTATGTTTGGAAGTTTTCCTGGGCGCTTTGTCTACCCTTTGTAGACTGGTGTTCATTGTTTTGCTCAGCCAGGGATTAATCATTCTCTTGTGGTGTAATCCAGGGTGGTTGGCTATATTCTCATGGACCCTAAACTGCTTAATATTTGCAACTGTAGTTACAGGAACATCAAGCTCCTTGGAGAGGATCACCTCACCTTTGCCTTTGACATAATGGTCTATAATTTTCTTTCTGATTTCCTCAGACAGCTGTCTCATTTACTTTCTCTGGTCCATATTTAGTGTGATACATATGATATCAAACAGCAGAGTGTCTACTTTTCTCCATTACTATAGGTGGACTGACTAATTACAAGATTGTAGGGGTACCAGCAAATCTGGGCCATTTTAGTATATCTTTGTAGAGTAAGCAATACTTTTATCTTTTCTCACACTTTCTTCATTTTGCTCTAACTTAGGAAGGACATCCAGGTATGAGTCAATTGCTTTTACTTTTCATCATCCTTTTTTTTTTTTTTTTTTTTTTGGAGGAGTGACTGTTTCAGTCGGCTGTAAGGGTACAAAAAATCTTTCCATGGCTGTGTGCTCTTTTTGAATCCCTGTATGTGTCCTACTACCACAAGTATTTATTTATTCTGCATCCAGGACCTTACTATTTGTGTGCGGGGAACAGCCATTTCTTCTTTTTACACCAATCAACCATAACATGACCAACCACCGAATATTGAGTAGGTTATATATACAAATATATATGATCACCATAGGTAAGTCATCTCTGGAAACAGGTGTTCAGTCCAGTGTTTTTAAATGCAGCTAAACTCCACTTGCATTGGCTGCATTAGGTGAAAGAGTAAGCAGCAACTAATCAAAAACTGTAAGATTTATTTTTCCAGCATTGTAGAAAAACTGTATTAGTGCCTGCTTTTAAGAAAAAGTTTAGCTGGCACCAAATGTAATTTGTCAATGGATGGAGATACTCAACATGCACATAGCAGATTAGACCTGTTAACTTCTCTATCTTTAATGCACACATGTTAATCCAGCTATGCGTATACAATGTTTTGAATGTGCAAACAAATATATATTTGTCATATGCAACTGTTATTAAACAAATATGGAAAAAAATCTTAATTATAATTTGGCTAATGTCTAGTAGCAACTTTTTCAGAATACCACTGATAACTGTTTCTATAGGACACTGATATGCGCAAAGTAACTGCTGTTACGTTTTTGTGTACACATTTGCACAACTGTACATACTAATAAAACACTTTAATGTTAACATTGATGATGGATGATTTCTGTAAGTAATGTGGTTAATGAAAAAAGAAAAAAAGCTTTTGTAAAAAGCTTCTTCCCACAAGAATAATAAAGAAAATAGTTATCCTGTATGGAGTGGAAGATATGATATAACGCATATAGTAAACAAGTGATATTGCGCTAAGTGCATATAAAGTAAATAAAATTATGTAAATGACACAGATGATGGGTGACTGACAGCAGCTCTCACAACAATGTACACTTGAATGTACAAAATTGAAATAAAAAACGGGTAGTGCTGTCAAACCATGCCCTTAATAATTAAAGTGCAAAAACGTGAAAAAAGAAAAATTCAGTATGGGCTCAACCGCATCCACTACCCAGCATGCTCAATTGGTTTCCACAGATGTATACCCCACAGTCATCATCAGTCAAGGAAACTTCAGACTCCAGTCACACATTCATCAAATGAAAGGGCACGATAAACTTGTTGCGCAACATTCTTTTAAAAGCACACAGGAGTTTATTAAAAGTTGTACTTATAACAAAAACTACAAAATTAGGCAAAAAATTGATATGTTTGTTTAAGGCTAGGCACCGAGCAGCGGTGACGTCCGAACACTCGTGGAGGGTGCTGGACAAACGAATGTTTCCATTTTGAGCCTAATTGTATCGTTTTTGTTGTAAGTACAACTTTTAATAAACTCCTATGTGCTTTTAAAAGAATGTTGTGCAATGAGTTTATGTTCCTCTTTCATTTAATGAATGTGTGACTGGATTCTGAAGTTTCCTTGACTGGTATACCCCACAGTTACCATATCTGTGAAATCCAATTAAGCAGGCTGGGTAGTGGATGCGGTTGAGCCCATAGTAAGGGGTGAAAGCTCACTAATGCAAATATAGACCCTGGAGGGTCTAAAAATCTGGTAAGCAGATATACTTACCCTATACATCCTGTACGGAGCACCGGGTGTCTTCACAAATTGAGCATTGGATCAGCACACGTTTGAGTTCACTTTATGGATGTGGAATTGGGACACTTGGACGGACTATTAACAATTTTTCTTTTTTCATGTTTTCATTTTTATTGCATTATATTCAATTTTCTTTTTTTTTGCACTTTAACACATACATTTATTTGCTAAATTGCAATTTTGTGTTCCGTTGCATTTTTTTATTTTTATTACGACGGCTACCATTGTGTTACTGTTTCATGGATGTTACTGGGTTGTTTTGTCTTACAAAGGAAAAAACTTTGGGGTTGATTTGCTAAGGCTTGCCTCAATGCTGTAGTGTGTTGCTGCATCTCATTCACCACCGTGGACATTTTACTGCACCTCCATAATTTTTTATTATTTAACTGCACACCATAATGCATAGATAAGGTTGCATTGGGGTGGCATTCAAAATGAATGACACTGCATCTTGTACGGTAATGTGGTTCACATTGGTGCACTAAAATTGGCATATCACAAGTGTATGCAAAAAAAAAAAAGTAAGTGCAGTCAAAGATGTATGTAAACAAAGTACAATTGTGCAAATAGACCCCCCCAATAAATGAGAAGTCAGACTGTGCTGGATGGAAACACCATAATGCAGTTACTATGGTCCTCCTTGGGTCATACGCATGAGAGAAAGAGGGGGGAGAAGTCACGCTCCAATATTGTAAAATCCACAAATAAAAGTTTTATTAAATTGGGTAAAAACCCTCACGTGAAAGAAGCGGTGAACAGCACCAAACTACATATCCCATCATTCCATCAACGATTGCGTGCATGGGTGGTGACGTCATGGCTTCTGGCTCTTCTGTATGCATTTTGTAGGAGTTCGCATGCTCAGGTGTTTGGAAACCACAGTGGGTCACTGTGTCTTATATTCTCCATTGTATTTTAGGGCAGGGGGGAAAGAAAAAATTCATACCAAGTAAACCTCAGAAACTGCTAGGGAAATGGGGAAAAAAAGGTGAGAGGTCGGCACAAGACAAAGAAAGCCAAAGAACATATGAATGGGATCAACTGTTATTGATGAATGAGTTGACATCTCATTCAGTATTCAATCCACAAGGAAAGAACATACCTAAATCATATTCATTTTGTTTCCAGTTTGGAGGGATAGCTCCAATAAAGGAGATATTCAATGTGGCACCCCAATCCCCATAAAGCGGGTTCCAATATGATCTTTAATATGGATGTGTGCATCATGTTATGAAACACTATGTCCCCTAAAATATCTTGAGGTTTCCAACATGCTTGTGCAGGTGAACAGTCCTTCCAGCATATTGCAGGCTGCAGGGGCACTGCAATAGATGCACTAGATTATGTGTAGCACAGGTAATAAATGATTTGATTAAATATGATTTGGAGGTCACAGTGGATTGGAGGTAACCTTATTGCTCAAATGGTTAACCTGACATACAGCACATTTTTTAAATGGGAATTTTCAAAAGAAACTTTGTTTCTTGACAACATTCTCCAAGTTACTTGGGAAGCCTTCTGTAGCTCCTCATTTTCCCCAGACCCTTCACCCATGGTTCCTATTTTTGACAACTCTAAATTTACTGCAGTTCTTCCTAATATGCAGTTTCACCACCTTAAATCTAGCGGTTATACACACTTGACAGATTTTCTAACTTCTGATGGTGCATTGATTTCTGGATCTCACGCACCTGGTGGACCCTCCTACACTTTTGGGTGGGTTTCCAGCTGTGTCACTTTCTCTGTATACCGCTTCAATCCTCAGGTATTATCCACTTACCGCATTTGATACTTTGTGCCATAGAGGGGAACCGGTTCACCATTCCCTTTCTTTGATTTATGCCTCCCTGTAGCAGACTACATCCCACCCTTCCTTCCAAAATGGGAATATGATTTGGGCACAGTTCACAGCTAAGCCGAGAGAGAGAATTGTTCATTTCACCCAAAAATCTTACATTGCCACCAGGGTACAAGAAACCAAATACAAGATCCTCACCAGAAGGTATGGGGTCCCCACCATGCACCACTGTATCTTCTCACAGGTCCCTTATGTTGGTCTTTGGTGTGGAGAGTGGTTCCATGATTCACATTTTCTGGCAATGCCCAAAAACTCAGCTGTTCTGGCGAGAGGTTACCGGCATTATTAAACAAAACTCACTGCGGTTGATTTACACGATAACCCAGCAGCCTGCCTGCTGCACCTGTAGGAGAGACCTGTCAAGAAATACAAATCCTCTTCCCATTTAAGTCCTAAATGCTGGGAAAGCCTGTATTCTCCTCTATTGGAGAGATGTAAATTCTCCTTCAAAATCTCTCTGGTTCTCTAAAGCAAACGGATTATGGAGGACCTCAGCCACAAAGTGCAATATGTAGGAGACATTCCGTAAGAAGTGGAGACCCTGGCAGTATTTTGTATTTACTGATGCCTTTCTCAATGAACTGACTTCTTCCCCGTGATCTGTCCCCATCTGCTGCCTCCTCAGGAGAGGGTACTGCTCCTTCCTTTATGACCCCTGTTCTCTCTCATTCTCCTCCTCTTCCCCCCCCCATCTTTTCCATTAGATCATCTCCTTTGCCCTTTTTTTTTTCTTTTCTTACTCAACCTCATCACCCACTCCGACTCTTTTCTTAGCCTATTATTTTCATTGCCACCACTGGATTACGTTTCTCCCCCCCCCCCCCCCCCCCCACACACTTTATCCTGGGCAACGCATCATTTGTGGGTATCTAGCAAGGTAATTTTCAGCATCCTACGACATATACCACTCCCTGTTTCTAATTTTCTAGTTGGTTTCATCCATTTATATTTCCATTTTATATACGCCATGTTCCTTTTATACTTGGAATGTTTTATGTCCTCTCAACACTATTCTGTAGACTCAGGCAGTGCTGTCAGTTTAACTACATAGACTTGTGCCTCCTATGTATGTAGTTTTTGCCTTGTCTACCTTTGGTAAACTGCCTGTTTTCTGATAAATAAAATAATTTAAAAAAGAAACCTGGTTTAAGTGGATCTACAACATTTGGGGGTAATTTTATCCTTCCAATAGGAAACTCCCCTGAAAGAAATGTGGGGCTTATCTTGTAAGCGAGGACCCAGGACTTTTATCATTTTTAAAGGATCACTAAAGGCATTTTTTTTTTAAAATAACAAACATGTTATACTTGCCTCCACTGTGTAGCTCGTTTTGCACAGAATGGCCCTGAACCTGCTCTTCTGGGGTCCCTCGGCAGCTGTCTCAGCTCTCTCCCACAAGGACTCCACAGCTTCATGCGTGCTCCCTAGCATGTGGAGTACTTGCGGGCGCACTCCCGTGATACAGCTGGCGGCCATAGCTGCTCACTGTATCACTTGGCCCCGTCCCGGTGTGCCACGTCATTGGGTGTGATTGATAGCAGCACGAGCCAATGGCTGCGCTGCTTTCAATCCAGCCAATCAATGGCCAGGGTGAGCGGCGAAGAGGATGACGGGGGCGAGCGTGGGACTTTCAAGGGGTCAGGTAAGTAAAACGGTATTGTCAGATGTTTTTTCAGCTTAATGCATAGAATGCATTAACGTGAAAAAACTTTTACCTTTACAACCCCTTTAACTGCTTGCCGACAGCCGGCTGTCAAATGATGGCCAGGCGGCATGGCTCTTGTGGCGGGAAGCCGTCATATGATGGCCTCCCATTTAAACAGGGAATGCGCGCGATCGCGCACACGCATCTCTGTTCCTTCGGTGGCGCCATGTCACGGAGACCCTGCTCGCCACCGAGGGGAGTGAACAGCCATTGGGTATGGCTGTTTACCATGTGATCAGCTGTGATGAAGTCACGGCCGATCCCACATGGTTACACCTCCACTGTGCACGGCGCCTGCGCTCGAGCGCGCTGGTGGCGGTGTGTTTCCGGGAACACTGCTCGTCACCGACGCTGGTAAACAGTCATTGTCCGGCTGTTTACCCATGTGATCGGCTGTGATAGTTTCACAGCCGATCACTAAATGTAAACAAACAGCGGTAACGAGATGTTACCAGGTTCTCCTCCTCACACACCGATCGCGTGTGAGGAGGAGATTGCGGTAACATCTCATTACCGCTTACAGTGTACACCAATCACACCGATTGCCCCCAATAAAGAGGACCTGTCACCACCCATCATATTACCTGTCACTCACAGTCCATCAGAGTACCTGTCACATTCCATCCGAGTCCCTGTCACAGTCCATGCGAGTACCTGTCACAGACCATCAGAGTACTCGAGTACCTTGTACAGTCCATCTGAGTACCGAGTTCCTGTCACAGCCCATCAGACTACCCGAGTACCTGTCACAGCCCATCAGAGTACCAAGTGCCTGTTACAGCCCATCAGAGTACCCGAGTGACTGTCACTGCCCATCTGAGTACCGGAGTACCTGTCACAGCTCATCTGAGTACCTGTCAAAGTCCATATGGGTACCTGAATACCTGTCACAGTTCATCTGAGTACCCGTCAGTCCATCTGAGTACCCGAGTACCTGTCGCAGTTCATCTGAGTACCTGTCACAATCCATATGAGTACCTGTACGCCAGGTCACAGTTCATCTGAGTTCCCGAGTACCTGTCACAGTCCATATGAGTACCTGAGTACCTATCACCACCCTTCAGAGTACCCAAATACCAGTTACCAGGCCATCCGAGTACCTGTCACCGGGCCATCGGCGTACTCAAGTACCTGTCACCAGCCCATCAGAGTACCCAAGTACCTAACTGCAGCCCATCAGAGTACCCGAGTACCTATTTGCAGCCCATGCCTTATAGAATATACGTTGGGGTGTTTGCTTTCCAAAATGGGGTCATTTTGTGGGTAATTCCACTGTCCTGGTGCTCCAGGACCTTCAAAAGTGTGATGGGTAGGAATGAAATGAGATGTGTCATTTATGCTCCTAGAACGCCTGAAGGTACTACTTCAATGTTTGGCCTATCTATGTAACCAGGCTGTGTAAAAGTCCTACACATGGTATCGCCATACTTGGGAGGAGTAGCAGAATGTGTTTTGGGGTGTAATTTTTGCTATATACATCCTATGTGTTAGAAATATCTTATAAATTGACAACTTTGTGTAACACAAAATGTGTTTTCATTTTTTTCCACATTTTCCAAAAACTTCTGGAAAAAAATGAACCATTTAAAACACGCATGCCTCATAGATTATACGTTGGGGTGTTTGCTTACCAAAATTGGGTCATTCTGTGGACAATTCCGTGAAATTAGATGTGTCATTTTTGTTCGAACGCCTGAAGGTGCTACTTCAATGTTGGTGGTTATTTTTTAAATAACAAAACATGTTATACTTGCCTCCACTGTGCAGCTCGTTTTGCACAGAATGGCCCTGAACCTGCTCTTCTGGGGTCCCTCGGCAGCTGTCTCAGCTCTCTCCCACAAGGACTCCACAGCTTCATGCGTGCTCCCTAGCATGTGGAGTACTTGCGGGCGCACTCCCGTGATACAGCTGGCGGCCATAGCTGCTCACTGTATCACTTGGCCCCGTCTCGGTGTGCCACGTCATTGGGTGTGATTGATAGCAGCACGAGCCAATGGCTGCGCTGCTTTCAATCCAGCCAATCAATGGCCAGGGTGAGCGGCGAAGAGGATGACGGGGGCGAGCGTGGGACTTTCAAGGGGTCAGGTAAGTAAAGCGGTATTGTCAGATGTTTTTTCAGCTTAATGCATAGAATGCATTAACGTGAAAAAACTTTTACCTTTACAACCCCTTTAACTGCTTTCCGACAGCCGGCTGTCAAATGATGGCCAGGCGGCATGGCTCTTGTGGCGGGAAGCCGTCATATGATGGCCTCCCATTTAAACAGGGAATGCGCGCGATCGCGCACACGCATCTCTGTTCCTTCGGTGGCGCCATGTCACGGAGACCCTGCTCGCTACCGAGGGGAGTGAACAGCCATTGGGTATGGCTGTTTACCATGTGATCAGCTGTGATGAAGTCACGGCCGATCCCACATGGTTACACCTCCACGGCGCATGCGCTCGAGCGCGCTGGTGGCGGTGTGTTTCCGGGAAAACTGCTCGTCACCGACGCTGGTAAACAGTCATTGTCCGGCTGTTTACCCATGTGATCGGCTGTGATAGTTTCACAGCCGATCACTAAATGTAAACAAACAGCGGTAACGAGATGTTACCAGGTTCTCCTCCTCACACACCGATCGCGTGTGAGGAGGAGATTGCGGTAACATCTCATTACCGCTTACAGTGTACACCAATCACACCGATTGCCCCCAATAAAGAGGACCTGTCACCACCCATCATATTACCTGTCACTCACAGTCCATCAGAGTACCTGTCACATTCCATCCGAGTCCCTGTCACAGTCCATGCGAGTACCTGTCACAGACCATCAGAGTACTCGAGTACCTTGTACAGTCCATCTGAGTACCGACTTCCTGTCACAGCCCATCAGACTACCCGAGTAACTGTCACAGCCCATCAGAGTACCAAGTGCCTGTTACAGCCCATCAGAGTACCCGAGTGACTGTCACTGCCCATCTGAGAACCCGAGTACCTGTCACAGCTCATCTGAGTACCTGTCACAGCTCATCTGAGTACCTGTCAAAGTCCATATGAGTACCTGAATACGTGTCACAGTTCATCTGAGTACCCGTCAGTCCATCTGAGTACCCGAGTACCTGTCGCAGTTCATCTGAGTACCTGTCACAATCCATATGAGTACCTGTACGCCAGGTCACAGTTCATCTGAGTTCCCGAGTACCTGTCACAGTCCATATGAGTACCTGAGTACCTATCACCGCCCTTCAGAGTACCCAAATACCAGTTACCAGGCCATCCGAGTACCTGTCACCGGGCCACCGGCGTACTCAAGTACCTGTTACCAGCCCATCAGAGTACCCAAGTACCTAACTGCAGCCCATCAGAGTACCCGAGTACCTATTTGCAGCCCATGCCTTATAGAATATACGTTGGGGTGTTTGCTTTCCAAAATGGGGTCATTTTGTGGGTAATTCCACTGTCCTGGTGCTCCAGGACCTTCAAAAGTGTGATGGGTAGGAATGAAATGAGATGTGTCATTTATGCTCCTAGAACGCCTGAAGGTACTACTTCAATGTTTGGCCTATCTATGTAACCAGGCTGTGTAAAAGTCCTACACATGGTATCGCCATACTTGGGAGGAGTAGCAGAATGTGTTTTGGGGTGTAATTTTTGCTATATACATCCTATGTGTTAGAAATATCTTATAAATTGACAACTTTGTGTAACACAAAATGTGTTTTCATTTTTTTCCACATTTTCCAAAAACTTCTGGAAAAAAATGAACCATTTAAAACACGCATGCCTCATAGATTATACGTTGGGGTGTTTGCTTACCAAAATTGGGTCATTCTGTGGACAAATCCGTGAAATGAGATGTGTCATTTTTGTTCGAACGCCTGAAGGTGCTACTTCAATGTTGGTGCTCTGTATGTGGCCAGGCTGTGTAAAAGTCTCACACATGTGGAATCGCCATACTTGAGAAGAGTAGCAGAATGTATTTCGGGGTGTAATTTGTTGTATACATATGCTGTGTGTGAGAAATAACCTGATAATATGACAATTTTGTTAAAAAAATAAAAAAAATCTTCATTTTGCAAAGAATTGTGGGAAAAAAAATACAACTTAAAAAAACTCGCCATGCTACTTAATACCTTGGAATGTCTACTTTCTAAAAAGGGGTCATTTGGGGGATATTTGTATTTTCCTGACTTGTTAGTGTCTCAAGAAATGAGATACACCTGATGTACTGAAGGCCTGATCAGATGTGATCAATTTTCAGTGATTGGCACCATAGTTGTAGACTCTATAACTTTCACAAAGACCAAATAATATACACTAATTTGGGTTATTTTTACCAAAGATATGTAGCAGTATAAATTTTGGTCAAAATGTATGAAAATAAATTACTAATTAGCAAAATTTTATGACAGAAACAAAGAAAAAGACATTTTTTTTCACAAAATATACGTTTTTTTTTTTTAACCACATCAATACTGGGCACTTATACACCTTCCTGTCCAGACCAATTTTGAGCTTTCAGCTCTGTTGCACTTTGAATGACAATTGCGCGGTCATGCTACACTGTACCCAAACAAAATTTTTATCATTTTGTTCCCACAAATCGAGCTTTCTTTTGGTGGTAATTGATCGCCTCTGGTATTTTTATTTTCTGCTAAACAAATAAAAAAAGACCGAAAATCTTGAAAAAAAAAACATGTTTTTTTGTTTCAGTTACAAAACTTTGTAAATAAGTACGTTTTCTCCTTCACTGATGGGCACTGATGAGGCTACAGTGACAGGCACTGATAAGGCGGCACTGATGGGCACCGATGAGGTGCCACCAATGAAGTGGCACTGATAGGTGGCACTGATATGCGACACAGATAGACACTGATAGGTGGCACGAATTGTCATGGATAGGTGGCACGGATTGGCATGGATGGGCGGCATGGATAGGTGGCACGGATGGGCATGGATATACGGCACGGATGGGCATGGATAGGCAGCACAGATGGGCATGGATAGGCAGCATGGATGGGCACTGACAGGCGGCTAGGATGGGCACTGATAGGCGGCATGGATGGGCACCATTGTGGGGATTGTGGGGATGGATGCCAATCAGTGCCAAACAATGCATGCCAATCAGTGATGCCCATTGTGGGCACTGATTGGCATTCATTATGGGCACTGGCTGGCATCCCTGGTGGTCTAGGGGGGCATACCTGGTTCTGGGCATCCCCTGGTGGTCTGGTGGCATCCCTGGTGGTCCAGTGTGGGAATCCTCGGGGGGGCTGTGCTGATAATCGATCAGCACAGACCCCCCCCCTGTCAGAGGAGCAGCCGATCGGCTCTCCTCTACTCGCGTCTGACAGACACGAGTGAGGAAAAGCCGATCACCGGCTCTTCCTATTTACACTGATCAGCCGTGATTGGACACGGCTGATCACGTGGTAAAGAGTCTCCGTCGGAGACTCTTTACCGAGATCGTAGTTGCGGGGTGTCAGACTGACTCCCCGCAACAACGATTGCCGCGATGCGCGCCCCCGGGGCAGCGGCTTAATATCCTGATCACGTCATATGACGTCCGGTCAGGATATTAAAACCACTATGCCGCCGTGCTTTTGTTATAGGGCGGGCGGCAAGTGGTTAATTTATAGCACAAAAAATAAAAAACCCACTAGTGATTAAATACCACTAAAAGAAAGCTCTATTTGTGTGGAAAAAAGGACGCAAGTTTCATATGGGTACAGTGTTGCATGACTGAGTAATTGTCATTCAAACTGTGAGAGCGCTGAAAGCTGAAAATTGGTCTGGTCAGGAAGGGGGTATAAGTGCACTGTATTGAGGTTGTTAAGGACTGGCCAATGTTTCCTGAAAAAAAATTTACTAGCATAGTGCTGGACAGAAAAAGTGGTATCCTTAGACCAGGAAAAATCATGATAGTTGTCTGATACATTTTTATCCCTATTCCTCAAAAGGGAGGGTATCCCTCTCTGTTTGACTTGAGAAATGGTAACATTGTGGCTTTCCAAGAATCTTGCTTTGAGAACACTAGACTGGTTGTTGAAATCCTGTAAACGTGAGCAATTCTGCCTCAAAGAAATTGGCTACAGGAAACTGATTTGAGCCAAGACTTCTGATAACATCTGCTCAGAGGAATAAAACAATTCTTGTCAGTGGATGTGAAGTAAATACTGTTAATAAGATACCCATTTTGAAAAGGTCCAAAAAGTGTATTTGATGTTTACTGGCCTTGAAAGTAAGTGATATGCCTCGGTCATTCACAGTTGATTCTTACATGAAATGTTCCAAGGAGCTAAAATCTCCATCCCATAGGATGAGGAAGTCATCGATGTACCTTTTCTACAAAATCAGTTGTAGCTTGGGGTTGACATAGATGTCATCCTCTGCCTATTTGTATGTGAAAAGATTGGTCAATCTCAGGGCAAACTTGGCCCCCATTGCAACTCCCCTGTTTTGGAGATGATACTGGCCCTCAAACCAAAAATAATTATGTGTGGTGGCAAACTGTAACAAACCCATGATAGTTATTTTGAATAACTGGAATGTTCTGAGTCTGGCCTAAATAATACTCTATGGCCTTGTACCCTAATTGATGGGAGATTATATACATGTTTTTGTGCATAGTTGAGTTGTTTACCCTTATTTACATGTTCTATGCATGAAAACATAGCAACTGAGGTGCAGAAAAATATCAGCAGGTGCTCTGGACTGGTAAATAAAAATCTGACATTCTTGGCTGCCGTAAGAGGCAGCTTGTTCACGAGGGGTGGAGAGTGGTACAAGTGTCTGCCGGCAACAGTGAAGCATTATGGAGGTTCCTTTGATGCTGCATTTCTGCAAAGGAAGTTGTAGATTTGGTCAGGATCAATGGTGTCCTAAATACTGAGACATGCAGGCATATACTTATCCAAATAAAGAAAAGCAAACTCAATGGAAAACTCAAGAAGAAGAATAAAATCCCAAGGTAAGTGTGTTAGGGAGAACCACTTGCAGCTCTTTCAGCAGAATATTGGATAGTCTCTGTGCACTACAACAAATAAAAAACCAGAAGGCTGACACCAAAGGCCCTACACCCAAAAAAAACCCGGACGGACTAACCTACTTTCTTTTTTGCACGCCAATCACCTGTTTGACATTTGGAGATGCCAACATTCTACGGAAAGAGACTTTACCTTCTTTTCTAAGCCCCATTGTACTTACTCTAGAATAGACCTTTTTATTGGTGACAAACAGCTCCTTCAAGATGCCACTAAATCAGAAATACATACCATTACATGGTCAGACCATGCACCTATATCCCTGACTTTAAACAAAAAACTAGAGAACTAATTTACATCCAGTTGGAAGAATGACCCTCAACTGATGTCATTTGATCTTAATGCACTATCGGTCAGCAATCCTACTATTTTATGGACTGCACACAAGGCATTTATTCGAGGCATACTTATTAAACTTAGCTCTCAAGCTAAACGCCAAAGGACACAGCAGCTCACAGAGCTTTTGGCCATAATAACTGAACTAGAGCAGCTGAACAAAAATAACCCCACACCATCGCTTAGTGACAAAAGAATTTCAGGCCAGGAATGACCTTAGGACATTTCTCAATGCTAAACAAGCTAAATCCCTATTTAAAATAATTAACTTCTATGCAGCTGGTAACAAAGAAGGCAAACTATTAGTGGGAGGTAAAATGTACCATCCCAAAGATATAGCCAATGCGTTTTGAGCGTACTATAACGCACTATACAACTTAAAAGATGACCCTTCCACCACACAACCAATTGACTTGGGAATCTCAAGCTTCTTAGAAGCCCTAAACCTCCCCACATTATCTGAAGAGCACCTAGCAACCCTTAAAGAGGAAGTAAACCCTGATGAGTTTACTTCCTCTTTCATTCCCTGCAAAGGCAAAGCATAATGGACTACTATGCATCGCATAGTAGCCCATTATGTGTCACTTACCTGACACAGGAGCCAGCGAAGTCGCCGCTGTCCCCTGTAGTCCGCCGCATCCATCTTGTTGGTGGGGTCGTGCAGCTCCGCCGCTGTCATTCGGCGAAGCCGCGATGACATCACTCCCGCGCATGCGCACGGGAGTCGACACGCGCGGCAGCTCCATTCTTGGAAATGCCGCGCTCAGTGCGCCTGCGCGCCGAAGTCTACGGCGCATGCGCCGTAGACAGCGGTGCCCGTTTTCGGGCAAATATCTCCTAAACCATATAGGTTTAGGAGATATTGCTTGGACCTACAGGTAAGCCTTAATCTAGGCTTACCTGTAGGTCAAAGTGGTTTGTAAGGGTTTACAACCACTTTAATGCTCTATTATCTACTAGAGAACTATCAAAAGTTATTTTAGCTCTCCCTAATGGCAAAGCACCTGGCCCAGATGGCTTTTCGGCCGAATATTATAAACCTTTTGACAAGACTCTAGTTCCATATATGTGTCAGATTGTCGACGCCGCTGTGTCCTCTGGCGAACTCCCAAGTGAAAGGTCGTCTGCCAATATTGTAACCCTACCAAAACCAGGGAAAGAGCCGGTTACTCCCTCAAACTTCTGCCCCATCTCCTTGTTAAACACAGACGTTAAAGTATATGAAAAAATAGTAGCTTAAAGATTAGCCCCCATCATGCCACATCTCATACACCCTGACCAGGTAGGGTTTACCCTGGGAAGGCAAGCTCTCGATGCCACAGGGGAAATTAAAAACCTCTCACATTATACAGAATAAAAAAATATCCCAACCCTATATGTAGCGTTGGATGCCGAAAAAGCATTTGACAGGATTCGTTGGAGATACATGAAGAATACTATTAGACAATTTGGCTTCCAAGGCAATATCCTGTCAGCCATCCTTGCCCTGTACTCCAACCCCTCTGCCAGAATCTTCACAAATGGAGTCTTCTCAGATTCATTTGCCATTACCAACGGCACGAAGCAAGGGTTCCCCCTTTCCCCCTTAATTTTCACATTAATGATGGAACCCCTAGCTCAAAAAATTTGCACATCTACCCACATATCAGGAGTTAAAATTTCGGACCAAGAATTCAAAATTACATTATTCACAGATGACATAATCCTCACCTTAACGGACCCGGGTCTTTCCCCTGAAAATGTATGCATAATATTGAATGTATTTAACACATGTTCGTTTTACAAAATCAATGACTCTAAATTAGAATGTTTTAAGTGTAAAAATAACCTCCTTAAAACCAAATTCCCTTTTCAATGGGTTTCCACTTCCATGCCATATCTAGGCATCTCACTAACGTCTCCAACTTCCAACCTCTATACCTGTAATTATTTGCCATTCATTCGCACATGCAAACAAGACATCCAACAGATACGTAAACAACATCTCTCATGAGCGGGCAGATCTGCAGCCTTCAAAATGATCGTTCTTCCAAAGCTTTTATATTTATATAGAGCTCTCCCTGTAGCAACCCCTGAGTCATTCTTTACCAACTTAAAATGAACTTTAAGCTCCTTTGTATGGCTAAAAAGGAAACCAGGTTGTCCCTACACAACTGTCGTAAAACACAAATCGTCAGGAGGGATGAGCTTCCCTGATGTCAAAGACTACTATGTAGCAGTGATCCTAGACCAAATCAAACACTGGTTCACACCAGCGTTTAACAAACAATGGAGATTTATTGAACAAGCTGTTATGAAAGAAGGTACTCTCCTTCTAGCGCAATCGATGTCCACAAAAATCAAGAAAATTAACCACCCTACAATCTCGGCTGCTATAGCAGCTTGGAATTATTTCTCCAAAAACATATCTACATTGGAAGACAACCTAGTCATTCCTGTACCTATAGAAGTCCTTAACTTCATTCTCTCTGCATTATCTCTCAATTACTGGTCACATATCAGACTCCAACCACTGACCCCACTAATGCAACACAACCAAGTCATTTCATTTGAAAACATACTTATATACCTATAGACAAATAGCCTCGTACCTACAAAAACACAAGACTTTGATTGTTAAAATACCCAGTAAAGCATGGTCCATCTGGACTTCTAAATCCTCAAATTCAAAAGGGACTAATATAATGTATAATCTCCTACAAGATAAAACCACATTTATTAAAACAGCAGCATTAAAGAGGTGGGAAAGAGATCTTAAACTTTCCTTCTCTGACTCTTAATGGCGGACAGCCATACAACGTAATTACAAAACATCCAACTGCGTTAACTATTGGGAACTGTCACAAAAAATCCATCACAGATGGTGCCTTACCCCCATTCAAATGTATAAATTCGCAAACCTGGACGATGACAACTGTTGGAGGGGATGTTCTTATTCAGGCTCCCTAATACATATACTCTGGGAGTGCCCCCATATATTTCCAATCTGGAAAAAAATATTCTCTTTTTATCTCCGATATTACAGGTATGTTAACCGAACCCTCCATCACTAGCTATCCTTAGCATAGGAATAGAATTCTTTCCACTCAACTTCAGAACCCTGGTTATGCACATACTATTTGCCGCTAGATTACTTATTATGCGTAAATGGAGAAGCTTGTTAATCCCAAATATCTCTGATGTTAAGCTCCAACTAAACTTAGTCAAAGACTATGAACATGTCTCCGCTCTGAAAAACAACACTTATGCTAAATATACCAGGGCATGGAAATCCTGGTTACAAATCCAAAATGTACAACAGTAGTATATCCAAACATATATCTGTTACTAAAGAACAAATACCTGATGTTCTATCTTGATCTATGTATCCCTCAAAATGGACTCTTAGACTGTACCATTGTTTTCACTGCCTACATATTTGTTTTTGTGTTAAGCAGAGTGTTTCTATTTCTTGCTTGTAATCTTGAAATACGCAATAAAAAAGTAAAAAAAAACACAGAAGGCGCTTTTAAGTGTATCAGTTTATTAAAAACTATTTTAAACTATGGTTAAAATTAACTCACAAAAGTAGAGAAAAGACAGTTTGATGGAGAACGACTGAGATGCTGGCAGATGGAAACCAGGAAGCAGCTGTGTTGTACAAGTGAAATTCAGCTGAGGAGAGATACAAGGCTCAAGCAGTGCCCACCAGCAGAGCCATAACCATGCTGGAACACAAGTCAGCGCCAAGGATCAATCTGAAAGTAATTTCGGACATGATGACTTCAGAAGGATATGGGCGGTAACATACTTCGGAGGTCCCAAACTTTCCTTTATCAAACCATAAGGGGAAATAGAAGGACTACATGATGTTTATATAACAGAGGAAAGGAGAGGGGAGGGGCAATGAAAGGGAAGATCAGGATACTATGTAATGACAATATACTGGTCTCCTGTGAAGCCGCTCCAGCAGGAAAGAATTTAAAGGGAAACTCTGAACTAATAATAATAAAAATGACATACAGTATAAGTTTACAGGGAAACATCAGAAACATAGTGAATACAACTGTTAAGCAATAAAACAATATTAGGGTAGTTCTAATATATCTCCATATAAGTGAACGTATACAGGAACATATTAGGATAAATATTACATTATTTGTTAAGGAATAAAGAGATAAATTATATGACAGCATGGGTTTTGATTTCCTAATTAAGCCCTGGTGGAGTCAGAGTGCTAAAAGAGAAAATCCAATACGTCTCCTATTCACACAATTGTTTTAATCTTTCAGCTTTGGGAAAAATATCAGGGATATATTCTATAATCTAAACTTGTAGTCCTGCTGTAGGTTTGGCTTGCATCTCTTTAAAGTGTCGAGGATGTGTCTATACGGATGTTAGATATGCTGAAAGAGCTCATGCGGAAGTGAGATTCCAGATCCGGAACATACTAATTTCATAGGTAAATCAGTTATTAATCCTCCTCATATAAAAGGGGCCTTCCTGGACACATGGTATATATTGAATTCACCAAAAGGTGTTCCAAAAAGACCAGTAGGCCATTCCAATTTAGCACCTTCTGAAATCAGTGCTCTCCGATCCTTAAAAGAGAATCGGGAGATCGTGATCAATCCTGCAGATAAAGAATGAGGCATAGTGGTACTTAAGGTAGATTACATCGCAGAAGCCCAGAGATAATTGTCTGACTCCCAAACAATACCATAAATCATATAGGGATTTCACAGACACCTTTGCTGGTGAACTAAAAACTTTCATCTTGGAGGCTCAGAAAGAAAGGTTATTGATAAGAAACTGCCTTCCACATAAAATAATTTTACCAAGTGCATTGTTTTTATTACCTACCTAAGATACGTACATAAAAAAAAAAACACCTATCCCCAGACAGACCTAATGTGGTATCCATGGGCAGTGTTACCTATAGTTTGGTGAACAAAAATATATCTAAATATATAACTTGTGCTAGAAGTACATATTTAATTCTTTTTATTACATTGTGTGGCATGTGAAATTGCAGCTGCTGTACACAAAGTGCTAACACTTGACAAATAGATAACTAAAACAGCGTTTGCAAATACATGAATAAAATGCAGACATTAAATGAAAGCAATTCATGAACAATTAGTGAGTAAGTCCAATAAAAGTGAATAATGTGCTCCAATATTAAAGTGCAGTCATGCTCCAAATCTCAAGGTGCGTCACACTCCCTCCTGTGTCCCCACTCAACGGATGGAATAGACCTCTAGCTTTTCAGTCTGGGGTTTGTTCAGGCTTTGAGATGTTGGCCAGAGATAGCTGAGTCACATCAATGTACCAAGAAGATCTTCACTGTTTATGACATCACATGTGGATCATGATGCCCAAAATAATGAAAAAAGAAGGGACCATAGTGAAGTACTGTTAACCAAAGAATTTAATGCATAAATGGATAGGTACTTACAAACTGAAGGCTAAAAATACGCATGGATTCAGCAACAGTTTAAAACAACAAGCAAACGCTGCCAGCGTGCGTTCCACTCGAAAACCGGAAGTTGCAATTCTTGGATTAGGAACCGGAAATTCCATCAATGCACTTCGCCCTCCCAGAGGGCTTCTTCAAAGGACCTAATTTCCGGTTACCAAAGCCAGCCTTAAATACACATAAAAGGCAACCTCCCACATAGTCAGCCAATCAGAAGATGTGAGGCGGCCATTTTATTGGTTAAACAAAAAAGTCTCCATGGCTATAATGCATCTCCAACATGGGAAACTAACGGCCATTAAGTTGGTTAGATGACCACCATTTAAAAATTGGACAATTAAACTAAACTATTTTTTGATCCAAGTGACGTCATTCACATATGGTACGCAAATCTTATTACATACATATTTAACATAGTAAAATTACATAAGACACTGCTGTGTAATTGAGAATATGAAATAAATAAAAATAACATTGAAATAAAAATAAAATAATACAATTTTTATTAAATTATTATAAAAATAATTCAAATGAGGGTAAAATTACAATGCTAAGAATGAACCTCAAAATCAAATTAAAAACAAATAAATCTTCTCGATGACCATTACCAATTGGGAAGAAAGCAATTGAGGTCAAGTTCAATGTTTAACCCCAATGGACTCATCGTTCTGAGGCAATGTATCCACTAAGTCTCGTTGCGAGAGATGGTCCTTTTCAGATTACCCCCCCTCCAATGACCCTCAATTCTGTCTATGCTACAGAATGTCAAACCACTCGGATCCCCCCCATGGTGGAGTCTAAAGTGGTTGGAGAGACAGTGCTACCTATAGCCTTTCTTGATTCTATTCACATGTTCGCAAAGTCCTAATCTCCTGGTGTTTCTACCCACGTATTGTAACCCACATGGGCATGTGAGAAAGTAGGTTACATGCATGGTCCCACACATGATAAACTTGATTTTGTGGGACTCACCTGATGTATGAGAGGTGAAATGTGTGGTCTTCCTAATCCTGTGTCGAGATGTCCTACACATTACACACCTCCCACAACTAAAAAAAACAACTTGATCTAGGAACGTACAAACTTTCTTAGGTGGGTCTATCACATTGGGTGCTAATTAAAAATGTAAGGTAGGGGGCTTAGTTTAGATGAACTGTGGTTTTGTTGGTAAAATTTTATTTAAATCCACATCTTTCAAAAGTAGAGGCCAGTGTTTGTGGATAATTTTATGTTGATATGTGAACCCCGTCATAAAGGCAACACCGAAATTTATTTTACTAGCCTCTTTCTTCTTAAATAAGTCCTCTCTCTTCATTTCACCTACCGCTAGCTTGGTTTGAACGAAATCCTTGAAGCAGTAACCCTTTTCCTCAAACCTATCAAGTAGTATTTTGGCCTGCAAATCATAATCGTCTTTCTTGACACAATTACGCCTGACTCTCATGAGTTGGCTTTTGGGATGTGCTCAACCATCTAGGATGGTGACAACTTCCCAGTGGAATTTAACCATTTCCACTTCTTTAAAATTAGTTTTAGTAAATAGTTGATAGTTTTCCTTGAAAATTACCAGATCCAAAAAATTAACATATTGTTGGTCATAAGTTTCTGTAAACGAAATGCCGTATCTGTTGTTCCCAATTTCAGCCAGAAATTGCATAAAGGACTCCCTGGTGCCTGCCCAAACGAGTATCATCTATGTAACACTTGTAAAAGTTTAGTTGAGGGAGGCGTGGCCTGGAGCTTTATGGTGTAGGACGTGTTGAGTGAGAGCTCCATCTGAGACTTTATCCTTCTACCTTATCCTTTGGGGATTTATCTTCACTACTTACCACAACGAAGCCCGGGGACCTTGTGCTCACTCTGCCCCTCATGTCGCCGACTAAAAGACCCTCCGAGGCGGTCGCCAAGCTGGCTAAGTTCCGCCACGAGGGCCAGGAGGAAGATGGTGCCGGCCCTGTTCGTACCGCGGAGGAGCTTCCAACTAATGACACTGCCAAGATCCTCGAGGCCATCTCCTCCTGCCAAACCGCTCTCACTACCAAGATAGAGGAGGTTAAGGTGGACATCTCCCATATTCGGCACGACCTGCAGAAATTGAGGGACAGGGTGTCCGAGGCTGAACGAAGGGTGGACCACGTGGAGGCGGACATTCCTCCTCTACAAACTTCGGAGCGCCTACAACACCAGCTCAGTGTCGTCCTCCATAAGCAGGACGACATGGAAAACAGACTCCGCAGGTGCAACCTTCGCTTCGTGGGTCTCCCGGAAGGATCAGAGGGCTCCGATCCTCCCACATACCTGGAAAACCTCCCCATTTAAACCTTCGGCAGGGAATCCTTCTCCTCCACATTTGTGATTGAACGAGCGCACCGCCTGGCGGCTCATCCGCCGCCAGCCGGCGCACCCCCGTGGTCTTTCATTGCTAAGCTACTTAACTACAGGGATCGGGATACAGTGCTCCGTCTCACCCGCGAACGGGGAAATATACCGGTCGACAATGTTACGGTGGCGGTGTTCCTGGACTTTTCGGCGGAGGTCCAGCGGAGGCGAGCGCAATTCACCGAGGGCAAGCGCCAGCTGCGCGTTCGCCATCTGCTATATGCAATGCTGGTTCCTGCTCGGCTCCGGGTGACCCGCAAGGGCAAGACATATTTTTTCGAAGACCCTGCTGCGGCCTCTTCGTGGCTCTAACAGGGAGAGGCACGGGGCCCTGTTCAAAGATGACCGCTGCAGCCCCTGGGGAGCGCATACATCTTAACCTCAACAACCGTGAGTGACCCCTGCTCTTACCTGACTCCTCCTTTTGTATCCCCCCTTTTTCTTCCACCGATCCTATGAACTGCCATCTCTGTTGCTGCTGTCACCCCCTGTCCGGGAGAACGCTATGCTGCTGACTTATGGGGTGCCCATCACCAAACTCCCTCTGTGCCCCGGATATACAGTTCTTGCTACCCCCTAATCTGATCGTCTCCTCTGCATAGCTGATCGGGTGGTGGCCGGTGGGCGCATCCTCCTTCGGCTCATCTGTGGCGAACACCTGTGTGAAGATGGCGCGGATCATGCGGTGGGACTTGCATCAGGATGCGATGCCTTTGCCCTTGCTCCACTCCACTTTTGTTCCCCCCCCTTCCCTATCCATTCCTGCTGGCGCATACGGAGGTACCCCTGTGTTGCTTGGACCCCTTATATTATTATTTTTATTTCTGCACTCACCCGCCACCCCCTCCGGTCTACTCTTTTGCACATCGTGGTCTTCCCCTCTCCCCCTGACTGCCCCCCATGATATGTTTCCTTTTGGTCTCTCAGACGACCAGCTGACTCTTGCTCTGGAAAGTATACTCTCTGCAACCCGTTACACTGTCTGCTCTGCAGTTTGTTATAATTGCGCCCACAAATGCTATGTTTCCCTGGCCAGCAGTCACTACCGCGGCTGCGGAGAGTGACCGTTTTACTGTTCTGCCCCGCTGGTCCAGTGTAGGCACTGTTACAACTGTTTTAAAGGTTATTTACGTTATGTACTGTGTTATTTACAGCTGTAGTTTTACTAAAGATGTGTTCTTGTTTATGTGGATAATAGCCTGGGAGGATCCAATGGGTGTCCATGCACCATGCCTGCCCGTGCTTTCCATTTTGGGGGCCGGCAGTGGATTAACGCATACCTGCATGTTCCATGGCTGCGCTTAAGTTTGCAACCTGGAATGTCAGGGGCCTTGGAACCAAACCCAAGAGACTGGCTGTCCTTACCCACCTCAAACGCCTGAGAGTAGACATCTCGATCCTCGTCGAGACTCACCTCACAGGCCAATCCCAAAGGGCGCTCAGAAAACCCTGGGTAGGCTGGATGTACAGTGCCCCTTACACCTCCCACTCCCGAGGAGTAGCCATTTTAATTGCTAAAACTGTGCAGTTCCAGCTACATGACTTGCGCTCAGACCCACATGGTAGATTTCTGTTTTTGCATGCCACTGTGAGTGGTCTGACGCTGCTTATCATGGCATTTTACATACCACCGCCCTTCCAGTTTCAGGCCCTGAAAGAGGGTCTCACTTTTATGACCAAATTCCCCACAGTACCGGTAATCTGGATAGGGGACTTCAACATGACCCTTAACCCCGGCCTTGACAGACTTGGCACAACTGATCGTATGTCCCCCCCCCCCCCATACTACTAGGTTTGGTAGGTTTGCAGCTGAACTAGCCATGACAGACTACTGGAGACATAAGCATCCGACCACAAAGGCCTTCTCCTGCTTCACCCCCTCTCGCCGTGCCATGTCCCGTATAGACATGGCCCTGCTCTCCCCTTCCCTGCTACCCGAATTATTGGAAGTTGGATTTGACGCCAGGGTGCTGTCGGACCATTCCCCATACTGGTTGACGTTGCAACTGCCTTTGACTGTACCCCCCCGCATATGGAGGCTGAACCCCTTCTGGCTTATGGTTATCCCGGGATCAGAGGAAATACAGGGGGAAATGGCTTTCTTTCTCCTCTCAAACTCGGGATCAGCATCCCTTGGGTCAATTTGGGAGACATTTAAGCTTCATGCTAGGCTGCTCTTGTCCACCCGTATCAACAGATATAAGGCTAATTCTAGACAGGCATTGACACAGGCTGAGGAGCGCCTGAAGTCCCTTGAGCAACTATTTGTGGCAGATCCTTCCCTGGAACACGCCACCCAGCTTCGCCTCCAGTCCCGACTGACCGATCACCTATACTATGAGAAAGCAGGGACCATTTTTCAGTAGACAGCGTGTGTTTGAGCACGGTGAGCGAGCTGGCAAACTGTTAGCCTACATGGCCCGGCTGGACCACAGCCCCCCAGCAGTGGTTCAGCTCCGTAGCGACACCGGCGACGTGATCTCTGACCCTGACCTGATACTACAGGAGTTTAGAATGTTCTACTCCACCCTATACACCTCCACAACGCGACACTGACCTTACCCAATTTCTCCACACCATTAGGTTCCCCTCTATCGGCCCAGAGCAGAGATCCCTCCTGGAGGCCCCCATCTTCCCCGACTGTATTGCCGAGGCACTTGCCTCCCTCCCATCCTCCAAAGCGCCTGGCTCGGACGGGCTGCCCCTGGAATTCTACACTAATTTCCAAGACACACTAGTCCCAGAACTGCACACATTATACACTCATATGTTTGACACAATGACCCTCCCTGCCTCCATGGGTGAAGCCCTTATTGTCCTTATACCCAAGCCTGGTAAGGATCCTTGCTACCCGGAGTCATACCGCCCAATTTCTCTCCTGCAACTAGACGTAAAAATCCTAGCAAAAATTTTGGCCTTGCGACTCAATAAAGTTATCCTCAGCCTGATACACCCTGATCAAACGGGGTTCATGCCTAACAAGAACACCGCCTTTAATCTCCGCAGGCTCTTTATGAATCTGCAGGCCACTCATGATAACACTGGCTCCCGGGTAGTGGTGAGTCTCGATGCCGCGAAGGTGTTTGACTCCGTTGAATGGAGTTATCTATGGGAATGCCTGGCCAATTTTGGCTTTGGTCTTAACTTCATCAAATGGCTTCAGCTTTTGTATAGCGCTCCCACTGCCCGGATCCAGGTTAATGGCAGGATCTCGGAGTCCTTCCCTCTGTCTCAGGGTACTCGCCAGGGATGCCCACTGTCCCCCCTTTTGTATACACTGGCGGTTGAACCGTTGGCCATTGCCACTCGTGCTCACCCGCACATTAAAGGCCTGCGCTCGGGCCCTCTAACGGAAACCCTCAGCTTATATGCAGACAATATGTTGTTGTATCTTGAGGACTCGGGTTCCTCTTTGCAGGCGGCCCTACGACTGATAGAGCAGTTTGGGGAATACTCTGGACTACGGATCAATTGGTCCAAGTCCCAGATCCTCCTCCTAGATTTGGGAGCCCCGTCCGCTAATCAGGCGGCACTGCCCTTGGTCAGGGCAAGTCTGATAAAATATCTGGGAGTGCAATGTTCACGATCATTAACTGACTACACCATTTTAAACATAGAACCCTTGTTCGCCCTGCTTAAACACAAAACCCAGATTTGGTCCCGCCTCCCCCTTGGGGTGATGGGCCGTGTAAATTTGGTCAAAATGATCCTCCTCCCCAAGCTGCTCTATATGTTCTGGCACGCTCCCCTGTGAATCCCACTCAGAACATTTAAATCCTTGGAGGCCCTCTTAAATACGTTCGTTTGGGGCTCCTCTCGGCACAAGCTCTCATGGAGTGTTCTGAAATGTCCTTCCCACCTGGGCGGCACTGCCCTACCAGACCTGTACTATTATTACCTGGCCTCCCAACTGTCCCACTTCTATTATTTTAATCAGATTGACAGAGATCGATACACCAATTTGGTGTGTTCCCCTCACTCGGCTCCGGTCATGCATCCGTTCCGTCTCATTATGAGCGGCCCCTGGGGATCACCCGCCCCGGGGAGTGGCATGCTGTCCCATCATTGCTTGGTTTGGCAGCAGGCTACGTTCATCACTGGGGCCCCCATGTTTCACTCCCACACCCCCCTATGGGAAAATCCCTTGCTCCCTAAACTATCTACAATCCCCGGCTGCTCTTTATGGCTGGCCGGGGGCGTTATTTTTCTGTCCCAGGTCATTACCAATGGAAATATCAGACCCTTTCAAGCTCGCAAAGATGACTTCGGCCTCCCTAACCGAATGTTCTTTAGATACCTTCAGCTCCGCCATTGCCTTTAACTCCCAACTCGGATCCCCTATCCCCAGACTTGAGACACTCCCGATAGCGACAGCGGTGCTAGGAGACGACCCTAAGAAAATTATTTCTTTCTTCTACAACAACTTACTCACGCCGGGGGCAACCGTCCGTGCATACCGGCTTAAGACTAGATGGGAGGCAGACGTGGGGGTTATCGAGGACGCGGACTGGGAAAATGCGTTAGACACCCCTAAGCTGGTTTCCCCTAAACTCTCAGACAGACTTACACACCATTACATGCTACACAGGTCATATTTAACCCCTAGGCGACTGTCCAAATTTAGGACTGGCTACGATCCGACATGCCCTAAGTGTGGTGATCCCCAGGCCACATTCTACCATCTCCTTTGGTCCTGCCCTGAGCTGGAAACAGGTTGTTGACTTCCTCCATGACCAAATGGGCTCCCCGCCAGTGTTTGCTGGGGATTCTCCTTGTACCCGAGGAGACAAGGATTCCGACTACCTTCCTGCAAGAGACTCTATATCTTGCCAGACTGCAGATAGCCCGCACCTGGTTGAGCTCAACATCCCCCACTGCCTGGCAATGGAAGGCGGCTGTTAACGCCACTCTCCCCTATAAAAAATTGCTGTATACACATAGGGGCTGCCCGGGCAAGTTTGCCAAGATATGGGATAAGTGGGTGGGGGATCCGGATACATGTACTACCTAGTGTAACCTGTAGCTATTATGCCTCCCACTGTTAAGGGTCGGCCCGATGAGACCTGTTGACCCTTGTAGCTGAAGGAGGGGTCCCCGCCCCAGGATGATGGTTCCAAGTTCCCCCCCTCTGAACAACCTTATGCAAGCTGGGCTGTGGATTTGCCTGTGACTCCCAGTCTCTGAGGTCCTCTCTTCCCCCCCTCCCTGAACACACCGCACTACTCTTGTTAATGTACTGTTAAACTTGTAAACAAAGGACTGTTTTCTCAGCTCATGCTATTGTTAACAGCTGTTTTATCCGTATATTTGGTGAATGTTGCACCCCACATGTGTTTCTGTTATCCTATGTGTTTTTTTTATACTCAATAAACGTTCTTTTCTCAAAAAAAAAAAGTTTAGTTGAGGTAGAGTGTTGTTAAACATTTTATCTTTTTTCCCAGTAGCTCATAAACAAATTGGCCACTGAGGGGGCATACTTGGCCCCCATAGTTACGCATGTCTAAAATACTGTTTATTATGCTAGAAGAAATTATGATACATGGCTAAATCCAACAAAAAAAGAAAAAGAGAAAAACTGCGCTAAGGTGAAAAAAAATATTATATAAATTGGTCCTAAACAGATCAGATTTAGCTGCGGCTTAACTGTGTCACATAACTACAGAAAAAAACAAAAGAAAAATATATAAGCTGCGTTAAATTCCACATACATCAAAATGTGTGTAAATAAATGAAGTGACAATAGATTATGGGTTATTAACCAGCCTCTAAACATTAGTTAATAAAAAATCAAACCATAAGTAATAAGTACATATAAATGTTACAATCTTAAACCATGCAAACTGCCTATCCCTTACAGTATGTGACCAAGCCGCACGCCCCTATATAAAATAATACAGACTCTAGAAACACCCAGTGTATAGATCAAGAAGTTGTCACCATCCTAGATGGTTGAGCCCACCGTCAAAGACAGGCCACACCCACACTACCATGTCCATAAGGAGGTCAGGGTCCATAAGGAGGCTGGGGAAGCATCCACGAGTGAAAGCGAGGCTTGGTTATACAGGAAGCGACCGTGGATTGGACGGGACTGGCCGGAAGTTATTCGCTAGTGAAAGCGAGGCTTGGTCAGACCGGATGTGGCCGTAAACCGGATGTGATGAACCGGAAGTAGAGCGGAGGGTGCCGAGCGTCATTGGTCCCTTTTGTTGCTGTTGCTATGGGGTGATTTGTCGGGGGTTGGACGCGGTGCCCCAGAAATACAGCGGAACATGCAGTGTTTCATTGGCCCCTTTGTGATGTTGCTGATCCAGTGGTAGCCTCATTTGTATCAAGCGCACTGGTAATTGGGTGGTTTTCATATGGGGTGAGAATGAGGCTTGGTTAATGTGAAGTCTCCCAGTGGTTTATTAATTTCATTGGTGGGATCAGTGACTTTGGAAGGGCCTGGCGAATCAGAAGAGTTGTCTGACATGGGAATGGGGCCTGGTTTTGGCGGGAACAGCCGGGTGCCCAGAGTGAGGCTTGGAGGGGTAGTGACAGTATCAATGGAGGTGACGCAGGTTGCCGCTCGTGCCCCTGGATGATGCAATTTTGTTGCAAAACACATAGGGATGAGCAATACGCTAACGTCACCTCGCGTTTTGGAACAGTTCCAGGAGAACGGATCTGTCCGTATGCGTCCGGCCGGCGCAACGGAATCAAGGCTGATGATTTCTATATACACTGTAAGTGCAATTTTATTTTTTGGTTTTTAGTAATAAAAGGTTTTACACTCTCTGGAGTTCTATTTTTCTTCCATGGTTTTGGTACATCTATCCTGAGTCCCTCTAAATTTATGAGAAAGAATTTTTGGAAGCATTTTCTACAATCCTCATATTGAAGTGGTGGTGTAAGGAGAGTATTGAGGACCCTTCTGGATTGGGAGACAATTATATATTCATATGCCTTTTGTGACCCTCTGTAGTGGGGGGTCATGATTTTCTGGTAAGCGGCAAATTTAATTATTTGGTGGCGGATCAAGCACTACTTAATTGCATACGGTGGTGGATCGAGTACGGTTCATCCGTAGAGGACTTTATTCACAATCTGTTTTATTATACAAGGACTTCTTTGACAAACACATATAGACTTGTTGATCTATACACTGGGTGTTTCTAGAGTGTGTATTATTTTATATAGGGGTGTGCGGCTTGGTCCCATATTGTAAGGGATAGGCAGTTTGCATGGTTTAAGATTGTAACATTTATATGTACTTATCACTTATGGTTTGATTTTTTATTAACTAATGTTTTAGAGGCTGGTTAATAACCCATAATCTATTGTCACTTCATTTATTTACACACATTTTGATGTATGTGGAATTTAGCGCAGCTTATATATTTTTCTTTATGGCTAAATCCAACGCCTGGACCAAAAAGACTTTTTGCTTTTTCTTGATATTAGTACTATAGAGGGCCCCAATGACCGCTTCAATCGCATGTTGTTTAATATTGGTACTTAAAGAGTTTACATCAATACTTGCCAATAGATCTTCATCATTTACCTCAATTCCCTGCAATAATTCCATCAGATTCCTGCTATCTCTAAGATAGTTAGATAGGTTTTAATGTCTCTGTTGTCGGATTTTATGTGCGTGTGTACACACGTCTGTCAGACAAAAGACCAAAGTACAAAAACGCATGCTCGGAAGCAAGGACGAGCCAGAAGTGGTCAGTCTTGTAAACTAGCGTTCATAATGGAGAATTAACATTCGTAATGTGGCAAATTATGAAATCTCGAAATTCAGCGCACATTCTCTTCTTCTTTAATGAGAAATTAATGAAGCTGCTTTGCTGGTGATACTGATGGAGTTATTGCAAACAAATTTTCAAAGGCTTTTTTTTCTAGTAATATCAAGAATAATATTATTATTGGTGGTGGGGGGGGGGGGGGGGGGGAGTTACCATGACACCATTATCCCGTAGTTTTTAAGATCACAGATACAACAATGTTGGTGTCCCTTGTCAATTTTACATTGTATTTTTTTTAAATGTAACTGCCTACTCCCAAACTCATTTGAAGTAAAACACATAGCCAAGTATTATTCACTACAGTTTTTTTTATTAAAAAAAGAAAACAAATAAAATTAGACATGCTATCTGCCAATAGAACTTAACCAAAGAGTGTATTCTATGCGTCCAAAAATATAGAAAATATAACAAATAAAATAAAAGCCTCATGCTCGTGTCCTGCTTCTTAATATAGGGGGTCAACAATGCCATGAGTTGGTGAAAGCAGGGGGTCCATCATCCAGAGATAATTCCGAAAATCATCTGGATTATTCTCCTGGAGTTCCCGCAGCAAAGTCATATGACATAATTGGTCACTATTAATAAAGCAACCAATTTTTAGTCCAAGAACTCCTCCTCCTCCTGTTCCTGGACTGGACTTGGGTCAAAGCAATAACTCCAAGGCCAATAATAAATAAAGCGTTATCTCCTTCGATTCTGCAACATGTCTGGTTGATGATGATGAACGGCCATTCAGAAACTAACTGAAAAGCAAGAAATGAAAAGAGTGAACTGAAAAGCACTAAATGAAAAGCGTAAAATGAAAAGTGCAAATTGACACTCACCAAACTTCTACTAACGCAAAATTAGCAGAAGAAGCCCAATGGGTGGTGCTAAAGAGCTGAAAAAACACGTAGTACGTCACTATGTTCGTATTTGTTGGCCGGTAAATCCTTGCCGTTTGTAAGCAAGACAAAATCCAGGCCCCTGCCTTCGGACAAAAGTCTGAGGTTTTGTCTGTGGAAAATCCGATCATGTGTACGAGGCTTAACAGTTGTATTCACTACGTTTCTTATAGTTAATAAGCGTATATGTCATTTTATTATCACTAGTCTGGAGTTTTCCTTCAAAATCTTTCCTGCTGGGATGGCTTCAGCCCAGACCATTATATTGCCATCACATTGCATCCAGTTTCTTCCCTTCCACTGCCACTCTCCTTTCCTATGTTATATAAATCTCCAAAACTTGTATGTCTGCTTGCACATAGTATTTCCTCCTGCTGCTAGTGCCGATCCTGACTGTAGCTAAATCCTACAAATCAGGAGAAAAACAGGACATCCATTCGTTGGGTATTCTCTAAAGCAATCTGGTACCAATAGGATCCCCTGAGGAAGCTTTACGCGAAACGCGTAATGATCCCTCGGTACATTGATTTTCTGTGGGGCCCTTATATGTAAGACCTTCTGCATGTACCAGCCACAGAGTCCATCATATCTATGGGCACATCTACAGGGCTTCCTAAGTGTTCACATAGGTTTTACCTAGGTGGAACAATACCATATTTTCATGGAATTAATTGACATGTACTTCATTTTTGGTTTTAATATGTTTTTACTATAATTTTAAATAAACTTGGATTTTTATTTCATTGAGTACTTTCTTTGTCATTTTGGGTCTACCAGTCACTACCAATTTAAAGTCCATGTTCATCCTTGATTTCTCTTTTTTCGCTCTGAAATATGTTACTGCCCATATCCTAATGACATCTCGTCCGACCTCACTTCCGGTTCTGGCCCTGACACTGGCTTGCGTTCCAGCATGGTTGTGGCTCATGCTGGTGGACACTGCTCAAGCCTTGCATCTCTCCTCAGAAGATTTTACTTGTACAACATAGCCACTTTCTAGTTTCCATCTGCCATAATCTCAGCCATTCTCCATCAAACTCTGCCAGTGACCTAAGACTGATGATGAGCCTGTCTTTTCTCTACTCTTGTAAATAACCATTTAAAAAAAAATTTTTTTTTAATAAACTGATACATTTTATATGGTGACGCTTTCTGCTTTTTTGTTTGTCATAGATACTTATCCATCATGCCATGCCATCAGGGAGGCATGTGAGTGGCCCCAAGTTCTTTTTGCAGCACATCAATGACCCCAAACATGTAGCCAATGTCATTAAGAACTATCTTCAGCGTAATGAAGAACAAGGAATCCTGAAAATGATGGTTTGGCCCCCACAGAACCCTGATATCAACATCGAGTATGTCTGGGATTACACAAAGACACAGGAGATTTTGAGGCAGCCTACATCCACCGAAGATCTGTGGTTTCCAAGATGTTTGGAAGATGTTTTTGTGCCCTCAAAAACTGTGCAAGTGTACCTAAAAGAATTGATGCTGTTTTGAAAGCAAAGGGTGGTCACACCAAATATTGATTTGACTTAGATTTCACTTTTGTTCATTTACTATGCTTTTATCAATTAACAAAATGCAAACTATTAATGCTATTTCTGAAAGCGTTCCTAATTTACAGCATTTTTATCACACCTGCCTAAAACGTTTGCATGATACTGTATATCTGACTCTAAGTGACACCCTATTTGCACAGAAGACAGAAGGTGGAAATGCCATACACGAAAGCCCAGCCACTATACAGACAGGTGAAGATGCAGGTTTAGCCTAAGCTCACTGATTAAGCCCCATGGGTGGGGCGAAACATGTCAGGGGAGTATAGTCAGGAGGAGCTTAGGTTGAAGCCGTATCTTCACCTGTCTGTAGTGGCTGGCCTTTGATGTGTGTTTCTACCTTGTCTTCTGATTTGCTTCTGCTAGTGGATGAGCTTGTTTGAAGTCTAGCATCCGTTTTGTGCTTTGGACCGCAGGGGGATGTTTGTAGTGCTTCGAGCAACGCTCCAAGTTTTTTTTTGCACATGGGTCATCCTATTTACATTTGTTCACATATATCTTTCACTGCACATTTTTTTTTTGTATACAGTTATTGTGATATGTGTAACACTTACCTTGGGAACTGTAGCTGTTTAGTTGGTACATACCCAATTACCTTTTAATTTCTAAACCAAAGATTGCAGTTGTAGAAAAATAAACTGTCTGATGCTCCTAGTAATCAAGTTGCATCTTCATTTCCATGTTGTTACCACATGTGTTAGCAAGAAAAAAACTGGCTGCTTGTCGTGGAGAGCACAGACAGTTAAACTATTTGCTGGTCTTGCACAAGGATTATTTTATGGACATTTTCTTCAGCTTTAAAATTTCAAAAAAAAGATCATATAGTAAAAGAATAGTAAAAGAAACTTGCCAACTTGCCATAAATGTAAACTATTGATGGTAGGTTGTCTTCATCAGCTGAACTGTGTTACAATCAAACCCTAAGTAAAAATACATAGCAATACAATTGCCGTGTGTTATGCCCAGAATTAGGGACATCTCAAATAAGGGTTTGTTCACACTAGTTTGTGTTGTGATAATGCATGCAATACAGTGGGCTACGTTACTGCAGCCCTTTAATTTTGAATGGGCACCAATGTAGGAGAAATCATTCCTGTTCCATTATTTAAAACCTTGTATGTTGCATAGATGTGTTGAGGTGCCATTCAAAATTGCACCAGGTGATAGGCTGAACCAATATTTTGACAGTCTGTTCAAATACTGTATGTTCCTTACTGTTTTAAGGACGTGCATGATTATAGCAGTCATACAAGATGGATGAATTTGAAAATGTTCTGAGCTGTGTGTGGCCACTATTCATCTGTAAACAGGGGGACAGGACACAACATGCCTTTTACTGCATCCTGATAAATCTGACATTCTGATCCAGTAACTATTTATTCAATAAATGTTTTTACATATAGGTTTCACACTTGCTTTTATTGTGAAATTATTCATTCTCAAAGATTACAACAAAAATCTAGAGCCATGTTCGAAGCTGAACTCCAGAGGTTAGACACATTCTACCCTTGCAGATGCCCTCCCCTTGCACTGCTAGGGTGAAATGCCCAGTTAGTCTGGGTGGGAGGGATGGAGGGGTTACACTATCCCTCAATCCAGCAGGCTTCAATGCTGATCTCTTCTACCCAAAGCTCCAGGCTGTGGGCAGTCCCTCAGACAATTAACTCTACATTGTACAGAGAGGCAAGCATATGACCTCGGCTGAGCTGTGGTTTTACTGCCCCTTGGCTGCACACTTGAATTCTGGCATTACAGCCTGACAGGTAAGGCTGTTCACACGCCGTAGCCATGATGCTTCATGACTGCCACAAAAAACTGTCAAACGCTCAGCTTTTAGCTGCAGCATGGTCCAGCAATGTAAAATTGCCATTTGGCCCTTTAACCCCTTCATGCTGACCTTACACTAATATGCGTTCTCGGCTTGAAGGGGTTATATCGTGGTCATGCCTGCAGCTGCGCGCATCACCCTGGTACCATTTGTGGAGCCAGTGGTTGGCTTTCTAGTGATAACAACTGATGTGGCTGTTATCCAAAGGAGAGGGAGGGAACTCCCCCACCACCCTCCGCGGCTCTCCCGTCCCACCGGGAGGCCCGAGTGACCAGCCTTCACGTACGCTGGCTGGCTGAAGACCTGAATGAAGCTGAAATCAGCTTCGATCGGGCCTCTGATCTAGTAACCCTGAAGCGATGTCATGACATCACTTCTGATTTACGCGGCTGCCAATAGCGCCGATTTAAAAAAAAAAAAGCTAGTATTCCAAAATGCATATTTTGGTGTTTTATATACTTTTATACAGCAATAAAAATGATTTTATTTTTCAAAGAAACAGTCTAAAAATAAAATAAATAAAATAAATAATATAAATATATATATATTTTAAAGTGCTCCGTCCATCCGTGCAGAAGCAAACGCATACGTAAGTCGCGCCCACAAATGAAAATGGTGTTCAAACCACACATGTGAGGTATCCCCATGATTGTCAGATCAAGAGCAATAATTCTAGCACAGGATCTCCTCTGTAACTCTAAACTGGTAACCTGTAGAAATGTTTAATGCCTTGCCTATGGAGATTTTTTAGTACCGTAGTTTCATGAGTGTGCGCAATTTCAAAGCATGACATGTTAGGTATCTATTTACTCTGCATAACATCAGCTTTGACAATATACCAAAAAATTGGGCTAACCTTACTGTTTTTTTTTTTCATTCATGAAAGTGTATTTTTTTTCCCCAAAAAATTTGCGTTTGAAAGACCGCTGTGCAAATACCATGTGACACAAAAAATTTGCAATGATCGCCATTTTACAAGTCCCATGAGGCATTGCAAGGCTGACCGATACAAGCATGACTCCCACAGGCAGAGGCATGATGGGACTTGTAGTTACGCAACAGCTGGAGAGCTGTCAGTTTGATACCCCGGCTCTAGGGTCGCTGCTAAAAAAAATATATATATATAATGTTTGGGGATTATAAGTAATTTTCTAGCAAAAAATACAGATTTTAACTTGTAAGCAACAAATATCAGAAATAGGCTTAGACATGAAAGGGTTCAAAAAAGGCGTCAAGAGGCCACAGTGGTGAATCCTGAATTTCTGTCAGCAGCTGCTATGCTGCCTTCTGAAAAGCAATACACAACTGATCGCTTTTCAGAGGGGAGTAAGCTTACCACCTGTCTGAAAAAACCCTTAAAAAGGTGGTAGTGCAAGACTGGTTGCAAGGATGGAGGAAGCCTGCTGGAGCCAGGAATAAGGTTAGTAATGCACCTAAACCCAGTGTGGATTTTGGGGAAATGGGGGCACTAAGGGTGGATTTGTCCAATTCCCACAGTACAGACAAGATTCTGGTGCAACAGAAAATAATAAGGAAAGAGCTAAGATTTCAGTAACTGTGTAGTGAACTATGAGAACAATTTTTTTCACAGTATTTGTAGAGGTGAACGAGGATTTGTATTACAGTGCTTTTATTGCTTGTTCAAAATCTGTAAATACTTTAGTGTGCATGATCTGGGCATGGATTCTCTTTGTACTAAACATCCAGACCTATTCATTTCTGACCTGGATATGGTTTGGTATTTCTTTGTATTGAAATCCTTTGTAAGAAGTCATCAAATACCTAGAATTATTTCCAATGGGAATTTACTATATCCTTCCAAGTAGCAATAACTTTACAGTAAACTTTTAATTTCTGTTTTATTTGATCTGAATATAAAAAAAGCTTTGTCAGACCTAATGTAATTTACAATAATCTTTGGCTAGATGAGGGATTTCCCCTCTGTAATGTGTCATAATAATCAGCAGTAATAATGATTCATCCCTCGGATGTATGTGGGAGACATATGCCTGTGGTTTCACTGCTTGTCAGGTCTGTATGCATGATGTGACAATATGGTGAACTCTTTCTGAAACTGGCTCTCCGCAGACAGACTGGAAATATATGGTGTACCTAAAAAAGTGATAAATATACAGATCACAGCCCAAAAAAAAAAAAAATCATGGTGCCTTGCTCTTTAGACCTTTACTTGGGATTATTTAGGGACCTGTGTTTGGGGTTTTTTGGGGACCTGTACTTGGGGTTATTTGAGGGCCTGTATTTGGGGTTATTTGGGGACCTGTACTTGGGGTTATTTGGGGACCTGTACTTGGGGTTATTTGGGGACCTGACCTGTACTTGGGGCTATTTGAGGAACTGTACTTGGGGTTATTTGAGGACCTGTACTTGGGTTTATTTGGGGACCTGCACTTGGGGTTATTTGGTGACCTGTACTTGGGGTTATTTGGGGACCTGACCTGTACTTGGGGTTATTTGGGGACCTGTACTTGGGGTTATTTGGGGACCTGTACTTGGGGTTATTTGGGGACCTGTACTTGGGGTTATTTGGTGACCTGTACTTGGGGTTATTTGGTGACCTGTACTTGGGGTTATTTGGTGACCTGTACTTGGGGTTATTTGGTGACCTGTACTTGGGGTTATTTGGGAACCTGTACTTGGGGTTATTTGGGAACCTGTACTTGGGGTTATTTGGGGACCTGTACTTGGGGTTATTTGGGGACCTGTACTTGGGGTTATTTGAGGACCTGTACTCTGGGTTATTTGGGGACATGTACTTGGGGTTATTTGGGAACCTGTACTTGGGGTTATTTGAGGACCTGTACTTGGGGTTATTTGAGGACCTGTACTTGGGGTTATTTGGGGACCTGTACTTGGGGTTATTTGGGGACCTGTACTTGGGGTTATTTGGGGACCTGCACTTGGGGTTATTTGAGGACTTGTACTTGGGGTTTTTTGGTTCAGAAAATTGCATTAGCTAGACTGCATCAACTCTAATTTCTTAGATATGGTTAAATTTATATAATTTTTTAGTCAGTTTTAGAAAAAGATCTTGCTTATTAACTTATTTTTCTGTCATCTATTTTTTTTTTTTTTTGCATATATAGTGAGAGTGTTAATACATTTTCCATGGTAATTTTACTTTAGAACCACTGGATTCTAAAGTGTAAGTTATTAACTGTATTATAGTTCTGCTCATATAGAAGGTATGTGTATATTGCCAATCATATTTTCATTTCTGCAGATCAAGCACCATAGAGGTTATCGCTACTTCAAAACGGTGCTGTCTGAATCTTCCCAAAGTATTTTGCTATTTATATTCTGATTTTTGACAGGCAAAGTGAAGAGTGGTATATGGCAGTTATGCTATATCTCAGAAACTAGAGCTCATAGGGAAAAATTGGTGCCATTTTTGGAATTACCAGTTCCAATATATCCAGGAACAGGTTTATCATTTGAGGCACCAAAATATGTGAATAAAACCAAATAACAAAGCTTCATGAGGTATTTTGCATGTATGCTTTAGTTTATCTCTACATAGAATGGCTCCTTTTTTTCTGCTCCCCTCATAAAACACCAGACAGAAGGTGCCTGTATATTTGAGAAAAAATATTTTGTAATCATTTTTGTGATCTGACTATTGCTGGTAAAAAAATTGTGAATTTATTATTCATTTTCTAAGCAGCCTGCAGAGCATTGCACCTGTGATCAGCAGATCACAGATGCAATTTCCAGCTCCTGCAAATTCTCAGGACAGCTGTGTACCCGTACCTCGTATGGGTAGGCAGTTACCTGAGAGCCGGAAGATCAATGAACTATGAAAACGCTCACCAGCACCCTTGCAGCTCATTGAAAACTACAATCCATCAGCTGCAAGAGTACTTGTAGGCATTAAATCACAGGAAACTGTAAATTAATAAAGTGACCATGTGGGGAAGGGAGGAGTGGAGAGGAGAGGCTGCAGATGCACAAAAATGATGTCACAAAAGTGACTTATTCTTTAATAAAGATTGCTAATTGCCTGGTTGTCATGCTAACCCCCTTGCTGCAACATTCATTTACTAACCAGTGGCATCCCTATAGGGGTGCAAGGGGTGCAGGCCGCACCCGGGTGACACACTGCCAGAGGGGTGACACCAGAGCTGGAGCAAGAGGGGGGGGGTGACAGAGTGCAGGCAATGCTGGCAAAAGTCTGCCTGATGGCGGTGAAGCATGCACAGCACCGGTGCACAGATCACTGCCAAAGTCCAAGAGAAGAGACCCTGCACAGTGCCCTTACAGAGCTGAGCTGCAAAGGGGTGACGAGTGCTAGAACGCTTCCCGCGCTCCTGCACTCAGCACATTTCACTTCCACTCTGCCCAACAGATCATTTCTAGTCCCCACCTCTGACATGTAATTCTGAGGCCAGGACAGGAAGAGAGAGAGAGAGAGAGGCCCCACGAGGGAGTCCATGAGTGCATGCTGCTTGGATAAGATAAGTGAGTAGAGGAGGATATACTGTATATTGCTTAACTATGTAATGCTGAAGTGACTCTGCCATAAGGCTTTTCCAGTGCACTGGACTGGTTGACTCCTTGAGGAGTGTGGTGGGTTTTGTAATTGGGGGCGAAAGGTTTAATTAACTAACACTGCCATTACCCAGTAATGTGTAGCATGAAGGGGTTAATGTACTTATGCTGGTCACTGATGCAGTAGTGACCAGTGGCAATTAATTAACCCCTTTGTACTGCATTAGTGGCCAATGTCAGTGTGTAATACAAAGTGGTTAATTAACACTGACACAGGCCACTAATGCAACACAAAGGGGTTAGTTACACCGCCACTGGCCACTATTGCATTAGTGATCCATGGCAGTGTTAATTAATTCCTTTGATTTGATCAAAGATTGTATGGCTCAGAGCAGGGGGAAACAAAGTCTTACTTTGGAAGTTTGCAGTCAGGGTGTCCAAGCTGAGGTGTCCTTCCACATACCAATAGACAAATGGTCATCAATTAAAAGAAACAGCCGGCAACTCCATAACATCAAGCATATTTATTTTCAAGCCTTCACAGTGAGTACAGTCAGCAGCAGATTAGGTTCGGCGATAAGCCTTATTCCCAATTAATCCATTGTGCTGAATTAGTAGCATGTCTCAGTGTTAATTAACTCCTTTGTATTGCAGCATGAATGAGTTAATTAACCACTTCAACCCCGGACCAATAAACACCTTAAGGACCAGAGGTCTTTTTCCAATTTCGCACTGCGCTGCTTTAACTGGTAATTGCGCGGTCATGCAATATTGCACCCAAACGAAATTTGCGTCCTTTTCTTCCCACAAATAGAGCTTTCTTTTGATGGTATTTGATTGCCTCTGCGATTTTTATTTTTTGCAATATAAATGGAAAAAGAGCGAAAATTTTGAAAAAAAAAGATATTTTCTTCTTTTTGTTATAAGAAAAATCGAATAAACTAAATTTTAGTCATACATTGAGGGCAAAATGTATTCAGCCACATGTCTTTAGTAAAAAAAATGTCAATAAGCGTATATTTTTTGGTTTGCGCAAAAGTTATAGCGTCTACAAACTAGAGTACATTTTCTGGAATTTACACAGCTTTTAATTTATGACTGCCTATCTCATTTCTTGAGGTGCTAAAATGGCAGGGCAGTACAAACCCCCCCAAATGACCCCATTTTGGAAAGTAGACACCCCAAGGAAATTGCTGATGGGTATGTTGAGCCCATTGAATATTTTTTTTTTTGTCCTAAGGGATTGAATAATGACAAAAAAAAAAAAAATTTACAAAAAGTTGTCACTAAATGATATATTGCTCACACATGCCATGGTTATATGTGGAATTGCACCCCAAAATATATTCCTCTACTTCTCCCGAGTATGGGGATACCACATGTGTGGGACTTTTTAGTCTAGTCGCGCACGGCACCCCGAAAACCAATCACCACCTTCAGGATTTCTAAGGGTGCAAATTTTTGATTTCACTCCTCACTACCTATCACAGTTTCGAAGGCCATAAAATGCCAAAATAGCACAAAACCCCCCAAAATGACCCCATTTTGGAAAGTAGACACCCCAAGCTATTTACTGAGAGGCATGTTGAGTCCATGGACTATTTTATATTTTGCCACAAGTTGCGGGAATATTACAAACTTTTTTTTTGCACAAAGTTGTCACTAAATGATATATTGCTCACACATGCTATGGGCATAAGTCAAATTACACCCCAAAATAAATTCTGCTGCTTCTCCCGAGTACGGGGATACCACATGTGGGGGACTTTTTGGGAGCCTAGCCACGTACGGGACCCCGAAAACCCAAGCATTGCCTTCCGGATTTAAATATAAAATGCTACCAAAAAAACTGTTAGCGATCGCAGGGATCAGGCCTGACTCTGCGATCGCTGCAGTTATGTGTCTAGTGTTTTGTAAGTGACAGTGATGGATCGATACTGCACTTGGGTGGGCTGGGCAGAGGGGCAAAACGCAGGTGCTAGCAGGTATCTGGGCTGATCCCGCTCTGCATTTTTTGGAACCCTAAACTGCTGGGGACGCTAGTATAGATCTGATCAGATCAGATATTGATCTGTTCAGATTCTATACCACTACGGGAGGTTTATGCTTTGCGTGTGGGTGTTAGCGGTACTGGCACTAACCTAGCGCTGCCTGGGGCGACGCAGACCCTGACCCTAAAACCTAATTGATATCACCCGCCGGGTGATCAGGGGGTTAAACCTTTATTGGGTAATAAATGGTGGGTGCCCTGATGCTATAAAAAGAAAACTAACCAGAGTCACCCGTAACACTTATACGGTGATCAGTGGTGAAAGGGTTAACTAGGGGCAATCAGGGGGTTCAAATTTTTATTAGGTAGTATATGGGGGTCCCTGACGCTATAGAAAAACCTGACGGGGAACCTAAATAACTAACTGGCTAACCAGCGTCACCAGTGACACTTATACTGTGATCGCTGGTGAAAGGGTTAACTAGGGGCAATCAGGGGGTTAAAACCATTATTGGGTAGTATATCGGGGTACCTAGCGCTATAAAAACCTGGCAGTGAACCTAAAAAAATAACTAGCTACCTAGCGACACTAGCGACACTAATGCAGCGATCAGAAAAATGATCGCTTAGTGACACTGGCAAAAGGGGGTGAAAGGGTTAACTCTAGGGGCAATCAGGGGGTTAAAACCATTATTGGGTAGTATATCGGAGTACCTAGCGCTATAAAAACCTGGCGGTGAACCTAAAAAAATAACTAGCTACCTAGCGACACTAGCGACACTAATGCAGCGATCAGAAAAATGATCGCTTAGTGACACTGGCAAAAGGGGGTGAAAGGGTTAACTAGGGGCAATCAGGGGGTTAAAACAATTATTGGGTAGTATATCGGGGTACCTAGCACTATAAAAACCTGGCGGTGAACCTAAAAAAATAACTAGCTACCTAGCGACAATAGCAACACTAATGCAGCGATCAGAAAAATGATCGCTTAGTGACACTGGCAAAAGGGGGTGAAAGGGTTAACTAGGGGCAATCAGGGGGTTAAAACCATTATTGGGTAGTATATCGGGGTACCTAGCGCTATAAAAACCTGGCGGTGAACCTAAAAAAATAACTAGCTACCTAGCGACACTAGCGACACTAATGCAGCGATCAGAAAAATGATCGCTCAGTGACACTGGCAAAAGGGGGTGAAAGGGTTAACTCTAGGGGCAATCAGGGGGTTAAAACCATTATTGGGTAGTATATCGGAGTACCTAGCGCTATAAAAACCTGGCGGTGAACCTAAAAAAATAACTAGCTACCTAGCGACAATAGCGACACTAATGCAGCGATCAGAAAAATGATCGCTTAGTGACACTGGCAAAAGGAGGTGAAAGGGTTAACTCTAGGGGCAATCAGGGGGTTAAACCTTTATTGGGGGGTGATAGGGGGCTACCCTGGACCTAACACTAACTGCCCTGACAGTTTTTACTTTTACAACTGACACTGAATGCAGTGATCAGTAAATAAATGATCAATGCAATCAGTGACACTGTGACTGGGGGGGGGGGGGGCGGGGGGGGATCGGGGGGGGTTTGTGTGCCTGTGTGTACCTACATGTCAGTGCAGTGTTGGTGCACACTTACTTTTTGTCTTCTCCTCGTAGTCCGGTCAAAAAGACCACCCCGAGGAGAATGACATCACTTCCTCCTTCCTGTGTATACAATACACAGTGGGAGGAAGCTTGTCATTGGCCAGGAGCGATCGAGAGGGGATGGCCAGAAACCAACGGCCATCCTCTCATCACGGATCGCTCCTGCAGCGAACCGGACCGCCGTATCCAGCGGGACCCACCCACTGGAAGGCAAGCACGTACATGTACGTGCTTGTGCCTGCCTGTGCCATTGTAATGACTAGGGATGAGCCGAACACCCCCCGGTTCGGTTCGCACCAGAACTTGCGAACGACCCCCGCGTTCGGTACGAACGTTAGAACCCCATTGAAGTCTATGGGACTCGAACGTTCGAATTGGAAAGTGCCAATTTTAACGGCTAATATGCAAGATAGTGTCCTAAAAAGGGTTTGGCGACCTGCCTCCTGCCTCAGGGGACATGGGTCACTGCAAAAAAAAGTTTTAAAAACTACCATTTTGGTGGGAGCACTGATTTTAATGACGATTAAAGTGAAAAAAAAAAAGTGAAATATTCCTTTAAATATGGTGCCTGGTGGGTGTCTGTAGTATGCCTGTGAAGTGCCACGTGTTTCCCGTGTTTAGAACAGTCCCTGCACAAAATGACATTAAGCGGAAATAACACCATTTAAAACTGCTTGCGGTTTTAATGTTATATCTGGTTCCTGCAATATGGTTGAAAATCATTCAGAAAAATGGCATGGGTAGCCCTCCCTGCCCATTACCAGCCTATTTGGGTCTTGTACGCATATTAAGGGGAACCCTGTACCCATATTAAAAAAAGGAAATGCGTGTGGCCCCCAGGCCCTATATACTCAGAACAGCAGTATACAGGCGGTGCAAACAAGACTGGGACTGTGTAGGTTTGTTGTGTTAAGTTGAATCTGTTTGTAATTTTCAACTGGTACATTTTTAAAGTGTAGCTCCAGTCAAAAAAAATATTTTTAAGCTTTTTGGAAAACATAGGGAAGGGTTATCACCCCTGTATAATTTGTTTTGTCGTCCATCTTTTTTCATCTCACTTGCTGTTGTCTCCTTCCGTTTGCAAGTAGGAGATGTTTGTAAATTGGATGTTTGAAAGTAGGGGCCTGCCCTATATGCTCTGCAGAAATGGCGGAACAAGGTGTTGGTTTTGCAACAACATTGTAAGCCCTCAAAGTGACTCTTGGTGGGCGCTGGAGCGCCCTGCTGTGAACGATTATATCAAGAATTGTAATTACATGCCATTGTTGAACAGTGGTAGAAAAATTGACCTTTGGTGGTTGTGGTGCTGGTGCCACAACACTATAAGTCCTCACAGTTACTCTGGGTGGGCACAGGAAGGGGCCCTCCTGTGAAATATTATATCAAGAATTGTAATTACATGTCCCTGTTAAACAGGGGCAGAAAAATTGGGCCTTAGGCACTGGTGCCATCACACTGCAACCTCTGCCATATACTCTAGTTTTTTTGCAGGAATTAGCCCTGCTGCAAAGCATTGCATCAAAAATTGTACTTAAACGCCCCTGTTAAACAGGGGCAGAAAAATTGGGCCTTAGGCACTGGTGCCATCACACTGCAACCTCTGCCATATACTCTAGTTTTATTGCAGGAATTAGCCCTGCTGCAAAGCATTGCATCAAAAATTGTACTTAAACGCCCCTGTTAAATAGGGGCAGAAAAATTGGGCCTTAGGCACTGGTGCCATCACACTGCAACCTCTGCCATATACTCTAGTTTTTTTGCAGGAATTAGCCCTGCTGCAAAGCATTGCATCAAAAATTGTACTTAAACGCCCCTGTTAAACAGGGGCAGAAAAATTGGGCTGCTGGCATCACCCAGAACCAAAAATGTTCTTCCAACATATCAGCGGAGGAGGAAGAGGATAGACAATCAACATAACAGGACAGTCACTCAGCATCAGCATAGGCAGTCTTGAAGGGATGTGGTATTTCAAAAAAAATTATTCGGTTACATCAGCTTCAGGTGCTTGGTAGCTGTGGGTGATCCAAGACTGATTCATCTTGATGAAGGTCAGTCGATCAACTGATTCGGTGGACAGGCGCACCCTGTGATCGGTAACGAAGCCACCAGCAGCACTGAAGGTGCGTTCCGAAAGAACGCTGGATGCAGGACAGGCCAGTAGCTCAATTGCATACTGTGCAAGCTCTGGCCAGTGATCCATCCTCAAGACCCAGTAAGCCAGAGGATTTTCAGTGGGAAAGGTGTCCAAGTCTGACCTTGCCCCTAGGTATTCCTGCACCATGTAAATTAGACGCTGGCGATGGGTGCTGGAACCAATCATACCTTGGGGCTGCGGACTAAAAAATTGTCTGAAAGCATCAGTCAGACGGCCACCTTCTCCACCGCTCCTTCTGACTGATGCCTCAGCAACACGTTGTCCAGGACCAGGAGTTTGTGACCTCCCAGTCTCTGGGAACGCGTTGCACAGAGCTTTCTGCAAGGCCTCCCGGAGATGTCTCATCCTCTGCTCCCTCTGCGATGGCAAGATAAGGTCGGCAACCTTACCCTTGTACCGTGGATCAAGGAGAGTGGCCAGCCAGTAATGGTCCCTCTCCTTGATCCGAAGAATACGAGAATCCTTCCGCAGGCTTTGCAGGATCAGGGAGGCCATGCAGCGTAGGTTAGCTGAGGCATTCGGTCCGGAGTCCTCTGGGTCACTAAGGACAACATGATCCGCAGCTACCTCCTCCCAGCCACGTACAAGTCCACGTGTTTCTTGGGACTGTAAATCATCCCTATAAGACTGCTGCTGCTGATACTGAGTGCCAGCCTCCACCTCCATGCTGACACAATCATCCTCCTCCTCCTCTTCCTCCTCCTCACCCTCTTCCTGTGTGATGGGTGGCACAGCAGGAACACTGTCTGGATAAAGGGGGCCTTGAGAGGCAAGGAAGTCCTCCTCTTCCTGCCTCTGTTCTGCCTCAAGTGCCCTGTCCATTATTCCACGCAGCGTATGCTCCAAGAGTCACTGCTCACCATCCTTGTGGCCTCCTCAAACGGTGACAGGACAGTGCATGCATCCCTGATCATGCCCCACTGGCGTGGTGAGAAAAAACCAAGCTCCCCTGACCCTGTCCTGGTGCCGTAGTCGCACAGGTATTCATTGATGGCCCTCTGCTGCGTGTGCAGCCGCTGCAGCATGGCCAATGTTGAGTTCCATCTGGTGGGCATGTCACATATAAGGCGGTTCTTGGGCAGGTTCAACTCCTTTTGGAGCTCAGCCAGCCGAGCACAGGCATTAAATGATCGGCGGAAATGCACACAGACTCTCCTGGCCTGTTTCAGGACATCCTGTAAGCCGGGGTACCTGCCCAAGAACCGCTGCACCACCAGGTTAAGGACGTGAGCTACACAGGGCACATGGGTCAGTTGTCCCTGTCGGAGGGCGGAGAGGAGGTTGGTGCCATTGTCGCAAACCACCATTCCTGGCTTAAGCTGGCGTGGCGTCAACCACCTCTCGGCCTGCCCCTGCAGAGCTGACAAAACATCCGCCCCAGTGTGGCTCCTGTCCCCCAAACAAACCAGCGCAAGCACGGCATGGCATCGTTTTGCCTGCGTACTTGCGTAGCCCCTGCAACGCCTACGGAGCACCGCTGGTTCTGAGGACAGAGCACTGGAAGAGGCCATGGAGGAAGAAGAAGAGGAGGGGGTGGAGGAGAGAGGTGTGTCACAACCAATAGTAGCATTTTGGAGGCGTGGTGGCGGAACAACCTCCAATACTACTGCACCTTGTCCTGCATCCTTCCCAGCAGCCAGAAGAGTGACCCAATGGGCCGTGAAAGACAGGTAACGTCCCTGTCCATGCCTGCTGGACCATGAGTCAGCGGTAATATGCACCTTACCGCTGACCGCCCTGTCCAGCGAGGCAAGGACATTGCCTTCCACATGCCGGTAGAGAGCCGGAATCGCCTTCCGTGAGAAAAAGTGGTGTTTGGGGACCTGCCACTGAGGAACCGCACATTGTACAAACTCACGGAAGGGGGCCGAGTCTACCAACTGAAAAGGCAGCAGTTGAAGTGCTAGCAATTTAGCCAAGCTAGCATTCAACCGCTGGGCATGTGGATGGCTGGGAGTAAATTTCATCCGCCGGTCCAGCAGCTGGGGCAGGGACATTTGTCTGCTATAATCGGACGTGGATGTACCACTAGCAGAGTTCCCGGAAGCACTTGGCTGTGACACACCTAATTCTACACCTTCATTCCTCTCAGAGCAGGTTTCAGAGAGGACTGAAGGTCTAGTGGGGTTGGAGATGCCAGCTGATGAGGAGCAAGGAGAGGTCCGCTTTGTTCTTTGGTGTGGGTCTTTGAGGTATGCTTGCCAACGAGCTGCATGGCAGGTCAACATATGTCTGGTCAAGCATGTGGTGCCCAAGCGGCTGATGTTTTGGCCACGTGAGATACGCTTGAGACATATGTTGCAAATAGCAGCGGTGCGATCTGATGCACTCGTCTCAAAAAAGGCCCACACCAAAGAACTTTTAGAATAACGCGCAGAGGAAGCGCTCTGCGCAGAGGAAGCGCTCTGCGCAGGCGGAGCTCTGCGGTGTGATTCAGTCGGTGTGCTGCCCCTAAGCTGGCCCCCGGAGGGCATCCTGCCTCGTTGGACATGTTCCTCCTCCTCCTCCTCCTCCTCCTCCCTCCTTCCAGGCACCCACGTGGAGTCAGTGCCCTCATCATCCCCTCCCTCTTCATCGCTGTAGCAAACCTGGCAGTATGCTGCAGCTTGTGGAACATGACTGCCAGATTGCTGTCCTTCTTGAGCATCCCCTCTCTCTGTGCTCACGCTACTGCCTTCCTCTAGCTGAGTGTCATCATCAGAGCCCACCAAACACTGGGCATCCTCCTGGAGCATGTACCCAACACTGTGCTCAAAGAGTTCAGGAGACTCCTCAGGAGGACGTGGTGGGTCTAGGGAAGGAGTCACTGATGATGACATTGAGAGGAGGGACGACGATGTGTTGGCAGCTGCTTTTCTACTACCCTGAGACTGGGTGAGAGAGGATGAGGAGGATGAAGAGGGCTTGGTCATCCACTCTACCAAGTCGTTGGCATGTTGCGGTTCAACATGTCCAGCTGCAGAAAAGAAGGACAAGCATGTCCCATGGCCACGTGCTGATGACAATGCACCGCGTCCACGACCAGCACTGTTGTCTCTAGACACAGAGCCTGCTTGCCCTCTTTTATCGGCTCGCGCCTGTCTGCCTCTCCTTGCTGGCCTTCCAGACATGGTAATGGCCTGAAGGGAGTTGGGTAAAACAGTAGTTGGGTAGTTTATATTGTGCTGGAGGCACACAACACCCACTAACTCCTGCAGATGCCTTTTTTATAGAACAGCAGAGTTAAAGGGGTATATACAGATGTATACTGTGCTGTGCTGGAAGCACACACAACTTCCAATAACTCCAGCAGATGCCAATCGGGCCCAAATAGAGAACAGCTATGTAGGTGGATAATAGCGGTATGTACTGGGTACAGAGCAGGCACACAGCACGCACTATCTCCTGAGTGACACTACTGACTGCAAGCTCTATTGTTAAAGATGGACCACTAGCTATATAGGTGAGGTGAATATCACGGTGTATACTGCGGTCAGGGCACGCAGACAATAACCAGAAAACAGCAGAGTTAAAGGGGTATATACAGATGTATACTGTGCTGTGCTGGAGGCACACACAACTTCCAATAACTCCAGCAAATGACAATCGGGCTCAAATAGAGAACAGCTATGTAGGTGTATATAGTGGTATGTACTGGGTACAGAGCACGCAGACAGCACGCACTAACACTACTGACTGCAAGCTCTATTATTAAAGCTAGATCACTAGCTATATAGGTGAGGTGAATATAGTGGTGTATACTGCGGTCAGGGCACAGACAGTAACCACTACACAAGAGCAAAATAGTAAATCAGCCAAAAACGATTGGTGTGTAACTGTGTTGAAGGTACACAGAACACTCACTGCTTCAGATGCTAACAAACACTACACGAGGCCGCCTGAAAGGCAGCTTTATATAGTGTGGGGCGTGCACTACACAGTCTGAGCTATGATTGGCCACAGGCAGGATGCCTGTGGCCAACCATTGCTCTCCTCGCTACTGGCGCTGCGATTGGCCAAGCATGCGGGGTCACAGTGCATGCTTGGCCAATCGTGAGACAGCAATGCATTGCGCCATCGCAGTGCATTGTGGGCCACACAAATTTTGCCGCGAACGGCCCAAACGTTCGGAATTCGGCGAACGCACGAACGACCGATGTTCGAGTCGAACATGCGTTCGACTCGAACACGAAGCTCATCCCTAGTAATGACGTACAACGGCAATACGGCGGTCCTTAAAGCGGGATTCCACCCTAAAGTGGAACCTCCGCTGATCGGATCCCTCCCCCCTCCGGTGTCACAATTGACACCTTTCAGGGGGGAGGGGGGGTGGAGATACCTGTCAAAGACAGGTATTTTCACCCACTTCTGGGCATAGACTCCCGTGGGAGTCTACGCCATTTCCTGCCCTGCCGCGCTGTCTGCTGGGACACACACGGGTCCCAGTGACAGCGCGGAGATTTCCTATTGCGCGGCGCGGCTCGCGCATACGCAGTAGGGAACCGGGAAGTGAAGCCGATTCGCTTCACTTCCTGATTCCCTCACTTCCCGATTCCCTCACCTAGAATGGTGGCGACAACAGCCGAGAGCCGAGCGATCGATCGGCCTCGGCTGCCGGCATCGCTGGAACCCGGGACAGGTGAGTGTCCATTTATTAAAAGTCAGCAGCTGTAGTATTTATAGCTGCTGGCTTTTAATATTTTTTTTTGGTGGAATCCCTCTTTAAGTGGTTAACACTGGCAATGGCCATTAATGCAGCACAAAGGGGTTAATTAACACTGCCATGGATCACTAATGCAGTAGTGCCCAGTGGCAGTGTAATTAACCCCTTTGTGCTGTATTAGTGGTCAGTGTTAATTAGCTCCTTCATGCTGCAGAGTCTTAAAATAGCATATCACCACTGACCACCTTTGCTGGGAGCTATTATTGCAGCTACCGTGCTAATGCTAGGGCTCATTAGAGAAACCGGCACCATTGCTGAGGGTTATTATTGCTGAAACTGGAACCAATTCTGGGGGTTATTATAGCAGAAAACTGGCACCAATGCTGAGGGTTATTTTTGCTGAAACTGAAGCCAATGTTGCTGAAACGGGCACAATGCTGCGACACCTAAGCTGGGGGTTATTATTATGTACACTGGCAAGGATGCTGGGAGTTTTTATTCTGGATCTGCATTATTTTTCTATGTCAGTAACTGACAGCATAACAGCCAAACAACTTGCATTTTGGGAAGCAGGTCAGCCTTGGCAGCCTCCGTATTTTTCTTATGAACTTAGCAAATAAGGAATGGTAAAGAAAATACCATGTGCTACATGTATGAAAAAAAATGTTCTATATAATAGAGGCGATCCTTACAGAGGGGCATAGCAACAATGTAAATATTGTGCTTCCCGAACTCTAGACAGTTATGTAAATGGCAGCTTCTATGTCTGTAAAAATCAAAGTGTCATTTATTGCAGTCAAAAAACTACAGAGCTGTGCTAAACCCAAATTAATAACAAGCAAAACGTTATGTGAGGAAATTCTCAAGAAATTTTGTGAAAAATTACCTAAACAATTGTGTCATTTACAACTATAAATCACAATACGTATAGTGAACAGATGTCTCATTCATCAAAAAACCAAAATAAATATTAATTATTTTAAAATATATGGAAGAAACAATTATTAATCCATGCCCATATGGAAATGGTATAAACAAATACCTAATTTATCAAGTCCATATAAAAAATATGTATATAAAACACTCGTGAAAAGATCTAAAAATATGTTGTAAATTAAATGAAGTCCATCCGTAAACGAATCTTCATATATAGGCGCTGAACTTAACACCAAAAACTTAAAGATTGGCTGCTTACCAGATGTCTATGACCCCCCCATTACAGAAGGTCATAGAAAGCCTGCAACAATAGTGGATCTCCCAGATGCCCGCACAATCACGAAGTTCCGTTATAGTGTACAGCCTCCAAACAATGGACAACCCTTCGGTGCTCTCCGGTCAAACAATCGTTGGTCTGAACGACATTGACGTTGCAACGTAAAAAACAAAAGAGCTCTGATAGTGTAAAACCCACGTATTTATTGTATAATAAAAAGAGTAACACTTACAAGCATAAGTTCAAAAGAGCCTCAAGTCCGGTGCATCGGCCGATACACACTCGGACAAACTATATTTATTTACTCATTTATTGCAGAGCCCTATGCTTCTCAAGGCCGTAGATAGGTGTGACTATCTCTTGGTAAATGCTCCCAGCTGGATCGATGATGTCACAAGGGCGTGGGGGCAACGGGTGGCCCCATCTATTAGTTTATTTAGCAGCTGGAGATGGTGGAGCTGTAATTCAGCAGAAGCCTTTTTTTCGGGTTGCTGGAGTCACATGGGGGGCAGGATCTGGGGGCCACCCTGTTAAAGGAGGCTTCTAGATGGCGATAAGCCCCCCACCTGCAGACCCCACAACCACTGGCCAGGGGAAGAGGCCCTTGTTCCCTTCAACATGGGGACAAGGTGCTTTGGGGGGAACCCCCTGCCCCAAAGCATTCCCCCATTTTGAGAGCAGGGGGCCTTATTGGTTCAGGAGGGAGGTGTTTGCTCCCCCCCTTTCCTGAACTGCTGTGCTGCATGCTCGTTTAAGGGTCTGGTATGGCCCCCCACACCTTTTCTTTTTAAATTTTGGCACGGGGGTTTCCTTCAAAATTCACACCAGATCTGAAGGACCTGATATGTATGTATTTGGGGAGGGGTCATGCCATTTTTTTTCCTGCTGATTCCTTAACTATTGCACGCCAAACCATTACTTATTTACTGCATGCATTTATTTATTGTTTTCCTTTTGTAAATTGACTTCAACTCCTGTTTTATGTGGTATTTACCAAGCGTTTTTTACTTTATGCAGTAAATAGCCCATAAAGCAGTAATGAATTTAAATTTTTAGGATCTCAAGGAAGAAACCCAGAACTCAGAAATGACCGAAAATATTGGGGATTGAGGCCACGAATCATTCATTTGACCAGGTATGAGCTATACAAAGTTTTGTGAACACAAGACTTTCTGGATATATACCCATTGACAGTATGGCTTCAGTGATTCACCCTCTCTATTTGTCCTGTTTACTATTATCTGCAAAAGTGAAAGTAAATGAAACCCCAAACTTTGAGTTGTCCACATAAAATTAACAGAGGAGCAATTTTCCAATATGAACACTCTAGTGACTGGAGATCCCCAATGAATTCCCGTCATTTGCAAAGATTTGTTCACATCTTCTTTTGCCTATGGTACAGGAAGTGAAGGTAAATCTCCCCAATGGGACACAGGCGGTAAAAAATAAACTGGCAGGGGTTATAACCCCCCTTGCTCTATCCAAAGTAAAAAAAAAAGTTTTGCCTATAGTTCTACTGTTAACACACAATCATTTTGAACTAGTAATGGTCTATGCTGTCTGTATGAATTGGTTAGGAAGTATAATTTGACATTTGTAGCCCTAACGTGTAGCAGGAACCTTTTTATTATTTTATATACTCCTCCCCTTAGGGAGTCTGACACCATGAAAGGATTTTGTACAATTACTTTGCAGGCTTTAAATATACACTATATTGTCAAAAGCATTGGGACACCTGCCTTTACACGCACATGAACTTTAATGGCATCCCCATCTTAGTCAATATTGCGTTGACCCACCCTTTGCAGCTATAACAACATTAGCCCTTCTGGGAAAGCTATCCACAAGGTTTAGGAGTATGTCTCTGGGAATGTTGCACCATTCTTCCAGCAGCACATTTGTGAGGTCAGGAACTGATTTTGGCTCGCAGTCTCTGCTCTAATTCATCCCAAAGGTGTTCTATTGGGTTGAGGTCAGGACTCTGTGTAGACAAAAAGAAAGGTCTACAGAACTCTGTGTAGGCCAGTCAAGTTCCTCCACCCCAAACTCACTCATCTATGTCTTTATGGACCTTGCTTTGTGCATAGACACACTCCTAAACCTTGTGGACAGTCTTCCCAGAAGAGTTGAAGCTATTATAGTTGGGTGGGCCAACTCAATATTGAACCCTACGGACTAAGATTGGGATGAAATTCAAGTTCATGTGTGTGTAAAGGCAGGTGTCCCAATGCTTTTGACAATATAGTGTATCTTATGTAACAACCCAGTAACTGACACTCTATTGAAATTGCAGTCTAGGTTGTTACATTTTGCTTACCATCTTGACCTTTATATAATAATTCAGAACCTGTAAAGGTCAGCTTATGGATGGTTGATCTGACAAAATGTATGATCATTAGGATAAAGTGCAAAGCAGAGTGTAACAACATTATCATGTAACATCTTAATAATGTAACATCTTGATAATTATAGGGCTGTTCTTAGTATAGGTGAGCTTGCTACACTCTGCTTACCATTGGGTTCAGTTCACACTGCCACGACTTGGGATCAGATTTGTGAGACCCCAAGGCATGTGACATATGAAATCCTATGTTAGTCAATGAGAGCTGTCTTAAAGTGGAGTTTCACTTATTTGTGCCCCCCCCCCCCCCCCCCGGTGCCACATTTGGCACCTTTTCAGGGAGGAGGGGGGAATGGGGACTTGTTTTTGACAGGTCCCTTTCCCCACTTCTGTGAAATGGGGCCACGTTGCTGTCTCTCGGAAGTTTTCCCCCCTCCTCCTATCTCTGCCACCGGGCCATTTAGAAAGCACAGGGAACTGGCAGTGAAGCCTTTCGGCTTCACTGCTGGGTTCCCTTACCAGCAATGGCGGTGGCTGCACCCGACAGTTGATCCAAAGATCAGCTGCGGTGCTGAGATTGCGGACTACCTGGACATGTAAATGTCCTAATATTAAAAGTCAGCAGTTGCAGTATTTGTAGCTGTTGAGTTTTAATTTTTCGTGGGGCGGGCGGACCTCAACTTTAATTAACACTACTGAAGCCACCCTAACTTTAGAAAAGGTTCCTGTACTACTTTAAGGTGACTTCTATCCAACTTGTGCCCATAGACTTTAATGGAAGTCACCAGTGGCGTAACTAGAACCTTCAGGGCCCCGATGCAAGAAACCATGAAGGGCCCCCCAGAACCCGAGCCAGGGCCCTTCCCTCCGAGTCCGGCGGTGGAACTCCAGGGCGTGGTCACAGGTATGACCTTTGTGAGCCCTGTAGTTCCACCACTCGTATCAGTATTTTTTTTTATTATATTTTTTAAATTTTTAGGTGCCCCATTGGGGGACTGTCCCTAGGCAGGATGGGGTCCCTGTCCCCAGAAGAGATGAAGTCCTTTTCTCCAGGGCAGATGAAGTTACTGCCCCCAGGTGAGAACGGGTCCCTGTCCCCATGACCAAGCTGTAGGCCACGCACTCATCCATGTTGGCCTGGGCTCCATCCAGTGTGCTGGACGGGCGATCAGCATGTCTCCCAGAAAGACCTTTCATCATCTGTGTATTACAGGGGAGGAGGGGGGCTGGCAGACAAGCCTGCAGTGTCCTCCGGGGAGCTGGCTCTCATAGGGCTGCACTGCATCTGTGTGCTTAAAGTTTGTTTACCTGGGAGAAGTATGCAGTGCAGTGTGGGCCGGACTCAGGGGGGGCGGGACTCTGGCTGGGGAGAACAGACATCGGACTGAGTGGCAATGCATGGAGCAGGAGAGGGGTACTCTGAGGAGCCGGCCGAGGACACAGGTCATGCGGGGAATGCACAACTAAAGAGCAGCCAGTGCGATAGTCGAGCATGGAGCTCTGCTAGTCACCCTCCACCTCCAGCCACCCGTGTGCATGGTGCACTGGTACCCCTAGCTGCCTATGCTGCTGCCGGCTATATGTAGAGGGGGCTGCAAGGGCCCCCTGCATCACAGGGCCTGGTTGCGGTCGCTACTGCTGCACCCCCTATAGTTACGCCCCTGGAAGTCGCCTTCAAGTCAGATCCTAATCTACATTGATGTGATTTGGATCCAAAATTACAGGAAGATTACATAGGCATTGCTTGAAAGTCTCTTCAATGTCGCTTCAAAGTTGCTTTAAAGTCCCATCAAGTAGTCCTTAAGTCGCCAGCAAATCATCATGAAGTTGTCTGGTAAAGTTGAACGACTTTCAGGTTGCGATGCACAGTGTGAACCGAACCTTACCACACAACCCAGTATCATAAATAGACAATACTGGTGAAAAACTATTTGTGACATCCAACATCCATTACCAAAAAAAAGGTACGCTGAGTTTATTCAATGTTGCTTGCTATCGTAGAGTTACCAGCTTATCACTTCTACAAAAGGGGGGAGTAGAAAGTACCTTTGACTATGATAAAGAGGGAATGCCCCAAATGAATCTATATACCAGTTGTCTTAGAAGGTTTCTGCTTCTTAGTTTATATCTGATACACTAACTGTATAAAACCGTAATACACAAGTTGTTTCAGTCAAGAGCTTTATCTTTTATATTTGCGAGTAGATTTTTGAACTTATAGCACAAAATCTTATTGATTGCTACACTCTGCTGCAATGCTCAGTGGGCCTTCTTCTTTAATTAGGTTTTACTTGAGCTGCTGGTAATGGAAAATTTGAAGAATGCAACTTGCTTAGAGCCATGTCAAATAGGTGATTTAGTAGTAGTAATTTCTACTAATCACTAATGCCAATGACAAATAGCTAATAGTCAAACTCCTACTAACTACATCATTATGTTAGTGTTCCATGCTACAAATCACTGTCCTTCAGCAATTTGTAGCTAAGCCATAGAGGTGTGACTGTAGAGCGATTGTGAAATGACACACAAACTCAGTCGCTGAGCAAATGAACTAAAAATGATTGTAACATTAAAAGTTAGCAATTCCATAGAAAATAACAATGATGTTCTTAGTAAAAAGTTAACACTTGCTACAACTATCTTTCCTGATTCACCTCTCCACTTTCAGGTTATTAGACAATAAACCAGCACCATATTAAAGTAAGGAAGGGATTTTGGCGCTCCAATTGTTGTAATGTCTTATTAGGATGGTGCAATATAAGCTTAAATGGGTCATTAAAGTCAGTCACTATTTATTTTCAAGTGAGAAGGCAGCCATCCTCAGAGGGTGTCCATAACCTCAGTATACAAGCAAAAAAAAACAGGAAGGGGGGGGGGGGGGGTTAATAAACCAGCACCAGCCTAATCTGCATGGCTGTACAGCAGGGTTGCCAACCTCCCACAACAACTTTTTTTAATTGATAGAACATGGGAAATTTACTGACAGAGCATATTTTTACAGAGAACCTGAAAAAAATGCAGAACTCCTATTAGAAACTAAAACAATCAATATTTAATCACTTCAACTCTGAAAGATTTACCCCCCTTTCATGACCCCCCTTTACCCCCCCCCCCCCTTCATGACCAGGTCATTTTAGTAACAGTGTTACTTTAACTGACAATTGCACGGTCATGCGATGCTGTACCCAAATAAAATGTTTGTCCTTTTTTTTCCACAAATAGAGGTTTCTTTTGGTGATATTTGATCACCTCTGCATTTATTTTTCGTGCTATACACAAAAAAGAGTGACAATTTTGAAAAAAAAATACAATATTTTTTACTTTCTGCTATAAAACATATCCAATAGAAAAATGTAAAAAAACTAATTTATTGATCAATTTAGGCCAATTCTGTATTCTGCTACGTATTTTTGGTAAAAAAATCCCAATGAGCATATATTAAGTGCTTTGCGCAAAAGCTATAGTGTCTACAAACTGGGATTTGTTTTTTTTACTAGTAATGCCAGCAATCAGTGACCAATCAGAGACCTATAGCAGGACTGCGATATTGCGATATTGCGGCAGACAATTCAGACATCTAACTGACACTTTTGACACTTTTTTGGGGTCCAGTGACACTAATACAGTGATCAGTGCTAAAAAGTGCTTGCCAACTTGCTTTGACTGGGGGAAGATAAAGATCCATGTTCCTGCAGAAACACAGGATCAGTACATTCCCCTCTCACAGAACCGTGGTCTGTCTTGTTTACATAGGCAGACCACTGTTCTGTTCTGCCAAATGATCGGCGAGTGTCGGCGGACATTGCTTCTGTCGGACCCACTGATTGGCTCCCGCTGTGTCCATTCACTGCAGGAGTGGGTCGGCGGTGGTACGTGCATGCCCCATTCCTGGAAGTGTCAGATCACTTACTAAGTACGTGATCTGGCACAGAGCGGCCACCTTGCCACAGTATATGTACGTTGGGGGGTTCGCAATCAGTTAAACAATATAAACACAATCTGTAAACCCTGAAAATACCTATAACAAGTAATTGGCCTGGTTTACATTTAAGAAGTCAACACCGCATGACAAAGTATCAGCCTCTTTGCTGGGATACAGTTGAAAAACAAGTTCTGTTATGCATTTGAAAAAGAGCAATGGACATGACCAGATTGCATTTAATAGTGGGAGTGGCCTAAAAGAGGATGATTAAACAGAACCGCTCCCCCTGGCCACCTACCTAAATGAGCATAGCAGCTGCAGCTTCACAGGCAGTATCGCCTGTCAAACTTACCCATTGAGCTCAATGGGGCTGTGCAGTAGCCACAAGCCAAATGCTTGACTTGTGTTTGTGACATAGTATTTCAATGCAAAATTCCTATTCAGCTGTGGAAAAAAACACATTCAGGAAGCAGGAGTATAACCTCCCGCACTAACAGTTTGAGGGCCTAAAAAATGCATTAAATACAAGGAATGTGCGTTAAGTACAGAGGGCAGGGTTCAGGTGTGCGGAGCATACAGAGTGCAGGTTTCAGGGTTGTGCTGCATACAGTGGGCAGGTTTTGGGGTTGTGTTGCATACAGAATGCAGGGTTCAAGAGGTGTGCTGAATACAGAGTATACTATAGGGGTGCCCCCTTTTCCCCCAAATCTACCTCTCCCCCAGTACAGTGCTCTGCTCCCACCCCCATATCCTCCTCCTTGACAGTACCTGATAGAAAACTGCAGCTGCAGAAGAGCAGCATAGGTTATTCAGGAAGAGAGTGTAGTGTAGCTGTGGGGCATGTGAGGCTGTGGACACAAGCTTCAGGAACAAGCACCAGGTTCTGACTACCTATCTATGCCTAGAGGCAGCAGATGAAGCACAGTTGAGATCAATCCACAGCCAGAACTAGAGAAGAAGGATCTGCAAATACAGCTGCCTTTATACACTTGCCGCGCCACCGCTAACCTGCCTGAAAAAAAGGACTATTTTTTACTGACATAAAATTTCTCTAATGGATATTTACTGACTGATTATTACAAACTGTCAGTTAATTTACCGATGGTTGGCAACCCTGCTGTGCAGTATGGCTTAGGCTGGGTTTACACTGGTGTAATGTTAGACATTGCATGTGATTCGCACTGCTGTGCAGATCACATGCGATGTCTGTGAGATGCAAATTCAGCCATACACTGGAATCGGATTGCATGGGTGTGAACTTGATCCGATTCCTGCACCATTTGACAGTTTGCACAGCGATATACGAACTGATCTGGGGGTATCATTACCTTTCTATTCACACCCGAATCGGTTCACATGAGGTAGTGTGAACTGCCTGCTAGTCCTTTGCAATGCGGGAAGCTTTGGAATTGCGCTGGGGTCTGCATTACGCTAGTGTGAACCAGCACTTAAAGTATACGTTCACCTTCAGGAAGACTTTCAGAAGATCCCTTTATATAATTTAATATCCAATAAACAGTACATACCAGAGTTTCTCTAGTTGTAAATGGCAAAGGTCCTCCTGTGACAAATGTAGCTGTTTGGAATCCTCCAAATGCGGGCCTCTCATTCACCTCTGTTCTATCATCTTCAGGGTGGGCTGATTATCATAATAATGAAATAGGAGGGCTTAAGGCTTTGAGCCCCACAGCATGGGCATGCGGTCGCCCCTCCCTTTATTAATAAGAGAATAGAATAAATTATGTAAATATTTAGGGCTATATACAGGTTAATGTCCCTTTAAGAGAATGGCAAATTGGGCTGGGGGCGGGGTTAAGGGTTGCAAGGCTATTGGTGATATCCCGAATGGTCATGTGACCTATGGGGAATGTTCTGGAAAGGGGCTTATTATATATAGGAATCTCTCACAGGTGCACTCACACCTGTTCCCAGCCAGGCAGTGAAGGTGCAACAAGCTTTGCAACAAGCTCAGTGAAGGTGAAAACAGGCTCCTGAAGTACTTCATTCATGGCTATGAAAACCTTAATGAGGCAAGTGTTGGAGAAAGCTGGGGATAAAGGTGGAGAAGAAGGACTTAGAAAATGCCTGGCTTTGGCAGAGAATGATAATAAGCAAAGTGTTTTGGCTGAGGTAAATTCAGTACAGTATCCTGTGGTATTCCCCTGTAGTCAGAGGTAGAACAGCTGTTAATGACATTCAAAACCGCCGTACCCGCTGCCATGAACCGTCTCCGCAGCTGCTGGTGTCACAGAACAGAGAAGACAGCAGCACAGCATGGCTGGAAGAACCAGCAGCCACTATGTAGCATCAGGTCAGCTTGAGAGAAAAGAAATAGAGGAGGGTCCGGTCCCCATTGCCGCCCAGAGGCAGTGCTGGGTGGGCTAGAGGAGCGTCAGCTATACAGAGGACAGAGGCAGTGTCTGCGGTTGTGAGGAGAGACAAACCCTGCCCAGTATTATTACCACAGCATGTGGCTGCAAGCAGTGTGAGTATCACAGACATCCTGCGGATGGCCACTGGAGGCAACAGAGAGCAGCATTATGCTGCTTCAGATATAACAAATGCTCCAGCGCCCCCCTGCGGTATAGGTGAGTTAGCACACACACTTAATAGCATTATGGAATCCATTAACAGATTAGCTGACACTATGAATACACCTGCAATTTAAAATAGTAATTATGGTAATGTATGGTCTAATCAAAATAGACATTCTGTCAGCTTAGGCAATATAGGTAATGTTAATAACAATCAGTCAGCTAATGTTAATTCGCAATATCTATTACCAGCTGAGATTAATATATCTAGCGCATCGGTACCAGAAGTGTGCTTTAAAGAGACCATGTGAGATCTCGCTGTTAGGTTACCACCTTACTCCTCAGACTAAGGAAAAAATATGGAAAGGTCAATTCGTAGATATTCTGTTGCTTATTCCAAAATAAATAAATAAAAAAAAAAAAAAAAAGGAATTTGTCAACAGAAATGACAAAAAAAAAAAAAAAAAAAAATCTAATGAGAAAGATGAGGGTGATAGGAGAAGACCTGTGGCGAGGTCTTTTAATAATTGGTGGCAGTCATTTGCAATATACTCCAGTGTGCTAGGTGAGAAGCACCCGGAGTATTGCAGCGGGTTGTTTCAACACATGGAGCATGTGCTAGAAGCGTATAAAAGTTTTATAGGTCTAGAATGGTTTCAATATGATGAGGCATTTAGAAAAAATGATCAATCTACCCATCATTGAAGTGGGGCAATAAGGACGTCGGGTTGTGGCTTAACCTGATGGTGCTACAGAAATTGGGTTTCATTAGGCAGCAGCCACAATTTACAGTGTATACTGCTTTGCTTACAATGAGAACCAGTGTAAATGGGGGGGGGGGGGGGGGGGTTGTGCAAGTACAAGCATGAGTGTTCTGGACCCCACCCTTTGATCAGGTGTTTCAAAAAGGAATTCCAATATTCAAAGCTCCCAGAGGGATATTTATGCAAAAAGCTCACACCCCAGTGAAACTAGCAAGTATGCAGCAATGGTTGGACATATATCCAGACCAGGAGACAGCCAAGTTCCTAATTGAAGGTTTCTCCAAAGGTTTCCCTTTGCCAGTATTTCAGGGTGAAGGGTGTGAGCCAGTTAAAAATGTAAAGTCAGTGGATACTTACGCACACATTGTTAAAGGGAAGTTAATTAAGGAAGGTAGGATAGCAGGTCCATTTAATTCCACTCCTTTCTCACCGTTTAGGATATCGCCATTAGGCATCATACCCAAAAAAATAAATAAATAAATAAAAGAGCCAAATACCTTTCGCCTAATCCACCATTTATCATTCCCAAAAAGTAGCTTGTTAAATGATGAAATAGATGCCGGCATGTCATCAGTATCATATTGCACGTTTGAAGAGGCTATTCAGCAAATTAGGAAGTTTGGGAAAGGTGCGTTGCTTGCGAAAGCAGACATAAAGGCAGCCTTCAGGCTGCTACTGATTGGCAGTAGCTTTCAACTCCTTGGATAGGTATTTTTGAGGGCAAATACTACTTTGATATGTGCCTCCCTATGGGATGTGCCATATCTTGTGCATATTTTGAAAAATTTGCAACCTTTCTCCAATGGATTGTGACTTTTCAATCTGGTTACCAAGGTATATTACATTACCTGGACAACTTTTTATTCATTGGTCCAGCGCAATTTCCTGTCTGTTATTTTATGTTGCATCTATTTAGTGTGGTAGCGCATCATTTCAGTATCCCACTAGCTAGCGAGAAAACAGTTTTTCCTTCCTTGATTATAGCATTCCTAGGTGTCAAGATTGACACTGTTAATCTGATATTTCAGTTACCTGAATCTAAAATCTTTAAGATTAAAGCTTTAATTTCAGTGTTGATTAGGCATAAAAAAGTGTTATTAAAAGAACTCCAATCTTTATTAGGCCTTCTGGCATTCGCGACAAGGATTATGGCAGTTGGCAGAATCCTCTTGCAGCGCTTGTACTTGGCCATGTCTGGAATGAAATCACCATTTTCCCACATCAGATTGACAGTTGACCTCAAGGAAGACCTGTCAGTTTGGTTTAAATCCTTTGATATATACAATGGCAGATCATTTTTTCAGGAACAATTTGTTTCCTCATCTGACCTTGAGCTATATACAGATGCTGCAGGCTCATATGGATTCACAGCTATTTGGAAGACTCACTGGTGCTGTGGGAAGTGGCCTGTGAGTTGGGAGACGAATAAAGTCACCAAAAGCATAGTAATGTGGGAGCTTTTCCCTTTAGTGGTTGCGATAGAAATATGGGGTGAGCAATTTGCAAATAAAGGAATCCTGATTAATTTGCATAATAAAGGGGTCATATATGCTGTGAATTGTTTGTCAGCCAAATCTATACAAGTGGTCAACTTACTAAGATACTTGTCAAGAATTGGGAATTCTAAGGATATTGGGGCAGTTGCTGAGGCTGCTCCCTTGATATCCACACCCAAAAATGTTTGTTGAGGGGACTATTGCGGTACTAAATAAATCATAAAAGACTTTGTTATAAAAAAATTACAAGTAATTTAATAAGGACAAAAAAATGAAATCCATCAAAACTTTCATATTGCTAAAATCATATACACCACAATTTAATAAACTACCGACGGGTAAGCCCGTAAGGTTTCTATTGAAGAGGGGTACAGAAACGTTTCCTCTACCGGTTTCGCGGCGAACCGCTTCTTCAGGAGGATAGTCTACAGAGTAAATAAAAATATTTGCAAATAATCAAATAGCAGCGAATCATATAATGACATAACAGAAGAGTTACAGTAATTTAAATAGCGAGGGGATCAGCTCACCCACAAAGGAGGAAGCAGTAGATCACAGGACCCATCGGTTTCCTCCCACGGCAGATGCGGGGGGTTGTAAAGGACTCTTCAAATTTAAACAGATATATATGATATGAGAGTTAAAGTGAGATGAGACATTAACCTATACACACCTAAAGAGCGATATATAGGTGAAAAGGGATGGAAAATAGACTGTGTATAGGGGCTGTAAAAAGAGCCTATAAAAAGGAAGTGCTTAATTGTGCATCCTAAGGTGTCCTACGCAAGCAAAAAATTACCAAAGAAATGTGGCCAAATTGGGAAGAAAAGGAAAAAGAAATGTGGAAAAGGGCAAACCACCACAAAAAATAGGGTAAAAAGGATATAAGTGAAACAAGTGTGAAAGTAAAAGCCAAACATACCGTTTGTGCTATATTATCCAGTGCACACCACCCATGTTCATAGAGGGAGATCGAACAGGGCAACACCATAGTAGCCAAGGAATACAAATGTATAGTGTGCAGGGCAGGTATCACCTACTATATATATAATACACTCCCCAAAGGGAGGAACTGGTAAGCATGTATGCACAGGTTGCTGTTGTAGATGGACACCACAGGTGTATTGCAGGTTAGCACACCAGGTAATCATGATAATTAATATGGTAATTCATTAGCCAGGAAACAAACATGAACCTGGGTATTGATCGCCATCTGTGGGGGTACACACAGAGCAATCACTTTAAGCACATATGAAAAAAGGCATAAAGTAAGATAAGACCAGGAGACCTAGGGTACTAGAGGTCCTAGTCATCGGGTACAAAAACAGCAATACTCTAACCTGTATAGACATGTCCAACAGCGCAACCCGGCATGTGGAGTCCTGAAAACTGCTCAACAGTGGTCTAACACAGACCACTATTTAAGCCCCCAACCCTTCCGGCATCAGCGTACGCCGCTAAACGGCGGCGTCTGATGTCACGGGGGTCCGCCCACCCACACCGCGCACTCGCACGGCCATGCAACCATCGCGCACGCTGATGCGGACGCACTGTGCATGGATGTGCGCACAGCGCATGTGCGCGCCGGAGGGGCCCATGGACCAAAAGGTCCGGGCGCATCCAGCACAAGAAGGACCCAAAATAAGGGACCCACCAGGGCGAGCGCACATCTGCCAGACAGGAGAACACAACAAAGGATCCAAGAAAAGACCCAAGCTTCCCCCTGGGGGGAGCGGATCTCCTTTACAGCAACACTATTCACAAAATACAAAAATAATATATAAACAATAATACTACAAACATCGTATAATCAAGGTAATAATGTAATAAACAAAGCATGGGAACAACCATACTTCAGTGTCACCAACGGCATAAGGAATGACAATCCCACTAGCTATCGTGGTGAAAAAATAAATAAAGTAAAGTAATGTATATCTAGATACAAAAAATAGAGGCACTCAAAAGAGATACCCACCACTGTTGCTGTTCAGAGGTTGGTGCCTCTAAAAAACGGGTGTGTTATCCACCCTGGGTGTATTATCCACCCCATGAATATAGCCATAGACTGAGTATAGCCTCGAATACAAAATATACGTAATACATATAACAGTACCATCATCCCAATTGATAATTGTCAAGAATTGGGAATTCTAAGGATATTGGGGCAGTTGCTGAGGCTGCTCCCTTGATATCCACACCCAAAAATGTTTGTTGAGGGGACTATTGCGGTACTAAATAAATCATAAAAGACTTTGTTATAAAAAAATTACAAGTAATTTAATAAGGACAAAAAAATGAAATCCATCAAAACTTTCATATTGCTAAAATCATATACACCACAATTTAATAAACTACCGACGGGTAAGCCCGTAAGGTTTCTATTGAAGAGGGGTACAGAAACGTTTCCTCTACCGGTTTCGCGGCGAACCGCTTCTTCAGGAGGATAGTCTACAGAGTAAATAAAAATATTTGCAAATAATCAAATAGCAGCGAATCATATAATGACATAACAGAAGAGTTACAGTAATTTAAATAGCGAGGGGATCAGCTCACCCACAAAGGAGGAAGCAGTAGATCACAGGACCCATCGGTTTCCTCCCACGGCAGATGCGGGGGGTTGTAAAGGACTCTTCAAATTTAAACAGATATATATGATATGAGAGTTAAAGTGAGATGAGACATTAACCTATACACACCTAAAGAGCGATATATAGGTGAAAAGGGATGGAAAATAGACTGTGTATAGGGGCTGTAAAAAGAGCCTATAAAAAGGAAGTGCTTAATTGTGCATCCTAAGGTGTCCTACGCAAGCAAAAAATTACCAAAGAAATGTGGCCAAATTGGGAAGAAAAGGAAAAAGAAATGTGGAAAAGGGCAAACCACCACAAAAAATAGGGTAAAAAGGATATAAGTGAAACAAGTGTGAAAGTAAAAGCCAAACATACCGTTTGTGCTATATTATCCAGTGCACACCACCCATGTTCATAGAGGGAGATCGAACAGGGCAACACCATAGTAGCCAAGGAATACAAATGTATAGTGTGCAGGGCAGGTATCACCTACTATATATATAATACACTCCCCAAAGGGAGGAACTGGTAAGCATGTATGCACAGGTTGCTGTTGTAGATGGACACCACAGGTGTATTGCAGGTTAGCACACCAGGTAATCATGATAATTAATATGGTAATTCATTAGCCAGGAAACAAACATGAACCTGGGTATTGATCGCCATCTGTGGGGGTACACACAGAGCAATCACTTTAAGCACATATGAAAAAAGGCATAAAGTAAGATAAGACCAGGAGACCTAGGGTACTAGAGGTCCTAGTCATCGGGTACAAAAACAGCAATACTCTAACCTGTATAGACATGTCCAACAGCGCAACCCGGCATGTGGAGTCCTGAAAACTGCTCAACAGTGGTCTAACACAGACCACTATTTAAGCCCCCAACCCTTCCGGCATCAGCGTACGCCGCTAAACGGCGGCGTCTGATGTCACGGGGGTCCGCCCACCCACACCGCGCACTCGCACGGCCATGCAACCATCGCGCACGCTGATGCGGACGCACTGTGCATGGATGTGCGCACAGCGCATGTGCGCGCCGGAGGGGCCCATGGACCAAAAGGTCCGGGCGCATCCAGCACAAGAAGGACCCAAAATAAGGGACCCACCAGGGCGAGCGCACATCTGCCAGACAGGAGAACACAACAAAGGATCCAAGAAAAGACCCAAGCTTCCCCCTGGGGGGAGCGGATCTCCTTTACAGCAACACTATTCACAAAATACAAAAATAATATATAAACAAACAATAATACTACAAACATCGTATAATCAAGGTAATAATGTAATAAACAAAGCATGGGAACAACCATACTTCAGTGTCACCAACGGCATAAGGAATGACAATCCCACTAGCTATCGTGGTGAAAAAATAAATAAAGTAAAGTAATGTATATCTAGATACAAAAAATAGAGGCACTCAAAAGAGATACCCACCACTGTTGCTGTTCAGAGGTTGGTGCCTCTAAAAAACGGGTGTGTTATCCACCCTGGGTGTATTATCCACCCCATGAATATAGCCATAGACTGAGTATAGCCTCGAATACAAAATATACGTAATACATATAACAGTACCATCATCCCAATTGATAATTGTCAAGAATTGGGAATTCTAAGGATATTGGGGCAGTTGCTGAGGCTGCTCCCTTGATATCCACACCCAAAAATGTTTGTTGAGGGGACTATTGCGGTACTAAATAAATCATAAAAGACTTTGTTATAAAAAAATTACAAGTAATTTAATAAGGACAAAAAAATGAAATCCATCAAAACTTTCATATTGCTAAAATCATATACACCACAATTTAATAAACTACCGACGGGTAAGCCCGTAAGGTTTCTATTGAAGAGGGGTACAGAAACGTTTCCTCTACCGGTTTCGCGGCGAACCGCTTCTTCAGGAGGATAGTCTACAGAGTAAATAAAAATATTTGCAAATAATCAAATAGCAGCGAATCATATAATGACATAACAGAAGAGTTACAGTAATTTAAATAGCGAGGGGATCAGCTCACCCACAAAGGAGGAAGCAGTAGATCACAGGACCCATCGGTTTCCTCCCACGGCAGATGCGGGGGGTTGTAAAGGACTCTTCAAATTTAAACAGATATATATGATATGAGAGTTAAAGTGAGATGAGACATTAACCTATACACACCTAAAGAGCGATATATAGGTGAAAAGGGATGGAAAATAGACTGTGTATAGGGGCTGTAAAAAGAGCCTATAAAAAGGAAGTGCTTAATTGTGCATCCTAAGGTGTCCTACGCAAGCAAAAAATTACCAAAGAAATGTGGCCAAATTGGGAAGAAAAGGAAAAAGAAATGTGGAAAAGGGCAAACCACCACAAAAAATAGGGTAAAAAGGATATAAGTGAAACAAGTGTGAAAGTAAAAGCCAAACATACCGTTTGTGCTATATTATCCAGTGCACACCACCCATGTTCATAGAGGGAGATCGAACAGGGCAACACCATAGTAGCCAAGGAATACAAATGTATAGTGTGCAGGGCAGGTATCACCTACTATATATATAATACACTCCCCAAAGGGAGGAACTGGTAAGCATGTATGCACAGGTTGCTGTTGTAGATGGACACCACAGGTGTATTGCAGGTTAGCACACCAGGTAATCATGATAATTAATATGGTAATTCATTAGCCAGGAAACAAACATGAACCTGGGTATTGATCGCCATCTGTGGGGGTACACACAGAGCAATCACTTTAAGCACATATGAAAAAAGGCATAAAGTAAGATAAGACCAGGAGACCTAGGGTACTAGAGGTCCTAGTCATCGGGTACAAAAACAGCAATACTCTAACCTGTATAGACATGTCCAACAGCGCAACCCGGCATGTGGAGTCCTGAAAACTGCTCAACAGTGGTCTAACACAGACCACTATTTAAGCCCCCAACCCTTCCGGCATCAGCGTACGCCGCTAAACGGCGGCGTCTGATGTCACGGGGGTCCGCCCACCCACACCGCGCACTCGCACGGCCATGCAACCATCGCGCACGCTGATGCGGACGCACTGTGCATGGATGTGCGCACAGCGCATGTGCGCGCCGGAGGGGCCCATGGACCAAAAGGTCCGGGCGCATCCAGCACAAGAAGGACCCAAAATAAGGGACCCACCAGGGCGAGCGCACATCTGCCAGACAGGAGAACACAACAAAGGATCCAAGAAAAGACCCAAGCTTCCCCCTGGGGGGAGCGGATCTCCTTTACAGCAACACTATTCACAAAATACAAAAATAATATATAAACAATAATACTACAAACATCGTATAATCAAGGTAATAATGTAATAAACAAAGCATGGGAACAACCATACTTCAGTGTCACCAACGGCATAAGGAATGACAATCCCACTAGCTATCGTGGTGAAAAAAATATAGCACAAACGGTATGTTTGGCTTTTACTTTCACACTTGTTTCACTTATATCCTTTTTACCCTATTTTTTGTGGTGGTTTGCCCTTTTCCACATTTCTTTTTCCTTTTCTTCCCAATTTGGCCACATTTCTTTGGTAATTTTTTGCTTGCGTAGGACACCTTAGGATGCACAATTAAGCACTTCCTTTTTATAGGCTCTTTTTACAGCCCCTATACACAGTCTATTTTCCATCCCTTTTCACCTATATATCGCTCTTTAGGTGTGTATAGGTTAATGTCTCATCTCACTTTAACTCTCATATCATATATATCTGTTTAAATTTGAAGAGTCCTTTACAACCCCCCGCATCTGCCGTGGGAGGAAACCGATGGGTCCTGTGATCTACTGCTTCCTCCTTTGTGGGTGAGCTGATCCCCTCGCTATTTAAATTACTGTAACTCTTCTGTTATGTCATTATATGATTCGCTGCTATTTGATTATTTGCAAATATTTTTATTTACTCTGTAGACTATCCTCCTGAAGAAGCGGTTCGCCGCGAAACCGGTAGAGGAAACGTTTCTGTACCCCTCTTCAATAGAAACCTTACGGGCTTACCCGTCGGTAGTTTATTAAATTGTGGTGTATATGATTTTAGCAATATGAAAGTTTTGATGGATTTCATTTTTTTGTCCTTATTAAATTACTTGTAATTTTTTTATAACAAAGTCTTTTATGATTTATTTAGTACCGCAATAGTCCCCTCAACAAACATTTTTGGGTGTGGATATCAAGGGAGCAGCCTCAGCAACTGCCCCAATATCCTTAGAATTCCCAATTCTTGACAATTATCAATTGGGATGATGGTACTGTTATATGTATTACGTATATTTTGTATTCGAGGCTATACTCAGTCTATGGCTATATTCATGGGGTGGATAATACACCCAGGGTGGATAACACACCCGTTTTTTAGAGGCACCAACCTCTGAACAGCAACAGTGGTGGGTATCTCTTTTGAGTGCCTCTATTTTTTGTATCTAGATATACATTACTTTACTTTATTTATTTTTTCACCACGATAGCTAGTGGGATTGTCATTCCTTATGCCGTTGGTGACACTGAAGTATGGTTGTTCCCATGCTTTGTTTATTACATTATTACCTTGATTATACGATGTTTGTAGTATTATTGTTTATATATTATTTTTGTATTTTGTGAATAGTGTTGCTGTAAAGGAGATCCGCTCCCCCCAGGGGGAAGCTTGGGTCTTTTCTTGGATCCTTTGTTGTGTTCTCCTGTCTGGCAGATGTGCGCTCGCCCTGGTGGGTCCCTTATTTTGGGTCCTTCTTGTGCTGGATGCGCCCGGACCTTTTGGTCCATGGGCCCCTCCGGCGCGCACATGCGCTGTGCGCACATCCATGCACAGTGCGTCCGCATCAGCGTGCGCGATGGTTGCATGGCCGTGCGAGTGCGCGGTGTGGGTGGGCGGACCCCCGTGACATCAGACGCCGCCGTTTAGCGGCGTACGCTGATGCCGGAAGGGTTGGGGGCTTAAATAGTGGTCTGTGTTAGACCACTGTTGAGCAGTTTTCAGGACTCCACATGCCGGGTTGCGCTGTTGGACATGTCTATACAGGTTAGAGTATTGCTGTTTTTGTACCCGATGACTAGGACCTCTAGTACCCTAGGTCTCCTGGTCTTATCTTACTTTATGCCTTTTTTCATATGTGCTTAAAGTGATTGCTCTGTGTGTACCCCCACAGATGGCGATCAATACCCAGGTTCATGTTTGTTTCCTGGCTAATGAATTACCATATTAATTATCATGATTACCTGGTGTGCTAACCTGCAATACACCTGTGGTGTCCATCTACAACAGCAACCTGTGCATACATGCTTACCAGTTCCTCCCTTTGGGGAGTGTATTATATATATAGTAGGTGATACCTGCCCTGCACACTATACATTTGTATTCCTTGGCTACTATGGTGTTGCCCTGTTCGATCTCCCTCTATGAACATGGGTGGTGTGCACTGGATAATATAGCACAAACGGTATGTTTGGCTTTTACTTTCACACTTGTTTCACTTATATCCTTTTTACCCTATTTTTTGTGGTGGTTTGCCCTTTTCCACATTTCTTTTTCCTTTTCTTCCCAATTTGGCCACATTTCTTTGGTAATTTTTTGCTTGCGTAGGACACCTTAGGATGCACAATTAAGCACTTCCTTTTTATAGGCTCTTTTTACAGCCCCTATACACAGTCTATTTTCCATCCCTTTTCACCTATATATCGCTCTTTAGGTGTGTATAGGTTAATGTCTCATCTCACTTTAACTCTCATATCATATATATCTGTTTAAATTTGAAGAGTCCTTTACAACCCCCCGCATCTGCCGTGGGAGGAAACCGATGGGTCCTGTGATCTACTGCTTCCTCCTTTGTGGGTGAGCTGATCCCCTCGCTATTTAAATTACTGTAACTCTTCTGTTATGTCATTATATGATTCGCTGCTATTTGATTATTTGCAAATATTTTTATTTACTCTGTAGACTATCCTCCTGAAGAAGCGGTTCGCCGCGAAACCGGTAGAGGAAACGTTTCTGTACCCCTCTTCAATAGAAACCTTACGGGCTTACCCGTCGGTAGTTTATTAAATTGTGGTGTATATGATTTTAGCAATATGAAAGTTTTGATGGATTTCATTTTTTTGTCCTTATTAAATTACTTGTAATTTTTTTATAACAAAGTCTTTTATGATTTATTTAGTACCGCAATAGTCCCCTCAACAAACATTTTTGGGTGTGGATATCAAGGGAGCAGCCTCAGCAACTGCCCCAATATCCTTAGAATTCCCAATTCTTGACAATTATCAATTGGGATGATGGTACTGTTATATGTATTACGTATATTTTGTATTCGAGGCTATACTCAGTCTATGGTTACTAAGATACTTAGTGTTTCTTTGTCTTAAATTTAATATTTGGTTAAAGGCCAGGCACATCCCAGGGAAGGAGAATTAAATTGCGGATGCATTATCTCGATTTCAGGTATACAGATTTCACCAACTCCTGCAGAATGCGGACAAGGAAGGTAATGTGTGTCCAGAAAATCTGTGGAGCCTAATTTAAAGGGTCTTACAAATGCAATAAGACACTGTGTGGCAGAAAATACATGAGTTGAGTACTCAACCTCATGGAATAGGTGGTGTAATTTTGCTATGGAAATGGATATACAATTTGAGTCACGTTTCCAAAATCATGGCGGGTTTATCTTTTTTCTTCAAATTAAAAATATTTTAAATTAAAAAATTACGGCTATATTATTTAATACTGCATTTGTACTAGCCTTTTTGGGGCTCTCAGAATATCTGAGTTGCTGCCAAAAAAAGTCATGCTGGGTTTACTAAAAAAGAATGTGATTGTCTCGGTCAAATTGTTCATCCCTGTGTCAAAAAACAAATAGGTTAGGAAAAGGCATTTGGGTACCTTTAAGTCGATGTGGAGATGAGGATATATGTCCAGTTAGAGTCATAAATGGTTACCCGGCAGTTAGGCCAATAGGAGAGGGGAATTTTTTTTTTTTTGGTTGATGTTGATGGGTCCCCTCTTACTCAGTATCAATTCAATTACATATTAAAGGCTTGCTTGAGAAAATGGAATTTGCATCAATTTAAGTTTATTTCTCATTCTTTCAGGATCGGGGCAGCTACGGAAGCTGCTAGGATGGGATTGGATGATGCAATAATCAAAAGGTTGGGGAGATGGGAATCTCAACGTTTTCAGATTTATGTCAGACCTGAACTTTTTCTTTAAATTCTAGGTAATAGAAGATATGTTTGTATCCTGAGCCACTCTTTTGTATACTGGGCTAATAAAAGAGCCAAGAAACACTGCTATATGTCCAATTTGTCTATGGATCCTGGAGAAATTTCATGAATTTCCAGAATTTTCTGGAAAGTAATTAGAGGTCTTAAATTGGGCTAATTTATTTATTTATTTATTTCTTTATTTTTATGTCTCTAGATTGATTGAGTCATGGCCAGTTCCGGATGCATTAGCAGTACACCTAGGGGGAAATGATGTGGGAAAAGTTAGAACTCTGGACCTCATGTCGTTGTTTAGACGTGATCTAATTAATGTTAAGTTATCTTTTCCGAATACCAGAATTATCTTTTCGGAGATAATCCCTCGGCTAGTATGGCTCCAAGAAGTTCATTTAAAATTTTTTAAAGAAAATTAGGAAGAGATTGAACAGGTTTATGGAAAAATTTATGCTGCGCATTTGGTTAAAAGATTTCGGTATGCTCGAGTCCTTTAAGACTGAGCTGTTTTGAAGTTGATCGTTTGCAATATAAGAATTTTATGATGCAATAAAATTATCTGAATATGGTTATTATTTATGCGCATTGGAGGTTTCCTCATATAGACACATTAATATAGAGGGTGGTTTCCCTTGATTATATAGAGCAGATGGAGTTCACCTGTCCAATATAGGTTTAGATATATTTAATGTAGGATTGCAAAACTGCATTGAATTGGCCGTGGTTGTGGGGTAGGCCGGGCTTGAAATTCTCAAACCCGGCATGTGGGGACTTTGGTTAAAAGATTTATGTATGCTCGAGTCCTTTAAGACTGAGCTGTTTTGAAGTTGATCGTTTGAAATATAAGAATTTTATGATGCAATAAAATTATCAGAATATGGTTATTATTTATTTATTGATTTGAATATACCAATAAATGTGCAGCGGCCAATTCTTTGCCAATAAGTGTGTTGAGTTATTATTTAAATAGGCTATATAAGTTTTGGTATTCGGGGAGGGTAGGTGCGGCCTGCATTCCCATGAAATAGGAGGGCTTAAGGCTTTGAGCCCGACAGCATGGGCATGCGGTCCCCCCTCCCTTTATTAATAAGAGAATAGAATAAATTATGTAAATATTTCGGGCTATATACAGGTTAATGTATTTGGGTTAATGTCCCTTTAAGAGAATGGCAAATTGGGCTGGGGGCGGGGTTAAGGGTTGCAAGGCTATTGGTGATATCCCAAATGGTCATGTGACCTATGGGGAATGTTCTGGAAAGGGGCTTATTATATATAGGAATCTCTCACAGGTGCACTCACACCTGTTCCCAGCCAGGCAGTGAAGGTGCAACAAGCTTCCCATCCCCCCTTCCCTTGTCGCTAAGCACGTTTATGTGGTCTGTCACCCTACGTGATGTAGGGGGGACTTTGGTTAAAATATTTATGTATGCTCGAGTCCTTTAAGACTAAGCTGTTTTGAAGTTGATCGTTTGAAATATAAGAATTTTATGATGCAATAAAATTATCAGAATATGGTTATTATTTATTTATTGATTTGAATATACCAATAAATGTGCAGCGTCCAATTCTTTGCCAATAAGTGTGTTGAGTTATTATTTAAATAGGCTATATAAGTTTTGGTATTCGGGGAGGGTAGGTGCGGCCTGCATTCCCATGTGTCCCCTAACAGCCAATATGTGCTACTCAAACTACAGGCGCGTGTAGTGTGTCCTCTCCTGGCTCCAGTTTAGCTTAGAATGGCCGCTCTAGGCTGTTCAAACTAGACACATGTGGAGTGTGTGCTCTTTTTCTCTAGCTGTGCTCTGCATGGTTAGGGTGTAGTGGAAAATACCACAAAAAAGTTTACTAATCATATTAATATTTTTTATTATATCGGATATACTTTTTATTGTTCTTTTATGAGGTAATGTCTCCTGCCTGCTTGCTTTCTGCACCTGCCACCCTTCCCACATTTGGCCCTTCCTGACACCTCCTGGTCCCCCAACTATGACATTCCAGTACATTTTGTTCCATTCACTATTTTGGCCCCTGAAACTTCTTCACTGACCCCTTCACACTTTAACCCCTGCTCCCCCCAACTCCTGCACCCTAGTATCTCCTACCTCTGCCTCTAATTGAATCCCCCTGACTTCTCCATCCTTACCCTGCACGAACCTTAACACCACTGGTGCTTTTAGGGTGGTGATCCCAACCTGGCTGCCTGCCAGCTCAATCCCACCAATTACACTGGGAAAGCCCACCTAACAACCCCATGAAATCATTCCCCACATTTATTACCTTTTGTATCACCACCTCCTCCCTTTAGAATGTAAGCTCCTTGTACCTTCTGTATTGAACTGTACTATAAATGTGCTGTCCCCGTCTACATTGTAAAGCGCTGCTTAAACTGTTGGCACTATATAAATCGTGTATAATAATAATGAGTGGAACTTCACTGTCAGTGTGACAGCTGCCACTGTTTGTATCAAGAAACTGACAGCAGCCAACCTACCAATTGTGTAATGTGTGCTGCAATAAAACCCATCCCTTATCAATATATCATATTTTCCAAGGTTGATCAATGATGTTGTGGTACGATAAAACACATGTGCATTGTGCATCAAATTAAAGGGCACCACAAAGCACCATATCTCATTTTGTGCATTACCAAGTGTTACTGCAATGCAAAAGAGTTTGCCTGGAGTTTCACTTTAATCACGTTTTTGGATATGTAAGAATTTTGTGTGTGTGTGGTTTTTTTAAACTAGAGACCAGTTTTTTACTAAATGGCAATGAGGGTACAGTCTGCAAACTTACAATTAGCCCTCCTACGCAATGCAGTCATTATCATTGTTTTTAAATAGTGACTAGTGAAAAACACAGCATGGCATTGTTAATTGTGACACTGACTGTGTGTATTTTTGTTCCAGTTTTTTCATAACAAGAGGTGTGTGTGCTGCCCTGTGACCACTGGGAACTCAGTGCCCTGTCTGTGGTTTCAAGACATCTTATTATGACTGCTGCCATTCACATCACATTGCCTAGTCCTGTCAGGCCACTGGCAATGCAGATTGTGTAGTATTTCTTACTAGCATATCAATGGAATGAATTTATCAATAATATCCCCAAATACAATTTTCCGTCTGCTGTTGGATAAATAGTATCTCTATTGTATAATGTGCTCATAGGTGGAGTATTTCTATGTATATTTCTTTGTATTTCTATGTATTTCTGATGATTATGTTTCCTTTATTTAAATTTTTCTAGACAGGTAGCAAATCTTATCATTTTTGTGTTAATGTTTTGGGCTGGTCTCACACTTATGTGAATTGGATGTGGGTTTCGCCACATCCAATTCGCATGACAGGAGAGTGTGACCTGCTTTCAATGGAGGCGGTTCACATAACTCTGTGGCGGCTGCGGTCCGCATTTGGGAAGGGCTCTGTGTGTCTTTGGTTCCAATTCAGGTGTGAAGTCCGCCAAAAATTCAGACCTGATTCACACCTGAATCGGTGAACGGGGACCCCCTGCTGTGAGCCGTAGGCGCAGCATGTGTGAACCTGGCCTAAAGGTATTTGTCATTAAAAGATAGATTTAATAACACAGCTGACTGTGTAGTTTTTGGTATATTCACTATTTATTTTTTGGAGAACAGTTAGAGCCTCTTTTAGGTTTTTAGGTCTCTTTCAAATGGATGGTCGGGAGGCAGTACAAAATGGGCAGCTGAGCTGTGGTTTTACCACCCCCCCAGCCACCCACCTGAACAGTAAAATAACATCTGGACAGAGCTGTACACATGCTGTGTCCGCTATGCCCTCAGAAATGAGATCCAAATGTGGAGTGCGAAAGAGTCCTTACTGTTTCTGTTTGGGAGATTTTCATTCCATTTCTGTCATGATAGGAGGCTATATGAAATATCTAAACCTGGGCACCAAAAACCCTTTTTTTAGTAGAAAGAGGAATTGCTAGAACCGAAAATGTTTTTATTGCTGTCCATTTATTCCTTTCCTAGGGATAACTGCGCCCCCCCACCCAAGTGCTGAGGACTACAGCGGGAATGTCTTTGACAGGAAGCGACGCAGGGTATCTTTCAGCCTATGAGGGGCAGTTGCTTTGGTAACAGACCACAGCGCTGCGTGGAGCTCAGCTATGACTTATACCAGTGTTACCTTTTTCAGTCAAGGCACCGTTAAAAACCATGCATAATTTCTAGGCGCCCCATTCTAAAATGTGGAAAACAAAACAAATAGCTTTACATAACGCAGCAACATGCACACACGTAGGACAATCAACGTTTATTCTTCCAAAGCAAATACGCATTGGCACACTGGTACTCACTAGTATTCCAATGTTCATCTGCCTCACTCGGCTTTTGTGACCCCAGTGCTGATGAAAAGGGGCAGAGGAGGGGCAAACAAAAATGCCATGCAGTCGCTTAATGCCGTTTTATCAACCAGTGACATCATTAGTTGTTATGATGTCAGCAGCTAGAAGATTGTAATGGTGCGTAATGAAAACCTGTGGCTTTGTGTAACTAATAGTCTGGCCTAATCCACCCACTGGCTTGTATACAATTTTTGGGCAATGTAGGCATTTTCGATTAAGTGGTTTTAGTGTTGCGCAAATGGGGGAATACAAGGAAGGAGGGGAGAGGGAGGGGGGGGGAAAGGGGGGAGAAAGAGAGGGAAGGAGAAAAGAAAAAGGGTAAGGGGAAGAAAGGGCAGGGAGGGGGAAGGGGAACAGATGAGTATGCAGGTAAAGGATAAAAGGGTAAAGGTCAAAAAGTGCTAGTGTAAAATTATATGTGTCTGGGTGTGCACAAATCCTTGTTCGGTACGTGCTAAACTAAAATAAATGTTAGAGAGTGGCAATCAAATATAGATTCTGATAGAGTGCCATACAAATAAAAACTCACAGTAATGGATGAATGCCTGAAACAATAGACATACAAATCGTGGGTGCTATGCAAAACTGCAATAAAATATGCTGACAATAAATGAATATATAACTTAAGGTGATAGTCCAAAATATATGGCTAAAAGTGTACAGTGAGAATAATCACATAAGCACAATCCCATGTGACATGCCAAGTGGAAAAAACACAGATATCAATCAATCCAATATAACAAAATGCATGTTCCATGCGGTGTTTATAAAGTGCCAAGTGAAAAAAAAAAATACAGATAACAATCAATCCAATATAACAAAATGCATGTTCCATGCATGTGTTTATAAAGTGCAAATAGTGCTAGCAGCAAAAAAACGTTACAACACAGGTGAAATGATAAACACATAAAAATAAGGTGCTGGTAATCAGTCTGGGATATTCAGTCCTGTGGACGTGCTGTGTTCTAAGGGGAAGCACTAGCTTTGAACTTCAGTGATCCATGCAGGCATACATGTGCAGTGACTTAATCCTCCTATTTATCCAATACGTGGATGGATGTGCCCTTACCTCACGGCTGTGAGGTTACAGCCTTAATAGTATAGGTGGGTAACTGGCTCCTGTTCCTGATATAGGTATGCCTCACGGCTGTGAGGTTACAGCCTTAATAGTATAGGTGGGTAACTGGCTCCTGTTCCTGGGATAGGTATGCCTCACAAGATAAAGAGATAATGACCCATAGTGTAGTAGTTTCAACCAATTGAATTTTATTTAAATATAGTGACAGGGTACTCACATTCTGAGTGAATAAAAACTGCAGTAATAGAGCAACAAGCAGAGTAACGAACGGTGCGTTCCAATGTCCTTCCTAGTGTCTCTCTCACTTCCTTCCAACGAAGTTATTGCCATAAAAAGTATTTGGGGACCCTGGTTCTGCCCCAAGGGGACATGTATCAATGCAAAAAAAAGTTTTAAAAACTGACTTTTTTTGGGGAGCAGTGATTTTAATAATGCACAAAGTGAAACAATAAAAATTGAATATTCCTTTAACCACTTAAGAACCGGGCCTCTTTTTTAAATGTGTTGTTTACAAGTTAACACAGTTATTTTTGCTAGAAAATTACTTACAACCATTTCACACTGTGTTGCCCATAGTGTCGGTGGTAAAACGGCGCTATTTTTAGTGTTGTTTTACCGTTGGATTTGCGGCACATTTCGGCCACTAGTGCTTTTAACCCCTGCTAGTGGCCGAGAAAGGGTTAAAACTGTCCGCAATGTGCCGCAATAGCGCAGTTTTGCTGGCGGTATAGCCGAGCTGCCCCATTGATTTCAATGGGCAGGAGCCGTGGAGGAGCGGAAAACACCGCTCCTTCACTGCTCCAAAGAATCTGCTGGCAAGACTTTTCCCGATGCCCTGCCAGCGCACCACTCCAGTGTGAAAGCACTCGGGCTTTCACACTGGAGAAAAATAAAGTGAAAAATCAACCAGCGCTAGAAACACAACAAATACAGTGAAAAAAATATAAAAATGCAGCTAGAATACTGTAGGTCAAATTACCAAATCCCACATCTCAAAATTAAAAAATATCAGTACAGCGCAAATACAAAATAATACAATAAATATCATAAAGTGAAAAAATGAAAAGTCCATATAGTGAAAGAGAAGTTCAGAAAGAGTCCACTTGTGTAATGTATCTTCAATCAATATATCAAGTGACGATGTGATCCCTTCACCATTGAGCAAGTTGAACTCTCACCTCAACAAGTGGACCTCTGATAAATCAGATAGGTCAAAAACGCATGTTCCCATCAAGGGTAGATCATAAGGTTACAGCAGACCAAGCGGAAGCATTTCCAGGTAAGGTTCTCCTCTGTATCATCAGATCAATGTGATATCATATATGAAAAAGAACAGGCAAATCTAGTGCTCTCCGTTGATGTAAATTTATTAAACAAATAGATAAAAGACAAATACCACTCACATTTGAAAGCACTGATCTCCAGTGCTGAGTGCTCAGATAAAAAGTACCATGTATGGATCAGTGTGTCAGCTGGCGGATGACGTCACGACGCAGGTCACGTGGTCCGTACGCGTTGCGTCCCAGAAAGTAGGCGGGACTTCATCAGCGGTGACGGAATGACGTCGGACGGCCGCTTTTATACCAACACACCATTAAAGAACCAATAGCAAGCGGAGTTATGCGCAAGACAGATACCGTAGACAGCACGTATCAAACGTGACACCGGAACATAGATCTGCGCTCACTCCAAACACAGGAAGGAGAGAGAAAGCATCAAAAAATATATATGCTATGGAGACATTAAAACCAAACCAGAGAGAAGCGAAATAATAATCTGCTAATTGGCAACAAGATACAATCCTCTAATTATTCTCACATAAACTATGTAGAGACAGAAAAAGGATATTGCCTAAAAAAACAGTACAATATAATCCCCTGGTAAGTCAAAAATAAAAATCTAATAAATATACCCGCAATGCCGCTGACGTCATCAGAAAGCTACACTGATCCACACATGGATTAATAACAATAAGTACCAAAATATAAATCAGAGCTAAAAATGGAAATAAAAATAAAAATAAAAATAAAAATAAAATAAATATTAAAAATAAAAGTAAATATAAAAATAATAAAATTAAATAAGAATAAAATACAAATACAAGTATGAAAAGGAAAAGATTCTAATGCAATGAAAATAATTCAATTATCTGTCCGAAATGAAACAATTTAAATCAAAATCCACGTTTAGACCTCTCGGGGCAAGAACCCTTGTTTCATGGATCCAATAAGATTCACGTTTGCTTAATTGGTGTATGAAGTTACCTCCACGCCAATGTTTGGTTACCTTCTCAATCCCCCAAAAACTTAAACCTCTGGGATTCTGAGAGTGCACCAATTTGAAATGGCGAGACACATTGTGGGTCTTAAGACCCTTTTTGATATTATTTACGTGTTCACCCAACCTCACGTGTAGGGGTCTGGAGGTTCTACCAATATATTGGAGACCACATTCACATTGTAACATATATACCACCCCTATGGTAGAGCAGGTAATAAGTTTATCGATCTTATATTCCTTATTGTTACTTGTAGCTATAAAAGATTTTCTCCTTTTTACATTGCATCTAGAATGTCTGCATGCCGTACATCTACCGCACGCATAGAAGCCGGATAAGAAAGAGAAAAGTCTACTTTCTGTTTGTACAGACACGCATAGAAGCTTTCTTATCCGGCTTCTATGCGTGCGGTAGATGTACGGCATGCAGACATTCTAGATGCAATGTAAAAAGGAGAAAATCTTTTATAGCTACAAGTAACAATAAGGAATATAAGATCGATAAACTTATTGCCTGCTCTACCATAGGGGTGGTATATATGTTACAATGTGAATGTGGTCTCCAATATATTGGTAGAACCTCCAGACCCCTACACGTGAGGTTGGGTGAACACGTAAATAATATCAAAAAGGGTCTTAAGACCCACAATGTGTCTCGCCATTTCAAATTGGTGCACTCTCAGAATCCCAGAGGTTTAAGTTTTTGGGGGATTGAGAAGGTAACCAAACATTGGCGTGGAGGTAACTTCATACGCCAATTAAGCAAACGTGAATCTTATTGGATCCATGAAACAAGGGTTCTTGCCCCGAGAGGTCTAAACGTGGATTTTGATTTAAATTGTTTCATTTCGGACAGATAATTGAATTATTTTCATTGCATTAGAATCTTTTCCTTTTCATACTTGTATTTGTATTTTATTCTTATTTAATTTTATTATTTTTATATTTACTTTTATTTTTAATATTTATTTTATTTTTATTTTTATTTTTATTTTTATTTCCATTTTTAGCTCTGATTTATATTTTGGTACTTATTGTTATTAATCCATGTGTGGATCAGTGTAGCTTTCTGATGACGTCAGCGGCATTGCGGGTATATTTATTAGATTTTTATTTTTGACTTACCAGGGGATTATATTGTACTGTTTTTTTAGGCAATATCCTTTTTCTGTCTCTACATAGTTTATGTGAGAATAATTAGAGGATTGTATCTTGTTGCCAATTAGCAGATTATTATTTCGCTTCTCTCTGGTTTGGTTTTAATGTCTCCATAGCATATATATTTTTTGATGCTTTCTCTCTCCTTCCTGTGTTTGGAGTGAGCGCAGATCTATGTTCCGGTGTCACGTTTGATACGTGCTGTCTACGGTATCTGTCTTGCGCATAACTCCGCTTGCTATTGGTTCTTTAATGGTGTGTTGGTATAAAAGCGGCCGTCCGACGTCATTCCGTCACCGCTGATGAAGTCCCGCCTACTTTCTGGGACGCAACGCGTACGGACCACGTGACCTGCGTCGTGACGTCATCCGCCAGCTGACACACTGATCCATACATGGTACTTTTTATCTGAGCACTCAGCACTGGAGATCAGTGCTTTCAAATGTGAGTGGTATTTGTCTTTTATCTATTTGTTTAATAAATTTACATCAACGGAGAGCACTAGATTTGCCTGTTCTTTTTCATATATGATATCACATTGATCTGATGATACGGAGGAGAACCTTACCTGGAAATGCTTCCGCTTGGTCTGCTGTAACCTTATGATCTACCCTTGATGGGAACATGCGTTTTTGACCTATCTGATTTATCAGAGGTCCACTTGTTGAGGTGAGAGTTCAACTTGCTCAATGGTGAAGGGATCACATCGTCACTTGATATATTGATTGAAGATACATTACACAAGTGGACTCTTTCTGAACTTCTCTTTCACTATATGGACTTTTCATTTTTTCACTTTATGATATTTATTGTATTATTTTGTATTTGCGCTGTACTGATATTTTTTAATTTCACACTGGAGACAATGGAGCAGCTGTTTGAGGGCAGATTGCAGGCACTATTTTTAATGCTATAGCACCTGCAAAACGCCCTCACTGTAAAAGGGGTCTTGGATCCCCCAAAAATTATACATTTTTTCCAACACCCTAAAGAATAAAATGGTGGTTGTTGCAATACTTTCTGTCACACCGTATTTGCGAAGTGGTCTTACATAAAATAAGACAACAGTAAAGTTAGCCCAATTTTTTTATATTGTGAACGATAATGTTATGCCAAGTAAATTGATACTCAACATTTCACGCTTCAAAATTTCGCCCGCTCATGGAATGGCGACAAACTTTTACCATTAAGAATCTCCATAGGCAACATTTAAAAAATTCTACAGGTTGCAAGTTTTGCGTTACAGAGGAGGTCTAGTACTAGAATTATTGCTCTCGCTCTACCGATTGTAGTGATACCTCACATGTGTGGTGTGAACACCGTTTTAATATGCGGGCGCTCCTCACAGATGCGTTCACTTCTGCAAGCGAGATCTGGGGTCAAAAAGACATCAGATCTCATATTTATACTAAAATGCAATAAAAAATAAATTGTCATTTAGCTTTAAGAGCTATGGGCGGTAGTGACATTTTGATGTCGCTTCTGCCCTGCAATGTCATGGAGACAGGTGGGGGCCATCTACCCTTCACTTGTCTCCATGCACAGTCACGGGAAGGATCCGATTGCCTCCACCGCTGCAGACGGCTCCGGTAAGCGTCGGAGGGCAACGGATCATGGTGGGAGGGGGATAACCCTCTCCCGCCATCGATAAAAGTAATCTTGCGGTGAATCCGCTGCAGAGACCACTTTTATCTTATAGTGGACCACCGGCCAAACACAACGATACCAGGGTTATGGCAGCTATCTTCTGCCATAACAACGATATCCTTCCTCAAAGTGAGGATGTATATCGGCGTGCGACGGTCCAGAAGTGGTTAACCACTTCAGCCCCGGAGGATTTGGCTGGCCAAAGACCAGAGCACTTTTTGCGATTCGGCACTGCGTCATTTTAACTGACAATTGCGCGGTCATGCGACGTGGCTCCCAAACAAAATTGACGTCCTTTTTTCCCCACAAATAGAGCTTTCTTTTGGTGGTATTTGATCACCTCTGCAATTTTTTTGTTTTTTGCGATATAAAGGAAGGATCCGATTGCCTCCACCGCAACCAACGGCTCCAGTAAGCGGCGGAGGGCACAGGATCATGGCGAGAGGGCGGTGCCCCTCTCCCGCCGCCGATAAAAGTGATCTTGTGGTGAATCTGCTGCAGAGACCACTTTTATCTTGTAGCGGACCACCAGTCAAAAACGGCGATACCGGGGTTATGGCAGCTATCTGCTGTCATAACAACGATATCCTTCCTCAAAGTGAGGACGTATATCGGCGCGTGGTGGTCCGGAAGTGGTTAACCACTTCAGCCCAGAAGGATTTGGCTGGCCAAAGACCAGAGCACTTTTTGCGATTCGGCACTGCGTCACTTTAAATTACAATTGCGCGGTCGTCCTTTTTCCCCCACAAATAGAGCTTTCTTTTGGTGGTATTTGATCACCTCTGCGATTTTTTTTTGCGATATAAACAAAAAAATCACAATAAGCGTGTATTGATTGGTTTGCGAAATATGACAATTTTATTATAATTTTTTTTACTAGTAATAGCGGCAATCAGTGGTTTTTATTGTGACTGCGACATTACGGCGGACACATCGGACACTTTTGGCGCTATTTTGGAACTATTCACATTTTTACAGCGATCAGTGTGATTAAAAATGCATTGATTACTATGTAAATGTGACTGGCAGTGAAGAGGTTATGCTTGTTTACATTAGCATCTACGCGTTCTTCCTCTCCGTGAGGAGATCACGGGTATGCCCGAGGAAATCGAGTCCACAGGACCTGCTGTCAGACTCACGGAGCTTGCGGCGGACACGCGTGAGCGCCCGCTAGCCAAGCCTCGTGAGATCACGTAAATAACGTGATTTTGCGCAGCAGAGCCAATCTGCTGCAATAAAACTGTGGCAGATGGTCCACAAGTGGTTAAATATTGTGCCGTGGGGGGGTCCTTAGTATGCCTGTAAAGTAGCATATCTTTCTCATGTTTATAACAGTGCCACCGCAAAATTACATTTCTAAAGGAAAAAAAATTAATACAAAACTGCTTGCGGCTGTAATGTATCGTGAGATCCCGGCAATATAGATAAAAATACCAAAAATTCTAAAAAATGGCGTGGATGTCCCCCCTAAAATCCACACCAGGCCCTTCAGATTTGGTATGAATATTAAGGGGAACCCCACACCCACATTTTTTTTTAAATGTTGTGGTGGGTCCCCCAGGCACTATATATTCTGAACAGCAGTACATATACTATACGGCTTGCCCTATATACTCTTCAGAAAATTGGGCCTTAGGTGTTGGTGGTACCAGAACAATGTAAGCCCTCACAGTTACTCTTGTTGGGCGCAGGAACGGGCCCTGCTGTGAAATATTATATCAAGAATTGTAAATACATGCTCCTGTTAAACAGGGGCAGAACAATTGGGCCTTTAGTGGTGGTGCCCTTAACCCCTATCTCCAACACTAACACTGGATTCCCTCTCCCCAATACTTACCCTCAAAGTAAACACTTATTACTAGTCAGCCCCTCACTATAACACTTAAAACAGAACAAAGGTGCATCTGAGCATCACAAACTGAAAATACCGTTTAATTCACTTTTAATATTCAATGCAAACTCACCCATCAATGTATGTATCCTTTATTTTGTTGAGAAATCACTTTGAAAAACACCTCCCTAGCATTTCTAGCCACGGCCATCTTGAGTAAGGGCACATGATTCATGTAGCATCTACTTCTTGGAAATCATCTGCCCTTAGCTTAGGCATGTGTAGCTGAGAATGCCCCTCCTCCAAAACCCCATATGAAAGAAAAAAAAAGGCCATAATGTATGACATCCTTTTGGCCTAGGCCAGAAACTAGAAATCAACTGAATAAATGTAAAAAAAAAAGTTTAATATAGTAAATATAATATACATTCCTTTCTATTTACGAATGCTAGCCCTAGCCTAACCTATTAGCTACATTAAACCCTACTCCAGACCTCTATTCTAATGTATACATCCTGCATCAGATTTAAAGAATATGTAAACCCAATATTTTATATTCCTGATGTGCTTCTGCTGTATCTTATTCTGTTTGTATTGCTTCCTTTGTGTAAAATTCAAAAACTGACCACACTAGGAAGGATGTTGGGAACCCAATATGCTCTCCTCCAATGAACAGATTTGTCCTGACTCCCCCCACTGCACAGCCTTTCACTGGGAAGACCAGTGTCCTGCTGTTTCTCATCCCCCAGCTCTAATGCAGCTGAGAACAAAGGGAATGTGATCATGTATAAAAAAAAAGAGAAAAAAGGGTTTTATAATTGTTTTTTTTATTCTATAGACACATGTCTTGCCTTTCATTTCTCTTTTAAACTGAATGGGTTGTTTTACAAGTTGAGGGGTTACAATCAGTTTAAAGATATAGTAAACTTTTAGAAAAAAAAAAATCTTCCTGCAAGATAAAGCTATGATGTGCTAGTATGCATCCTTCTTCCTTCCGGGTTTGCAGGCTGCGGGTGCTTAAATGGCCAAGCCATGATGACTTCACAGCCATGGCACAGAGCTCTGAAGGGACGGCACAGGTATGCCATTTCTTCAGAGCTCATGTGCCGGTGATGTCACAGTGCTGCTCACTAGAATATCCTCTTAACGGTGCACGTTTAGGAGATATTCATTTAACCTACAGGTAAGCTTTATTATAAGCTTACCTGTAGGTAAGGAAAAAAAAATTGAGTTTACCACCACTTTAAGCATTCCTGCGAGCCTGAAATCCTGGTAGCAGATCTGAAGTAGTTAATTGCAAAAATATTTCTCTCCTAGCACAATGCCAGAGGATGACTCTGCCTGAAACGAATTTTCTAGTTTTAGTAGATGCTGAAAAAATAAACCAATAATGGTCAAGGTGTTAAGAGCTCTATGTTTGAGGTCTCAGATCTGCACACCTACTACAAAATGTATATGGGGTCCTATTTTCTGTTCCATATTGAACTCATGTTTTGTTATATAGAATGGAACAGGAAGAGTAGAAACAACAGGCAAGAAAAGTGAGGCTTGAGGTTATGTAGGAACAGGGTTGTGAAAATGGCAGTGAGATTGATTTCCTGGAACCCTTATGAGATATAAGGAGACTGCATGACAACCCAAGGGGTTCAACCTATTTCTGAAATCACAATTTTAAATTGACTGTCATTTTGACTTGCGAAGTCTGGTAAATTGGAATTCCTATAAACCAATGTAAATACTTAATAAATGTCAGTAATAGTCTCCCCGAGAAAGCAGCAAGTTGCTGAATATAAGTATCAGAAACAGTGAAAGTTTTCATCTATGATATGATGAATGTTATACCTATTGACTCATATTATGTGGTGAAAGACATCCCACATAACACTTTCTTCAAAGCTCCCCACAATTGTTACTCAGAATACAAACACACTGACATTGCATCTCTTCCTGCATCACTTTGTTATGAAACGAAATTATCTGTAATGAGAAATGATTACCTGTTGATGTATTTGTAATAAAAATGGCTTTTTCCACACTTCTTTACTGGTAGAAATTTGCTTGTGGCTTGAGGTTTACCTTATATTACATATGAAAATTTACTGTAATTATTAATCATAAATCAAACTGACTAAAAGATGTGTAAGTGCAACTTACAAATACTGGATTAAGAAATACATAGTTTGATTGAAATGGTGTTTGCTAACTGCATCCCATTTGGGAGATTTACCTTAATTTCGGTCTCAGAGATACAACAGAAAATGACAAAGGCAAAAGAGGAGCAGATACCATGGTAAATTCAGTGATAGCATAGTTCCTAAATTGAGCCCTTAACACTTATGCCCCATACACACGGTCGGAAATTCCAACGGAAAAAGTCAGATCGGATTATATTGTTGGAAAATCCGATCATGTGCGGGTTCAGACTTTTTCTGCCGGAATTTCCAACGGAAAAAGTTTGAGAGCTGGATCTAAAATTTTCCGACAACAAAATCCGATCTGACTTTTTCCGATCGTGTGTAGAGAATTCCGACACACAAAGTGCCACGCATGCTCAGAACAAATTTGGAGACAAAAGCTATTAGCTACTGGCCTCTACGTAGTCCCATCGTACATGTATAATGTCACCTTGTTCTGAACGATCGGATTTTCTGACAACTTTGTGCGACCGTGTGTATGCAAGACAAGTTTCGCCCAAAATCCATCAGAAAAAATCAGACGGATTTTGTGATCGGAATGTCCGACCGTGTGTATGGGGCATTAGGCTGGCCATACATTATACAATTTTCTTTTACAACTTTCTTTTAGATGTACCAAAACCATATATTATAAGGTCAAACCTAAACACTCAATTTGTATGCACTCAGGCAGACCCTTGCACTACATACAGTGCCTTGCAAAAGTATTCACCCCTCTTGACTTTTTACCTATTGTGTTACATTACAGCCTTTAGGTCAATGTTTTTTTTAAATCTAAATTATATATGATGGATCAGAACACAATAGTCTAAGTTGGTGAAGTAAAAATAGAAAAATATATACATAAAACAATTTTTTAGAAATAAAAAACTGATAAATGGCATGTGCGTATGTATTCACCCCCTTTGTTATGAAGCCCATAAAAAGCTCTGGTGCAACCAATTACCTTCAGAAGTCACATAATTAGTGAAATGATCTCCGCCTCTGTGCAATGTAAGTGTCACATGAGCTGTCATTACATATACACACCTTTTTGAAAGGCCCCAGAGGCTGCAACACCTAAGCAAGAGGCACCACTAACCAAACACTGCCATGAAAACCAAGGAACTCTCCAAACAAGTAAGGGACAATGTTGTTGAGAAGTACAAGTAAGGGTTAGGTTATAAAAAATATCCAAATCTTTGTTGATGCCTAGGAGCACCATCAAATCTATCATAACCAAATGGAAAGAACATGGCACGAGACGGCCACACATCAAAATTCACGGACCGGGCAAGGAGGGCATTAATCAGAGAGGCAGCATAGAGACCTAAGGTAACCCTGGAGGAGCTGCAGAGTTCCACAGCAGAGACTGGAGTATCTGTACATAGGATGACAATAAGCTGTACACTCCATAAAGTTGGGCTTTATGGCAGAGTGGCCAGAAGAAAGACATTACTTTCAGCAAAAAACAAAATGGCAAATTTTGAGTTTGCGAAAAAAGGCATGTAGGAGACTGTCAAAATGTATAGAGGAAGGTGCTCTGGTCTAATGAGACTAAAATTTAACTTTTTGGCCATCAAAGAAAACACTATGTCTGGCGCAAACCCAACACATCACATCACCCAAAGAACACCATACCCACAGTGAAACATGGTGGTGGCAGCATCATGCTGTGGTGATGTTTTTCAGCATTCAAGACTGGGAAATTGGTCAGAGTTGAGGGAAAGATGGATGGTGCTAAATACAGGGATATTCTTGAGCAAAACCTGTACCACACTGTGTGTGATTTGAGGCTAGGACAGAGGTTCACCTTCCAGCAGGACAATGACCCCAAACACACTGCTAAAGCAACACTTGGGTGATATAAGGGGAAACATGTAAATGTGTTGGAATGGCCTAGTCAAAGCCCAGACCTCAATCCAATAGAAAAGCTGTGGTCAGACTTAAAGATTGCTGTTCACAAGCGAAGGCCATCCAACTTGAAGGAGCTGGAGCAGTTTTGCAAGGAGGAATGGGCAGAAATCCCAGTGGTAAGATGTGGCAAGCTCATAGAGACTTATCCAAAGTGACTTGGAGCTGTGATAGCTGCAAAAGGTGGCTCTACAAAGTATTGACTTTAGGGGCTGATTAGTTATGCACATTGACTTTTTTCTGTTATTTTGTCCTATTTGTTGTTTGCTTCCCAATAAAAAAAATCATCTCCAAAGTTGTGGGCATGATCTGTGAATTAAATTATGCAATTCCTTAAACAATCCATAATAATTCCAGGTTGTGAGGCAACAAAACACGAAAAATGCCGAGAGGGTGAATACTTTTGCAAGGCACTGCAGTTGAAGGTAAATCCAAAGGGAATTGAATAAGAAAATTGTAGAATGTATGGCCAGCTTATGCCTATACAAAGAAAAAAAAAAGGCACATTAACGCACATGGGGGATTATTTACCAAAACTGTTGAGTGCAAAATCTGGTGCAGCTGTGCATGGTAGCCAATCAGAGTCTAACTTCAGCTCGTTCAATTACGCTTTGGCAATAAAACCTGGAAGCTGGAAGCTAATTGGCTTCTATGCAGCGCTACACCAGCTTTTGCACTCTTTAGTTTTAGTAAATCAAACCTATTTCATGAAAAGAAGTTTTGAATTTGCCCTTACAAGCGCCAATGCATGAAAAAATGTATCTACGCTTTTTGTGGTCACCAAGTCACTACAGGGCATGACAAGCAAGATTCTGCAGCTACTGTAGCTTGTTAAGAGAGCCAAGTGCTGAGTTATAGATGGCATGACAGGTATCTATTATTAATATTATGCACATATTCATCAGAGTCACATTAAACCATAAAGCCACCTCCCTCCCTCCAGTGCTTAGCCACCAAAGTGAACAGTTTACACACTCTGTTAAAATGAGAAAGTTATGGTTGATATTTATGGTGAATGTTCACAACTAATTTAAAACAAAAACCTCAAGCCTCAAAGGTTAGGTTAATGATTAGAGTGAGAGGTTGACTTGTCTAAATCTCTCCAAAGTAAGGGAATTCCTATCTAAGGCCGCGTACACACGGGCGGACTGTCTGGCCAACTAAGTCCGTCAGACAATCCGACAGACAGTCCGTCCTACTTTTGAATGAACGGACTTGACCACACACGACGAACAGACAGTCCCCTGAAAGCTTGCGCGATGACGTGTACAGCACGTACGACGGGACTAGAAATACGACGTCCAATACACTGCAATGCAACCTTCGGCCGTGTAAGTCCTTTCTGAGCATGCGCCATACTTAGTCCGTCCAACTTGCCTACTCACGAGCGGACTGTCCGCTGAAACCAAAGTTGGACGGACAATATTACGGAAATTCCGAAAGACTTAGTCCGCCAGACTGTCCGCTGAAAAAGTCCGCTGAAGCCCACACACGAGCGGACCAAGTCCGTCAGACAGTCCGCCCGTGTGTACGCGGCCTTAGACAGCTGTCAACGGAACATGTGCCCTCATTGGAATATTTACCAGCATTTGCTTGCTTCAGTGACTATGGTCAACTGGACAAATAGCTAGAGGAAATCTTACCGGTAGGAACAGAGGTAGCAAAAAATGTGACCGTGTGTTCTAACACTTTCCACTCAGGTCAGGTCACAGGGAACCCCTGCTAAAAATTATTATATTTACAATTCACAGTATGATAAATACGTTGTAGATATAACAAAAATACATATATAGAAAAAATGTAATGCCTTTTTACATTTGTGGTCAGGAAAGAAAGGTCTTATTATATTGGTGGTGACTGTAATGCCCTTTTTAACTGGTAGTTAGCGTAACATACCTTTACTTTTGTGGTTGGTGGAGAAGGGTCCTGTTACATTTGTGGTTAGTAGAGAAGGATCCCCACTTATTGTTGGCCAGTGGGGAAAAGCCTCATTACATTGGTGGTCAGTATACTGTAGTACTCTCTCACATTAGTGGAAAAGGGGCCTCTGTTGTTGGTCAGTGGAGAAGGGTCCCCTTACATTGGTCACCAGTGGAGCAGCCCCCCTCTTACATTAGTGGTTAGTGTCATACCCCATTACATAAGTGGTTAGTGGAAAAGTGGTCCCTGGCATTTGTGGTTAGTGATGAACATTTCTCTTACATTGGTGGTAAGTAAAGAAAGACTACCTTACTTATGTCCAGTGAAGGAGAACCCCATTTCGTTTGGTACTCAATATGATGTTCCTGATTGGGAAAGTCTATTTTAAATAGATACACAAACATATTTTACAAGGGTTTATGCAGTGGTTAGGACAATATTATTGTAAATCAGTGGCATGAGGTTGGATTCATGCTGTAGCAATTATAAAAAAAAATACTTTATTTATTATGTTTTTCTGCATTTTGCTCTGTTGTAGGGCCCATTCACACTTTTGTTTTTTATTGCATCTTTTCCTGGTATATTTTCAACAGAAAGTAATGAATACATATATAAATACACATTGCATTGCACTTTACATTGCCAATTAACATGCATAATAATACGCATCAATGAGCGTTCACTTGTATTGACATACGTTGGCATGTGTTTTGATGCATTTGCATTGCTTTATATGGAAAACACATCAGGCAAAAACACGATGAATTCTGTAGTTTGAAATCAGCCTTATGCCGCATACTCACGATCGGATTTTCCAATGGGAAATGTTGGATGTGCGCTTGTTGGTGGTAATTCCGACCATGTGTATGCTCCATTGGACATTTGTTGGCAGACTTTCCGCCAACAAATGTTGGCTAGCAGGTTCTCAAATTTTCCGCCAACAAATCTTTGTTGTCGGACTTTCCGATCGTGTATACACAAGTCCGTCACACATAAGTCCATGCATTCTCGGAATCAAGGACGAGCCAGAAGCATTCGGTCTTGTAAAACTAGCGTTCATAATGGAGATATCACGTATGTCTTTTACCTCACTACATTCTTAATTGTTGGTCAACATTTGTGTGACCATGTGTATGCAAGACAAGTTGGAGCCAACACCCTTCGAACAAAAATCCACCGTTTTGTTGTTAATCATGTGTATGAGGCATTAGAGTGAAGTGGATTAGAATGTTAAAGGGGAAGAACCTGATCCATATTTGAGTTGCCACTTTAAAATTAATTTGTCACCAGATACATCTGACCCACTGGCTTCAGTATACATTGAAATATTAACCTGTAACTGATATGCAGATAAGGAAAGACAAAGAAAGTGAAGAAGTCCTTGTCTGCAAACTTGTTCAGTGGCTTAAAATATTAAAATGAGTGGGTTGGCATTGCTGCCAGTCAGCTAGCATTTTCAGCAGGAGATGTTAGCAATGTCAGCCATAATGTTTTACTCTTGAAAGGTTTCCTTTAAAGTAGAGCTATTCTTTGCCCCCTTACTTTCTCTGCGCAACTGCTCTATTTAGCCATTGAGAGCAAATAGAGGAAGCCCTATGTAAACCCTGTAGTATAAATGGGTCCCCTGTTCCTGGCCTCGACCTCCTCAAAGACCTCAGCCCTTAGGTATAATACTGTGGGCAAAACATTTAAGAGGAAGGATCCTGGGTGGAATGTTTTGTGTTGGTTGTTCCCTATGGGAGATTTCCTCTAACTTCCTATTGCAGCTCTGGGACAGAAAATCAAAGGAAATTTGCTCAGTGGTACACAGTCAAAAAAAAAAACTGTCAGGGGGATAATTACTTCCACCAATGGAAACTCTGGCCTATTATAAACTCAATTCACAAAGCATTAACACAATGATAAGGCCATGTGATTGTGTTTTAAAATTTTATTGGATTTACCTGAAAATAACTGTCACTTTTTGAAAATAAGTTCCTCATCCTTATGTGAGTGCAACAAGCCTGTCCAGAATCCGTACCATTATCAATAAATAAATTCCTCTTTTGAAGAAGAATCCAGTGTTGGTGGTCTGGCAAATGCTAACAGCAGACAACATGAAGGTTTGGCTGTACTATGAGGGTTTACATTGAGTATTTATGGTGATCAAAAGCACATGTTTGGCTAGTTGGAGGTGGCCATTATTATTTCCAAAGATTTAAACCTCAGGTTTACTGCAGTAATGTGATGACATGATTCACAAAACCTTTTGCAATGTTTAATACACAGGACGTGAGTAACCATATTAATTATTTCACATTAGAAGACGTCAGCACTGTATATTTGAGGTTTTCTATATGTTCCATGAAGAGTGCAATTTAAATATAACTAGATTTAAATGAATATCTCAGATCCGAACAATTGACTCAATCTACCCCTGTTATTCTCCATGCAAAAAATACACTGCAAGTCACAATTTACCTCCGTGGGTTTTTATGGAAACTCGTAGTTCCCTCAAACCTCCTACACATTTTCAACCTGAACACATATTTAGAAAGAGTCCCAAAGCAAAATATAGTGGAAACATATTTCTAAACTCTTTGCTAAATCCTTTTTCAGTTTGCTTTTTTGGAAGTTATACTGGAAACACTGGCACATAAGGAACTGATGATACATGTCATTTTACATATTTCCCTGCTTAAAGGATAGGTAAAGGTTTGTTTAAAAAAAAAACAAAAAAAACATGTCATACTTACCTCCTATGTGCAGCTGGTTTTGCAAAGAGTGGCCCCAATCCTCTTCTTCTGGGTTCCCTAAGCGGCGCTCCTGGCTCCTCCTCTTCTTGAGTGCCCCATTGGAGAGCTGTTCTCCCTCGGGGCACTCATGCGGGTGCGTCCTGTGTCCTGCTGCTGCGTCCATTGACACAGACAGCAGGACTGGGCCCCGCCCCTGGCTCCTGTGTCATTGGATTTGATTGACAGCAGTGGGAGCCAATGGCTGCGCTCCCATCAATCTATCCAATCAGAACCCAAGACACCAGCTGGAGCTGGTGTGCTCATCCCCGTTGCTGGAAAAACTGGGTTTGGGTAACTAAAAGGGGGACTCTGGGGAGCTGCTGCATCACAGGAGGTTTTTCATCTTAACCACCCTGGCGGTATTCCCGAGTCTGGCTCGGGGCGAAAATTCAGAACCATTAGCGGTAACCTCGAGCCAGACTTGGTATCGCATTGCAGGATCCAGGATGAGTATGCTTACCCTGTCCCCTGGATCCAGCGATGTCTCCCCGCAGTGAGAGCGGCTCGTCCTCTGCTCGATCTATCATGGAGCCGAGCTCCCTTCTCTGCGAGCGTTGCAACGCACGAGGACGGAGAATGACGCCAAATTCAAAAAATTAAACACACATTACATACAGTATAATGTAATCTTACAGATTACATTACTGTATGTAATTATTTCACATCCCTTTTGTCCCTAGTGGTCTGCCCAGTGCCCTGCATGTAGTTTTATATTATAAAAACTGTTCTTTCTGCCTGGAAACTGGAGAGTGTCCATAGCAACCAAAACTGTCCCTTTACATCAAAAGTGGTTTTAGACCAGCTAGAAAACAGCGATAATAAATTAGAATCACTCGCAGAATTGAGCGATATCCATTTGTGGGGAGATCCGTCATCAAATACTGAAAGTAATGACAGTAACAATTCTGCAACTGAGCAAATTTTAGTGTTTTTGATTTGATCACATTATTGAATCATTTTTATTATTATTTGGTATAATTATTTATAGTTATTTATTATATTTTAATTTATGATTTTGTTTTTCAAATTTTATTATACCTGGGATGTCTACTAGACTCTGGTTTGGACAGATTTAAGTGAGTTATTCCTAAGAATTACAGGCAAAAATATAAAATGCCAAATTTCCATGCAAAACATTGTACCACTTTCAGCACCTAAAATCCGACATAATCATACCACCAGGGAGGTTAATGCATAGAATACATTAAGGTGAAAAACCTTGAGAGTTTACAACCCCTTTAATTGCTGTCCCTTTCCATTGTTGACCACTGTTGTAAAAAGTATTGCACTTTATAAACTACATGTTATTAAATGTATTGATAGTATTCAGTATATAAAGATTTTTTTTTACAAGTGATTGCAAATGATCACCTTGTAATACAATTCATTCAGTTTAAAAGCAGATTGAAAGGCAAAACATTCATGTATAGATATAAAAAAAATATTAAAAATACATATTTTCCCCCTTTTTTTTATAAATGATCACATTCCCTCTGTTCTCAGCTGCATAAGAGCTGGGGGGAGAAAAAGCAACAGTACACTGAGCTTCCCAGTGAAAGGCTGTGCATGGGAGGTGTGTCAGGACAAGCCTGGTCATTGGAGGAGAGCAGTTTGAGTTCCCAGCATAGCTAGAGAACTGACGACGGTGTGTTCTCCTGCTTAGTGTGGTCAATTTTAATAGTAAAGCAGAGGGGCTGGCAGGAACACCAGGGAGTTCACTCAAAGGAAGAAATAAAAAAATAATAGGATACCTTTTCATACAAGTACATGGTACAGCAGACACATATAAGGAATATGAAATGTTAGGGGTAACAAACACTTTAATTTATATTTTTCTCCACCTGTAGCACTATCTCAAAAGGAGCTGCGGATTTAGATGGGTCCCCTGTTCCTGGCCTCAATCTCCACAAAGGCCTCAGCCTTTCTGATACACCCGGCTAAATAAAAAAAAAAGCCAAATATTACAAGAAATCGCTAATAATGGTACTGGATACCCAGCAATGATGTCGTTTCAAGAATGCACTTGCACTCAGTAGCTAGAAAAAATAAACAAATAATAATGACAGTACATAGATAAGGAGATTAAATTAATAGTGTCAGTAGGATTACACTTTGGTATGCAAGATGATTAGCACAAAGAAACCAACCAAAATGTAAGATGATACCTGCTATCCAGATAAGCATGAACTGTAACCACACCACCTACAGTGCAGCAATGATTAGTAATAATACTTGTGTAAAAAGCGCTGGAAATTATACTGTCAATGTGCAATAGCTGTGGCCGCCGTAAAGCACTGCCAAGGCTTACTTGAAGAAAGATAGGTGAACGGTGACGGATCATGGGACTATTGGGAATGTTATATCACAGGGGAAGTCTTTAAGAAGTTTCTTCTACTAGCTATCATTGGAACCCTTTAAGGAGAGTTGGTGCACCTAACAACAGTCCTGCATGTGGTTGAGGAAGTGAAGTAGTCTCTTGAGCAGATGCAAAGTAAAGGCGGGTTCATTGGTGATAGTTCAGTAGACCTACAGTATAGAACTAATATGGGTGAAATGTAGGTCTGATAGGGATGCCAAATAAGGCTCATGGCAATACATCACATGAGAAGTGTATTTATCATTCTCCACCCAGTAACATCGTTTCTGCCTGTGGTAATAATACTGAGCCAATAACCCTCTCATCAATCCCTGGGTACAGCTGTGAATATTCTTGGTGAAAGGAGGCCCACTTATATTCTCCCCAAGGCTTTCAGTGAAAGGTAGTAGTAGATGGGGCAGAAGCACTTCAACTTCCTTGTAGAAGCAGTCTGGTTGTGGCTAGTGTAGCCAATACAGTGCTGCGCCAGATGTTCTTGGCCCACAATCACACGACCCACATCTCACAGGCCAGACTCCCTGTAGGCTGGAGCTGAAGCAGATAGGCCCTCTCTCTCTCTCTCCTGGTGCTCAAGAAGCCACAAACATTCCTGGGCAGCATGGGAAAAGAGCATCCTTCTTTCCTCCTGAGTCTCATGTTCTGTTGGGACCTGCAGTGTCTTTGCCTCGCACAGTACAGCGATCCTTGTCCTTTTAAACTACATCTCCCTGGGTGCAGAGGGGCAGCCCTGCCCTCTCCTTCCTGCTGATTGGCATTGGCATTGGCTTTATTCCATGCTTGCTCAGTTCATTAGGTTAGTATTATACAGGATTTATAATAAAATGGAGGAAACGCACGTAAGAAATTTACATGAGAAAAATAATTCATACAAATATTGCTTTAAAATACATTTATAGGAACATTTAAAAAAATGCAAATAGTATAAACAGGTTTATAGAGCAGGCCCATTCAATCTTAACCTAACTTTAAATCTACAGTTACATTGTTTACTACAAGGCCAGCTGCTAATAAATGGTTTTCTTATTAACCACTTGACCACTGGGCACTTAAACACCCTTAATAACCAGACCAATTTTCAGCTTTCGGTGCTCTCACATTTTGAATGACAATTACTCAGTCATGCAACACTGGACCTATATGAAATTTTTGTCCTTTTTTTCACACAAATTGAGCTTTCTTTTGGTTTAATCACCACTGGGTTTTTTATTTTTTGTGCTATAAAAGAAAAAATACAGAAAATTCTGTAAAAAAATGAATTTTTCTTTGTTTCTGTTATAAAATTTAGCAGATTAGTAATTTTTTCTTCATAAATTTTGGCCAAAATGTATACTACTACATATCTTTGGTAAAAAATAAGTACAAATTGGTGGATATTATTTGATCTTTGTGAAAGTTATAGAGTCCATAAGTTATGGTGCCAATATCTGAAAATTGATCACACCTGAAGTACTGACGGCCTATTTCAATTCTTGAGACCCTAACATGCCAGAAAAGTACAAATACCCCCCAAATGACCCCTTTTTGTAAAGAAGACATTCCAAGGTATTTAGTAAGAGGCATGATGAGTTTTGTGAAGTTGTCATTTTTTCCCACAATTCTTTGCAAAATCAAGATTTTTTTTACTTTTTTTTTTTTCACAAAATTGTCATATTATCAGTTTATTTCTCACACACAGCATATGCATACCACAAATGACACCCCAAAACACATTCTGCTATTACTCCCGAGTACGGCGATACCACATGTGTGAGACTTTTACACAGCGTGGCCACATACAGAGGCCCAACATGCAGGGAGCATCAGGCGTTCTGGAGCACCAAGGACTATTCTGACATTTCTCTCCTACATGTAAAAATCATCATTTATTTGCTAGAAAATTACATAGAATCCCAAAACATTATATATGTTTTTTTTAGCAAACACCCTGGAGAATACAATGGTGGTCGTTGCAACTTTTTATCTCGCACGGTATTTGTGCAGCAATTTTTCGAATGCTTTTTTTTGGAAAAAAAACAGTTTTGTGCTTAACAAAAAAAACATAGTAAAGTTAACCCCATTTTTGCATAATGTGAAAGATGAAGTTACGCTGAGTAAATAGATACCTAACATGTCACTCTTCAAAATTGCACACGCTCGTGGAATGGCGCCAAACGTCGCTACTTAAAAATCCCCAAAGGCGACGATTTAATTTTTTTTTACTGGTTATATGTTTTGAGTTACAGAGGAGGTCTAGGGCTAGAATTATTGCTCTCACTCTAACGTTCGCAGCGATACCTCACATGTGTGGTTTGAACACCATTTTCATATGTGGGCGGGACTTACGTATGCATTCGCTTCTGCATGCGAGCACATGGGGACATGGGCGCTTTAAAAAAAAAAAATTTTATTGTTCATTTTACTTTATTTATTTTAGTTTGACATTTTTTTTCCCCAAAAATAAATTTTTTGATCACTTTTATTCCTATTACAAGGAATGTAAACATCCCTTGTAATAGGAATATGGCATGACAGGTCCTCTTTACAGTGAGATATGGGGTCAATAAGACCCCACATCTCACCTCTAAGCTGGAAAGCCTGAAACTATTGGCGAGTCGGTAGAAGCAACGGAGGGTGGCGGGAGGGGGGGATGTCTATGGCTGGGTATTGCAGGGTATCACCGACTATGGCTGGGTATCTCAGAGTATGGCTGGGTATCTCAGAGTATGGCGTTGCAGAGTATTGTGTTGCAGAGCATTGCAGGGTATTGGCGGGTGTTGCAGAGCATTGCAGAGTGTTGCAGGGTATTGGCGGGTGTTGCAGAGCATTGCAGGGTATTGGTGGGTGTTGCAGAGCATTGCAGAGTGTTGCAGGGTATTGGCGGGTGTTGAAGAGCATTGCAGAGTGTTGCAGGGTATTGCAGAGTGTTGCAGGGCATTGCAGAGTGTTGCAGGGTATTGCAGGGTATTGGCAGGTGTTGCAGAGCATTGCAGAGTGTTGCAGGGTATTGGCGGGTGTTGAAGAGCATTGCAGAGTGTTGCAGGGTATTGCAGAGTGTTGCAGAGCATTGCAGAGTGTTGCAGAGTGTTGCAGGGTATTGGCGGGTGTTGCAGAGCATTGCAGAGTGTTGCAGGGTATTGGCGGGTGTTGCAGAGCATTGCAGGGTATTGGCAGGTGTTGCAGAGCATTGCAGAGTGTTGCAGGGTATTGCAGAGTGTTGCAGGGTATTGGCGGGTGTTGCAGAACATTGCAGAGTGTTGCAGGGTATTGGCGGGTGTTGCAGAGCATTGCAGAGTGTTGCAGGGTATTGCAGAGTGTTGCAGGGTATTGGCGGGTGTTGCAGAGCATTGCAGAGTGTTGTAGGGTATTGCAGAGTGTTGCAGGGTATTGCAGAGTGTTGCAGGGCATTGCAGAGTATTGCAGAGTATTGCAGAGTAATGGCAGGGTATTGCAGGGTATTGCAGAGTATTGCAGGGTATTGCAGAGTATTGCAGGGTATTGCAGAGTAATGGCAGGGTATGGCAGAGTATTAGCTGGCATTGCAGAGTATTGGCAGGGAATTGAGGGGTTAATTTTCGGTGAGCAGCGATGTGGGCACTGCAGATGCAGCCCACAGCGCTGCTGACACTGATCTCTTCCCCCTCCGCTGTACCGATCAGTACAGAGAGGGGGAGGGAGGAACCGGCGTCATAACATGACGCCGGTTTGTTTACAAGTGATCACTCCGTCATTTGAGGGAGCGATCACGTGGTAAACGGACGCGATGAGCCGGACCCGGCGGTCACGGATGCTCTCGAGTGCGCGCCCCAGAGTGGACGTCATATGACGTCCTCCCAGAGTTAAACAACCGCCCTGTAGCCGTCATTTGGCTATGGGTCGGTTGTTAAGTGGTTAATGAGGTGCCAACATTTCTTAGAAGCATACTCAATATGAACACAGGGTAAAGAGAAACATAGTAAAGCATTCCGTATAGGCAGTTTATAGAATCGTGGTATGAAAATTATATTTATAATAAATTATATTTATTTAAAAATGTGTTTTTGTGAGTAAACAAATCCGCTTGAACCAGATCTGCTCCATACTAGGCTTTTTATTCTCTATGCCATAGCAAGTCACATATATTTTCTGCCAAATTCATGTTTATTGACCCCTATGCGTTGCTCTTAAGTGGAATGTGGAGATGCATGGATAATTTCATAAAATTGTTTATAAATTGTAAAAAATAGATTTGGATGGTGTATTGAAACAATTTTTCATTCAGACAGGTTGCTCTCTCATTGAATTTCAAGACAAGGTTTTGAAGAAGTGAAAAAGGAGTCAGGTAGAATTGGCGCTATACCTTTATACCTTTATATAACCTTTGGTGATATGTTTTTTCATTAACACTAAAAAGTTATAAAATTATCATTACTATTATATAATGTGTTTAACAAATTATTGTAATATTAGTGCCCATGCCCTTTACAGGCTATAGGAAATCCTCACACCGCCAGCTGCTGCAGTGTACACAAGAGAGGTCACGTCTCTACAGCCACGCCTACCGGTTTTGTCACGCTGAAGTCATCAAGAGCCTCTTGGCTCTTGATGACGTCAGCGTGACGAAACCGGTGTGGGGATTTCCTATAGCGATTTTGCTCTAATGAAATGTGAGTAGTTTTCTGTTTATAATAAAACTTTACTTAAAGACATACTACACTATGAACTCTTCTCCTCTTTACATGTAATGTGTGAATGAGAACCTAACCCGTGGATGAAAAACCAGATCTCCAGGGAGATGCCAGAGAGCGACACAGGGGCTAAAACACTGTGAAGGCGATTTTCCCCCAGTAGGGGTAAGGATCTGGTGAGCGCAATATAATTCATTTTTCACCAAAGCGCACCGGGGATTCTTTTTGGATATTTGCACAAGGCACCATCTGAAATTAACTGGCTATGAAGTGATTAATATATTACAAAGGACTTGTCGGCACTTCATGTTTATAGAACAATAGAATTTGAATTTTATAAAAAAAAAAAAAAAATTCCATATGGGCACAAGGCTCCTGTCATTGGGCAAATAATTCACGATACTTTTTAATTTTTCATCTTTAATATGGATGAATAATTGTTTAGCAAATTGCATGGATTAGAAATTATTCCAATATCATATTGAGATATATATATATATATATATTTAAAGGTTTATATTTAAAGGTATAGCGCCAACTCTACCTGATTTCCCTTCCATAAGGTTTTGAAGAAGCTCCGTATGCGAAACACATTAACCTTGCAGATCTTGTAACAAGGGAACTTGTAAAAAATTGACTATTTGCTATTTTGTATGAAACAACCTCAAGAAATGTATATGTAATACATTGTGGATTATTTTCTCCCCTTGTTTTTTAATTCTATATGTTTTTAGCAATGTTTGAATAAAAATTTAATGTATATTTTTACATAATCACTGTGCTATCTTTTGTACCAGCAAAGTCTGTTTTTTTTTCTTTTTCAATTTCCAAAAATCATTTGAATGTTTATTGCTCATGAATTGACCCATCATCTCCAGCATCCACTATGGCCCAGGGAATTTTTGCCATCTGCAGAAGCCAGTTAATCCAGATTGTCTCTCCTATGTAAATGTGTCAGAGTGTAGGAATGAAAGCTGTTTTAATTTGTTATGGAGAAGGATAGGATTGGATAGAGTAGTGGCTGCTAACAACAAATTTACACAGATTAGCAATCTAGCATTAGTAGATAGAGGGAAAAATATCAGTTGCTTTTAGAAACTGAAAATCACACCCTAGTTAACACAGTACCAGTCTATGTGACAGGACCATTGTTAAGTTGTTAAAAGACCTACCAGGTACTTAGACTTAGTTCTTAAAGAGGAAGTAAACTCTCCCGCTCTGATGCTTCTTTTCACTATCTTTTCATTTAGTCCATTATAATAAGTAATTATCAGATTATAGCCACTGTAAAAAATCCAGCCCAAATTGCATATTACTTACTGTTTAAAGAAACTTTAAAAAACTTGTTTCCAGGGGTTAGGCAGCACCATCTTAAGTATTTTTTTCTGAGTCCACAGTAGAGTGTATTTCTGCCCTTACATTGAGCACTTCCTGTACTGTTAACCAAGCCTCCTTGTCACCTACCTTACAGCGGAGTCAGACTGTTGAGGGTGGCCTCTTGCACGGTTCCGGTCTCCACACCCCTGGAGGTGGGAACAGGGAGCGTGAAGACATCGAAAGGGTGCAGGTGCCTGCAGGTTGAAGTTGAAGGCCTGGAGATGTTGGGTCCTCACCGAGGAAGAGGTGTAGGTTGATCACGGAGCAATATAACGGAAGCCCAGCAGGCGTAAAGGAAACACTGCACGTCTGGAACAAGCAAGGTCGGCAACTGGCTGGCAACGAGGTACAGGAACGAAAGGCAGGTGCATAGTCAAGGATGAGCAAGGGTCTGGTAACGTGCAGGCAGTGAGGTACAAGATCAGGAAGCAAGCCGAAGTAATAAGTCCAAGCCGAGGTCAGTAATAGTCCAGGACATAGTAACAAGGAGTATCCAAAGGAATATGCGAACATGCCGGGTAATCAGGAACAAGGTCACAGGAACCAACAACGATCAGGTGTCTCAGGAATAGCTGAAGACGATCCAGCACTGGTATCAGGCCAGGATCCCGTTTATATAGGGAGAGATGTGGCAGGATTGGTGGAAGTGGCCGTACGTGCGGGAGTACGTACATACGTTCGGTTTGCGCGGGTGCGTCCGCGTGCTCAGATTGGTGTACGTCCACGTGTTCCGGAACTCGTACGCCTCTGACGGGGACACCGCGCATGGTGCCTAGAACGAAGGTGAACCGCTGCTACGCGGGGACGGACATTCACATGGTGAGTTCCCTGACACTCCTTCTCAATCCAACATTTCTATGGCAACCCTGCTTCCCTGCTCATAGCTGACTTGCTTTATTTCATAGTATTTACTTGTGCCGATTATCTAGTGTTTGCCTATGTCAGCTGATAAGACGGCAGTAATCCTGTCCGATGCCTTTTTTTCCACTTCATGTGATGTCACATGGTCACATGGGGTGTAGTAGGAAGCTCTGAGTGATTATGCAGTCTCCCTAGATTTCATTGTTATACCGTAGGAAGTCCTGATAATAGACAGACAAGCACACAGTGTGTGCCATAAATCATGGGAGATATGGGCATGCTCAGTGACATCATTCTAAAGAACAAAAAGGATTACAACAATACTATGCAAGTGAGATATCTACAAGCAGTGTTCATTAGGGTTTTTATGCTGATTCACATGGGACAAAGTTGTGTTGGATCGTTTACAACCACTTTAAATCACTTTGTTTTTTACTGCTGCGATCCTTAAAATTGACCCTTTCACAGAAACTATCACATTTGATTTTTCTCCATCAGGCCTACAGAACCCCTATGCAAATGCACAACTGGGGTAGGAGGGACCCCCCCCCCTTGTGTCCGAAATGCCAAATCCATCCTGGCACTCTGATACACCTATTGTGGAAATGTCCAAAGCTGTGCTTAGCGTCATTAACATTGTTTATCAGTTAAAATTACCAATGTGCCCGGCTACTTGTTTGCTTGGTAATCTAGAAGAGGAATTATATTCTCCACATACCTATGTTGCTTTACTTAGGTTACTATATCTTGCTAAGAAATTGATAGCACAATACTGGCTCTCTCCTCAGGTGCCTACGACACGCCAATGGATACAACAGGTTAATGCTATACTGATTAGGGAGAGGTATGCATATCAGCACAGTAATGCGAGTGGCAAATTCACAAAAATCTGGCAGGAATGGCTAGACACCCTTGCAGTGGCTCAGACTCAGCTGGTCCGTAATAGATTACTTCAGATGTGACAGGCTGGGTGAGAGGGACAGATGGACAGGGTGAAGCAATGATCAGTCTATCATACACCTGTTTTGTTTAGTTAAAAGGACTACACACATGTTAGCAGTTTGTTTTGGTTTTAGTTTTGTTGAGGATTTGTTCTTTGCAATATGCCAATAACGAACGCTACTCTGCTGCTGTAAAATGTATACCTAGATGTGCCATAAGAACGCTGTAGATTGGTTCGATCTCTGTATTGTACGGCCATTGATGTACTGTTTATCGCACTGGGAATATCTTTCTAATCTGGAAGTTTGAAATTGTATACTTATTTGCACTTTTGTACAATAAAAGCTCTTTTCTGATAAAAAAAAAAAAGACCTTTAAGTAGTTTGGCCAGTAATTTGATGTCAGTGTTTCCAAGCTAGAACACATAATAAAAAAAAAAGACTTCCAAAAAGCACCTACAATGGTGACATACTGAACAATTTCTTACCACATCACCTTTAAGATATCAGTATCAAGTTTCCTATTTCAGAGAAAGAATTACGCCATTACAACTAATATTGGGATGTCAGCAGTTATTACAAATACCACTGAGATATTACATTTAACATTAGGATCTCAGGATTGCAAGATCTCACAGTGAAAATTTGTATGTCATATGATTATGATGTCAGTAGACTGTGAACGGAGCATACTTTAAAGTTTTCAAGGAAAGTTTTTAAAATCCTGAACTTAGAAAACCCTAGGTGTCATGATCAGGTGTCAGACACGGAGACAAGTAGCTATAGCAGTAGGAGTACTTCCACCAATCAGCAGGATAGGTATTCAAGCAGGTCACCCTGGCAAATGATGCAAGCTCACCTTAGGTGCGGAGTCTTAGTATTAACCGGTGTTCAGCAGAGCTCCTGATGGTGGAGATGGATTTTGCTGCATGTTAGTACCAGGTGGCGGTCCTCAGAATCGCCCCACCAGGAGGTGAGCAAGCCGGGGTCCAGTAGTAGATATAGCAGGTAAGGATCAAACAGAAGTGTAGTCAATAAACAAGCCAAAGGTCGGTAACAAGTTTTGCGGGTGGGATCAGGCAGAAGCATAGTCGAGGAAAATGGGTCGGTAATGAGTGGTAGCAAAAATATGGATAGCAGCAGGGGAGACAAGAACGAGATATTGGCTGGAGAGAGAACAATAATCTGGCAAAGAGAAAGTGCAGAGACATGGCTTAAAGCAGCAAGTTCATGGGAGGAGCAAAGAGTCCAAGGTTCAGCAGAAGTCAAGGAACAAGGTAGGGTTGTCCAATGGATCAGACAGGGTGCTGTCCATCATCTCAGGTTGCTCAGTGAGAAGAGTCATTGCCAGACACAGCAGAGGTCCCAAGTTCAAGTCCAGGCTCTTATACTATCAGTGCTGCTATTTACACCTAGAATTTGGCTGTGGAGAGGAAATATGCATGTTACATAATAGCTAAGTTATGGAGCAATATGCATCTTTTATGTTATGTCCCGACCAGAGTACCCCACGTTACACCGGAAATCAAATTTCAAAAATATTTTTGGCAGAGGTAGAGCTGGGATTACTACTTCTGGGCCCATAGTCAAGAGGCCCAAGCATGAGTGTACCTTAGCTGGTTGTGTACTTGCAATACATTTTTCATGCAGCATAAGCCTTTAGTAGGCATAGAAGCAGTGGCGCAGGTGCTCAAAAATTTTTGAGGGGGTGCAAACAAAGTGAAAAATTCTGAAAAACACTGAAAAAAAACCCCATCAATTGCAGCCTCACTGTGCCATCAATTGCCATCAATTGCAGCCGCTGAGCCTATCAAATGCAGCCACTGCGCCCCATAAAATGCAGCCAATGTTCCATCAAATGCAGCCACTGTGCCCATCAAATGCAGCCACTGTGCCCATCAAATACAGCCACTGTGCCCATCAAATACAGCCACTGTGCCCATCAAATACAGCCACTGTGCCCATTAAATGCAGCCACTGTGCCCATAAAATGAAGCCACTGTGCCATTAAAATGCAGCCACTGTGCCCATGAAATGCAGCCACTGTGCCCATCAAATGCAGCCACTGTGCCCATCATATGCAGCCTCTTTGCCTATCATATGTAGTCTCTGTGCCCATCATTTGGAGCCTGTGTGCCCATCATATGTTGTCTCTGTGACCCATCATATACAGCCTGCATGCCCATCATGCGTAGCCTGTGTGCCCATTATATGTAGCCTGTGTAAGTGTGTGCCCATCATATGTAGCCTGTGTACCCATCATATGTAGCCTGTGTGACCCCCCCCCCCCCACTCGCCGTCTGACCTGAACACACTTACCCCATCCTGGTGGTGGGTGATGCCGGCAAGCAATGGGACATAGGGGCAGGTAGCGGCTGCGTGATTCTGTGTGCTCCATGGCTCTCTGTCCTCCCAGTCTACTGTTCCATTAGGCATCCAATCAGGACATATGTGCCTTTAGCCAATCAGGTGATGGGTATTAGATCCGCGCCTCCTGATTGGCTGAGAGGCGGTTTAGTGTTAGCAAAGCAAATATTAATTTGCTTTGCTAACCCATCTGGGTGAACTGCAAGTGCAATGCTTTGCTCTCGCAGTTCACCTTTTTTGAAGCCTATTAGAGCCTATGACTCTTATTCTAAAACACCCCCCGCCACTGGAATTCAGGTGTTTGACGTCCACAAAGGGGCATGACACCTGAATAGCGGCCTACAGCAGCTATTGATAGATTCATGCAATGAATCTATCCATTTTACATAGAGGAGGGGAGCTGGGGAGAGGGGGCGGCGCCCGTGCACCCTTATGGATGCACAGCCACTGCACACAAGAATGCATATTGTGAGAATTTACTATTTTTTCTGTTTACTATTTTTTAATAAAAAAATATTTTTTCTCAGTTTAATTAAAAATTTGTAGTACCAAGGAGCTTAATGGATTTCTGAATGAGTTTTAATGATACCCCAATTTAAATTTGTTATGATAGCCCAGTGGCTTTTCTTTGCCTCCCTATGCATAAATATTTTTGAAAAAGAACAGCATTTAATAGGGGATACCAGAAATATCAGCTGCATTGAACTCAGTTTTGGTAAATTTGCTGCAGTAGTTGGAACATTTAATGAGTGAATCATGGCAAGTCTGAAAGCTGTGGTGTATGAAATCACCACATAAAGCACAACTGTTACATCAATAGGCTACTGCCTGGGGGCTAAAGAAAACACAGATTTGTTTAGGCATCAGTCACTGGAGAATAAAGGTAATGTTTTCTTTAGAAAAAAATTAAACATTTTACCAGCAGAAACAATACCAGAAAATAAACTCAGGTTTGACCTTTTGTTATCTGGTACATGTAGTCTTCAATATGCGTAGTCCAGTATATTGTTGCAGTGCACCTTTTCCTGCTATCCCTATTCATCCTTGGAAATTTCTGTTGTCAAACAGCTTGATACTGTTTAAAATTAACAGTTGTATAATTTGACACCAATGCCATAGAAATTTGAAGTGGACCTGTGGTTGGAATAAACTTCATAACCTAAGAAATTAATCACTGACACCTATAGGTGGCCACATAAATAAGTGCATTTCTTGCAGAGTGGCTTAGGATTTTCAAAACAGAGTAGTTGGGTTTCCCAACTCTCAAGGTATTCTGCAAGGTATATCACTATTCATGCAGTTTTCTCTAGGTTCTGGCTTCTTATGTGAAAGATGTGCTACAAGACCTGTTGGTTGCCTGCAGGTACCTTTATGCCGCGTACACACGACCGGACTTTTCGACAGCAAAGGTTCGACAGATTCGTTCTGTCGGACAATTCGATCGTGTGTAGGCTCCACCTGACCTTTGCTGTCCAAAAATCTGATGGACTTTAGAAATAGAACATGTTTCACATTTTTCGGCCGGAACTCCGCCGGACCCAGTTCCTATTGAGAAATCTGTTCGTGTGTATGCTAGTCCGACGGATAAAAACCAACGCTAGGGCAGCTATTGTTTACTGGCTATAAACGTCCTTATTCTAGTGTGGTCGTACGTCATCACATTCAAATCCGTCAGACTTTGGTGAGATTGTGTGTGTCCAAGTCCGTTCATTAGGAAAGTCCACCGGAACTCTGCCAAAATCCATTGGGAAGACCATCGAACCTAGTCCGTCGAAAAGTCCGGTCATGTATATGCGGCATTAGTATTAACCATAGGACAGTTTCCAATAAAGTGTATCTAAAGTCAAAACATTTTTTTGCAGCTTTGGATAGAATATTAAGGGGTTGTGTTCTGACATATTTTTATTGCTGTGTGTGTCCCCTTTTAGGAAGGTAAACTTGTTCTGTTTATCCCAATGATTATTGCCATTGGGGATCCATGTGAGGAGACATTAATCATTTTAAAGTGTGATCTGAACAGGAATAAAAAAGAAATCTTAACAGAGACATGAGATCAGTTCTCCTAGAAGTGATGGTTTCCCTACAAATTTCAGCGAATATCTACTGAATGAAGCAGTGTTTGTTAGAATTCATGACAGGTGAATTAATCATATCTTCTTTTAAAGATGTAGCCTGGCTGAGTATATTTAGTAAAATCACAGGATCATTTTAAAAACAGTATCCATTCCCCATGTGATACCTGCCAACAGTTGTGGATTGGGCAGTGCTGTCCACCAATTCAGCTGAGTCACACAAAGTCCCACAAGCCTCTGCCCCTGTACTTTGTGCATTCATAAGCAAATCACCACACAATTTGCAAATGTATCTGATTGATGTGTAATTTGCATATATGTGAACTGATGCCAGAGTTTGTATATGAATGAGCTATACTGGTTCTTTCATGTGCAAATCTCGCCTATGGCCTATTCATGTGCAAAGAGGGAGGGGTGGGGTCTGTACCAGAGGGCTCTGTACTAGGCAGGTGGCCTAGGAGGGGAAGTCTGTACTAGAGGGGTCTGCACGGTAGAGGTTGGGTTGGAAGGAGGGTCTGTGTTGAAGGGGATTGAAGGCTGTATTGGTTGGGGGATTTGGGCTCTTGGGTGAGATTTGAGCTGTGGAGGATATGGTTTGGTTGGGTTTGTACTGTGAGGGGGGGGGGTCATTTTTGATTGTACTCTGTACACCAACCTGTGTGTTGTGTATTTATGACCTCTGCCCTCTCTGAATTACATACTCCTGGACCCTGTGGTCTCTTCATCCTGCATTCCTACCCCTACACTCTATATTACACACTCCTGGGCCCTGCGGTCTGTGTATATGCACGCCATACCCCTGAAATCTCTGTGTTATGCACGCTTGACCCCCTGTTACACACCGAGTTATACATTTTACCATCCTGATCAGTGCATTCCATATGCTGGGCTTTATATGACACTCTCTTGACCACTGCATTCTAAGTACATTATATGCACCAGAAGTCCTGTGTGAGTAAGCTGTGTGTATAAAAGCATATGTAATTAAAGAGTTGTATTTAAAAAAAAAATAGATTGCTGAGGTTTATACATGTCTCACTTGTCAAACAGTCATCAAAACTAGTGATGGACGAACTTCCGACGGGACGTTTCGCGAACGCGGACCGCGAGCGTGGACGATAGTTCGCAAACCGTAACGTTCGCGGCGGGCCCCATTGACTTCAATGGGAGGCAAACTTTGCAAACCTACAGGTCAAATTTGCAGCCACAAAATAATTACTAGCTGTGCAAACATAGTCCCACCACATGGCCAATGACATAACACATGTATGAGGTGAATCTGGGATCGACAACTACAAGCATTCTTTTTTTATATGTGAAATTGTGACAATTCAGGACTGTGGAGCGCATGAAGGCAATGGAGGAGAGGGAAGGTCAGGGTAGGCAAAGAAGAGGGGGCAGGAGATGATCCCCAGCAGCGTGACATACAGCAATGACACCTGCACTGTGATAGAGTGATCTGACACCAGCACCGTGATAGAGAGTACTGACATTAGCAGCGTGACATACAGCAATGACACCTGTACCGTGATAGAGTGATCTGACACCAGCACCGTGATAGAGAGCACTGACATCAGCAGCGTGACATAAAGCACTGACACCAGCACCGTGATATACAGCACTGACACCAGCACCGTGATAGAGAGCATTGACATCAACAGCGTGACATAAAGCACTGACACCAGCACCGTGATATACAGCACTGACACCAGCACTGTGATAGAGAGCACTGACATCAGCAGCGTGACATACAGCAATGACACCTGCACCGTGATAGAGTGATCTGACACCAGCACCGTGATAGAGAGCACTGACATCAGCAGCGTGACATAAAGCACTGACACCAGCACCGTGATATACAGCACTGATACCAGCACCGTGATATACAGCACTGATACCAGCACCGTGATATACAGCACTGACACCTGCACCGCAAGCAGCCCCAGGAGTAAGTCAGCATAGCACAGGGATGGTGGGAGCCCCTCATAATGAGCATAGCACAGGGATGGTGGGAGCCCCTCATAATGAGCATAGCACAGGGATGGTGGGAGCCCCTCATAATGAGCATAGCACAGGGATGGTGGGAGCCCCTCATAATGAGCATAGCACAGGGATGGTGGGAGCCCCTCATAATGAGCATAGCATAGGGATGGTGGGAGCCCCTCATAATATACACAGCAGAGGTACTGCCCCAGGAGTAAGTCAGCATAGCACAGGGATGATGGGAGCCCCTCATAATGAGCATAGCACAGGGATGGTGGGAGCCCCTCATAATGAGCATAGCACAGGGATGGTGGGAGCCCCTCATAATGAGCATAGCACAGGGATGGTGGGAGCCCCTCATAATGAGCATAGCATAGGGATGGTGGGAGCCCCTCATAATATGCACAGCAGAGGTACAGCCCCAGGAGGAAGTCAGCACAGCACAGGGATGGTGGGAGCCCCTCATAATAAGCAGCCCCAGGAGGAAGTCAGTACAGCACAGGGATGAGGGATGGTGGGAGCCCCTCATAATGAGCATAGCACAGGGATGGTGGGAGTCCCTCATAATATGCACAGCAGAGGTACAGCCCCAGGAGGAAGTCAGAACAGCACAGGGATGGTGGGAGCCCCTCATAATAAGCAGCCCCAGGAGGAAGTCAGCACAGCACAGGGATGGTGGGAGCCCCTCATAATGAGCATAGCACAGGGATGGTGGGAGCCCCTCATAATATGCACAGCAGAGGTACAGCCCCAGGAGGAAGTCAGCACATCACAGGGATGGTGGGAGCCCCTCATAATAAGCAGCCCCAGGAGGAAGTCAGTACAGTACAGGGATGGTGGGAGCCCCTCATAATAAGCAGCCCCAGGAGTAAGTCAGCACAGCACAGGGATGGTGGGAGCCCCTCATAATAAGCAGCCCCAGGAGGAAATCAGCACAGTACAGGGATGGTGGGAGCCCCTCATAATGAGCATAGTACAGGGATGGTGGGAGCCCCTCATAAAAAGCAGCACCAGGAGGAAGTTATCACAGCACAGGGATGGTGAACTTTACAAACCTACAGGTCATATTTGCAGCCACAAAATAATTACTAGCTGTGCACACATAGCCCCACCACATGGCCAATGACATAAGACATGTATGAGGTGAATCTGGGATCGACAACTACAAGCATTCTTTTTTTATATGTGAAATTCTGACAATTCAGGACTCTTGAGACAATGGAGGCGAGGGAAGGTCAGGGTAGGCAAAGAAGAGGGTGCAGGAGATGATCACCAGCACCAGCACCATGATATAGAGCACGGACACCTGCACCGTGATAGAGTGATCTGACACCAGCACCGTGACATAACACATGTATGAGGTGAATCTGGGATCGACAACTACAAGCATTCTTTTTTTATATGTGAAATTCTGACAATTCAGGACTCTTGAGAAAATGGAGGCGAGGGAAGGTCAGGGTAGGCAAAGAAGAGGGTGCAGGAGATGATCACCAGCACCAGCACCGTGATATAGAGCACTGACACCTGCACCGTGATAGAGTGATCTGACACCAGCACCGTGACATAACACATGTATGAGGTGATTCTGGGATTGACAACTACAAGCATTCTTTTTTTATATGTGAAATTCTGACAATTCAGGACTCTTGAGACAATGGAGGTGAGGGAAGGTCAGGGTAGGCAAAGAAGAGGGTGCAGGAGATGATCACCAGCACCAGCACCGTGATATACAGCACTGACACCTGCACCGTGATAGAGTGACCTGACACCAGCACCGTGACATAACACATGTATGAGGTGAATCTGGGATCGACAACTACAAGCATTCCTTTTTTATATGTGAAATTCTGACAATTCAGGACTCTTGAGACAATGGAGGCAAGGGAAGGTCAGGGTAGGCAAAGAAGAGGGTGCAAGAGATGATCACCAGCACCAGCACCGTGATATAGAGCACTGACACCTGCACCGTGATAGAGTGATCTGACACCAGCACCGTGACATAACACATGTATGAGGTGAATCTGGGATCGACAACTACAAGCATTCTTTTTTTATATGTGAAATTCTGACAATTCAGGACTCTTGAGACAATGGAGGCGAGGGAAGGTCAGGGTAGGCAAAGAAGAGGGTGCAAGAGATGATCACCAGCACCAGCACCGTGATATAGAGCACTGACACCTGCACCGTGATAGAGTGATCTGACACCAGCACCGTGACATAACACATGTATGAGGTGAATCTGGGATCGACAACTACAAGCATTCTTTTTTTATATGTGAAATTCTGACAATTCAGGACTCTTGAGACAATGGAGGCGAGGGAAGGTCAGGGTAGGCAAAGAAGAGGGTGCAGGAGATGATCACCAGCACCGTGATATACAGCACTGACACCTGCACCGTAAGCAGCCCCAGGAGGAAGTCAGCATAGCACAGGGATGGTGGGAGCCCCTCATAATGAGCATAGCACAGGGATGGTGGGAGCCCCTCGTACTATGTACAGCAGAGGGTGCAGAAGAGTAAGGCTGAGTGAGCCACTCAACCAATTCTGGGGCTTCCTTTGACATAATCGCACGCACCTTCTGCAGTTTCCCACTTTGGCTCAAGCCTGTTGCTCCTGCCCTACCACCCTTGCGAAAGGGCCTGCCTCTTCGTCTGCCTGTCATTTTTTAAATGACCCTGTGACAAAAGTCTCTACAGAAGTGCAGTATGTATGTGGAAGAAGGTATATAACACCCTGCTTCAATCTATTGTTTTTGGGGGCCACTGGTCTATCACACCAGTTACAATACTTTTTTTTTGGATTGCGTTTGTCACTCTTTGTAGTATTGCTGCAGAACCGCTCAGCAGTCACAATGCTGGACAGTGGAAACGCACTATATTATGCTTTCTATATGTGCAAGTATTTTATACGCGTATTACACAACTATATACTGCACACCAAATAGTACAGCTATACCAGTCCTTAAGGACCTTTGTGGAACTAGTAGGTTGTGATTAGCAGACTGTACCTCACTCAACCCAATATACTGTAGTACACTATACCTTACCAGTCCTTAGAAGGACTTTTGTGGAACTAGTAGGTTGTGATTAGCAGACTGTACCTCAGTTCCTATACTGATAAAGGACTGCTGCAGAATAGGGCAGCAGTCAGCAGTAGTGCACCTCAACCCTATATATTGTGGACCTATACCAGTCCTTAAGGAATAGCAGACTGTACCTCACTCAACCCTATGTACTGTAGTACACTATACCTTACCAGTCCTTATAAGGACCTTTGTGGAACTAGTAGGTTGTGATTAGCAGACTTACCTCAGTCCCTATACTGATAAAGGACTGCTGCAGTATAGGGCAGCAGTCAGCAGTAGTGCACCTCAACCCTATATATTGTGGACCTATACCAGTCCTTAAGGAATAGCAGACTGTACCTCACTCAACCCTATGTACTGTAGTACACTATACCTTACCAGTCCTTATAAGGACCTTTGTGGAACTAGTAGGTTGTGATTAGCAGACTGTACCTCAGTCCCTATACTGATAAAGGACTGCTGAAGTATAGGGCAGCAGACAGCAGTAGTGCACCTCAACCCTATATATTGTGGACATATACCAGTCCTTAAGGAATAGCAGACTGTACCTCACTCAACCCTATGTACTGTAATACACTATACCTTACCAGTCCTTATAAGGACCTTTGTGGAACTAGTAGGTTGTGATTAGCAGACTTACCTCAGTCCCTATACTGATAAAGGACTGCTGCAGCAGAAGGGCAGCAGTCAAGTATAATATTTTTTCTATATTTGGAAGAAAGAATATTATACATGTACAAACCTATTACCATACCTGTCCTGAAAAGAACCTTTGTGGACCTAATAGTAACAGCTACTGATTAAACTGACTGTCCCTCACTGACACACACAGCTTCCTGCCTGTCCCTATTTAAACTGACAAAACACAGGCTGCTGCAACAATAACTTGAATAGAACTCAAAACTATATCATGTACTACTTTACCATACCAGTCCTGAAAAGGACTTTTGTGGACCTAACAGTAACAGCTAATGATTAAACTGACTGTCCCTGCTGCACACAGCATTCTGTCCCTCTCTCTACACTGGCAAAAGACAGGCTGCTGCAACAATGACTTGAATAGCAGTGCCTCAAACCTATATCCTGAACTACACCTAACACCTATACCATACCAGTCCTTAAAAGAACTTTTGTGGACCTAATAGCTAGCGATTTGGGTCACTGCAGTCTCTCCCTGCTCCACACAGCAACCTCTCCCTATAGTGACATACGAAAGAATGTAAAATGACCGCCGGATCGGGTCTATTTATAAGTTAGGGGGAATGTCCAAGTGTCCATGTGCTGTAATGTCTCAATTGGCTTTCCTGTACCACATGATAAATGTGTCATCATAGGTCAAAGTTCTTTTACACAGTAAACACGGAAGTCCGCCGGGCAAACAGCGGCAATAGTCCGCCGTTCGGGCAGACCCCGAACAGCCGAAATTCGCCGCGAAACGACCGCCGGGCGAACCGTTCGGCCATCCCTAATCAAAACATCAAAACATATTTTTGGGGTAAAAGGACCATGGCATAAGTATATTGTGTATAAAGTAAGTAGGCTCAGCTTGTGTAATCACAGAAATTATGATAATGAATAGCATACCTCTCAACTTTCTAAGATGGGAATGAGGGACACCTATTAGCAAAAGTATTATAGGCATAGGACACACACCCTGCCACACCCCCTTAAAGGAGAATTGTACAAGAAAAGATTAGTTAAACCCGCAAGTGCTTTTTTTAACACTACTATTCCTTTACACTGGCTTTTAGAATTTACAAATGCAGCAATTTAGAAACTGGATGAAAGGTTTAGCACTGTAAAATATTTTTTGATAGATAAATAGTGCATTTTATATACAACTATATAGATCAGTTCTAAATGAGGGACAAATGAGGAGGAAGGAGGGACTTTGTTCCAAATGAGGGACAGTACCTTAAAATCAGGGACAGTTAGGAGCTATGCTAATTGGTACACACATTATAACTACCATTAACAGATATTACTGAGGTTCAGTCATTAGCTTTTGTTTTTATAGAGAATCTGATTTAACTGAGGCTAAAAAAGGACACCAAGACTTACTGCACTGTAAGCACCTGACACACCTAGACTTTTAGTGGGCATTATTAACAGGAAAAGCCCTACATAGAAAAGGGTAGGCTATACAGGCCATACATGAGTTTAATTCTGAACAAATTGTTATTCAAAATCTTAAATTTTGTGCTTTTTGTAATCTGATAATGCCACCATTGATTTCGAAATTCAACCAACCAAACCTTCAATTTTACCTCCTATTGCTACAGAAAAGAATTTTAGTGGCATGGAATTTTCTTTTCTTTCTGGGAATTTTCTTTTCTTGTGTTCATGCACATTTCTTTGTCAATTATATTTTTTACATTGTTCTCCCACCACTGATTAGAAAATCGTTTGTTTTTCAAGAAATGGGCAACATGCCTGATCACTCGAATTTGATGGCTGCATAAAAATCGGCTGTTGCTGCAGCCCACTAATGGTGCAATGTTCAAATAAAAATTCTTAGAAAATTTTTTCAAAAGAAAATTCTTTCGGAATGCGACCTATGTATGGCCGGCCTTAACCAGATTTAAAAACAACACAAATACAGTTCACCATGTGACATAGACCACCACAGAAACACCTGCTCGTTCACCGCAGCCATCTGTGAAAACAGCCTGTCTAGAAACACACTAGACCAGTGTAAGGGAAGGACATTTATCTATATACAGAGGTTTTTACTTTTCAAATGCCTACAGTTATAATAGCACGACTTACCTAAACACATAAGGCCCTACTTAGTTACTGCCCAATAAATTTGAGTTCAGTTTTGCCAATGTTGGGGCCCTTAGTCTCTGGTGGAGCTCTCAACCCTCCCTCCTGAGGGTATTTGTAATTACAAAGACCAGGTAAACCAAGCAGAAACAAATGTCCAAAGGTTTTCCACCACTCCTGATAATATGGTGATAGGTGATGACTGTAGCCTGCACTCAGTAGCTCATAAGTCCCAAAGTAATTGTCTCTTTGCACTGCTTTGCAGTACATCATTGAAATAGCTGAAACAGCTGGAACGCTCTGGAAAAATAGCACAGTCTCTCTTCCTTCTGGTCACTGCAGCCAGCAGCTCTCAGCACAGCAGCAGCTTGCTCCTGCATGATGCTCAACAACCATGTGGTCTCCTGCATCAGTTTCTGTCTGGGCTCTGGGTATACTCACCTTACAATTTACTCTGCTTTTCTGCCAATTTCAGCCTTGATTCTCAATGGCTGCCCTAGTGCCCTTGCTTCTGGGTTCCAGGCAGCCATGCCACTCACATAGTCACAGCAGCAGTAGTCTTCTGGCTCCTGGGTGCTCATCACCCTCGTCAGACCTCAGAGTAAGTTCCACTGGCCAATCACATTCCTCTTTGTCTACCAGCCAATAAAGTGTCCTCCTGATGCCCTGTTGTTAGGAGCAGACTTGTCCCAAACTGTGGCAGAAGCTTTCCCTGCTCTCCTTTCATGCAGCTGTCTTTCTTGAACAGGAAGAAGAGAAATGTTCTGCAGCAAACATTAGTTGTTGGGCAGCTTGAAGGGGCACCATCTGTGAATGATGTGAACATTATTCTCAGTTGAAGTATGCATGTTAATGTGCTTATACGCATTGGGGATGTTGTTTTGTGTGGGGACTTTGGAATGTAACACCTGTACTTATAGCTTTTGGCCATGGTGTATTTGGCCTTCTCTGAAATCTGGTCCAGGAGTCCATTCATTGCTAAGGGGGCTCTGGGAACATGAATTTGGCATTATTAAAAGTGTGCAATGGAGAGCTTTTTTTTCTATAAAACATTGTCAGTCTCTGGTAACATGAGAGTAGCTTCTAGTGGTCTTTTGGAACACAGCAGAAGTATTTGCGGGCTGTAGGCAGCAAATACTACTATGGAAAGACTGAATAAATGCATTCGTGATTAAAATGTTGTTCTCATTATTATTACTCTGTGTTAATTAGTACGTCACACGCAGTTTAACCATGTTTTGTTGTGGTACATGTACCGTGCTACTCAGTGTCTCTCTTTGTCACTTCAGAAGGAAAGTTGGTATACTAGTAGTGATTTCCTACTCACTAGAATGTATTGATAGAGAAGGTAGTCTCCCACATAGTGATAAGCCACACTACCACAAGCATTTATTGTTTCATTTCCACATGTATGGGTTTCTGAAACAAGTTGGTGAACTACTTTATTTCCATACTAAAATAAACATTGTAGAGGAAAGGGCTATTAATGCAAGCTGAAACATTCTCTGTGGGCCAATATGACTCATTATAAAACCAGCAGCAGAATAGTGTGGCTGACAAATAGAATCTGGTGACTGTTTTTTGCTTGATACGAGGTGATTTAAAAAAAAGTGAAATAAAGCTACTGAATTATTTTAGTAGCTCTATGAACATGTTTTATACATATATATATATATATATATATATATATATATATATATATATATATATATATATATATATGTTTTATATTGTACAGTCTCTGTGATAGGCCTACAGAATATTGTCTTTCTTTTTTTTTTGTCTCCAATAGAATTTATTGAAAGAAAAGGCATTACAAAGAGTCATAACAGTGATTATACGATTATTTTTGAGCATTTTGTATAACACAGTGGTCTGGTAGTTTTCGGACATGGATGGGAACAAATAACTTGGGTAAAAGTGGCTAGTGACTCAAAGACAAATAGCATGCCGATATAACTGGATGGATTGAATACTGAGGGTCCCTGGGGAAGGGTGGGTACCTGGGGGTGCAGCAGGGGGAGGGGGAAGGAAAAGGGAGGGGGGAAGGGGGGTAGGAAGAAAAAAAGTTGGGGGCAAACACCAAAACAATGTCCACAGGCAAGTGAGAGACTCAATCTAGGAGGAATCAGTTGCTAAGATTGGGATGCGGGTACATGTTAAGCTCGCTCATGCAAAGCAGAAACATTTGAGATAGACGATGATGAAGAAGAATGGTTGTGATGGGAGGCATTTGCGTCATCTGGGTCCACAAGTGCGGGAATTAGAATTGGGGTGTCTGCATCTTCAGGAGTGGCAGAGAGAGAGCCATAGTAGGAGAATGCAAAACTTTCAAAGTTCTGCAGTTCTTCTTGTGACAGGGTCATGTGCATGAAAGCCCACTATCTGGAGTAAAAAACGTGTTTTGGCCTGCTTAAAATCAGTGTTAAGTTTTTCATTAAGAAGTAAACTCAGAAGCTCCCGTTTAAGTTGCGAGGTCTGAGGACCGTGTGGGGAGGTCCATTTTTTTCAGGATTAATCTTCTGGCTAGTAAAAGACTAATCAAGATGCAGTCCTTGCTGCCTGGATAGGCGGTTGGGGACCATAGTAGCAGTTGGTCGTCCCAGTATCCGAACATGAGTAGTAGGGGGTACTTGGGTACTTTTAGCAACATAATTTTGAATGTATGAGCGAACCTGATTCCAGAAAGTAGAGATATAGGGGCAAGCCCAAAGCCAGTAGAAGAGGGGTGGTTTTGGCTGGCGGCATTTGAGGCATCTGGTTCCACCCTCGATGCTCTTATCTGACAGGAAGGGAATGTAAGCACGGTGTAAAATCTTTAATTGAGTTTCTCCCCAAACCTTGTTGGGAACCAACTGAAGGGTTCTTTTGTAGCCTTGCAGTAACTTTTCCACTAAGTCTGGTTCAGGAAAGTCTTTGCTCCAATTCGCTACCAATGAAGAGGCTAAAGGGGAAGAAGATTTTAGCAAGAAGGTTTTGTATATGTCCGAAATCTTATATGAGTCATCCCGTACTAGCTGGTCCATGAAAGATAGCTGGAATCTCTTGTTCTTTTCACTGCAGGAGTCCCTCAGAAAGCTGACAATGCGCGTAATGGAAAACATGAGATTGAGGGATGGAGAAGGTTTCTGCTATGCTTGAGAAAGTAATTTATGCACAAAGTTTAAAGTCATCAAAGATTGTTTTTATGGTGTGGATATCAGAGGAGGGGTTTGTTGAAAAGATGAGTATGTCATCAGCAAAAAGTGATGAATGGAGTTCTTGTGCACCTACTTTGATTCCATGTAATGGGGCCTTATGCGTGAGGTAGCGAGAAAGGGGTTCTAGTGCGATGTTAAAAAGAAGAGGTGAAAGGGGGCAGCCCTGTCTTGTGCCTTTGTGGAGATGGAATTCTGGTGAGAGGAGACCAGCCACCACCAACCTGGCCGTGGGGGAAGCGTACATGGCATGTACAAGATACTGAAAGTAACCCGTGAAGCCTATTTTCGACAACGTCAAAAACAGCCAATCAAAACTGACATTGTTAAAAGCTTTTTCCGCGTCCAGGGTGATGATGGCGTGATCCGCCCCAGGTTGTTCCTGGTATGTTCCAGGGCTATTATGACCTTTTTGAATATTTATGGTGGCTGTTCTCCCCTGTTCTCACAAAACCTGATTGGGCTGGGTGGATCAAAGAGGGAATAATGGAAGATAGTCTAGAGGCTGCTGTTTTCGAAAGTATCCTTATGTCCAGATTAAGAAGGGAAATGGGGCGATATGAGCTTGGCTCCTGGGGGTCTTTAACCTTTTTTGAAAGATATTTGATGATTGCCTGGTTCCCAGTGGGTAGGTAGGGACCACTGGCCCATATGTCATTGTAGACTGCGAGGAGAGCAGGTTCGGTTATGGAGTGTAGGGTCTTATAAAATTCCCCGGTGAACCCATCTGGTCCTGGCACTTTTGAGGGAGCTAGATCCCTAATAGCGTTGGATATTTTGGGTAGGGAAATGGGAGCGTTGAGGAATTTGAGTTGGGAGGGAGGGATCGTGGGTAAGTCCAGGCTTTCTAGGTAAGATTTGTCCTTATTCATGTCTATAGGGTCTGCAGCATAGAGCGAAGAGTAGTAATGCAACATAATTTTGTTTATGTCCTGTTGTGAATATTTTATGTTACCTGCGGAGTCTCGAAGGGAGGTAATATGTGTTGGGCGGAATGGGCCTTTGCAGAGCCTGGCTAACAATTTGCCGGCTTTATTCCCAAATTTATGGAGTGTGGCTTCCAAGTGTGCCCTGCGTGTTCGTTCGAGGGTATCCGCCCAGGTATCAAAGGACCTTTTTGCAGCCTGCCATGATCTCCTGTTTTCAGATGTATCCCTCATGTAGAGGGAGCGCTGCGCCAGGCGCAGTTCGTCGCTGCCTTTCTTTTAGTTTGCCAAAGCATTTTTCTTAAATGAAGCAGCAAAGGAGATGATACGACCTCCGAGGAAGGCTTTACCAGCCTTCCAGAAAAGGTTTGGGTCTTCTGCATGGGGGAAGTTGGCTGCAGAAAATTCAGACCAGGCTCCCTCCATGTAGTGCTGGAAATCTATGTTGTGGAGATAAGAGGGAAAGCACCAGAGCTGAGGAGAGGGATGAAAGTCAGGGGTGGCTAGTGTAAGCGAAGTGGGAACATGGTCTGATATGGCAATATTGTGAATGTCAGTCCCTGAGATCATTGGGATAAGACTGTAGGAGCAGAAAAGATAGTCGATTCTAGTGAAGATGTTGTGTGGGTTAGAATAGAAGGTGTAGCCTCTTTCCGATGGGTGAAAGAGACGCCAAACATTTTGAAGGTTGAGGGAGTCCCTAGTGGAAGCAAAGTGAGAAGGGTTAGAGGGTGAAGGTGGAGGTCGCAGTCGTTTAGAGGATGACCTATCTTCTGATGGGTGCAGGGTGGTGTTGAAATCCCCTCCAACTATGTGCGGAAGATATGGTGTGTTTAGCAGCCAAGTTGACAACTCACTAAAAAAGGGCTTGCCGGGATTGTTTGAGGCATAAATGTTGGAGATCAACAGTGTTCTATTTCCTATTTTTATATGTATTTAGATGAAATGGCCCTAGCTATCCATATCTACAGACAGTACCTCAAAGGGTAAAAATCAGAGGGAGTTAGATGAGTTTCTTGGAGCAGGGCAATATCGGTTTTAAGTCTCTTCAGGTGGCGGAGTATTTTTAGTCTCTTGAAGGGAGATCTAAGACCTTTTACATTCCATGAGTTGACTCTCATGTAGGGGGGATCGTGCGTGCGATATGTGAAGGTATATTGTGCATAATATGTAGAGGCCTGAAGGTTCTAGTGGACCTGTCAAAGTTTACCGGGGCGGACTGACTATGACATAGTGGTGGTGCCTGAGCATCTGGTATTTGTCTAGTGCAGTGATGGCGAACCTTGGCACCCCAGATGTTTTGAAACTACATTTCCCATGATGCTCCACTACACTGAAGAGTGCATGAGCATCATGGGAAATGTAGTTCCAAAACATCTGGGGTGCCAAGGTTCGCCATCACTGGTCTAGTGTAAATGTGGAGATGTAATAAAGGAGGGGATGTAACAGGAAAAGTAAAAATTAATAACAAAACCAACACAACCAGAGGTAGAACTTCACTTTTTTCCACATAGAGTCTCTGTGTAGGCCAGCTCTCCCAACAATCCAGGTGATTTGGTCGATACATGACCTGACAGACTCGGTGCTGGTGACCACGATGTGGCCCGCACACGAGTGTGTGAGCAGAAGGGGAGAGGGGGGGGGGGCAAGAACAGAGAGGCTATGGAGGGAGAAATGGGATAACTTGATGTGGAGATAAGTATATATAATAACAATAATAGTCTAAACAAGGGCACAGTCAATTGTTTCAGAACCCAATACCTGAGTTAGCATGCAAAGGAGACTTATATGTTATTTGCACAAGCATCCCTTGTGGTCCTAAGAGGGTCACGGTAGCAGTTAGAGTTCGTATCAGCGTGGGGTATTGAGGAGGGCAGCACCAGACGACCTGAAGTGTTTTGGGGAGTCTTTCCTTGGGCTTCGCTGGTCCAGGAGTCGGTTGTTTGGAAGGACTTTCAGCTGGGAGTTAGAATGTATGTCAGTACTTCATATTCCCATCGCACACGTTCTTGGATGCGCTCTCGGATTTGGCTAGCTGGATACTGGTTCAAGAATGTACGTCAGATCGCAGAGATCGAAGAAAGGCCTTCACTTCGGAAACTTCCTGAAAGGATATTTGATCTCCATTGGGCGCTTTAAGGTGGAGGGTCACTGATGAAGCTCTGCACAAACGCGTTGGAGCGATTTCCTCTTTTTTGAGACCTCCAAGGAATAATCTGCGAAGATCAAGATTTTGACACCATCGATTTGAAGAGATCTGGTTTATCTGAACTTTTGTAAGATGCTGGTTTTATTGGAATAATTGAGGTATTTTGCAATGCTCGGGCGGGGAGAGTTGTGGTCGCCCATATGGTGACCCTGTTCGACCGTGCACGGACCAGAAAGGCCCAGTGCCTCGGGGCTGCGTCTGGCACAGAATTTGGCGAGTGATGATGATTGTAACGATTCTGGAACCCCTACAAATCTCAAATTGCTCCCTCTAGATCTATTTTCTAGATCATCTAGTTTTTGAAGTATGTATTGATTTGTCTTATCCTGCACTTGTTCCGTGGCTTGCACCTGGTAGGCTTCTTCCTCCAAACTTGATGGTGTTCAACTTTGCCAATTCTGGTGGAGTGTTCCCCTAGTTGTGCTTTTATTTGCCTCATCCCTGCATCCACCGTCCTAGAGCAGCTATGGCCTGAGCGATACAATCAGTGTTGCTGTCTCCCAGGTTCAGAGATGAGGAAGCGACATGCGGGGGGGGAGAGGTCTGGAGTGAGGAGGGGGGCAATATGTGGGTGCTCAGCTCCATGTCTGGTTCTTCAACCGGGGAGGCCAGAGCAGGGGCCTCTGTTTGAGATTGGGCCTGGTGAATCGATGTGGCCGTTTGGGAGCGTACTCCGTTTTTTCCTACAAAGTGGTCCATGTGCAGGGTTCCTAGAGAGGCCGCTGTGCGTCAGAGTCTGGGTGCTGTTTGAATCCAAGCCTCTTCTTTGCCGCGCTGGATCTGTAGGCTGAGACTGGGGCCTCAATTTGGGGTGCGGCCTTGTGTGCGGGCGTTTTAGAGCTGAAACCTAGCCGAGTCTTGCGGGGGGGGGGTGAGAGGGGCCCCCGATGAGTCCTCCTTTGGTGTGACACTTTTGGTCCTAGAAAGATCCCACTCCTCCTCTATGGATACAATACAGTGAATGAGCATTGGGGCCCTAGATCTGGAAATGTGTTATATATTATTAATTATTTTTTATACATTAAATGGTATGTAAAGAGATTACTATGCTTTAAAGTGAGCATATTCGGATGCTGCCATCCTTATCATGGCTTCATTTTTAGTGAACCATTGACTTGGAACAAAGTTGCAGCCAGAGAAGTCTGACATTTTTGAATTCCTATCCTGTCAGTGTTACAAGGTTAGGATGTATTGTAGTTAGGATAATGATGATCTTTCTATATTTTTCACCTTTATCAAAAAGCCAGCAGTGGCAACTCCCATATTTCTGTCCTTACAGGTTCCATTAAAAGCTAAACTACAGATACAGTATATATAAAAGGCATACATGAATGTGTGTTTTCTGTATTCTGTTTATTCTCTATATTTATTATATGATCACATGTAAAAAAATGCAAGCAGTGCAAGCACTTGAATTGGACTTGGTATTAGTCTTCTGTAATCCACTGTACAACAGATATACAAGGAGGGGGAGAATTATCACAGAGAGCCAATCAGATGTTCTAACAAGGAACATGCAATCGGAGAAGAGAGCAAACTGACAGAAAAATTAGCTCAATAATGTGCTGCTTCTCATCGCAAGGTCCAGTCCTAGTTTGGTTGAGGGAAGAAGCCTGTAAGTGCCCTGACAGACAGAGCTGTATTAGGAATTAGAGCTGGGTAAATCTCAGGACTGAATGGAAAAAAATGCACATCCTTTGGCAGGTAAAGCAGCTCCCCTATATGCATGTCATATGTTTTTCTATAAGTTTTCCTTTAACTAGTTGCCACCCGCCCACTGTCAAATGGTTCGGCTCTTGTTCTGGGACGATATCATGTGAAGGCGTCCCAGAGCGGGCACTCTCGCGGCCCCGCTGTTTTGCTAGGACATGGCACATCCATGATCTGTGGAAAGAGCCGTGTTCGTGGCTCTTTTTGTCCAATCACAGCCGGTCACATGTAAACAAGGAAGTGCCGATAATCGGCGCTTCTCGCCACACACTGACAGAGTGTGTGGCGAGGAGAGCCGATCAGCGGCATCTCCTCACTGGGGGACATTTAGGAATGTAATCAGGGCACTGATCATGAGTGCCCTGATTACAACAGTAAAAAATTGTGTCACTATACAGTGCCCACCAATTCTCACCAATGCCAGAGATCAGTGCCCACCAGTGGCAGCAATCAGTGCAAACCACTGCCCATAAGTGACACCAATCAGTGCACATTAGCGCATGGGAGGTGCCAAGAATGCCAGCGGGCACCCAAGAAGAGCAGGATTGGGGCTGCCCTGTGCAAAACCATTGCAAAGAGCAGAAATATGTTTGTTTTTTTAACCACTTTCAGACCGGACCATTTTGCTGGTAAATGACCAGAGGTCTTTTTACACTTTGGCACTGCGCTGCTTTAACTGGTAATTGCGCGGTCATGCAATGTTGTACCCAAACAAAATTTGCGTCCTTTTCTTCCCACAAATAGAGCTTTCTTTTGATGGTATTTGATTGCCTCTGCGATTTTTATTTTTTGCGATATAAACGTAAAAAGACCGCAAATTTTGAAAAAAAATGATATTTTCTACTTTTTGTTATTAGAAAAATCCAATAAACTCAATTTTAGTCATACATTTAGGCCAAAATGTATTCAGCCACATGTCTTTGGTAAAAAAAAAGTCAATAATTGTATATTTATTGGTTTGCGCAAAAGTTGTCACATCTACAAACTAAGGTACGTTTTCTGGAATTTACGCAGCTTTTAGTTTACGACTGCCTATCTCATTTCTTGAGGTGCTAAAATGACAGGGCAGTACAAAACCCCCCCAAATGACCCCATTTTGGAAAGTAGACCCCCTAAGGAAATTGATAAGAGGCATGTTGAGCCCATTGAATATTTTATTTTTTTGCCTCAAGCGATTGAATAATGACAAAAAAAAAATTTTTTTTTTTTTTTTACACAAAGTTGTCACTAAATGATATATTGCTCACACATGCTATGGGCGTATGTGAAATGACACCCCAAAATAAATTCTGCTGCTTCTCCTGAGTACGGGGATACCACATATGTGGGACTTTTTGGGAGCCTAGCCGCGTACAGGGCCCCGAAAACCAAGCACCGCCTTCAGGCTTTCTAAGGGCGTAAATTTTTGATTTCACGCCTCACTACCTATTACAGTTTTGAAGGCCATAAAATGCCAAGATGGCACAAAACCCCCACAAATGACCCCATTTTAGAAAGTAGACACCCCAAGCTATTTGCTGAGAGGCATGTTGAGTCCATGGAATATTTTATATTTTGCCACAAGTTGCGGGAAAATTACAAACTTTTTTTTTTTTTTTTTTTTTTTCACAAAGTTGTCACTAAATGATATATTGCTCATGCATGCCATGGGCATATGTGAAATGACACCCCAAAATAAATTCTGCTGCTTCTCCTGAGTACGGGGATACCACATATGTGGGACTTTTTGGGAGCCTAGCCGCGTACGGGGCCCCGAAAACCAAGCACCGCCTTCAGGCTTTCTAAGGGCGTAATTTTTTGAGTTCACTTCTCACTACCTATTACAGTTTTGAAGGCCATAAAATGCCAAGATGGCACAAAACCCCCACAAATGACCCCATTTTAGAAAGTAGACACCCCAAGCTATTTGCTGAGAGGCATGTTGAGTCCATGGAATATTTTATATTTTGCCACAAGTTGCGGGAAAATTACAAACTTTTTTTTTTTTTCACAAAGTTGTCACTAAATGATATATTGCTCACGCATGCCATGGGCATATGTGAAATGACACCCCAAAATAAATTCTGCTGCTTCTCCTGAGTACGGGGATACCACATATGTGGGACTTTTTGGGAGCCTAGCCGCGTACGGGGCCCCAAAAACCAAGCACCGCCTTCAGGCTTTCTAAGGGCGTTACAGTTTTGAAGGCCATAAAATGCCAAGATGGCACAAACCCCCCCCCCCAAATGACCCCATTTTAGAAAGTAGACACCCCTAAATTTAGGGGTACACTAGTGAGACTAGGTAATAAATGGCGGGTGCCCTGAAACTATAAAAAAATAACTAACCAACCAGCGTCACCTGTAACAGTTATATGGTGATCACTGGTGAAAGGGTTAACTAGGGGGCAATCAGGGGGCTTTATGCGGTAGTATATGGGGGTCCCTGGCGCTATAAAAAGCTGCGGCGAACCTAAATACCTACCTGCCTAACTAGCGTCACCTGTGACACTAATACAGCGATCAGAAAAACGATCGCTTATTAGGCTGGGTTCACACTGGAGCGATGCGGGAACGCCACGAATGCGCGGCGGGTTCCCGCATCGCATGCCTCCCGGCGGCAGTTCACACTGCCCTATGCGAACTGCTGGGAGTGTCAGTGAAATGTTAATGACACCCCCAGATCAGTTCGCATATCGCAGTGCGATCTGCAAACTTGGATCGCATGGTGTGAACACCCATGCGATCCGATTCTGCTGCGGACCAAAAAAAGGGTCCCGTGCGAGTTTGCGGCGGGTGCGGCGGGTGCGACACGAATTCAGCCATACTATCTGTATAGCTGAACTCGAATCGCACAGAGATCGGATGTGATTTGCACTGCAGTGCGGTGCGAATCACATCCGTTCTCATAAACCGCTGCAATGTGAACCCAGCCTTAGTGACACTGGCGACGGGGGGTGATCACGGGGTTAAACCTTTATTGGGGGGGTTAGGGGGGTACCTTAGAACTAAAGGGGGCTAACCCTAACTGCCCTAACAGTTATTAGTCACAAATGACACCTGCTGGGTGATCAGGGGGTTAAACCTTTATTAGGTAATAAATGGCGGGTGCCCTGAAACTATAAAAAAATAACTAACCAACCAGCGTCACCTGTAACAGTTATATGGTGATCACTGGTGAAAGGGTTAACTAGGGGGCAATCAGGGGGCTTTATGCGGTAGTATATGGGGGTCCCTAGCGCTATAAAAAGCTGCGGCGAACCTAAATACCTACCTGCCTAACTAGCGTCACCTGTGACACTAATACGGCGATCAGAAAAATGATCGCTTATTAGGCTGGGTTCACACTGGAGCGATGCGGAAACGCCGCGAATCCGCGGCGGGTTCCCGCATCGCATGCCTCCCGGCGGCAGTTCACACTGCCCTATGCGAACTGCTGGGAGTGTCAGTGAAATGTTACTGACACCCCCAGATCAGTTCGCATATCGCAGTGCGATCTGCAAACTCGGATCGCATGGTGTGAACACCCATGCGATCCGATTCTGCTGCGGGCCAAAAAAAGGGTCCCGTGCGAATTTGCGGCGGGTGCGGCGGGTGTGGCGGGTGCGGCGGGTGCGGCGAATGGCTGAACTCGAATCGCACAGAGATCGGATGTGATTTGCACTGCAGTGCGGTGCGAATCACATTCGTTCTCATAAACCGCTGCAATGTGAACCCAGCCTTAGTGACACTGGCGACGGGGGGTGATCACGGGGTTAAACCTTTATTGGGGGGGTTAGGGGGGTACATTAGAACTAAAGGGGGCTAACCCTAACTGCCCTAACAGTTATTACAGTCACAAATGACACCAATGCAAAAAAAAAAAAAAAAAAAAAAAAAAATGACATTGGTGTCACTGTGACTGGGGGGGCAGGGGTAATTGGGGGGGTGATCGGGGGGTAAAGGGGGGGTGTGAGTGTGCCTGGCATGTTCTACTGTGTGTGGGATGTGTTGGTGCAACTCACTGATCCGCTCTCCTCCGTGTCGGAACGAAAAATACCGACACGGAGGAGAGAATACATCACTTCCTCTCCTGTGTTTACATTACAGGAGAGGAAGTGATGTCACCGGGGATTTCCATTCGTCGGGAGCGATCGCGAGGGGGTGGCCATGAATGAATGGCCGTCCCCTCGTCCGGGATCGCTCCCGAACGAAAACCGACCGCCGCAGGCACCGGGCGGGGGCCCGATCGGGCCCCCGACCCGCGGGAGGCAAATCACGTACATGTACGTGCTTATGCCTGCCCGTGCCATTCTGCCGACGTACATCGGCGTGAGGCGGTCGGCAAGTGGTTAAATAGTAAAAAAATGTCCTTTACAATCACTTTAAGCATGGTTACAAACAAGATCCAGTCAACTATACTTCCATTGCACAGAAATGAAAGGTGTTGCACTTGGTAACAAGGCGAATATATAAAAAAATCATATATATATATATATATATATATATATATATATATATATATATATATATATATATATATATATATATACACACACACACACTATATTACCAAAAGTATTGGGACACCTGTCTTTACACCCACATGACCTTTAATGGCATCCAAGTCAAGTTCCTCCTCAAACCGGCTCATCCATGTCTTTATGGACCTTGCTTTGTGCACTGGTGGAACAAAAGGGGCCATACCCAAACTGTTTCCATAAAGTTGGGAGCATGAAATTGTCCAAAATGTCTTTGTATGCTGACGCCTTAAGAGTTCTTTTCACTGGACCTAAGGGGTCACAAGCCCAACCCTTGAAAATCAACCCTACACCATAATCCCCCCTCCACCAAATGATTTGGACCAGTGCATAAAGCATGGTCCATAAAGACATGGATCGGCCAAATTGGGATGGAGGAATTTGACTGACCTGCACAGAGTCCTGACATCAACCTGATAGACTACATTTGGGATGAATAATGCCCCGTACACCCAGTCGGACTTTCCGACGTAAAATGTGCGATCGGAGCTTGTTGTCAGAAATTCCGACCGTGTGTAGTCTCCATCGGACAGTTTCCATTGGAATTTGAGATCTGGTTCTAAAATTTTCCGACAACAAAATACGTTCATGTAAATTCCGATCATGTGTAGACAATTTCCGACGCACAAAGTGCCACGCATGCCCAGAATAAAGTACTAGACAGACCCGCTCGGTCTGGTAAAACTTGCGTTCGTAATGGACATAGCACATTAGTCACTCTGCAAATTTTGAAATCTTTTTAATACAGCGCATTCTCTTCTTCTTTAGAATGCTAGAAGAATTAAGTTGTTTTGCTGCTCATTATTCTTTATAATTTCTCGTGATCTCATGAATAATATTAATTTTTTTTCCGTCAGATGTCCATAATACTTTTTTTTGTTTTGTTTTTTTTATTAGTTTTTTTATCAAGATACTCTCCATAATATTATTTCTTGTTTTGTGTGTCAAGTTACCACAACACCATTATTATCTTGTATTTTTTTACCTCAAGGAGGTTGGTTGGTGTCCCTTGTTAATTTGACCTTGTATTTTATAAATGTACCTGCCTACTGACAAACAAACTGTCCTTTTTGAACTAAAAAACATAGGCAAGTATTTGTAAAAAATAAATATCCATTTATTCTGGGTCATAACAAAATAAAGAGGAGGGCAACGCTGCAGAAACTGTTGAAATTTGCGAAGTCTTTGTACCCCAGGGCACACATCTATTATTTTACATTCAAAATAGGTGGCCTGAGGAGTCCATATAATAGTGAGCACAATCCAGTGCAGGACTACAGGAGATCAGCAACAGCAGCAGATGACATATCTGTCCCCAGGCTGTTTTTATACACAGCCTGCATCTTTGTCAGACCAGACTGAACCCAGGCCATAACTCTCTGGTCTTCCTTACATGCTTCATTCCAGGCTGTGGCTTGTGTTGGAGGTGTGGCAGGAGGTGGAGGAGGAGGAGGACCTGGAGGAGGAGGAGGAGGGCCATGGTTCAACTCAAAATGTGGCTTTGGCTTGTGAGTTTGCCCCTCAATCCCTTATTTAGGGGTTGCAAGATCACTTCCTCACATAAGAGGCGTTGGCCCTCCTCCATTTCTAGCATTTTGCAAACTGTCATGTAGGCATAGTGCTTTTGAAAACTGGGGGGGGGTTTCTGAGGGCCGAAGTAGCCTTCAGAAATAGGCCAATTGCTGCCTCCTTCAGGTTACTCCTCTTCCTGGCACTTTTTTGTGGAAGGCAGAGGGGAGTGACCTGTGATTCAGGCAGGCTACTGGGCTCGGCCACCTCCTGGCTGCCACCTTCCACGGCCTCCTCCTGGCTGAGGCTTTACTGTGCATGAAAAAGGGACATAGTTTTCGTTTTTGGTTCATCAATCACACACAATTTTCAGCTCATGACTGTTGCAAATTTAATTTAATAAATAGAAAAGACTATCATTCTGACCCCAACATTTTTCATTCTTGTCACAATCATTTGTGGCCACTACTGTCTATTGATATGTAAAACACTTTGGGAAATCAGACATTAGTTATCAAAACTAACATATATTTAACATCATTAATTTAACAACTAGAAATATTTTGAAGAATGCTATACCTGACTCAAGCTGGGCTCCTCCACATGTGGCTGTCTGGAAGGCCCAGGTTGGTCGTTGGAAGCCTCAGCTGGGGGGGGGAAGGAAGCCTTGAAGGAAGACTGGAGAGTGCTGGCCTTGGTTCAGTCTGGCCTGCCAGAAAATGCAGTCTGTCACAGTACCACAGCCTGGGTACATAAATGTCATCTGCTGCAGTTCCTGATCTCAGGGAATCCTGGACCTTCTTGAGATCCTTAATATAAGTGCTCCTCATGCTACCAATTAGGGCCTTCAAATAGGGGATGTATGCCGTGGGGATCACCGAATTCCAGCAATTGATCCAGTGCTGCCTTCCTCTTTGGTTTATTGTTATAAAAGGGATGGTTTACCTGCAACAGACAGGGCAGCTCCCTGTACATTTCAATAAATATGGGGATAAAGTCCCCATCGTGGAATAGATACATTTTCTATGCAAGACACAACACAAGACAAACTCCAATGTCAGGCGAAACTCTCCTAATCTTGACCCAATATAGGCCTCAATCTATAAGCAGTATAGGCCACTGATGCACCAACTTAAAATTGTACCTTTGTTATAACGATCTTTGCTTCCGTTACTTCTTCCCCCACTCACAGATCGTATGTATGACGCACACATCTCTTATATAAACATTGCGCATGCATGAAACTCTACCCACCCCTGACGTTTTTCCTAGTCTAGCCTGCCCCTTCTCTTTTGGCGCCGTGGTAGAGCACATGGTGGAGAGACAACAGCTGTATGCAGAGGAGAGCAGCAAAGACAAAATGCCTAAGCCATGAACCTTCCGATCCCAGAGGAGATTGAAGGCCTCAATTATGGCCTTTATAGAGATGGTGGAGACGGTGGACATCTTCAAGAGGGCCGACTATGATGCTAAGTATGGACCTTACCCAAACCCAAATGTGAGAAAGACCAAGATCATGCCTAAAGTTGTGAAGAGTCTGCACAGGAATTTTGGGATACGACGTTCCAAGGATCAATTAAGGAAACGATCATCAGACCTCAAATTGAGGGAGCACGATCATTACAGAAGAATCAAGAGAGTGCTTCAAAAAACTAAGTATTTTGTTATGTGTTCCTATTCTTATTCTTAAAGTTTGTGCTGCTCCATACTTTTTTTTACTGTTGTACATTTTAAAATGGCAACTTTCATGTTCATGGGCACAGTAATCGGTCGTATAAAATAATAAAATAACATTGTTTGTTCGCCCACTTATAAGATCTTTTAGGCAGATACAGGTTAACTACATTTGTTAGTGCCTATTTGTGTTAAAATAAGATTGTTGTCTAGATCAGTGGTCATCAACCCTGTCCTCAGGGCCCACTAACAAGCCAGGTTTGCAAGATAACTGTAATACATCACAGGTGATATAATTTGCTGCTCAGTGATTGCAGTATTCTAATCTGCATCTCCTCAAGGTAATACATAAAACCTGGCCTGTTAGTGGGCCCTGAGGACAGGGTTGATGACCACTGGTCTAGATGGGTTACTAACTAGAATGAAATGCAAACTTGATTCAGTGTTGGTTCCTGGCGGGCAACTGGACGCAAGGCCACATCCAAGTCCTCCATTTCTACAAGTCAGGAAAACTTTGTCAGCCATCACAAATCGCAGACCAAACAGACAAACCTTCTACCCCTCCCTGGACCTACCTGCTAATAGCCCATTATCTAAAATCGTTGGACAAAAACTCAGCGTGTTCTAGACAACTAACCACCTTCGAAAGGCTATGCACTCAGAAATCTCCCCAACAACATCTTATTGCCTCTACCAACAACTTCCTATTCGAAGATATACTTCCCAGTTCAGGAAAAGCCTGTAAGAGTTGGGAAGATGATCTATCGATCTCACTCTCAGATGAACAATGGGAACACATATTCCGGAACATCCACACAGGATCCCTCAACGTGAGCACACAAGAGAATGGTTATAAAATACAAATTAGATGGTACCGTACACCTGTACTTCTTAAAATTTTTTACCCCTCCACCACTGATACATGCTGGAGGTGCCAGAAAGACGCTGGGACGATGCTACATATATGGTGGATATGCCCACCGCTACAGGCCTTTTGGAGGGAGGTATGCCAAATTACCTCTCAAGTAACCTCGTACAAGATAGACCCAACCCCTTCCCAATGCCTCCTCCATCTCTCACCTTTACCACACAACACATATCACAGATCCCTGGCAATGAACATGATTAACGCAGCGAAGCAATGCATCCCCATCCACTGTGGGGTTCCCCCAGAGTCCCCATAATAACAGAATGGTTCCATAGGATAAATAGAACCACAGAGATGGAGGAGCTGATTCACATCTCTAGAGACACGCCCTCAAATTTAACAATATTTGGATGTGTTGGAAACCCTTTCAGATTACCCCCACTTACGCCAGGGCCCTAAGACAACCATGAATTAGGATAATAAAACAATACATAGACTGCCCTGCCCGATCGCTGGATCGGAACTAAGAAGGGGGGAAAACCAGAGAGACATAGGTAATAGGTAGCAGCCCCCCCCCCAGAGGTTGTCCCCCTTTTTTTTCTTCCTCTCTCTCTTCCCTCCCCTATTTCCCCTTCCAGTGGTCCACCTTGTCCCATGTCCCCTCCACCCCCCTACCTCTTCCCTCCCCTAAGCCCCCATACTCCTACCTTAAAAATCCCAATACAGACCACATTAGGTACAGAAACTGGGGTTGCCCCAGCCCGTTTCCCACCGACTAGAGCCTCTAGTAACCGATAAACAGATCCTTCTGGCTTCGACAGTGGGATACACCATACTCAGATCTGGAGACAGAAAGTCCTCATCCCACTTCTTCTGCCCACCAGACGCCGATCTACCCTCACACATTAACTACAGTTCCTCAATAAGGGTTGGAAGGATAATGAACCAAAAACGTCAATTCCTGGTAACGAGACAAAACAGTGTTAAGCTAGTAGACTCATCCCTACCGGGTCCCAAGACAAAGATAGGATACCCTCCGAGAGATTATAATGGAATTTTTGTTTCGTTATAAATGTTGGGTTATATATGCAAGTCTTGGTAGTCGTAAGAGTGACATGATGTCTCGAAACAAAATGTTATTTGTGTACGAAATGTTCAAGCTTTCTGTGTATGCTCTTCTTTTCAATAAAATGTGTTTAAAAAAAAAAAAAACTTGAGTCAGTGTAAGGAGAGGACACTCAGCAGCTGTTTACACATCTGGATGCAGGAGCATTAGTGTGGGACATCAGAATCAAACTTTTTAGTGTGGCCAACACAGGTGCTCCAGTGGGTACTAGGGGAGTTTCAATACGTGAAACTTGTACAAAAAAGGGAAGTATTCCAACTTTGGAAATTAGATAAAACTGTCTTCAGCTTGGAACTCTGCCAAAACAGACAATTGTACGACACTTCCAAGAAATGTTTCATATTCCTATTTCTGCCCTCCAATATCTATCTGCTAAGTATACCTTTTTTTATTCATATAGGGGAGAAAAAACACGAGGAGGCCGGAGGACACCAGGGACCCCCCACCTCCGAAAGGAGGGGAAGTCACCAAAACACAGGCAGAGGATGAGGAGAGAGAGGTTTTGGAAGTGTGAAAAATTGTCACCACAACAGGGGCGGTCTGATAGGTAAGATATCTGTTCCTGCATATTTATAATATATGGTGTGTTTTTTTGTTTTTTTTTAGGTGATGTGGATGTTGTGGAAGAATAATCTAATTTCACCAGTGAAAGTGCCCAGATCCTCATTGGGGAGAAAATGGGGTGCAATCGCGATTTAGAAAATCTAAAGCAAAACATCAATGATGTTAAACAAAAAATGAAGAACATCATTGATGTTCAAAATATTCACCCTTTTTTTGTGTTTTTTCATGTTTTTTTAAAGTATTTTAAAAGCCAAATTTTGAAGATGCACACAGTGTATCAACATGTGCTATCTGCCATCAGGGGATATCAATGTACGCGTTTTGTGGGTGCAATCTCTTCCTCGCTACTAAAGAAGCTGAGAGGAAGAGTTTGCATCCCCAAAACACGTCCATTGATCCCCCATGATGGGAGATAGCACATGTTGACATCAGGCATGGGATCAGGAGGGAAATCCCCATTTTGAATCCCAATTTGTGTGCATCTTCAAAATCTGGCTTTTACAGGGGTGATATCACCCCATCTGATGAATGCAATATCAACACAGTTTGGACATACTCATGTCTGATATTGCCTTCACTTTGTCAAAGTTGAACTTTGTAAGTTCTGAGTTCTGTATATTATGTTTTGAAACATGCCTGTTTAACCAAAAAAAAGGCTATTTCTAATTAATGTGACAAAAAATAATGTTATACACCAAAGATGTTGTTTTGTTCAAAAACCCTTTTATAAAAGCACATGTGAATGTGCTTTGAATAAAAAGTTTTCTACTCAACAATGTGTGGTTTCTTCTTCCAATGATCAAAAGCAGTTTTTGGAGTAAAAGTTGGTGTTTACAGTGATAATGGGGGTTAGTTACTAAAGATAAATCCACTTTGCACTACAAGTGCAGTTTCATGTGCACTTTTAAGTGCACTTGGAGTGCAAAGTGAAATCTCCTTTAGTAAATAACACCCACAGTGCTTTCTAATTTGCCTCAATCATGCCATATCATGACAAAAAATTCATTCACGGTGCTGAAAATTATGAATATTTTTGTCAGTAATTCATTACATACATTAACAACAAAAACAAGGTGTGTGTAGCAGACCCACAACATAATAATAGTTCCCTGAAGAAGAGATTGTCACCTCATGTATGAAATAAAGTACATTTGCACTATTGAAGAAAATGCCCAAAAATAAAAGCCCACTGGAGAACCTAGGAGACAGCTAAAAGATACCCAGGCAGTAAATCATAGGGAATCTTCTTTCAGTTACGGTTAAAAATTTTAGGATAAAATGTTTCTTAATCAGTTTCTGGCCTATCAATGCCCCCTCACCCGCAAAGTACTGGACATACTTCTGTCTTACTTTGCGGGCGCTTTGGGGGGGAAAGCCAGGACGGCCAGCTTTAAGCGCCGTCAGGGTTTCTTGTTGAAGTCTGGCCTCAGGCCTCAACTAAGGCCACATAGTTAATTGAATTTTTCCTTAAAGAGTTGTGTAGAATGCAGCATGCAAGGATTATATGGTTAGGTTTATATTCCGCCATGTTGATTGGCGTAAGGAATAGGCGGAACTGGCTGGCCATTATCCCAAAAGCGCTCTCCGCCACTCTTCTGGCTCTGGCCAGATGGTGATTATAAACCCTCTGCTCCAGGGTGAGAGTCCTCATGGCTTCAAAATGGTCAGCTGGCCAGAACAAACTAACAGAAAGCACTGAAAAACAGAAAGGCTGGAGCTGAAAATCAGATACGAGCAGACAAGAACGCACTGAAAATCAAATATGTAATAGAAATACAAACCAACAAGCACAAACCGAGCAGCAGTACCAATCGTAAAAGCAGGAGGCTGAAAAGCGCGAATGGTCTGTCACCAAATTTCTACTAATAGGAGATTAGCGGAAGGAGCCCAAAGAGTGGTGCACTTGGTATTGAACTTCCTCTTTCTAGTACTGTCGTATGTTTTGTACGTCTCCGTGTTCTTTACCTTCGGAAATTCCGTCAACTTTGTGTGACCGTGTGTATGCAAGACAAGTTTGAGCCAACATCCATGGATTTTGTTGTCGGAAAGTCCAATCAATGTCCAATTGTGTGTATGGGGCATTGGAGTGCAGACTGTGAGATGGGCTCATTCCTAAATCTTGTGGACAGGCTTCCCAAAAAAGTTGAAACTGGTATAGCAGCAAAGGGTGGGCCAACTCACTATTGAACCCTACAGACTAAGACTGGGATGCCATTAAAGTTCATGTAGGTGGAAAGGCAGGCGTCCCAATACTTTTGGTAATATAGTGTGAATATATATATATATATATATATATATATATATATATATATATATATATATATATATATATATATATATATATATATATATATATATATTAGGGCTGTGGAAATTAAAGATTAATTCCTCGATTAATCGTAAATTTTTTTGATCAATCAACATTTTTTTGATCGAACAAAATACTCACCTCTCTGCCGGTTTCCGGGTCTTCAGGGAGTTCCGTCGCAGATCCGGTGACGTCAGGGACATCGACGTCACGGGACTCCTCCCCCCCTTCCCCAAGTGCCTCTGTCTGCTAACAAAGGGAAGGGGGAGGAGTCAGGTGACGTTGAAGTTCTGATTGAATGTAATGCATACAGAGGAGGAGCTACGCATGACGTCACCAGCTGCTGCCCTTAGGAACTAACATGATTTTCGGCTTTACCTGCTGTGTTTTTATCACCTTTATGTGAGTAGTTTGTGTTTGAACACAAAAATGAAATCTTATACTTAAGCGGTGAGCCCTTAGATCTTTTCTTTCTACCCATGACCTGGCGTCCTTGCTGAGATCTAAGGAGACATGAGAGAAGTTTATAGTCCATGTTAACCCTTTTGATACCCGCTTGCATGACTACCTGTTTGCACAGGGACCCATGCCATAAGGTAAGAGTGATTAGTTAGACCGGAGGTGGAGGGATTGTCATGCTACTGTGGAAAAAATAAAAACTTATGTCAGTGCTACAGTTAGAATTTAAAACGTATTTGTGTGAACTGTGAAGTTAAGTCATGGATTGTGGAAACTAACTAGCAGTGGTGGAATTATAGGGGTCGCCAAGATCGCCATGGCGACCGGGCCCCTTGCTGCAGGGGGCCTGAGGGCCCCCTGTACTCTTCGATAGGAGGGGAGGCTGAGAGGAGCTCCCCGATCATCAGCCGAACTGAAATCGGCACTGTGCGGGAGCTCCTCACATTAGGCTTAGTGAAAGCACAGTGTGTGCTCTTTGTCTCCCCCTAGAGTGCAGTACCCGGCAGGAAGAGCAAAAGGTAAATGTCTGCTGTTTTTTTTTTAATAAGACTATCTACTGTATTTGTGTTTGTATGTGTGTGTGTGTGTGTGAGCATGCTTGTATGAGTGAACATGCTTGTATGTGTGTGTGTGTGAACATGCTTGTATGTGTGTGTGAACATGCTTTTATGTATGTGTGTGTGTGTGAGCATGCTTTTTTGTGCATGTGTGTGAGCATGCTTGTATGTGCATGTGTGTGAGCATGCTTGTATGTGTGTGTGAGCATGCTTGTATGTGTGTGAGCATGCTTGTGTGTGCGTGTGTGTGTGTGTGTGAGCATGCTTGTATGTGCGTGTGTGTGAGCATGCTTGTATGTGCGTGTGAGCATGCTTGTGTGTGCGTGTGAGCATGCTTGTGTGTGTGTGAGCATGCTTGTATGTGCGTGTGTGTGTGAGCGTGCTTGTATGTGTGTGTGTGAGCATGCTTCTATGTGTGTGTGTGTGAGCATGCATGTGTGTGTGAGCATGCATGTGTGCGTGTGTGTGAGCATGCATGTATGTGTGTGTGAGCATGCCTGTATGTGTGTGCGTGAGCATGCTTGTATGTGTGTGTGTGTGAGCATGCATGTATGTGTGTGCATGTGTGTGAGCATGCATGTATGTGTGTGTGTGAGCATTAATGTATGTGTGTGTGTGTGAGCATGCTTGTGTGTGTGTGAGCATGCATGTATGTGTGTGTGTGTGTGAGCATTAATGTATGTGTGTGTGTGTGAGCATGCTTGTGTGTGTGTGTGAGCATGCTCGTATGTGTGTGTGAGCATGCTTGTATGTGTGCGTGTGAGCATGCTTGTATGTATGTGTGTGTGTGTTCATATATGTATGTGTATGTATGCATGTGTGTGTGTGCATGTGTTTATCAGTGGTGGTGCATCCAAAAGGGTGCACAGGTTCCACCCCCTCTATGACCAATGGATAGATTCATGCATAGCATAGCAGGAATCTATCCATGGCCACCGCTGCCACCCCCATATTTAGGTGTCTGGTCCCTTTTGGGGTGCTGGGTGCCTGAATTACAGCGGCGGGGGGTGTTTTTGCAGCACCTGATTAGAGCCATGGGCTCTAATAGGCTTCAAAATAGGTGAACTGCGAGCGCCATGCTTGACGCTCACAGTCTACCCAGGTGTGTTAGAAAAGTGAATTAATATTCACTTTCCTAACGCTGAACCACCTCTCCACCAATCAGGTGTGCGGGTCTTTTACCCATCACCAGATTGGCTGAAACGATAGGTGCAGCTATTGGACGCCCATCAGGAGGAGAGGACGGGAGATGAGGATGGCAGTAGCTGCATGGAGGACCCCGCTCATGGCCGTTACCCGCTGCCCCACCAAGACAGGGTAAGTGGCGGGCAGACAGTGAGCGGGCGGTGGGGATTCACAGTGGCAGCATTTGATTGGCACAGTAGCAGCATTTGATGGGTACACTGGCAGCATTTGATGGGCACAGCGGTGGCATTTGATGGGCACAGCGGCAGAGTTTGATGGGCACAGTAGTGACATTTGATGGTACAGTGGTGGCATTAGATGGTACAGTGGTGGCGTTTGATGGGCACAGTGGCTGTAATTGATGTTTTTTAAATCGGTTCCTTTATATGCAGCCACCCACTTGGGACTGGGCCCTGGTGTTCCACCATCGGGCTCGGAGAAAAGAGCCCTGTCCGGAGGTCGGGGGGGGGGGGGGGGCCCGCCATGGTTTCCTGCATCGGGGCCCTGAAGGTTCTAGTTACGCCACTGCTAACTAGTGTCAGGTGATTGTATATAGTGAATACCACATTTACCACTCACTAATGCAGAGTTGCAATGCAAGGAGATCAGCTAAAAGTAGTTGGATCTGAATGTTCATTATTAATTGAAATTAGTCAATTAATCGATAAAAAAAAATCGATTAAACGAATGCGAAAATTTTAATCAGTAACAGCCCTAATATGTATATATATATATATATATATATATATATATATATATATATATATACTCACCTGCCACTTTATTAGGTACACCTGTTCAATTGCATGATAACACAAATTGCTAATCAGCCAATCACATTGCAGCAACTCAATGAATTTAGGCATCTAGACATGGTGAAGATGACGTGCTGAAGTTCAAACCAAGCATGAGAATGGGGAAGAAAGGGTATTTAAGTAACTATGAACGTGGCATGGTTTTTGGTGCCTGACGGGCTGGTCTGCTGATCTACTGGGATTTTCACACAACCATCTCTACGATTTACAGAGAATAGTCCGAAAGAGAGGAAATATCCAATATGTGGCAGTTGAGGGGACGAAATGCCTTGTTGATGTTAGAGGTCAACGGAGAATGGGTAGACTGGTTTTAGATGATAGAAAGGCAACAGTAACTCAAATAACCACTTGTTACAACCAAGATATGCAGAATACCATCTCTAAATGCACAACACATCGAACCTTGAAGCAGATTGGCTACAGCAGTAGAAGATCAACCCGGGTGCCACTCCTGTCTGTTAAGAACAGGAAACTGAGGCAACAATTCGCACATGGTTTATCAAAATTGGACAATAGAACATTGGAAAAACATTGTCTGCTTTTATGAGTCTTGATTTCAGCTGTGACATTCAGATTGTAGGGTCAGAATTCGGTGTAAACAAAATTAAAGCATGGATCCATCCTGCCATCTATCAATGGTTCAGGCTGGTGGTGCTGGTGTAATAATGTGGGTGATATTTTCTTGGCACACTTTGGGCCCCTTAGTACCAATTGAGCATCGTTCAAATGCCACGGCCCACCTGAGTATTGTTGCTGACCATGTCCATCCCTTTATTTCACTCTTCCACCTGCTCAACTTTCCTCAAGCTAAATAAAACCAAGCAAGTATCTTTAAAAAGATCAGTTGGAAGTGTATTACTTGAGTTAGGTAAGTGAAAAAGATAAAGACACACCTCCACAATGCAACATATTCAAAATGATATTAAGAGAACATTCAACAGTTAACACTATTTTTCGCTTACCCAACCCATTATAATTCCATGTGACTTTTCTGGGGGCACCTTTGGTCTTTTTTCTATTTAGAGATATTTCAGCGAATTATTTCGTTCCTATGGGCTTTTACCTTACTATGACAGTAACCCACCTTTTTTAAGACCGCAAAAGGTATAATCAGAAAAAACTCTGGGGACACAGAAGTATTACTATCAAGGGAATAAAAATGTAATATTTTAAAAAGTAATAAAAAAAAAACAAACTAAAAAAAACAAACAATTGTTTCAATACTAGGGACTCAGTTAGGTAACAAATAGTACAGTATGAATATGAACAAAAGTGACTCAGATTAAAGTTATTCTAACGGTTACATTTTTTTCTAAAATAATAAACATATCATGTTTCTCTGTTCTGTGTAATGATTTTGCCCAGAGTAGCTCCAATCCTCATCTTCTAAGGGCCCCTGCTCTTGCTATGGTGGAACTTTTGTGGGCTCAATCCTGAGCCGCACTGTGTGAGTTTATTGAGACACACAGCGTATCTCAGTTCCACCCCCCCCCACTCCGCTCTGCTCCCAGGATTTAACTCCCACTGCTGCTGAGCCTTATGTTAGAGAAGGGAGGGATGAGTAGCATTGCTGCAGAAGTGCACAGTGCTGGATCGAGATCGGACATAAGTAATTATTTAAGGGGGACTGGGAGTTAGCTGATGTTGAAAGTTTTTTTTAACTTAACGCACAGAATGCATTAGCCCTTGTACACACGGTCGGACATTCCGACAACAAAATCTGTTGGATTTTGTCAGACGAATCTTGTCCGAAACTGGTGTTGCATACACAACGTCGGACAAAGTTGTTGGAAAATCCGATCGTTCGTAATGTGATGACGTTATTTCGTTACGACGGGACTACATTCAGGCTAGTAGCCAATAGCTTTGGTCTAGGAATTTGATGTGAGCATGCGTGGCACTTTGACAAAGTCCGATCGGATCATGTTGTTGGAAAATTTTATAGCCCAGCTCTAAAACTTTGTCGGTCGGATATTCCGACGGAAACAGTCCGATGCAGCCCACACGCGGTGGGATAATCCGCCAACGCGGTCCGATCAGACATTTTCCGTCGGAATTTCCGACCGTGTGTACAAGGGCTTAAAGTAAAAATAAAACCTTTTACCTCTACAGCCACTTTAAGTTCTAAATAAATCTCCTGCTCAAATACTCAGCTTGACAATATTCAAATGTGTCCAACAACTATTATACAGTATAGCTAACCATATACTGTACCACCAATATGTACAGATAGTACAGAAATGTCATTAGGATAATACGACCAAGTGATCCTTATGATCATGTGTGGACTCAAATCAGTTGATCAAATGGAGGATTTGTGATAGTCATAAAGAAGAAACACTAATACAAATACAGTTAATGTTTCCCAAAGGGAGATCGTAGTAAGCATGATAACGTTTAATAGAACAATATGGTCAAAGCCTGTCTGCTGGCCACCTCTTTCCAAAACTTTCTACATTCCCTGAATGCTTTGAAGATTTTTCTCTGCTGTTTAATTTGAATTTCTATATATCCCATGGTACCTTGCTGCCTTCATGCAGTGATTCTTGTACTGACTCCGCCTCCTAAAACCCCTCCTCTCATCAACTCTGTAGTTCAGAGGGCAGGTGTTTCATCAGGTTAGGCAACCCATCAGATTTTGTAGTGGAAGTAATGTTCCGTTGCCGCCATCTTGGTACACCCCGCACTCGTCCACAGTAAGGATACAGAGAAGGCGGCAACCGGACTTCTTGTAACACCCAATGGAGTCTTGCATTTGACACTTATTTTTACCAGTAAACTCAGCTTATATAGTGAAATAGAGTATTTTTAAATCCGGCAGACTGTTTTAATGTTGATTTTTCAAAGCAGCAGTGTTCTGTCAGATTAGCAAACCTGCAAAATCAGCAGGCTTGCCGCTGCTTCTAAAATTCAACATCTAAACAGTCAGATGCATTTTTAAATACTGTATTTTACTATATAAGCTGAGTTTACAGTTAAAAATCAGTGTGGAATTCAAGACTCCGGTGGGTATAACAAGATGTCCGCTTGCCGCCTTCTCACTGTAACCTCATTGTGGATGAATGTGGGGTGTACCAAGATGGCGGCGATGGAACGTTACTTCTGTCACCGCCATGCAAAATCTGACAGGTCGCCAAATATAACGAAACACAGGCTCTGTGAAATGTATGACACATCAGTGCCTACTCACAGGGCATTCTGTGTCACAGAATTCAAAGATGTAAATGTGTGGGATCGTCGCAAAGTAAGTTTATAAACTTACAGATCATTCAGATTTAAAAGAGTAGACTAGAGATATTTTTTAAGCAAATAAAGCGCATTATAACAAAGCATGCATGTTGATTATATTCTGGGAGACAAAGTCACTTCCCAAAAATGCACCCATTTTCTCAGCTGCATGGTGATTTCTACGAACCAATCCTCTATGAACATAGAAACAGCCTGCACTCTGTATCTTGGGTGAAGTCCATCCTGCACATGTCACTTTTGCCTGTACTAGCTTATAATATTAAAGCCCCATTCACACTAAGGCAAATTTAAATTGTGGGCAGATCAGGCATGATTCTTCCTGCCATTCCAAATTGCAGCAAAACATATGAACACACGTTTGGGTGCCATTAATCCTTAATGGCACTGCAAACGTGATATGCTTTTGCTGCAATGCAGAGCGTCAAAACCTGAGAATCGCACTAAAACATGTGTGTTAAAACATACCAGACTCAAGGCCATAGTTTGGTCCTTGGTCTTCTTTGCCGCAACAAACACTCATAAGGCAGCCCATTTAAGTGAATGTGCTACACTATGCACGACATGCGGAAACACATGAAAATCAACCACTTAAAATTGCGATTGTTAACATGAGTTTTCGCTATGCAAAGTGTCAATGGGGCCTAATGGTGGACACTGTATTTCAGATATCTGTCTTAAAACCTCTAAACCTAGTTACAGAAATTGGTAGTATTGCAATTCACCTGTCCAATGTGGCTGCATTTGTTTCCTTTTTTTTCACATTTGTTTCCTTTATATCAACTAATCTCTACAAGTGGTGTAACCACACAATATTGGCTAAGTACATGCCTTTAGAAGATGATTCATTGGGTGGGCACTACAGCTATAACTGCTTATGATACCATTCTAACTGGCTGCGTCCTCTCTCCTCTGAATAGTTCCTTGATGCATCTGTGGATGTTGTGACAGAATTTTTGCAAATGGTTCTCTGCATTACATTTACAGTACCTTCTTAATGCTTACTTACATCTCTTCAGCCTGTTGCAATCTGATTTCTGTGTATGGTATGGTCTTTTTATATGTTGATGAACACATACATGTATTAGATGTGAGTACAAACCCCAAACACTGTACATCCATCATTGCTTATTGTCCCATGCTTATTTACTCACCTTTGATTATCTACTTGAGAGACTCACCTGTGCAACAGTGAACCATGTATATTGTCTAACCTAAGGGATGGAGTCTACAAATGCTCTATACAACCCTAGCAATGTGCTTGATGCTACTTTAACCAAATACAAACTTTAAAGGATTTTCCTATACAGTGGTATATATCCATAAATTGACCTTAGCAAACCATGTATACTATCCAACAACTACATGCTGTGTCCACATGAATATGATTTCATACCACATTCGTTAAGATTGGGATGGATTTGTTTTAGTACATACAGTATGTTCTTGGAGTCAGGATATTAAGTTACCAACATTTCACACTACCACAGATCTCACTCAGTCCCTCACAATTATTTGGGAAATACCAGTGAGAATTCTCCCAGGATATTATTATGATTATACACTTTCTAATCAACATGCATGCTTGTAGACAGGTGCAGTCTACTTTCTCCACTGTCGGCAGTGCTCTTCCACAATGGCACTGTTTTTGGAGAGAGATTCAAGAGGAACAAGGTTCTTCTGTAGTTTCTTGGGTCACTGGTGAACTATCTGATTTGATGTTGCCACCCCATGTAACTGTAGCACCTATCTTGGGTCAAGCAGAGTCTATGTAAGACCCTGGCTCGCAGGTTTGGTGCACATGGAAAGATTCCTGAGCATGAGGGAAAGGGTAGGGTTGCTCCCCCTTGGACATTTTCCTGCTTGGGCACGAGACAGCCAGGCCACACTCTGATCTCTTTATAGATGCTGTCCATTCAGCTAATACCTGCTTCACATTACTGGAACCTGTGAGTGCACAGGTTGGGCAACCTTACCACCAGGTTTATTGTGAACTGTTGTGCTATTTAAATACAAGTTTTTCATTGCACCCTACAATGATGTGATTTATTACATATCACCTATATGCTTTTTACACTTATATACTTAACCACTTTCAAATTTGCCATGATCTCCCTTTGGAACACATTAAAGACAAACTCCAGGGAACTAAGGACAATAGGTAAAGTTCTTGTGAAGCAGCTATCTGAGTGAGCAGTCTTTAGCTCTAGTTCTTCACTCAGCTAGCATTGGAGCCCACTTTTTACAGTGCTGCACATGAGTACAACCCCAGCTAATCTGCATGCAATAAATAATACTGCTAGTTAGATGGCCAGTCCCTATGTGCTCGGTTTCTACTAGCAGCAACAAGTTAATGGTAGCAGTGTCCTCTTACTAGTCCCAGTGATACAGCATCAAGGATCCTACTGTTCAGATGTCAGCTAACTTCTGGATCTGCCTGGAGTGAATCAAATTCTCAGCACACGGCCGCTGCCTTGTAGCAGGTTGATTTGCACACCTTCATCTCCTCACACCTTGGTCCCTCGATATTCAGCCTGTGAAAAATATAGCTCTCTCTCTCTCTTTATACCCAGCTTCCATTGAGATTTGAAGTCTAATCATCCAACTGCCATAGTAATGTTTCTTTCCTAAACTTCATCTTCCATGATTTATTGCTGCCAACCATCAAGTTTCTTGAGCTCCTTCTGTTTGTCAGCTTCCCCTAAGGGATGGAGGCCACATAGCGTTAAGTCATGCAAGTGAGTTCATTAGGAGCACAGAGAGCACAGTGTCCTAAATTTCAATCGAGCATAAGTAGTTTATCTAGGCTCCCCTTTAATAATAATGCCAGGAACAGGTACAGCTGAATATCTATATGATTGTTAATAAATGTTAATTTTTTTTGCGGGAGTATGACATCATGTGACGTCAGAGGAGGGGGGTGTCCATTTTCCCAAGGTTCTGATTGGTGGTGACATATTTATATTCTGTTATGCTACTGTATGCACTTTTATCACATGCCTGACAATGGGGTCCTGCGTGGCTCTGAAACGTTGCACTTGTTCTTTTGTGATGTGATCTATCTGCAATAAAAGCTTTAGACTGCATTTTAAGATTCATGGTGTGCTGGCGAATATGTGCATTGATCTGTGATGTATCCAGTGTCTGGCTGGTAGTCAATACAGCACCCACTACAGATGAGATTTGTGATCCAGGAATGTGTGCGATAGGAATATAGACAAGACAAGACTACATTTCTCTCTGTCTATAGCCAAGCAGCTGGCTACAAAACCTTGTTTTCTCTGGCTTATGGTCTTGCGAATCAAATTCTATAATTTCCTGTTAATACACATGATACTAGATCTGTGGGAGCTCTTTTGCATCAATTAACTATTTTCTAGATTTGCAAGGCAAGGCCCTTCAGGCAGATCCTTCAGCTGCAGGCAGCTTCTAGTTCTGTTTTTGTTGTTGTGCACCTGTTAGTGTTGTTGTTACCCACCCTTCAGTTGGACTGATTTTGGACATCCCAATTTTCTTTGAATTTTGTACTCTTTAATGAATGAGAAAGAATATTGAATTTTTGTACTTACTGTAAAATCCATTTTTTTGGAGTTCATTGAGAGACACAACTCTTTTGTGTGTCTATGATCTTACTTTGGCATTGATTTTTTTTCTGAACTGAAGGCTGCTAGGAGTGGAAAGAGTAATACCAGGCTGGTCACTAAAATCTGTTTGCCTGTAGGCAGCAGTGTAACCCAAGTGTCTATGAAACTTGTGTCCCACAAGGATTTTACAGAAAGTACAAAAAACTGTTTTCTTCCAGTGCAGCAAACTGTTTTTGCAAAATGTTATGCATTGACACTTTCACAAATGTGCGGTCTCATGGTCTCACAGTGGGCCTGCATTTTTCTGCTCCCCACATTGCAAATTTTTGTTTTTATGTATCACGTGATTTTTATGGACTATTAGTTCTATTTTAATGTGAATATTTTCAATAAACCATCATTGGTTGTATTTCACCATGCGAGGCGTTTTTTTATGCTTTGTCCCCCTCATGGTAAATTCCTACGAGATATCTGATGCCAAGGCTTATAGCTATCCATGGCTCGTGAACTTCATCTACCTCTTCTAACTGGAGACTACAAGGAATTCCGAGGTGAAACATCATCCCGCTGGTTGCATCCGGGTGTGCTGTTGGAGCCCCCCATACGTTTGTATGACACACTACTATAGGGTGGATGTGTCCAACTCATCTGGTAAGAGTATCCATCTTGTTTAATCCTCCTATAATCTGTTCTCAAGAGGTTCTGAGGTCTGAGAAGGTTGAGAGTCATTTTTTTATGAATGCCAACTGACAACTTCAGAAGTCCCAAATACACCACTTTGAGGTCCATGAAGATTGACTTTGAGACTGTTTATACTTCCTGGGACTTTAGTGGACTTTTTGTTAACAATATATGATTTTTTTCACTTTATATGTATATGTATACTTTCACTTATTGATATAGGTACCTTTAAGCGCTGCACTTATTTATATATTTTTAGTTTAGACTTGGTTTGTTTGTGTGCTAGCAGCTTGGCTGTGTTTTTCACAGGAATATTATAGTTTCGCTAATTTGCGAATTCACTATTTTTTAGCATTAGCGCTGTGTTTTTCCTTTGTATTCGTTCACAGGAAAGTAACTCTTTGGTTCAAAATACATTTTACAAATGTTTTTTCCCTCCAACAAGTATATCAATTAATCCACAAAAATAGGTGAATTATTTTACTTTTTTTGAAGTATAATGTTCAATATTGTTTCCAAACTACATTCAGTGGATACAGACCTAGACTTAAGAAATGAAATGTGCACTGTTAAAGCTTTGGAGTGCAGAAGGTGTCTTCAGGAAGGTCCAGGAAAGTCATAAATTCAGAAAATATAATGATTCTGTTAAATTGTACTTATGTTATCACGCAGAGCAAATTTCTTGAGAGTTCAGAAAACTTTCTCCTACGTCTATAATTTAGTTATAACTTCAGTCCTAATTTCTGAAGAAAGAAGAGCACATGATTTGAAAAAAAGTAGGTTCTGTCTTACCACTTCCACCGACAATTAACAATTCCAAACCACATGCTTACGCACAGATGAAATTCTGAAACCAGTGAGGTAATGGCCTGAATCCACGAACCAGAAGAAAACTCTTAAGAACTAACCATATGCTATAAGGTAGTGTTTATTTACCTGAAACTGAGGAAATCCCCACATGCCTTTCTGCTTAATAAAAGGAAACTAACTTCCTATTCACAATTTTTTTTTTTAACAACAAATAAAGGAACTAGCATATAAAACACAAGTAGGTTAACTTTGGAAAATGCTTCCTGGGAAAATGTATGCAAATAAGCTTCTCTAAAGGGAGAAACATCTTCTGAGTAGATGCCATTTTTGCATGGTGCGGTTCTTTAAAATGAACTTATGACCAAGCTATGGACAGTAAACTAGTTAAATGTGCTTGAAAAGTATGAAACTTTCTGTTAAATAAGCCCTTCCTGATTCCGAACATTGAAGGCATTGCAGCTACTCAATCCCAATTTTCATAGCCAGAGTGATTTAAAGTCTAAATCCATGGTTTAGCAAACTTGAAAATTTGTGTTTGGAACAAGCTATTCCAAACAAACTATTTCCTTTCCTTTCCGTAGCCTCCCTGGCGGTATTCCTGAGTCTGGCTTGGGGTAAGATTTAAATACCATAAGCGGTATTCCCGAGCCAGACTTGGGAGAGCATCGCTGGATCCATGGATGGGGTTACTTACCTTGTCCCCTGGATCCAGCGATGTCTCACTGCTGTGACCTGCGAGCCGTCCTCCACTCGATCTGTCACAGTGCCGAGCTCCGTTCCCTGCGAGCGTTGCGACACATGGGGACGAGTTCGGCGCCAAATTCAAAAAGTAAAATACATAGTATAGATACAGTATATTGTAATCTTACAGGTTACTGTACTGTATCAAATAATTACACATCCCCTTTGTCCCTAGTGGTCTGCCCAGTGTCCTGCATACAGTTTTATATTATAAATACTGTTCTTTATGCCTGGAAAGTGGAGATTGTCCATAGCAACCAAAAAATGTCAGTTTACATCAAATGTGGTTATAGACCAGCTAGAAAACAGCGATAATAAATTAGAATCACTCGCAGAATTGAGTGATAGTAATTCGTGGGGAAATTCATCATCAAACACTAAAAGAAATGACAATGACAATTCTGCAACTCAGCATATTTCAGTGTTTTTGATTTGATTACATTATTGAATTATTATTATTATTATTATTATTATATTATTATTTGTTATAATTATTTATTTTATATATATATATATATATATATATATATATATATATATTATAATTTATGATTTCATATTTCAAATTTTATCATACCCAGGATGTCTATTAGACTCTTGTTTGGACAGATTTAAGTGAATTATTTCTAAGAATTACAGGCCTACAATATAAAACGCCAAATTTCCATGCAAAATAATGGTACCGCTTTCAGCACCTAAAATCTGAAATAATCATACCGCCAGGAAGGTTAATACATGCAGTGGCTGTCAGCACTGTATGTACTTTATGTACAGTATAAAGTGCTGAGTTCTTTTAGCAGAACTACAGTAGGACTTCTTGTCATGCTCCCAGCAAAAAAAAATTTGAATAGGGATGAGCTCCGTTAACCCATTCAAAGGAAGCCTTGAATCTTCTGACTACAAAGCTTCCTCTGATTGGATGAGGAGTGCCCATATCAGCAAATCAGAGAAAGCCTTGTATTCATTCAGAGAATACAAAGCTGTGAATGGCTGAGCAGTGCTAAGCCAGACTCAATTTTGTTCAGTTTATTTTGCTAATGTTCAAGGAAACTGTATTTCTTCTCTTTGCTCTGTGGGAAGCTACCACTTTTTTCTTTTTGTCCAGATGAATTTTTCTCTTTTTCAACGTTAACCAGGATATTGTTCTCCCATGTCACTGACTCTGCTCTCAAATATACTAAGAAGTACCCTCCTTTGTTTGGATGCTGTACATGCTGTCTGAGTCTACCACTTGGTAGAGCCCCCTTTCAACAGTTGGCCTCTTTCCTCATAATTCCTGAGGGTCCCCAAAGGGGACAGCCTGTCCGCTATCACAAAGGGGATTCAACAACTTATCACTCCTCAAGGACCTGATTCCTCCTTTCCCTGTAAAAGCCCATTAAACTAGATCAGTTGACACTTCTTGGACCTTTCCTGTTTTTACTACTTTGTATATTTTATTGCACATCTATCTGTATGACATGTACTACTATCGGTGCTTTACCAGATATTACACAGCCTGCTGCTTGTGGGTCCCTCTAGGTTGGCCTCTCCTCTGGGGAATGCACTTTTTATTGCTATTTTACCACAATGTCCTTATATACCATTGGCTTGTGAAACACAAGAATATTTATCTCTCCTATTAAAAGGTCCCTGGTGTATTGATATATTAAAGCTTATAAACCCATATTTGCATCTTCCAAAAAAACACTTACTGGGAAGCAAAACCTTTAGTCTTAAAAAACGTTAGTGGGTTTCCATCAGCACTTCACTCTTTCCAACTATTCATGAGGGGTCAGTATTTTGATATGTAAATCCCTGCCTTTTAAATTACTGGACTTAGTGCTGGACCAAGTAGGACAATATATTGTCTTATATGTGACCATTGAATGCTCGGACGTAGTGGCGATGGAAATTTACCTGCTCCCTCCTGGCCTCACTTAAATTGTTGTACAAGCTTACTAAGATTATTGCCTCTGATCCTTCTGATAATGTTGATTTTGGAAGTGATTTTAATTTAGTTCCTGACCCTGCGGTAGACAGGATGTTGTATGATAGTACTATATATTATGAACTTTCTACATGGGCAGAGACATATTCTCTCACGAACCTTTGGAGATGGCAGCATCCCTATAACAAGGCATTCACATGTCTCCCTGCCTCTTACAGGACTTAATCTTATAAACTTGATCTAGGTAAGGTAGTCTGTTCTCCTCAGGTTCAGAGAGTTTACACCTCAGATAGATTTCGGCATTTAGGTATTGGATCTCTGATATTAGGGTTGAGCCTCAGTTTATGCAGACCTTACTTGAGTTTTGCGTACTTAACTTAAAATTCGGTATCTTCAGGAATTCTTTGGAATACTTTTAAAGTAAAAAGGGTATTATTAATCTATTTTAGGACAGAAATAGGACAAACATCTCAGGTAGATGCCCCGGCACAGGCTGAAACAGTAGTTTCTGCTCTAGAATAAGACTATACTCACACCCCAGAAACTTAGTGAGGTTCTCCTCCTTCATACATCCCACTACTAAAATGAGGTCCCTGCACCTGGAAAATATTTGAACTGGGGGAATTGAATAGGAGACCTCTGGTGTGGCTGCCCATTCAACACTCTGCAGAAGCTGCAGAAAGTATCTCTCAAATTGTTAACCCAGCTTGGGAAGTCCTGACTGATCCTATGAGTATTAACCAATATTTGGCTATCTATTACTGGGGGTTCAACAGCCCGAAGGTTTCATACACAGCTAACAATCTTGTGGTCTCTTGAGAGACCATCAACTTCCCAGACCTGACAAATATTTATAGAGAGCGACTATATGCTCTCATCACCCTTAAAGATAGCTACCTCTTCCCTCCAGTCTGGGATGACTCTTGGGACAGACGGCTATGCTGCAATATTCTATAAGATTTACACTGAGGAATTTCACCCTATTTCCACTGTATGCTATTGCGCTCCCTGGAAGACAATGCGTTGCCACCGGAACACTAGTGGTTGTGGTGCCTAAGCTTGGTAAGAACCATGACCTATGCTCTGTGTACTGTCTAATTTCTCTACTCAATGTGGACACAAAGGACACAATATACTGGCTAACCACCTGAATATCATGATTACTGCATTAGTTCATGCTGACCAATCAGGGTTCATGCTAGGTAGAGGCACTGACATCAACATTTGCCTTTTGACTCTGTGGAGTGAGGCTACATGTGAGGGGTCCTTGGTAAATTTGGCTTGGGGCCTAAATTCATATTCTGGATTCACATGTTGTATGCCAATCCTATGGCTTCAGTGTGCATGAATGGTAGTGTCTGATCCGTTCTCTTTGTATAAAGGCACAAGACAGGGCTGTCCCCTCTCCTTGTGTTTATTTCCACTGAAGCTAGAACACCCTTTAGATCTGGTACCATGGTGAAAGGTATAATGGTTGATCCCTTTGAGGAAGTGTTACTATGATGACAACACCCTTCAGGATGCGTCCACCTTTGTACATTCTGCTTTGAGTACTATAGAACATTATGGCTCCTCTAAGATTAAGATCAATTGTTATAAATCCTCCCTATTCCCCCTTCATCTATCATGTCGTAGAATAGTGACACATACACAACTTCAATGGGTTTACGAGCTTACCTATTTGGGTGTGAACATTCAGAACAGCCTTGACACCTACCTAGCACAAAATCTACATCCCTTGCTTACCCAGCTTACTTGAAAATGTGCCGCATGGAGGTTTCTCCCCTTGCCACCAAGAATACATTTCATTAAAATTTTCTTTCCATCAAAGTTTCTGCATTTTTTGAGGAATATTCTTGTACCTCTTACTAAATCTTTGTTGAAATTAATGAGATTGTCCTTTTATTTATATGGGCTGGTAGAGCCCCCCACCTGGCCAAAACTACCCTGCAGCTGCCCCTTTCTAGTGATGGGTTAGCCCTACCTAATTTTCAGCTTTATTATTGGGCAGCTGTATTGGTGACAGTGTGGTGGTGGTTATCCTATTCCATTTATAACCCAGCAGTAGATCTAGAGGCAGCCCTGGTGGGATCTTACGCAGTGATTACGCAGTAACTCCCTATGTTACAAGCCCCATGCATACCACCATTAGTGTTATCAACCAGGCCCCGATGATTTACCATGCTGAGGGTTCCTTCTCCCCACACTTCCCACTATGTAGTAATTCTTCTCTCCCCCACTTGCATTCAGTGCCTGAGCTGTAACTATGGGTTGTTCAGGAGGGTGACGACCTTGAGGCACATTATAGTAAATAAGCCAAACATGAGGTTCCAAGACCTAAATCTAAATATGCCCTTCCTAACAGTATGTTCTTTAGATATCTGCAGCTAAAACACGCACTTACAGATCAGTTTCCTACCTCTATTACTTTGGAATTAGACCCTATAGAATGGCTACTTATCCCAAGGGTGATGGGGAAGCTACTCTGCTAACTGTATCTAAGACTCTCAATTGCTCATGACCCAAGTTTGATGCACTCACTCCAGAGATGGAAAACGAATTTACCTGACCTTCAGTGTCGGCCCGTCTATTAGGGGGGCAAGGGTGCCGTCTCCCTAATCCATGTACCCGGCCCCTAATCTACATGTAGGGCAGCGGATGCATTGGTTTCAATCGTTTTTTTCCAAAGCACATGATTAGAGCCCGAGGCTCTAATTGGCTTAAAAAACGGGTGGGCTTGGGGAGCAGAGCACTGTGCCCTGAGCCCACCCAGTTGTGTGACAACAGAGAATTCATATTTGCTATTGTCTTCCTGATTCTCCTCCCGACCAATCTGGAAGCGGGTCCTGAGACCCGATTGGCTGGGAGTATTAGGACTCCCGGACATTCAGATGTCATCAGGACCTACTTCCTATTCGGCCGGGAGGAGAAGCAACAGCGCTGGCTCTTCCCTGGAGCAAGGGGCAGCATTGGCATCAGTCTCCTGAGGTAATGCCACTGATCGTTTCTGGCCGTCTCCCACAAGGGGGGGACTGATCGGTGCCGTTCATCTCCCGTGGGGGGGGGGGCACTGATTGTCGCCCACCATCTCCCAAAATACTAAGCACCAGCCAGCACTGCTGACTTTACTAAAGAGGACTGGGATGACTGTGTCTCTGTTTTTGTCACAAACTTGATCTCAGTGAAGGATAGATTTATTCTTTTGAGGTTCCACCACAGAGCCTATTATAATCCCCAAAAACTTGCTAGCATATTCCCATCCTCCAGCCTGCTTTGTCCTCAGTGTGGAACTACCATAGGTACCTTCCTACATATGATCCTGGTCCTGTCCACTGAGCCAGCCTTACTGGGTCTCAGTGGTTGAGATACTTAATAGAATCTGTAAAGTCAACTTACAAACTGACTCGCTGTTTTTATTACTGGGAAAAAAGGGGAATGTAGTCATAGGGTGATATACTAAATTATTCTTATTCTATGTAACCTTCTAAGCAAGATGGGAAATACTACTCTGTTGGAAGCTTCTCAATCTACCTACTCTGTGTAAATCGTGTGCCCGTGTTCATAGAGTACTGTTGTTATATAAGCTTACCTATGAAAGACAAAATTGCCTGAAAAAAATCTGTTCTGATTGGACCTGGATTCTATGCCCGCTGCTGAGCTTCTTTCCCATTACAGCACTCTATACTGTTACTCCTCCGCAGGACTTAAATCGCATTCCTTTAAAACACAGCCATTCAGCCATGATCTGCCTACTGCAACTAAACTGATGTTCCGACCAGAGAATTTCACAGGTTAGAACGGCAACATAAAAGCCAGATACACCATGTGAAGGCTGATAGACGGTGTGTAAAGGAATGTGATTTCAGCCCTGTGTTTCGTGGGGGGGGGGGGGGACTGTATACAGTGCTGGGATGGGAAAGGATCTCTGCCAAATGACCAGCCAGGGGTCCCTGTCCTCTGATTCTCCAGGGGTGATCTCTGTCCTCTGATTCTCCAGGGGTGATCCCTGTCCTCTAATGTAAGGAGGACTTCTGGGAATGCTAAACTCTTAAGCCACTTTTAGTATCTTGGCTTGCAGTGGGTGTATCGGAACACACGGTGGAAGTGGTGGGTGGTAGTGGGGGGGGGGGCCCAGGTCAACTTTTGCATTGGGGGCCCACAAGCTTCAAGCTACGCCTCTGCCTCCTCAGAAAATTTACAACCAGGCTGCATGCCCTCTAACATACCACAGACTTGAATACAATATACCTGTAATGCACGAGTAATGTTCCTTTCAAGTCTATGGGTTGTAGGTGTACTGGCCTACTAGAATTTTTCCATTAATTGGCGGCATTTGGTATTCAAATTAGTTAGGTACACCAACCAGTTTATTGCTTTGTGAACTTGCAGCTGTACCGGATATGGTTAATAGTTAATGCTTTACTTAATGAATAGTTTAACAGGTAATTCAATTAATAGACAAACTAACAGAAAAGAGTAGCTCACTACAATGCAAATATTAGAGTGTTACTAAACCCAGTAATATGAAAATAGTTCATCTGCTCCCCCACAGTACCCACATCTTATAAATCTTCTTTTTACATAAATATACTGCCACTATATACTTTTTTAGCTGATCTATATACCACGGTGACGGGATACACTGCAGGGTTTGTCTGAGTGCTGAGGGTTCAGGTAGGAGGAGATTTCCACTACAGCCCGTGTGCTCATGCTGTTATGGGAGGCGGATCATCCATTAAATCAATATGTGACATCCCATCCACTGTGTTCTTTTTTAGTTACTGGGCATGGAGGAGGAGGAAGGGACTGGGCTGTCATTTCGGATCTGTATACACACCCACATGTGTGATATCAATACCATGTGACCTGAAAAGCTCAGCTCAACAAGGAAATGTTCTCTCCAGCAATAGAGACCAAACTGAGAATATGCAGCATTACTACGTCCACTATGTCTTATCTGGCCTTGCCAAGAGAGACCCTGAAGGAGGGGAGGATCTGTCCATACAGGAATTAAAGTGCCTTTTTACACAATACAGAGGATTAACCCATTAGGTTCCAAAGTGAGTTAAACAGGCATGCTATTCTGCATATACAGACAGATTATACTGTTGTGGGTTTAGTAACATTTTAAAGTGTTTGTTAACCCCCCCCCCCCCCCTCAAAAAAACAAAAAAAAGTATCCTGTTCCCTTAAAGCATGTTATACAGCACAGTGCTTGTGCTGTATAATTTGACTCTCTCTATGGCCTGAAATACCTGGCTGATCCTGCCAGTTTCTACCCTCCCCTTTGTAAACTGACCACGATCTATCAGACACCATGGTCAGAGTATGTACCTCCATCATACGCTGCTATCTGCAGCTCTCCCTGTGTCTACCTCTGTCCTCCTCCCCCCTCCCCTACCTGCCTGCCTGTCAACTCTCACTAGCGCCGCCCTGCTCCTCTCCCTCCTGTTTCAAAACGATCTCATCTTTATATCATCCCCTCTGTCACATAAAAAGTTGTATCCTAAAGCCTGTGCTTTATAAAAAAATTATTAAAAAAAGCCGGTTTTAATAGTGTCTTCCAGCGATCACATGACCCCAGGCTCTCTGCTCCTCTCCTCCTGCCTGGCTGACGTCAGCAGGGGAATATCGGCCCTCCCACTGGAGATGTCACACGGGGAGAGCTGAGAGCCTGGAGCCATATTATCGCTGGAAGATGCTGTTAAAAAGGTAGAAATCAGCTTTTTTTTATTTTTGTTTATATAAAGCACAGGCACTAGAATACAGCTTTTAATGTGACTGAGGGGATGGTATAATGATCAGTCAGTGGCTTAACAAACACTTTAAGTACTGAGGAAATTATTTAGTAGCTGTTCATTATAATCATCATCATTATTGTCCCTATATAAATATAATCTATGCATTGAAAAGGATCCTTTATCTATCATTTAGCCAATAATGTTTAAGTTGCCATGTTAAATCCAGACATTTCTAGGTCACATAATTTGTAAAAGTTACATTGTTGTTGTAATTACTGGAGTCTGTCAGAATTCTACATCTTGTTTTCATGCACATTTATTTTCTTTTCTGATGTAAAGGCTTCTGTACAGGAATACTTGAATGCATTCTATTGCCCTGGCAAACCAAAATCCACATATCTAGGCATTCTGCCAAGCCTGTAATTAGCTGCTATAAACACTAGTTTCTACAGTCAGATACAACATGATGTTACAAAATGGTATGACTACAATACACTACATACATACGTAGCTCCAAACCGTCCCTGATTTCGAGAGACTGTCCCTGGTTTGGAGCAATGTCCCTCTGTCCCTCTTTTCTCCTTGTTTATTTCTCATTTTGGTCTGATCCATATAGTTGTATATAAAATACACTTTTTATCTTCCAAAAAGTGTTTCATATTGCTACAGCTTTCATCCAATTTCTAAACTGCTGCATTTGTAAATGGCAAAAGCCAATATAATACAATATATACTAATTTATTTATTTTTGTCTTTTTTAAATTCTCCTTTAAGGGGACTGGCGAGGGGTGTGTCCTATACCTACAAACTTTTGCTAATAGGTGTCCCTGCTTCCCATCTCAAAATGTTGGGAGGTATGTACATATAGAGCCTGATTTACTAAAGTAAGAAGTGCGGGAACATGAACTTCTGTTCACCCAACTGTATTAGGAATACGATTTTTTGCACACAGGCTCACTTCTTCGCACCTAAATTGAACATACTGTATTTTATTTTAAAATGGTTGTAAACCTCAGACATGAAATATGAACAAAGCATACAAATCATATCCCTCTATAGTGTGTACCTGTCTCAATCCAGAGCACTAAGTGTCATTGAATCACTTCTGATGAGTTTTCCTGACACCAAGCAAAAAATTGTGACAGGTGTTGGCACAGCCTGTGATTGAGATGCCAGACATCTCTAACAGTAGCACTTTTGCTGCCTGTGTGCATGATAAATCCACAGTTTTTAATCACTTCAGTACAGGATACTTACCCCCCTTCCTGCCCAGGCCAATTTTTAGCTTTCCGCGCTGTCACATTTTGAATGACAATTGCGCCGTCATGCAACACTGTACTCAAACACAATTTTTATTATTTTGTTCCCACAAATAGAGCTTTCTTTTGGTGGTATTTGATCACCACTGGGGTTTTTATTTTTTGCTAAACAAATAAAAAAAGACTGAATATTTTTTTAAAATAAGTTTTTCATTGTTTCTGTTATAACATTTTGTAAATTAGTACATTTTCTCCTTCACTAATGCACACTGATAAGGTGGCACTGATGGGCACTGATAAGGTGGCACTGATGGGCATTGACGATAAGGCACTAATATGCAGCACTGATTGGCATTTATAGGTGGCACTGATGAACACTAATAGGTGGCACTGATATGCGACACAGATAAGCACTGTTAGGCAGCACTGATGGGCACTGAAAGGTGGCACTGATGGGCATTGAAAGGCAGCACTGGGCACTGAAAGGCGGCACTGATAGGCACTTATAGGTGGCACTGATGGGCACTGATAGGCACTGATGTGCACTAGTGGGCAGCACTGATGGGCACTGATAGGTGGCACTGATATGCACTGATGGGTGGCACTGATAGATGGCTCTGATAGGCAGTACTGATGAGGAGGCACTGATTTGCACCTCTAATGGGCACTAATGGCAACCCTGGTGGTTATGGATGTGCATACCTGGTGGTCCTGGGTCGGCAACCCTGGTGGGCATGGGTGGGCATCCTGGGGGGCTGCACTGATAATCAATCAATGCACACCCCCTGTCAGTAGAGCAGTCGATCTGCACTCATAGGATAAGATTAATAGGTTATGGCGCTAAACCCACCATATATGTAAATATATAAGTATGCTTTTGGTGACCTTTCTCTTAACTCAGTGATATTATAAGTGCTAATTGAATCCTATAGGGATTAAAGTGCAAATGCGTACTGACTCTACTTAGTTAAATTAATATAAGTGCCGTATGGTAATAACCTCAAAAAAGGAAAAATATGATCAACATTCAAAAAATTCATATAAGTGCCATATAACGATAAATCAAACTACAAAAAATTCATACGGAAAGCAGTTCATATGGATCATAGTTGAATCCTTATGTATAAAATAAACTTTCAAAGCCACATGGAATCACTAAACATGTCCCTCACTAATATCCTGGTTATCCGTAATACAGGATAAGAAGTGATCAGTGAAAAAAAGTGCCAATCTTCGATTTAAGAAACAGTCGCATGGAAAACGCTACACGTGTCCAAATATTGATATTATAGATGGTAATGATGCCAAATCAGGTGACTGGTGCAAACAGTGCAAATCTTCAATGGAGAGAAAACATTCATCCCCGGTGCGCTACTCAGTGCTATGATATGTGAATGCTCTCACCAGAACTTGTGCCCCTGTGGGGCTAGATGGACCTTCACAGTGTGAGCCACTGTGTCGCTGTCTGGCTGCTGCTGGTGCACTGAGGAGATGTTCACTTTTCCGTTGAACATGACCTGAAGGACCTTGAAGAACCCCCAATACCCGACCCACACACTTTTCCGGATCTGCACTCATGTCTGTCAGCATGAGTAGAGGAAAAGCCGATACACAGCTCTTCCTGTTTACGCTGTGATCAGCTGTGATTGGACCCAGCTGATTACATAGTAAAGAGCCTATGTCAGACTGACACACCACACCAACGATCGCTGTGTCGCACACCCCCATGGGCGCACAATTGCAGCTTATCCTGCTCGATGTCATATGACATCCAGTCAGGATAACTTAACCACTTTGCACACGTCATTCTGTTATATTGTGTGCGGGAAGTGGTTAAGCACTTTATGCCAAGTTATTCACAGCGGCGGCCCATCCATTAGTGCTGACCCCCCTATCCATCCATCTGTCCCCCTGATCTACATACAGGGCACCAGACACATGGATTCCAATGGTGGGGGTGAAACATGGTGGTGGCAGCATCATGTTGTGGGGATGCTTTTCTTTAGCAGGGACAGGGAAGCTGGTCAGGGTTGATGGGAAGATGGATGGAGCCAAATACAGGGCAATCTTAGAAGAAAACCTGTAATGCCCCGTACACACGAGAGGACTTATGTCCGACAGACTTCCAAAGGAGTTCTGCCGGAGTTCCGACGGAGTTCTGACAGACTTTTCGGCCGAACGGACTTGGCCACACACGATCACACTAAACTCCGACGGATTCGAACGTGATGACGTACGACCCGACTCGAATAAGGAAGTTCATAGCCAGTAGCCAATAGCTGCCCTAGCGTCGGTTTTAGTCCGTCGGAGTAGCACACACACGAGCAAATTTTTCGAAGGGGACCGGGTCCGGCGGAGTTCCGTCGGGAAAATTTGAAGCATGCTTCATTTCTAAAGTCCGTTGCAGCCCACACACGATCGGATAGTCTGACGGACTCAGTCCGTCGGAGTTTGGATGTCGAAAAGTCCGCTCGTGTGTACGGGGCATTAGAGTCTCCAAAAGACTTGAGACTGGGGCAAAGGTTCACTTTCCAGCAGGACAACAACCCTAAACATACAGCCAGAGCTACAATGGAATTGTTTAGATCAAAGCATATAGATGTGTTAGCCCTTGTACACACGGTTGGAGATTCCGACAACCAAATCCGTCGGAGTTATTCCGACTGATTAATTCCGGACGAGGTCCGGAAGTGATGTTGCATACACACGGTCGGACTAAGTTGTCGGAATTTCCAGTTGCCAAGAACGCGGTGACGTAAGCCACGTACGACGGGCCTAGAAAAGGGAAGTTCAGCACCACGTTCGGCACCCTTTGGGCTCCTTCTGCTGATCTAGTGTATATCGCGTGTTAGTAGAAGTTTGGTGAGAGACGATTTGCGCTTTTCAGATTTGTGCTTCAGTTCGCTACTGCTCTTCAGTTTCTGCTTGTCTTTGCGTATCTGATAATCAGTGCGTGTAGTCAGTAAGCATTAGTTTCTCATTGTGGACTATATCTTGGTATAGTACGCTTTGATTTGCATTGCTTATTGTCTGCTTGCTTCTGCTATTCAGGTCGTTCTTTCAGGCATTGCTGTTTATCGGTGCTTTCTGTTGCCTGTTCTGACCAGCTGACCGTTTTCAAACCATGTTTCGTCTACGTACTCGTCGTAGAGTTTGTGCTGTGCAGGGGCTTCGTGTTGGGGTTCTTACTTTGACACAAGCCCGGTCCATGAACAGGGAGGGGAGGCGTTTGTGGACCAAGAATTGGTTGCGCCAGCGTGACCAGTTCTCGCACATGCCTTTGCTCCGTGAGATCCGGGAGAATAATCCTGATGATTTCAGGAATTATCTCTGGATGACGGACCCCGTTTTTCACCGTCTGCTGGCTTTGCTGTCCCCTTATATCACCAGGCAGGATACCTGCATGTGGCAAGCCATCACTCCGGAGCAGAGGCTCATCGCCACGTTGCGCTACTTGGCGACAGGGAGAAGCCTTCAGGACCTGATGTTCTCCACAGGCATCTCCCCCCAGGCTCTGGGGATCATTATTCCAGAGACCTGTTCTGCCATCATTCAGGTCCTGCAGAAGGACTATATGAAGGTAAGTTTTATCCTTTAACATCACATTCTATGTATTTAATGATTGCTAATGTCTTGCATTTCTTTCCTCATTCCCTAATTACCATCATTGCAATATGCTCTAATTCATATACTCTGTCCCTTTGTCCTCATGCATATTTGCCTCACTAACTTCCCCACCATGCTCTTCTTGGCCCAATAAACTATAGTCTAGTCACTTACCAATGTCTTTTGTCAGCTCCATAGTATTGCTTTCCCATAAACACCCCCTAAAATGTCTACAAATGTTATGTGTGTGCTTCAATTCATGCAGAGTGACTTTTTTTTTTTGGTTGTGCCAAACTCATTAGGAACCCCCCTCCCCCCAACTGCTAGGTCAGCTGCTAGCAATCCTCTATCTGCTGACTTTACCAAACCCAATACACACTATATCTACCTTTTTGATGGTCACATTTATGGATGAATTCACCAAAGCATGTAGTGCAAGGGCCTGCCTCAATACTTTCAAATGCTATAATTTTTTTTTTGTCTATCCCCTATTATTATCTTGATATGTAATAGCAGAATGTGAAAATGTGCTTCCATTTTGTTTACTTTTTGGTATTATGACACTTCTTACCTGTCCGGTGGGCTGCCAATAGTGTAAGTAAGGAGGGGCTTCCCAAAGTATCACACATTATTTAGGCATTCAGCTCTCAATCAGGTGGAGAGGGTTACCTGTCCAAAACACCTCCCCCCTCATTTTTAGCAAGGGCCCATCAGATGGGGGGGATGGGGGTGGGGGGGGGGTGATGACTCTGATAAGGGGACCTTATACTTTAGGCTTTAAATACTCAGTTCCCAAAATGTTATACTGATCTTGGCCAAAAATGTTGGTGTCTAATCTGCTTGCAATGTTGATTTGCAAAATTACTAATTTTTGGTCTTGTTTCACTGCACAGTGTCCTTCAACGCCACAGGAATGGCAGACTGTGGCCTCCCTCTTTGCCAGTAGTTGGGACTTTCCCAATTGTGGAGGTGCATTGATGGGAAACACGTCCGCATCGTCCCACCACCCAACTCGGGTTCATACTATTTTAACTACAAGGGGTTTAATAGTATTGTGATGTTGGCGGTGGTGTCTGCAACCTATGACTTCTTGTATGTGGACGTGGGGCAAAATGGCCGGATGTCGGATGGTGGAGTGTTCTCACGGACGGAGTTCTACTGGCGTCTCCAGAGTGGCAGTTTGGGCTTGCCACCCCCAGAAGAGAATCAGGAAAGACTCCCGTTTGTCTTTGTTGCGGATGAGGCATTTGCCCTGGCAAACCATCTGATGCGGCCTTTCCCGATGAGGACCCTCACCCCGGACCAGAGGATTTTTAATTTCCGGCTGTCCAGAGCCAGAAGAGTGGTGGAGAACACTTTTGGAATACTGGTCAGCCGGTTCCGCCTTTTTTTAACGCCTATCCACATGGCGGAATACAAAATCAATCACATTGTGCTGGCCTGCTGTGTTCTGCACAATTTCCTAAAAAGACATTCTGCAAACTATGAGGTCTCAGTTGTCCAAGAAGCAGACTTGCTTGAAAATGAGAACCTCACGGGCCTTGAAGCTGCTCATCCTGGCTTGCCCCCCCCCCCCCAAAGCGCTCGTGAGGTAAGAAACCAATACATGGAGTACTTTGTGAGTAGGGGGGCCATTGATATGCCAGAAAATGTCTGAGTGGCATTTTTGGAATAAATTCTTCTTTGAAACTCCAATATTTGTTTTCATTTACTGCTTGGCTTGGTTTTAGGTGTCTCCTAGGTAAATTTATGTTTTTTCTTGTTGTGCCTTTTTCTACAACAGTGCAAACCCAAGTTCTGAGCGAGATGAGGGGACAGTCTCTTCTTCAGATAAGCTTATTATGTTGTGGGTCTGCTACACACACACCTTGTTTTTGTTAACTAATGTATGTAGTGCATAACTGACCAAAATCTTGCTCATTTTCAGCACCATGACAGAAATATGTGGGCTCAGGAAAATGGCATGATTGTGAAAATTAACACATCACTGTGGGTGTTATTTACTAAAGGCACATCCACTATGCACTACAAGTGCACTGCAAAAGTGCACCTGAAACTGCACTTGGAGTGCAAAGTGGAGTTGCCTTTAGTAAATAACATCCATTATCACCGAAAACAACAATTTTACTACAAATCCTGCATTTGCGCATTGAAAAAGGAAGCCACACATTGTTGATAATTTAACTTTTTAATCAAATCACATTCACATGTGCGTTTAGAAAAGTGTTTTACAACAAACCAACAAATTGGGTGTATCAAAAACATTATTTCAGGTAATTTTTTTGTAACTTGGTGTTTTTGTGTAAACAGGCATGTATCAAAGCGTAACATACAGAACACAGGAACTTACAAAGTTCAACTTTGAAAAGTGAAGACAATATCAGACATGAGTATGTACAAACTGGGCTGATAGGGCTGATATTGCCTTCATCACATTGGGTGTCACCCCTGGAAAAGCTAAATTTGGAAGAGGCACACAGTGTGTCAACATGTGCTATCTCCCATCATGGGATGTACATGTTTTGGGGCTGCAACCCCTTCATCTCAGCCACTTTCCACAAAACACGTACATTGATCCCCCATGATGGGAGATAGCGCATGTTGACACACTCTGTGCATCTTCCAAATTTGGATTTTTATAAAAGACAAAAGTTGTTGTTTAAAAGCAAAAAAAAAAATTCTAGCTAGTTTGGGGTGTTTCACACTCTCCCCAAAACATCAATGATGTTCTTCATTTTATTTTTAACATTATTGATGTTTTGCTGTATATTTTCTAAATCCCGATTGCACCCCATTATCTCCACAATCAGGATCTGGGCACTTTCACTGGTAAAATGTGATTCTTCTTCCACATCACCTACAAAACAAAGCAAAAAAACACACCATGTATTATAAATATGGCGACATACATTGATTAGCTTACCGGAAGCTGTGTTCTCCGACACTCACCTGTTGTGGTGACAATTTGTCCAACTTCAACGATCTCTCCTTCCTCCTTCTCCTCCTGCTCCTCTGCTTCTGGTGTTGGAATTTTGCCTTCTTTGGGAGGGGTGGGGTCCCTCGTGTCCTCAGACTTCCCGAGTCTTCTCTCCCCTATGAGAATGTAAAAAAGGAATAATTAGCACACAGAGGGCAGAAATGGGAATATGAAACATTGCTTGGAAGTGTTGTACAATTGTGTTTTTTGGCCGAGTTCAAAGGTGAGAACATTATTGTGGACACTTTCGAAAGCTGGACTACTTACCTGCAGAACGATGTTTCTTACGAACGAATGAAACCATGAACTTGAAAGTGGCCATTTTAAACTGCACAACATGAAATCAAAGCACATGGAGCATGTATGCAAGCAAGAATAATCATATGAACACACGACAACTACTTACTTTTTTGAAGAACCTGCTTGATCCTTCTGTACTGATCGTGCTCCCTCAGTTTCAGGTCTGATCAGCGTTTTCTCAGTTGATCCATGGATCGGCGTACCCCAAAATTCTTCTGAAGACTCTTCACAACTTTAGTCATGATCTTGGCCTTTCTGATATTTGGGTTTGGGTAAGGTCCATACTTCCCATCATAGTCGGTCCTGTTCAATATGTCCACCATCTCCAACATCTCTACAAAAGACGTATTTGAGGCCTTAAATCTTCTCTTCCTGGATCGGGACGTTTCAGGCTCTGGGCTTTCCTCACCCTCCTCCTCGTTAGTGGAACTCTGATTGCGCACCTGCGTTCTCTCCGCCATGTGCTCCCCCCACTGTGCCGAAAGCGAAGGGGCGGGGAATAGTCTAGAAAGAATGTCAGGGGCGGGCGGAGTTTCACGCATGCGCACTGTATATAAAACGCAACACGCATGTGTCGTCCGTACGATCTGTGAACAGAGGGAGAAGCTGATGCGACGATCGTGCAAACGAAGGTCAAATTTTGAACTTGGTACATCACTAGGCTATACTGCTTCTAGATTGAGGCCTGCATTAGTGGAGTTTAGCCTGACATTAGGGTTTGTCTTGTGTTGTGTCTTGCAGAGATTATGGACGGTTTCAATGATCACAGTTTCCTCCCTCTGTTCATCGATAAATACAGGGAGCTGCCCTGCCTGTGGCAAGCGACGCACCCTCATTATAGTAACAGACAAAAGAGGCAGGCAGCAATGGAGAAACTGGTTGAGTTTGTGAAGCCGGTGGTCCCCAGGGCAGACATCCACTATTTAAAAGTGAAAATCGGTGGCCTGAGGAGTACATATCTGAAGGAGAGGAAGAAGGTGCTGCAGTCCATGCAATCTGGAGCTTCAGCAGATGACGTTTATGTCCCCAGGCTGTGGTATTATAACAGGATGCAGTTTCTGTCAGACCAGGCTGAGGTCAGAGAATCACTCTCTACTCTTCCTTCCACGCATTCTATGCTACATTCCACACCCACTGAGTCTTCCGACACCCAACCTGGGCCTTTCACTCAGTAAGAACTGGGGGAGCCCAGCTTGAGCCAGGTATAGTATTGTACATATTTTGGGAGTAAAAATGAATGATGTTAACTTGATTTTTGCTCACTAATTGCTGATTTTAGAAAGTGTTTCACATATCAATAGACAGTAGTGGCCAAAACCTTTGGGACAAGAAAGGAACATGCTGGGTTCAGAATGATAGTCTTTTCTATTGGTTAACAATTTGCAACAGTCTTGATGTGAAAATTGTGTGCGTGTTTGATGAACCAAAAACTAAAACTATGTCCCTTTCTCATACACAAGAAGACATCAGCCAGGAGGAGGGTGTGGAATGCAGCAGCCAGGAGGTGGCTGTGGAAAGTGGCAGCCAGGAGGAGGCAGGGGTAAGCGGCAGCCAGGCGGTGGGCGGGCGGAGGAGCCTGACAGAATGCCAGGTCCCTCCCCTCCGCCTTCCACGCAAAAGGGCGAGAAAGGGGGGGAATGTGGAGGAGTCGGCTCTGAGGCTGATCGGGGAGGCTTCTGTGGCCCTCAATCCACCCCCACCTATTAAGAGGCCTTTGCCGCCTTGGCTGCGTGCAAACTGGAGAAAATGGTGGAGGGGCAACAGCTCTTGTGTGAGGAGATAATTATACACACCCTCAACAGGGGTCTGTTGGGCCAAATGACACAAACAACACACTTGTGTGATTTGACCCATGCCCCTCCTCCTCCTCCTCCTTCTGCCACACCTCCAGCACCACAGCCACAGCCTGGAAGGAAGCGTGGAAGGAAGACCAGAGTGTGATGACCTGGGTTCAGTCTGGTCTGACAGAAGATTCAGCCTCTTGTAGTACCACAGCCTGGGAACATAGATGCCATCTGCTGCTGATCCGGGTTTCTTGGACTTCAGGACCAGACTTCTCTCCCTCAGACATGTACTCCTCAGGCCACCAATTTTTGCGTTTAAATAGTTGATCTGTGCCCTGGGGGCCAAAGGCTTCGCTAATCTCCACAGTTTCTCCATCACTGCCTCCCTCTTTATCTGTTACTGACACCTAAATAAAGGTTTTTTTTGTTTGTAGAAATACTTACGTATGTGTTTTACTTCAAAAAGGCCAGTTTATTTGTGAGCAGGCAGGTACATTTCAAAAATACAAAGTGAAATGAATAACAAGGGGCACCAACACTAAACAACCTCCTGTAGATTAAAAAAGAAAAAGAAAATATGAAAAAGATAATAATGTTGTTGTGGTAAGTTGACACACAAAACACACCCCAAAAAATGCAAAGATGAGCAAACTGTCAAAAAAGGAGATGTTTATGAAAAAAAACAAACACAAAATTCACCCAAAAAACTAAAACAAAAAAAAAATTGTGTAGATGTGATGATTTAAAAAATTGTATTGCTGAAATGAGTAAAAAAGACTCAGGAAATACGTTCGGGAGAAGTGTGTGTGACTATGAGCATCAAAAGAAGTTAATTCTTGCAGCATTGTAAAGAACAAGAAAATGCGCTTCATGAAAGAATTTTTAACATTGCAGCGTGACGAATGTGCTATATCGATTACGAGCAGTAGTTTTACCTGAGCGAGCGCTCCCGTGTCCGAATTTGATTGTGAGCATGCGTGGCACCTTGTCCGTCTGAGTAGGCTACACATGATCGGGGTATGTCCGATCGGAGCATTTTGTCTGAAAATTTTACCGGCAAGTTGGAAAAATTGGTCCGTCGGATATTCCGATGGAAATAGTCTGATGCAGACCACACACCAAACGCTCCGATCGGAAACATTCCGTCGGAATCTCCGACCGTGTGTACAAGGGCTTAGAATGGCCCAGTCAAAGTCCAGACCTAAATCCAATTAGAAATCTGTGGCAAGACTTCAAAATTGCTGTTCGGACACTCTCCATCCAATCTGCCAGAGGTTGAGCTATTTTGCAAAGAATGGGCAAAAGCGCCACTCTCTAGATGTGCAAAGCTGGCAGAGATGTCCCCAAAAAGACTTGCAGCAGAAGGTGGTTCTACAAAGTATTGACTTGGGGAGGGGGGCACACTTTTTACATATTGATTTGGAAAAAATGTTGGAAACCATTTATCATTTTCATTCCACTTCACAATTGTGTTTTTTTTGTGTTGGTCTATCACATAACATCCCAATAAAATACATTTACGTTTTTGGTTGTAACATGACAAAAAGTGGAACATTTCAAGGGGTATGAAAGGGGTACGAATGCTTTTTCAAGGCACTGTATCTTAATGTCTGTTGCTAAGAAACAAGGTTATATGGAGAAATGGGACGCTGACTTGAATGAATCTATGAAAATGGATGAGTGGCAATTGTTAGCTTGGAATGGCTCTAGGTCGCTCATTAACACCTCAATCATGGAACCAAATTACAGGGTGCTCATGAGGTGGTATATGGTTCCTGTCTTATGTCCTGGGGGGCTTTGTTTTCATGGCTGCGGTCAGGAGATTGACAGTGTTTCACATCTGGTGGCAAAGCCCCAAGGTGTGAAGTTACTGGATTTGTGTACATAATTTAGTTTACTCTCTAACCCAGGTTAATTTGCAAGAGTCCCGGACACACATGTTATTGGGCAGCCCATTCGAGAATGTCCCAGATCCTTGAAAACCTTAAAGAAAACCAGTCTGGGCTCGTTTGGCTGGGCTTCTCCTAAGGGTTACAGGAGTGCAATTAATTTTGCACTCCTGTGACCCGTTTTCAGCAGAGAGCGGACTGGAGTCCTTTCTCTGCTGACATCACTAAGTTCAGTCCAACTTCGGAAGTCTGGATCCGCCAGGTGCCTGGAGTGATGGCAGTCTCAGCCTCTCAGTGAGCCACTGAGAGGCTGAGACAGCTGCCCCCACCTCTCCACAGCTCAGTGCTCCAGTGAGCGTGGATTAGCAGAGCAGGAGAGCTGCTGATTGACAGTTAGCAGCTCTCCTCTCGGGGAGCCGAGATAACTGAGTCATCAGCAGTGTTCGATGGCTCGGTTCTCAGTGCAGAGACCCCCGGGGACAGATGCAGTATCGGTCCGATGCTGCATCCACCTAGTTAAGTATGATTAGGGAAAAAAAGGCAAACCCATACTTCTCCTTTAATAAACATCATTGATAAAGAATGAACTGTTGAAATTGAATTTTTGTCTGAAGTTTTAAATTAAAGCTTGATCATTGCAGTAGTTTAAGTGGTTCTAAAGGCAGAAGGTTTTTTATCGTAATGCATTCTATGCATTAAGATAAAAAACCTTCTGTGTGTAGCATAGGGTTGCCACCTTTTCTTCAAGTCAAACCGAAACACTTTAGCGGTACACAGCAATTTTTTTTTTATAGTAAAAACTATAGATATATTTTGCTATTAACCACTTTCAGACCGGACCATTTTGCTGGTCAATGACCAGAGGTCTTTTTACAATTTGGCACTGCGCTGCTTTAACTGGTAATTTCGCGGTCATGCAATGTTGTACCCAAACAAAATTTGCGTCCTTTTTTTCCCACAAATAGAGCTTTCTTTTAAAGGTATTTGACTGACTCTGCGATTTTTATTTTTTGCGATATAAACGTAAAAAGACCGCAAATTTTGAAAAAAAATGATATTTTCTACTTTTTGTTATTAGAAAAATCCAATAAACTCAATTGTAGTCATACATTTAGGCCAAAATGTATTCAGCCACATGTCTTTGGTAAAAAAAAGTCAATAACTGTATATTTATTGAGGTGCTAAAATGGCAGGGCAGTACAACCCCCCCCCCCCAAATGACCCCATTTTGGAAAGTAGATACCCTAAGGAAATTGATAAGAGGCATGTTGAGCCCATTGAATATTTTATTTTTTTGCCTCAAGCGATTGAATAATGACAAAAAAAATTTTTTTTTTTTTTACACAAAGTTGTCACTAAATGATATATTGCTCACACATGCCATGGTTATATGTGGAATTGTACCACAAAATACATTCTGCTGCTTCTCCTGAGTATGGGGATACCACATGTGGTCGACTTTTTGGAAGCCTAGCCGCGTACGGGGCCCCGAAAGCCAAGCACCGCCTTCAGGATTTCTAAGGGCATACATTTGTAATTTCACTCCTCACTACCTATCACAGTTTTGAAGGCCATAAAATGCCAAGATGGCACAAAACCCCCACAAATTACCCCATTTTAGAAAGTAGACACTCCAAGCTATTTGCTGAGAGGCATGTTGAGTCCATGGAATATTTTATATTTTGCCACAAGTTGCGAGAAAATTACAAACTTTTTTTTTTTTTTCACAAAGTTGTCACTAAATGATATATTGCTCACGCATGCCATGGGCATATGTGAAATGACACCCCAAAATAAATTCTGCTGCTTCTCCTGAGTACGGGGATACCACATGTGTGGGATTTTTTGGGAGCCTAGTCGCGTACGGGGCCCCGAAAGCCAAGAACCGCCTTCAGGTTTTCTAAGGGCGTACATTTTTGACTTCACTCCTCACTACCTATTACAGTTTTGAAGGCCATAAAATGCTAAGATGGCACAAAACCCCCACAAATGACCCCATTTTAGAAAGTAGACACCCCAAGCTATTTGCTGAGAGGCATGTTGAGTCCATGGAATATTTTATATTTGGCACAAGTTGCAGGAAAATTACAAACTTTTTTTTTTTTTTTCACAAAGTTGTCACTAAATGATATATTGCTCACACATGGTATGGGCATATGTGAAATGACACCCCAAAATAAGTTCTGCTGCTTCTCCTGAGTACGGGGATACCACATATGTGGGACTTTTTGGGAGCCTAGCCGCGTACGGGGCCCCGAAAACCAAGCACCGCCTTCAGGCTTTCTAAGGGCGTAAATTTTTGACTTCACTCCCTACTACCTATTACAGTTTTGAAGGCCATAAAATGCCAAGATGGCACAAACCCCCCCCCCAAATGACCCCATTTTGGAAAGTAGACACCCCTAAATTTAGGGGTACACTAGTGAGACTCACAGGTAAAAAAGCACCTAGGCTGTCAGCAACTGTATCAAAACGCTACAAGAAAAACTGTTAGCGATCGCAGGGATCAGGCCTGACTCTGCAAACGCTGCAGTTATGTGTGTTGTGTTTTGTAAGTGACAGTGATCGATCGATACTGCACTTGGGTGGGCTGGTCTGGGCTTGGCGGAGGGGCTAAACGCAGGTGCTAGCAGGTATCTGGGCTGATCCCGCTAACAATGCGTTTTGGGAAACCTAAACTGCTGGCGACGCTAATATAGATCTGATCAGATACTATATTACTAAGGGAGGTGTATGCTTTGTGCGTGGGTGTTAGCGGTACTGGCACTAACCTGACGCTGCCTGGGGCGACGCAGACCTTATCTGACCCTCAAACTTATATCACCCGCCGGGTGATCAGGGGGTTAAACCTTTATTAGGTAATAAATGGCGGGTGCCCTGAAACTATACAAAAATAACTAACCAACCAGCGTCACCTGTAACAGTTATATGGTGATCACTGGTGAAAGGGTTAACTAGGGGGCAATCAGGGGGCTTTATGCGGTAGTATATGGGGGTCCCTGGCGCTATAAAAAGCTGCGGCGAACCTAAATACCTACCTGCCTAACTAGCGTCACCTGTGACACTAATACAGCGATCAGAAAAACGATCGCTTATTAGGCTGGGTTCACACTGGAGCGATGCGGGAACGTCACGAATCCGCGGCGGGTTCCCGCATCGCATGCCTCCCGGCGGCAGTTCACACTGCCCTATGCGAACTGCTGGGAGTGTCAGTGAAATGTTAATGACACCCCCAGATCAGTTCGCATATCGCAGTGCGATCTGCAAACTCGGATCGCATGGTGTGAACACCCATGCGATCCGATTCTGCTGCGGACCAAAAAAAGGGTCCTGTGCGAGTTTGCGGCGGGTGCGGCGCGAATTCAGCCATACTATCTGTATGGCTGAACTCGAATCGCACAGAGATCGGATGTGATTTGCACTGCAGTGCGGTGCGAATCACATCCGTTCTCATAAACCGCTGCAATGTGAACCCAGCCTTAGTGACACTGGCGACGGGGGGTGATCACGGGGTTAAACCTTTATTGGGGGGGTTAGGGGGGTACCTTAGAACTAAAGGGGGCTAACCCTAACTGCCCTAACAGTTATTACAGTCACAAATGACACCCGCCGGGTGATCAGGGGGTTAAACCTTTATTAGGTAATAAATGGCGGGTGCCCTGAAACTATAAAAAAATAACTAACCAACCAGCGTCACCTGTAACAGTTATATGGTGACCACTGGTGAAAGGGTTAACTAGGGGGCAATCAGGGGGCTTCATGCGGTAGTATATGGGGGTCCCTGGCGCTATAAAAAGCTGCGGCGAACCTAAATACCTACCTGCCTAACTAGCGTCACCTGTGACACTAATACAGCGATCAGAAAAATGATCGCTTATTAGGCTGGGTTCACACTGGAGCGATGCAGGAACGCCACGAATCCACGGCGGGTTCCCGCATCGCATGCCTCCCGGCGGCAGTTCACACTGCCCTATGCGAACTGCTGGGAGTGTCAGTGAAATGTTAATGACACCCCCAGATCAGTTCGCATATCGCAGTGCGATCTGCAAACTCGGATCGCATGGTGTGAACACCCATGCGATCCGATTCTGCTGCGGACCAAAAAAAGGGTCCCGTGCGAATTTGCCGCGGGTGCGGCGGGTGCGGCGGGTGCGGCGGGTGCGACGCAATTTCAGCCATACTATCTGTATGGCTGAACTCGAATCGCACAGAGATCGGATGTGATTTGCACTGCAGTGCGGTGCGAATCACATCCGTTCTCATAAACCGCTGCAATGTGAACCCAGCCTTAGTGACACTGGCGACGGGGGGTGATCACGGGGTTAAACCTTTATTGGGGGGGGTTAGGGGGGTACCTTAGAACTAAAGGGGGCTAACCCTAACTGCCCTAACAGTTATTACAGTCACAAATGACACCAATGCAAAAAAAATAAAAATGCAATTGGTGTCACTGTGACTGGGGGGGCAGGGGTGATTGGGGGGTGATCGGGGGGTGAAGGGGGGTGAGAGTGTGCCTGGCATGTTCTACTGTGTAGTGTCGTGTTGGTGCAACTCACCGATCCTCTCTCCTCGGTGCCGGAACGAAAAATACCGACACGGAGGAGAGATTACATCACTTCCTCTGCCTGTGTTTACATTACAGGAGAGGAAGTGATGTCATGCCTCACTTCCATTCGTCAGGAGCGATCGCGAGGGGGTGGCCATGAACGAATGGCCGCCCCCTCATCCCGGATCGCTCCTGAACGGATACCGACCGCCGCTGGCACCGGGGGGGGCCCGATCGGGCCCCCCACCCGCGGGAAGGCAGGGACGTACAGGTACGCCCATATGCCTGCCCGTGCCATTCTGTCGACGTATATCGTCGTGCGGCGGTCAGCAAGTGGTTAAATAACATTTCTAATCATATGGCGTCAATAACAAGAGCCCCCCTTTACATCAGAGTCCACAGAGTTCCCTTTTTCTGTAAGGGGGGACTCTGCAGACTCTGATGTAAGGGAGAATTATGGGGACTCTAACATAAGGGATGCTCTGGGAACCATGATTTAATTGGGAACACTGAGAACTCTGATGTATGGAGAGGACTCTGATGTAAGGGGGAACACTGTGGCTTCTGGTGTAAAGGGGAACTCTGATGTAAAGGGTGCTCTGAGAACCCTGATTTACATTAGTGTACTCACTCAGAGGCAGGAGAGATAAGAGAGAGGCTTCTTTCACAGACAGGGATGACGATGAGCTCACTTACCCCTTGGCAGTCAACACCTCTCATCCAGATGTATCTGAGGCTGCTGGGCTTCAGATTTCCAGCCTCCACTTTCCTTTTCTGAGGCACAGCCCTTGGGATCGGAGTGTGGGCAGACACAGAGGGGTAGGGGCGGGAGGAAGAGGTGCAGATCGAGCCATCTCTCCTCTTCCATCTGTGTGTGTGTTGGGGGGAGAAGGGATTGTTAGTGCTGACTTTGGGCAGCATGAAAGAGTGTAACAGACACTCTCAGCTTAGACAACTGCAGTCAGCAACCCAGCTGGGAAGCCATAGTCTAGTCTGAATAATGTGTCTGGGTTTTTGGCAGTCTGAAACCTGGGTGCAAACCCAAACTGTCTGGGTGAATCCCAGACAGGTGGCAACCCTAGTGTAGCAGCCCCTCTCAGCTCCCCTAATACTTACCTGGGCCCATCTCAATCCCGGGATGTGCACATGTGCTTCAACCGTCCTCTCTCCTGGCTGAGACACAGCAGCGGCACCATTGGCTCCTGCTGCTGTCAATGTCAGTTAGCCAATGAGGGTAGAGAGGGTGCGGGTCCGAACTGCGTTTTGGTGTCTGAAAGGACACACAGAGCTGTGGTTCGGGTGCCCTCATAGCATGCAGCAGGTAGGGGAGGCCAGAAGTGCCCATGGGGACCCGAGAAAAGGAGGATCCAGGCTGCTCTGTGCAAAACCACTGCACACAGCAGGTAAGTATAACATGTTTGTTATTTTTAAAGAAAAAAAACAAACAAGACTTTATCACTTTAAGTAAAAAAAAAACAGAAATCTCTGTGCTGAATTCACTTATAGTGATTGATGTGAGTATACTATGTGCATTTATAGTTGACCTAATTAGTCTTTCAAAATCATGTAGTAGAAAAGGACAGCTTGTTTTATCTTAGCTTCTTGTCAGCCCATAGGAAGTTCAGTTACAGTTTTCACTTGAGACATCCATAATTACAGCTGGCTCTCTGTTTACTTGACCCATTTTTAACAAGCCTGCTACAGGAGGCAATGACGTATCCGTAGGATTTGTTTGAAATGTAGATCATTGTGGTTCATGTAGGAGGACAGTAGTCGACACAGGAAGCTTGTGAAAATAATGTACGTTTACCAATTATCAAGATGAAATGTGTCAAATTAATAACTTTACTAAGAATAAAAACCCATTTTATACAGAATAAAATACATGTTGCCGGAGCATGAAAAAGACTGAAAGAAAAAGGTTGAATAATTTCTTATCTGATTGATACATTTGACGTATGAACCTGAAGAAATGGAAAATATATTTGTATTTCTTTTTCATATATTGGTTTTAAAAAATTTGAAACCCGCAGAAGTCAAGAGCAAACTCATAGAAATGTGCAGGATATTTAGGTAGATGGTAAAGGACTATTACAGATATGAGTATTGTGAGTCATATCATAGTTAAAATTTGCATCTGATGATGGCAAAATAAAAGGACAACAAGGCCTATCAGCTCCAGTATAGCAGTGATGGAATCTGAGATAAAGAAGCAGCACAGGAGGTTAATAAGAAGCATCCTAATGGAAAAAAAAAGCAGAGTGACGGAGATGAGCTCATCTCTGTACTACTTTTCTTTTCACTGTACAGACACAGGTTGGTGCACATCTTGGATGTCTTGGGCTCAGAGGAAGTGGTTTGAATGGTGCCTGCTAAATTAGACAAATTAGACAAAGGCTACGCTCATTAAAATGTGTTTTTGGTTAACTCACAGTTTTTAATCTATAAGAATGGGGTGGATAACCTGAAACACAGAATGGGCAAAATGAAGTGAGAAAACAAAAAAGCATGACAGAAAAATATTCTGTCCATTGCCTTTGGCGGTGTGGATGCTTTGCCAAAGGCTGTGGTCACTATACTTTGTAGTATATACAGTATCTCACAAAAGTAAGTACACACCTCACATTTTTGTAAATACTTTATACCTTTTCATGTGACATCACTGAATAAATTACACTTTACAATGTAAAGTAGTGAGTGTACAGCTTGTATAACAGTCTAAAATGGCTGTCCCCTCAAAATAACTCAACACACAGCCAGTCTAAACTGCTGGCAACAAAAGTGAGTACACCCCTAAGTGAAAATGTCCAAATTGGGCCGAAAGTTTCAATATTTTGTGTGGCCACCATTATTTTCCAGCACTGCCTTAACCCTCTTGGGCATGGAGTTACTCAGAGCTTCACAGCTTGCCACTGGAGACCTCTTCCACTCCTCCTTGATGACGTCACAAAGCTGATGGATGTTCCGCCTTCCATTTGAGGATTCCCCACAGATGCTCAATAGGGTTTAGGACTGGAGACATGCTTGGCCAATCCATCACCTTTAACCTCAGCTTCTTTAGAAAGGCATTGGCCGTCTTGGAGGTGTGTTTGGGATCGTTTTTACGTTGGAATACTGCCCTGCGGCCCAGTCTCCGAAGGGAGGGGATCATGCTCTGCTTCAGTATGTCACAGTACATGTTGGCATTCATGGTTCGCTCAATGAACTGTAGCACCCTAGTGCCGGCAGCACTCATGCAGCCCCAGACCAGGATACTCCCACCAATATGCTTGACTGTAGGCAAGACAAACTTTCTTTGTACTCCTCATCTGGTTGCCGCCACCCACAATTGTCACCATCTGAGCCAAATAAGTTTATCTTGGTCTCATCAGAACACAGGACTGCCGGACTACAGGACCACAGGTTCCAGTAATCCATGTCCTTAGTCTGCTTGTCTTCAGAAAACAGTTTGCAGGCTTTCTTGTGCATCATCTTTAGAAGAGGCTTCTTACTGGGATGACAGCCATGCAGGCCAATTTGATGCAGTGTGCGGCATATGGCAGGCATATGACAGGCTGACCCCCCCACCCCTTCAACCTCTGCAGCAATACAGGCAGTACTCATACGTCTATTTCCCAAAGACAACCTCTGGATATGATGCTGAGCACGGGCACTCAACTTCTTTGGTCGACTATGGCAAGGCCTGTTCTTAGTGGAACCAGTCCTGTTAAACTGCTGTATGGTCTTGGCCACCATGTTGCAGCTCAATTTCAGAGTCTTGGCCATCTTCTTATAGCCTAGGCCATCTTTATGTAGAGCAACAATTCTGTCTTTCAGATCCTCAGAGAGTTCTTTGCAATGTGGTGCCAGGTTGAACTTCCAGTGACCAGTATGAAAGCATGAGAGCGATAACACCAAATTTAACACACCTGCTCCCCATTCACACCTGAGACCTTGTAACACTAACGAGTCACATGACAGGAGGGAAAATGGGTAAGTGGGCCCAACTTGAACATTTTCACTTAGGGGTGTACTCACTATTGTCATCAGCGGTTTAGAAATGAATGGCTGTGTGTTGAGTTATTTTGAAGGGACAGCAAATTTACACTGTTATACAAGCTGTACACTCACTACTTTACATTGTAGCAAAGTATAATTTTTTCAGGGTAGTCACAAGAAAAGATATAATAAAATATTGACAAAAATGTGAGGGGTGTACTCACTTTTGTGAGATACTGTATATTATGCAAATGGATTTATAGTGACACGGGTCAGAATTAGTACTTATCGTAAACTACTATCAGAATGTTTATGGCACTATATTTGATGTTTTATGCCTTTGATGTTAAAAGATGTGACACTTTGAGGGTTGATATAAATCCGTATGAAAATATATTCAAATGTAGAAATAAAGATTTATATGTGTTTTAAAATGGTTGTTAGTCTCGCTTTGTACCTGTAAACTCTGACTTTTTTAAAAAAAATTGCTTTGTCTACTATGGGTTTTTGCAATTTATTGATATGGTACATGGGTGGTTCTCCTCTAGAATTTCTAGACAACAAAAAAGATTTTTTTTTTAAGGATCATTCAAAAACCTAGCCTATTGACATGCTAGGACTTCCCCAGATGTCTGATACTAGCAAGTAGCTAACTGATATTCACTGTTTTCGTGTTTTAATAATTCCTCTGCATTAGAGGTTCTTTGCTTCGTATTCTGTTGTAGGTGCACTGGTTCTCATGCTGATCCTTGTATATATAATCAATCATAAGACTGAGATGTTTTTGCATTGTATGTAAAACAATTTGTATTTGGAAAAAAAATTTAGGAAAATTAAAATAAATGTAAAGCCATTGAAATGAGTACTAAGCTAAAAGATAAGAGTCAGGTGTAATTATTTAGGTGGAAGAAATGTGGATGTTAAGCTGGCACCCTTCTGGAGTTTGGTTACCCCATTACCAACCCGCAGTGGTGATTTTGTAATTTTTGGCCATAGTATTCTGTAGTTGTGCTTACAGGAATTCGATTAACTTGACACCTTTTCTGTTACCATAAAGTGTTGATTCTGAAGGGGATTCAGGGTGCGTTCATTTCAAAGCTATGAAATGCCCTACCACTGTTGGAATGTGTGATATTATTTTTTACAAAGAATTAGAAGAACCCTAACCCAAGTAGCAGGACACTGAAATCAACTGAAATATCTGATCAGTGAAAGCAAGTGTTAGGGAGCACACTTTCAGCAAAAGCTGGGTGTGTTGAGAAATATTAGGTGGAATGGCTGCACTCAGTGTATGATACCAAGAAAATGAGGGTTGCGTTGGTTCTATTTGTAAACCATGTAAATTAAAGTGGTTGTAAACCCCATTCAGGAAATTTGACCTAAGCACATATATCGGTAGTATTTAGTTGTCTCTCTCCAAAGCTCTAAGTGTAGTTTCTTTCTGGTGCGTCGATCCTCAGTTATCAGCATGATAACTTCTGACAAATTGTCAGGGAGGGAGCTTAGAGCGAGATACGCAGGGACTGTGTCTATTTATAAAATAGCTCTGCATGTACTTTAATTCCTGCCTATGTGTGTGTGTGTGTGTGTGTGTGTGTGTGTGGGGGGGGGGCCCTTTCCTCCAATCACCCTCACACAGTGTAAGTACAGACTCCTCACCCACCCTTGGAAAGACAGATTTTTAACACAATTTTTCAAAGGGTGTAGAAAGGGGAAGACAGCAGATATACAAGCAAAACTTATGTAGGAGGATTTGTTTCATTCCTGTGGTATCACCTGAGGCCAGTCACTTCACTGGATATATGTGAGGGTTTACAGCCACTTTAAGTTTATATTTGCTTTTTGACATAAATATTTCCATTCCAAAATGGGAGATCTTCACCTAAAGTATCCTCTATACCTGTCACATACTTTTGTTCATGAAGCTTTTTTGTAAACAGGAAGTTTAGATCTTTTTAATCATCTATTAACCCTTTTTTTCAGTATTCACTATCCTTAAACTCCTTGAAAGTATGTCAACTTTGAGACTTGATACATTCGAGTCAGAGCATAAACATAAACACAATTTCTGAAGGAACAAAGTTTTACTAAAATGGAGCTGAAAGGAGTTGTAAAGGCAGAAGTTTTTTTTATCTTAATGTATTCTATGTATTAAGGTAAAAAAACCTTCTGTGTGTAACAGCCACCCCAACAACCCCTAATTACTTACCTGTGCCCCATCTCTCTCCAGCCATGTCCACAAATGTCTAAGACTATAACAGGGAACAGACGATTAGTGACAGGCTCAGTAGGAAGCACGGGGAGAGGTTTGTTTACACAGACCTCTCCTCGTTCTTCAGCTCTGTGACCCGATTGCGGGACACCAGCGGCAGTCCACTGGTCCCACGGCCACGGTCATGGAGCTCAGGACCGGGTCGGGAGCGCCCGACCCACGGCTGGCCACTTAAAGAGCCACGTACAGGTACGTGATTGTGCCCAGCCGTGCCATTCTGCCGATGTATATGTGCAGGAGGCGGTCCTTAAGCGGTTAATAGCAAATTGTGGCTAACTGGTTAGTGTTGAAGGGTTAGTTCACCTTTACCAAAAAACTGCCTATGCAGATAAGTGATGTCTGTAGATGAAAACAAGCTGTGCAATTCCGGCCAAAATTAAAAAATGCCCCTGCTCCAACTGTAGGCCATTTATATACCACCTCATGAGGCTGACCTGAAAACTCCCAGGACATTGCTAGGATGTTGCTAAGTGAGACCCAGCTATTACTGTTCACCATCACAGGAGTAAGCTCTTTCTCTGATTCAAAATAACCATCCTTCTTCAATGCTGAGTGATATATTGTTATATTCTACTGCCACTCTCACTACAGCAAACCCTACACTCAAACTAAGCCAAAGGAGTGCATTTCCGGTGATCCATTTGCATATTACGCACTTCCAGTTAAAATAAAAACAGTAAACAGTATTCCTCCATTACCAAGTGATATTCACTTAAATCTCCTTGTTACTTTCCTTGCAGCACACCCTGAGGATCCTTTGGTTTATCTTGATGCAAACTCACATTCACTCCGGCCCTCTCCTTTTTCTTGTCAAATTTGTTTAAGTTTTGACAAAATATACAATCAGATTCAAATGCAGTAATAAAGACGTAACGATTCAAATGCAGTAATAAAGACGTAACATCATAAGATACAAATATGGAGGTAGCTCCAAAATACAATATGAAATGATATATATATATATATATATATATATATATATATATATATATATATATATATATATATATATATATATATATATCTCACACAGTCCAATAGTAGGCATAGTGATTGAGAAGATGGCCCTCACCTTTTTTTTCTCTTTTTCTTTTGGTTTTCGATAAAGAAGGGAAAAATTACCGTTTCTGCCAGGTTTTGATTCTGGCTAGATGTCATTGGGGAGATTTTCCCTCAGCACTTGTCCTTGTAATGTACAGTGTAGCGGCGGCTCCTGAAGAGCACGCGCTATGCGTTTTTCAAAGTTAAAGTTATGCCTGAACTGCAGTTTGGTTTGGGTACAATTGTCTAAATTTAGACTTCAGCATCAGTCTGACTGGACTGTGAGATGTTCAGCCTGGCCACAGGGGGCACTGTCTCTTCTGGTAGGCATGGAACTATGAGGGTATTTAAGATGCGGATGTCATGTGATTCGGGGTTCCGGTCCAGAATGATGTACTAACTTCATGGTCCTGGTCCTCCTGACCAGCCCCCAGGAAGGCTATGGCCTGGGGTGCGGAACCACCCGATTTTGATGTCTCGGGGCTGGCTAGCCCGAGGCAAGGAAACAAAAGGAGGATTCAGAGATGGTTGGGTGCCCTCTTCGGTTTGGGTGAGACCCAGTGACTTCAAGCATTCCTGGGGAGGACTCTTCAGAAGAAGACCACGGATGGGTTGGTTTCTTAGTAAGAGCCTGGAAGGGCTGAAGTACCCAAGAGAATCCGGTCTCGTGGATATCGTCAAGTTTGGCTGAAAGATCCAGGTATCCTACGAGTGTTCTTCAAGTTTAGTTTCCTTACATGTTCTACAACAACGTCTGTTGCAGAGACATTATCTTGTACATTCTACAACTAAGTCTGTGGCAGAGACTTGTTCCTGAGTAAGCAACTTGTTGGCTGCTAGGCCTTGTGAGAGAAGGACTGTCCAACTTGAGTGAACATCCAGTTGCAAATAGCAATTCTCTAGTCAAAGTAAGCAAGCTATTCTCTAGTCAAAGTAAGCAAGTTCTTTGAGATTTTGACTTTGATACTAAGAGTACCTGAACATCCTTTCCAACCCTCTGATCCCAATTTAAGAGACTGTTCATTGTCTACGTTTTGCAAATAAAATCCATTCAAGTGGATCTGTTGTCAGTCTCTCCAGTTACTGACCCAACTATCATGGGACACCCCTAGACGGGAAACGAGGAGAACAGAAGGTAACGGTAATCCCAAATCTAACCAGCAGCTCCTTCGGGGTAGTGCTACAACAGTATATACAATCTTTCTCCATTGGAAAGATGTGCCGTTACTTATCCTTACCCACTGTGAGAAAAATCTTCCTGACAGGGAACCAGGCAGCAATAAAAACCTTACAGAGAATCTAAACATTCACTTCTCTATCTAAAATAGTTTTAAAAAAAATTGTTTTATAAATTAAGTATATTTGTAAATGTAGTCTTCATCACACTTCTGTTTTTGGTTGATGTTAGATGATTGCACAAGTCTACAAAACTATGTTACTGAGTTACAAAATACTTAAATGGGGATGTGGAGGTGATTGTGTCCTTCGATACAGTATGGTCAGCTTATGCAGTTGTGGCCTCTCACATCACCAAGAGGCTGCACATATTATTCAGTATATGTAGGGCTACAGAAGACTATCAGAAAATGTATACATTTTACAGAAAATGGTAAGACACTAGAGACGTGGTACAAGACTGAGGGTATGATACAGGAGACAGTCAAAGATTGAGGGTATGTTGTATGAGACTGCTAGAGATTATTGCCATTGCAGCCCTTATAAATCAATGTTTCTAGTCATAACTGCTGGGCTAAAAAATGAAGTACCAAAGGACTGCATTCAGCCCCTGGTTCACAGGTTTGGCACCAGGGGTGTAAACATAGAAAAACAACAGAAAAAACAGCCTATAAATGCAGCCTTATGTAAAATACATTAGTTTAGTCTGTAAAGATATCATATGCAATTTTAATTCCCCTCTTTGTCTCATGGAAATCCAGACTTTTATCATATTTGAGTGGAAGACAGCACTGGCCTAGTGCAACTCGAGGCTGCCTAATGACAAGTTACTGTGTGGAAGGTATAGAAGGAATTGTATCCCAATTGTAAGAATAACGTCTCACCTAATTACTTTTATAGTTGTTTTATAGTTGTTTATTGGAGATAAAAGTAAACAAGTAGAGCCCTCATGTTTACTTTCATCTCCAATAACCAACTATAAAATTCATCAAGTGAGACCTTCTTCTTTTTGGACATCGGCCACTCCTCTCCAATCACCCAAGTGACTTTTTTCATGGCAACTTAAGTTAGATCAGCTAGGTATTCAAGTTACTTAAATTACATTTTTATTGGAAACACAATATGATTTAATACGGATTTAGCATTGAACCCCGAAGGAGCGGCTGGTTTTGTTGGGCTTACCGTTACCTTCTTGACCTCGTATGCATCTAGGGGTTTTCCGAGGTAGATGGCCCAAAGAACTGCAGAGACTGACACTGGATCCACTTTTGGGATTTTTATTTGCAGAAAAAGGTAGACAAATCACAGTCTCTTGATGAAGGATAGAGGGTTTGGGTAGAAAGTTCAGTTACTTTTGGAACTGCTTAAGGTAGGAAGTCTCTCACTATAGAAATCCAGAGACTAGCCACTCACAACTGGATTCTCACAGCTACCAGATAGTCCTCCTCTCACTAGGCCTAGCAGCCAATAGAGTGTTCAAAAAAAGCAATGCCTCTGCCACAGACTTGCAGGTAGAATGCTTGAACAAAAGTCTCTGCCACAGACTTGTTGTAGAACACTGGTGAATAAAGTCTCGGCCACAGACTTGTTGTAGAACACTCGTTGTAACTTATAGTTTCATAGTTTCATAGTTAGTAAGGTTGAATAAAGACACCAGTCCATCCAGAGTGTCTACAATTGTCCCCATCCCTGTACATTACACACTCAGATCGGTCCCTACCCTCAAGGAGCCCACAATCCAAGGTCCCCATTCATATACTAGGGCCAATTTTGGACAGAAGCCAATTAACCTACCTGCATGTCTTTGGTTTGTGGGAGGAAACCGGAGTACCTGGAGGAAACCCACGCAGGCACAGGGAGAACATGCAAACTCCAGGCAGGTAGTGTCGTGGTTGGGATTTGAACCAGCGACCCTTCTTACTGCTAGGCGAGAGTGCTAACTACTACACCGCTGTGCCGTCTAAGGATGTAGACAAATTTAGAGAGATCTCACACGGTACCAGTATCTCGCAGTCGGTCCGGCGATACCGTATGAGTGTAGATTCACTTGGTATCTTTCAACTAAGCCTCCAGGCTCTTTCTGACAAGCCATCCTTATGCGTAGCCTTCTCGCGAAGAGTCCTCCCCTGGTTGCTTCCTCAGTTGCTGGGCCTCTCCATAGATGAGACGGCACCAGACCACCTTTGAATCCTCCTTCCAGTTACTTTGCCTCGGGCTAGCCAGCCCCGAGACTCAGAATTGGATGGATCCACACCCCAGGCCATGAGGGCCATGGGGGCTGGTCAGGAGGACCAGGACCAAACAGACAGAAAGATCTTCTGGACCGGAACACGTGATGTCAGTACCTTAAGTACCCTCTCCCAGAGTGCACAGCAGGATGACACTCCCACTGGGTGGGTTCCGAGAAAGAATGGCATTCAATACACCTAGCTAAACTGCGTTCTCGCACTTGCCAAAAGTGACAGCGACACCTGTGGTCAAGCAGAACCCAGTGCAACCATAATTTGGTCTAATTAAGTCTAAAACCAAACTGCAGTTTTATTAATGTTAAATAGAGAACAAAACATAGCGCGTGCTCTTCAGGAGCCGGCGCTACACATGATAATGAGAAAGATATTTTCCATTTCTTTTGTTTTTTTGGGGTATTTTTTTTCTTTTGCTATCATAAAATGGTAAAAAAAGAAGTTTAAACTATATTGATTAAAGTTGTAATCACTCCTGTCAGTATAATAGCTTGCACCAACTGTCCCTTTTGCTGGACAGCTAAATCTGCATGTAAGGCTGATGAAAAATATAAATAATGGCCTTTGCAGGTATTAAAAAAAAAAAGGAACAGAACATATAGCAAAATGGCTACTCACAAACGAGTATTGATAAAAGGCATAATCAATACAATTGGATCCATCACACCGAACATCAACACGTCCAGATCTGATGTCAGATGAATCGACTAATACACCAACACAATTGCAATTGCCTGTCGACATTAGATCTGGACGTGTTGATGTTCGGTGTGATGGATCCAATTGTATTGATTATGCCTTTTAGCAATACTCGTTTGTGAGTAGCCATGTTGCTATATGTTCTGTTTTTAATAAAGCTCTAGTTATGGTAATGCACTAGGTCAGTGCGCCTTCCTTTTTTTTTTTAATACCTGCAAAGGCCATTATTTATATTTTTCATCAGCCTTACATGCAGATTTAGCTGTCCAGCAAAAGGGACAGTTGGTGCAAGCTATTATACTGACAGGAGTGATTACAACTTTAATCCATATAGTTTAAACTTCTTTTCCAAATGAAAAACTGCTGCTGTGACTGCTTTATTGTTAGCTGTAAATCATTTATATATAAAAAAAGTGTTAGCTGAAGTTAGGCTTTAATTTGTTAAAGCCTAACTTCAGCTACACAACTATACACAATTTCAGTTACACAACTATATTACAAAAGATTGAACAAAAACAAAAACTGCTGTATTGAAGTGTATGTAAACTCTAACAATATATTTCTCTCATTTGATCCCTTTTGATCTGTTAAAAACACATTTGAAGGCTTTTTAGTATATCTGTTTGATAACTGCAAAAGAAAAACAAAAAGCCCATGTCTGGCCCTCCATAGCAAGCACCTTGCTATGTGGGCAGATGGAAAAGAAGAGGCATGGGCAGCATGGGCTGGAGATCCCAGAGAAGATCTGGGGGTCCTAGCAGAAGACAGACTGAGCAATAGCAAACAATGTCAATTAATTATTAAACTATCAATTTGCATAAAAAAGGGAATTTACTCCAGATATAAAACTATAATCCTGCCACTTTATAAAACTCTGGTTCAGCCTTATCTAGAGTATTGCATCCAGTTCTGATCACCAGTCCTCAGGAAGAATGTGCTGGAACTGGAGAGAGTATAGAGAAGGGCTACTAAATTAATGGACTGAAAGACCCAGGGTAGGACTTAGGGTGGTGGGGGCCCCTGGGCTTGAGTCACTTTTGGGCCCTACCTTCTATACATTACTATATTTATCAGCATATAACACGGACCGGCATATAACACGCACCCCAAGTTTAGGAGGGAATTTTAAGGAAAAAAACTTTTAGGAGGGAAGTGAAAAAACTTACATTTAAATGTCCATCAATGCAGCCTTATCAGTGTCTATCTGCAGCCTTGTTAGTGTCATTTGCAGCCTTGTCAGTGTAGCCTTGTCATTTGCAGCCTTGCCCCAGTGTCATTTGCAGCCTTGTCATTGCAGTGTTGACGTATAAAAATGGCGCTGCTGAGATACAGACTCCTCTGTATCTCGGCGGCTCTTGGGTCCTCTCGGCGGTTCTCAGGTCCTCTCGCAGTCCCAAGTGGAGCCAGGAGTAGCCGAGTGTACTCGGCTCGGCTCACATTCAGGCCCAGTCACTGTGTTATGTCCATCATAGGGCGGGACTGGGCGTGACTGTGAGCAATACAGAGCAGGTAAGTATAACATGTTTGTTTTTTTAGTAAAAAAAAGAAAAAACAACCTTTAGGTTCACTTTAATTCTGTTTATAAACTGTAACATATACTGTGTGTCATGTTTGTTGTTGCCCTGCCCATACAGTGCCTTGAAAAAGTATTCGTACCCATTTACATTATCCACATTTTGTCATGTTACAACCAAAAATGTGGGATTTTATGTGATAGACCATCACAAAGTGGCACATAATTGTGAAGTGGAAGGAAAATGATAAATGTTTTTCAAAAGTTAATAAAAATAAATCTGAAAAGTGTGGGGTGCATTTGTATTCAGCCCCCCTGAGTCAATACTTTGTAGAACCACAATTACAGTTGCAAGTCTTTTTGGGTATGTCTCTATCAGCTTTGCACATCTAGAGAGTGAAATTTGTGCCAATTCTTCTTTGCTAAATAACTCTGTCAGATTGGAAGGAGAGCATCTGTGAACAGCAATTTTCTTTTTTTATCACAGATTCTCGATTGGATTCAGGTCTGAACTTTGACTGGGTCATTCTAACATAGTTACATAGTTACATAGTTACATAGTAGGTGAGGTTGAAAAAAGACACAAGTCCATCAAGTCCAACCTATTTGTGTGATTATATGTCAGTATTACATTATATATCCCTGTATGTTGCGGTCGTTCAGGTACTTATCTAATAGTTTCTTGAAACTATTGATGCCCCCCGCTGAGACCACCGCCTGTGGAAAGGAATTCTACATCCTTGCCGCTCTTCTACATGGTTTAAGGTTAAACCTCTTTTCTTCTAATTTTAATGAGTGGCCACGAGTCTTGTTAAACTCCCTTCTGTGAAAAAGTTTTATCTCTATTGTGGGGTCACCAGTATGGTAGTTGTATATTGAAATCATATCCCCTATCAAGCGTCTCTTCTGTAGAGAGAATAAGTTCAGTGCTCGCAACCTTTCCTCATAACGAATATCCTCCAGACCCTTTATTAGCTTTGTTGCCCTTCTTTGTATTCGCTCAATTTCCAGTACATCCTTCCTGAGGACTGGTGCCCAGAACTGGACAGCATACTTTAGGTGCGGCCAGACCAGAGTCTTGTAGAGTGGGAGATGTATCGTTTTATCTCCGGAATTAATCCCCTTTTTAATACATGCCAATATTCTGTTTGCTTTGTTAGCAGCAGCTTGGCATTGCATGCCATTGCTGAGCCTATCATCTACCAGGTCCATTTCCATCCTAGATTTCCCCAGAGGTTCTCCCCTCGTATATAGATTGCATTCATATTTTTGCCACCCAAATGCAATATTTTACATTTTTCTACATTAAACCTCATTTGCCATGTAGTTGCCCAACCCATTAATTTGTTCAGATCTTTTTGTAAGGTTTCCACATCCTGCGGAGAAGTTATTGCCCTGCTTAGCTTAGTATTGTCCACAAATACAGAGATTGAACTGTTAACCCAATCCTCTAGGTCGTTTATGAACAAATTAAAAAAGATTGGTTCCATCACAGAACACTGGGGGACCCCACTACCCACCCCTGACAATTCCAAGTACTCCCCATTTATCCCCACCCTCTGAACTCACCTTGTAGCCAATTTTCAATCCATGTAATCACCGTATGGTCTATGCCAACGGATCTTATTTTGTACAGTAAACATTTATGGGGAACTGTGTCAAATGCTTTTGCAAATTCCAGATACACACATGAATGAATGAATGAACACATGAGTATGCTTTAATCTAAACTATTCCATTGTAGCTCTGGCTAGGTATTTAGGGTCATTGTTCTGCTGGAAGGCGAACCTCTGCCCCAGTCTCAAGTCTTTTTCAGACTTTAACAGGTTTTCTTCTAATATTGCCCTGTATTTGGCTCCATCCATCTTCCCATCAACCCTGACTAGCTTCCCTGCTTTAAAAAAGCATCCCCACAACATGATGCTGCCACCACCATGTTTCACAGCAGGGATGGTGTTTTCATGGTGATGTGTAGTTCGTTTTCCGCCACACATAGCGTTTTGCTTTTAGACCAAAAAGTTTGATTTTGATCTCATCTGACCAAAGTACCTTCTTCCACATGTTTGCTGTGTCCCCCACATGGCTTCTCGCAAACTGCAAATGGGACTTCTTATGGCTTTCTTTCAGCAATGGTTTTCTTCTTGCCACTCTTCCATAAAGGCCAGATTTGTGGAGTGCATGACTAATAGTTAACCTGTGGACAGATTGTCCCACCTGAGCTGTGGATCTCTGCAGCTCCTCCAGAGTTACCATGGGCCTCTTAGCTGCTTCTCTGATTAATGCTCTCCTTGCCTGGCCTGTTAGTTTAGGTGGATGTCTTGGTAGGTTTGCAGTTGTGCCATACTCTTTCCATTTTCGGAAGATATTTATTTGTAAAAAAATGTGAAATTAATTTATCATTTTCCTTCCACTTCACAATTATGTGCCACTTTGTGTTGGTATATCACATAAAATCCCAATAAAACACATTTAACGTGACAAAATGTACAACATTTCAAGGGGTATACATACTTTTTCAAGGCACTGAAGATCTTATTTAATAGAAGTTTGGTTTTATTAGGCTAACACTAATAAGCAGGTATACTAGCACAGTGGTCATCAACCCTGTCCTCAGGGCCCACTAACAGGTCAGGTTTGCAAGATAACTGAAATACATCACAGGTGATATCATTTGCTGCTCAGTGATTGCAGTATTCTAGTCTGCAACCCCCCCAAGGTAATACATAAAACCTGGCCTGTTAGTGGGCCCTGAGGACAGGGTTGATGACCACTGCACTAGCAGTTTTTTCTTTCCTGAAAAAAAGCCATTTTTTAAAGTGACTTATAAGGTTAAGGTGCAGAATAGATAACATATATATATATATATGAGTTGTTGGAGCTGCACACCCGGATTCGTTTAATTGAATAGGAAATCCCTCAAATGTTTTTTTTAGCAGCAAAGTGTTATTCAAGGCAAGTGACAAAAGTTTTCATAAGAATTAGTAGTTCTTTATTTATATCATAGTATCAAAAAGGGGATATATGGCATGAAAACATGGGAGTCGTAAAAAGCATTTCTGGTCTTAACATAAAAAGCATATCTCGTCAACATGGGAAAACCACACATGAACTAAATTTTATATTTAAAACCATAAAACTTGTGTAGAGTTTCACATGATATGAGATACCTATCATGTGAAACGCTACACATGTTTTATGGTTTTAAATATAAAATTTAGTTCATGTGTGGTTTTCCCTTGTTGACGAGATATGCTTTTTATGTTAAGACCAGAATTGCTTTTTACGACTCCCATGTATTCATGCCATTTATCCCCTTTTTGATAGTATGATATAAATAAAGAACTACAAATTTTTATGAAAACTTTTGTCACTTGCCTTGAATGTCACTTTGCTGCTAAAAAAACCCCTTGAGGGATTTCCTATTCAATATAACGTTAAGGTGTTAGCCACAAACCAGGATGTTCATTTTATGTTTCCAGGAAGAGAAAGACGTGGACAAACTTTTTTTTTATATATATTCAGAGAACAACATTAGTTATGTCAATTACAAAGAAACAGATTATATACAGTACATTATAAGGCTTAGGAAAACACCAGACTGTAATCTTTTACCCCTAAATGTAAAAGCCTGATTCCAGCCTAAACATTTCTAGTTTTAGCATGGAGATGGGTCAAGCCTTTGTCAAGTTTGATTGCTGCCTATGATTTTATTCTAGAGAATTCGACTGAAATATAAAAAAATATTTTTTATAAAAAATAAAAAGTTTGGAGTTGAGCTTTAGACCCCTTTCACACCGAGGGCGTTTTGCAGGCGCTGTAGCGTAAGAAATAGCGCCTGCAATCCGCCCTCAAACTGCTGCAATATTGTCTCCAGTGTGAAAACCCTCAGGCTTTCACACTGGAGCGGTGCGCTGGCAGGACGTCATGATAAGTCCTGCCAGCAGCTTCTTTTGGAGCGATGAAGGAGTGGTGTGTTCACTGCTCCTTCCCCGCTGCTCCCCATTGAAATCAATGGGGCAGTGCTGCAATACCACCGGCAAAACGCCGCTATTGCAGTGTATTGCGGGCTGTTTTAACCCTTTCTCGGCCGCTAGCAGGGGGTAAAAGCACCCCGCTAGCGGCCGAAATGTGCCAAAAATCCAACGGTAACACGCCACTGAAAATAGCGGCGTTTTACAACCGAAACTATGGGCGGCACAGTGTGAAAGACCTCTAAAAGTGAAACTGTGACATGACTTGGGGGGGGGGGTTGTGATGTCTCTGCTTCCCTGGGTTTTAGTGGCAGCTCAGGAAGAATAGGAGCTGCAAGGGAACGTAAGTGATCATGAGGGGGTTGGGGGAATGATCTTTGCAGAGACATTTGGGGTTATTTACGAAAGGCAAATCCACTTTGCACTGCAAGTGCATTTGGAAGTGCAGTCGCTCTAAAGCTAAGGGGTAGATCTGAAATGAGTGGATGCTATGCTAATTTTATCATCCAATCATGTGCAAGCTAAAATGCTGTTTTTTATTCTCCTTGCATGTCCCCCTCAGATCTACAGCGACTGCACTTCCAAGTGCACTTTTAGTGCACTTTCAAGTGTACCTGCAGTGCAAAGTGGATTTTCCTTTAGTAAATAACTCCATTGCCGTGTTGCCCTATGTAGACAACATTACAGTGTCTGTTTTTATCCATTCAAACTGTTTGGATGGAATAACAAGGTAAGTCATGCTTTAGCAGCTTAAGTAATTGAAATTGAAATGTGCAGGTTTTATAATGCATTGCAAGAAGTTCCTTTTTACTACCACAAGATGGAGCTCTATGGACTCCGATTCATTCTCAGTTAGAGCACTGAACCCTGGGAAATATAGTTTCAGTCAGAAGGGATGACATTATTTTTACAAACATAGGAGACTACAAAACCCAGAGTGCCTCCATTTAAGAGGGATCTGATTGAGCAGAGTCAGAGTCTCTGCTGGTCACAGTTTGGTGTTGCACAGAATATTGGAGAATCTGGAGCAACGCATCCAGCCCTACTGATAACTGTTGCAGCCTTACAGAGCTTAACTACCCTGTTTCCCCTAAAATAAGACCTCGTGTGATTGTCGGTGATAGCTGCAATAAAAGCCCTATCCCCCCAAATAAGCCCTAGTTAAAGTCCTTGTAGGTCTTCTTTTCAGGGTAGGGCTTATTTTTGAGGAAACAGAGTAGGGCTTATTTGGGTGGTAGGGCTTATATTGCAGCCAACACCGACAATCACGCTAGGTCTTATTTTAGGGGAAACAGGGTAGCAACTGCCTCTGCATTGTAGAACCTGTCTCCCAACTGATTATTGCAGAGGTACACCTAGAGTCACTTACAACTTAGACCCTAACCCTTAGACCCTAAGGTACTAACCAAAAATTATCAGTTTCTTTATCTATTAACATGTATATCCAAGGTGTCAGTGGTGCTGACATCAAGGTACGAACAGAAGGTCCAATACAACCAGTGGCTCTTGTGGGGGTAGCGCTACATTAGCAATGGCAAAACAGCTAGGTACATTTTCTATTGCACAGTGAGGCCTGCTAGTCTCTCAAACGCACCCTTTGGACAAACCCTCCTGTGCACTTAGTTACCAGCAACAGCCAAGTGTTAGCACTCTGTTTAGTTCAGGCTGGCTTCATGCTTACAGTATGTGTTACAATAATATGCTGAGTTGCATCGCCGTTCATATTGACTGTTACCCCAATGTGCACATGCAGTATATGTCAATGCAGGTGTGTTTTTTCATGTGTAAAGTGCGCTACCAACCCATGCAACACAAATGGTCTGCTGGCCAATAGTCTTAATACATTAAAAAATGTGTGCAAAAGCCAAAGCATTATGGGATGCAGAATTGTGAAGAGGCCCTTACACCTGCAATTTGTTACTGAATTTGACAAAAAAATGTTACAGATTCAAAATGGGCAATTAACAATTTATAAGTTAGCACTTAAAAACCAAATATATCTTTGGAATAATAACCGACAGCTTTTTATCTGAGATACAGTGCCTTGAAAAAGTATTCATACCACTTGAAATTTTCCACATTTTGTCATGTTAAAACCAAAACCGTAAATGTATTTGGGATTTTATGTGATAGACCAACACAAAGTGGCACATAATTGTGAAGTGGAAGGAAAATGATAAATGATTTTCAAAATATTTTACAAGTCGCGTCCCGTTGTGTACTATGGAACCATTCTAATAGGAGCAACTCGCTCCGACTTAGAAAAAGGTTCCTGTACTAATTTTGGGGCAACTTCAGGCGACTTGCATTGACTGCTATACAGAAGTCGTTTTGCAAGTCGCGGCTGAAGTCACGTGCAGGTCGTCTGAGGCAGTCGCGCTGCAAGTCGTGCTGCCTCAGTGTGAACCGGCTCTAACTCAAATCTAGTGGAACCAATTGCCTTCAGAAGTCACCTAATTAGTAATAGAGTCCACCTGTGTGTAATTTAATCTCAGTATAAATACAGCTGCTCTGTAAAGTCCTCAGGAGTTTGTTAGAGAACCTTAGTGAAAAAACAGCATCATGAAGTCCAAGGAACACACTAGACAGGTTAGGGATAAAATTGTGGAGAAGTTTAAAGTAGGGTTAGGGTATAAAATAATATCCTGAGCTTTTAACATCTCACAAAGCACTGTTCAATCTATCATTTGAAAATAGAAAGAGTATGGCACAACTGCAAACCTACCAAGACAAGGCTGTCTACCTAAACTGACAGGTCGGGCAAGGAGAGCATTATTCAAAGAAGCAACCAAGAGGCCCATGGTAACTCTGGAGGAACTGCAGAGATCCACAGCTCAGGTGGGAGAACCTGTCCACAGGACAACTATTAGTCCTGCACTCCACAAATCTGGCCTTTATGGAAGAGTGGCAAGAAGAAAGCCATTGTTTGTAGTTTTTTGAGAGAAGCCATGTAGGGGACACAGTAAACATGTGGAATAAGGTGCTCTGGTCAGATGAGACCAAAATCAAACTTTTTGGCCTAAAAGCAAAACGCTATCTGTGGCAAAAAACTAACACCGCCCATCACCCTGAACACACCATCCGTACCGTGAAACATGGTGGTGGCAGTATCATGTTGTGGGGATGCTTTTCTTCAGCAGGGACAGGGAAGCTGGTCAGAGTTGATGGGAAGATGGATGGAGACAAATACAGGAAAATCTTAGAAGAAAATCCAATAAGAATAATAGTGCGCTTGAACCTAACTATAAATAATAATAGTTTCATAGTTAGTTTCATAGTTAGTAAGGTTGAATAAAGACACCAGTCCATCCAGTTCAACCTGAGTGAGTGTCTACAATTGTCCCTATCCCTGTACATTGCACCCTCACATCGGTCCTACCATCAACAAGCCCACAATCCAAGGTCCCCATTCATATACTAGGGCCAATTTTGGACAGAAGCCAATTAACCTACCTGCATGTCTTTGGATTAGTAATAAGTATCGCACAACAATATATTATCCAATAATCCAAAATTGTACTTCATAAACAAACAGGCATACCCCACTTTTAAGTACGCAATGGGTTTTATTTACTAAAGCTGGAAAACCTTATTTTGCCTTTTCCAGCTTTAGTAAATAAACACCATTGTGTACTGAAAAGTGGGGTATGCCTGTACTAGTGCTCCTTCCTCTGTGAAAAATATATCTAATCCAAATATACACACAATATTGATAACAATACGATAAGGAGTATGGATAGAAAGTCCCAACAAAGATGAACCACCACCTGGAGGAAAAAAGAACCCGAGTCAATTAACACTCTCCAGATCATGGATCCTCACTCTGATGAGCTTATGGATTACCCGTGGTTCAAATGGTCTGTTTTTCTCCCAAGTTGATGATTTCTAAAACATTGCTCTCAGAAATAAAAATACATCATTGTGCAAGATTTCTGTGTATACATAAACCCCCTATCGTTTTCAGCCAAAGAAGCTGCCATCTTTGCCTCTGTTTAATCTTCAACTGCTATGGTGCTGCACATGTGATTCGTTATGACACCCGCCATTGGATGGTTTGATAGTTTGGCTGAGAGCACAGCCAATGTGCAGTTAGCATTCCCGGCATGCCTTTTTTTTTTTAAACTGTTTAAATCCATGGGTTTACTTCCACTTTAAACGATCAGCGGTGCACACAGCTTTCCTCCTACTAAAGTGCCCCTGCCCACTGAAATCAATGGCAGCGCCTCCAAAGTGCATGCAAAGTGCATCGGAAGTGGTGTTTTGCGGGCACTTTTAACCCTTTATTCAGCCGCTAGCGGGGGTTAAAAGGGCCCCGCTAGCGCCCAAAAAGCTATGCAAAAACTCAGAAAACTGACAACGCTTTTCCTGCCGATGCCCGGGCAGTGTAAAAGGGCTCTTACAGCCAAAGCTACAATGGAATGGTTTAGATCAAAGCATATTCATGTGTTAGAATGGCCCAGTCAAAGTCCAGACCTAAATCCAATTGAGAATCCGTGGCAAGACCTGAAAATTGCTGTTCACAGACGCTCTCCATCCAATCTGACAGAGCTTGAGCTATTTAGCAAAGAAGAAAGTGCAAAAATATCACTCTCTAGATGTGCAGAGCTGGTAGAGACATCCCTAAAAAGACTTGCAGCTGTAATTGCACTGAAAGGGGGTTCTACAAAGTATTGACTCAGGGGGGCTGAATACAAATGCACACCACACTTTTCAGATATTTATTTGTAAACAATTTTGAAAACCATTTATTATTTTCCTTCCACTTCACAACTATGTGACACTTTGTGTTGGTCTATCACATAAAATCCCAATAAAATATTTAAAGGCGTTGTAAAGGTAAACATTTTTTCACCTTAATGCATTCTATGCATTAAGGTGAAAAACATCTGACAGTGCCGGCGCCACCAGCCCCCCCCCCGTTTTACTTACCTCGCCCCTCGAAAGTCCTGCGCTCGCCTGCTGTATCACGTGAGCACGCCACGAAAGTACTTCTCACCATGTGAGGGAGCTCGCATGATCGTGAAAAGTACTTGCAGGGGGAAGCCGAGACAGCCGCCGGGGGACCCTAGAAGAGCAGGTTCGGGGCCACTCTGTACAAAACGAGCTGCACAGTGGAGGTAAGTATAACATGTTTGTTATTTATTTTTATTTTTTTTAAATTCCCTTTACAACCACAAGTTTTTGGTTGTAACATGACAAAATATTAAAAATTTCAAGGGATGTGAATACTTTTTCAAGGCACTGTAGATGTGGAGGTCATAATGACACTGGGCATATGTAACTATGTTTTTTCTTGTGTTAAAGTCTATTTTCTTTTTTTTTTTTTTCTTGTGCAGGGATAAAAAAAGAAGATAATAAAAGTGTCCTAAAAAAGGAATCTTGCAGAATGTAGGTAAATTACTGGTTTATTCCTCCCTAGTGAACAGAAAAGTTGGGCTGCTAGTTTTTTAAAAAAGGTGGCATCCCTGGCATCCCTTTACATGTGCATACCGGCCATTTGCCCCGTTGGCCAGTAGGTGGTGCAATACATTTGCCAATTAGTTTATAGTTACATTGTATCATCAGAGCACTCAGTGTAATAAATCTTCACTACCCAAACTTCAAACCCACAACAAAAAAAAGTCTTTATGTCTTTTCCTACTGATATAAATGTGGAGATCATTATTCCAGGGAATAGCAAGATTCACAGTCACATCTCAAAGGTAACATTCCCAGGACTGCCTAATCTAAAAGCTAACATTCCTTTGTTTCAGAAAATGAACTATTGATTTGTTTTTTAACATTCTTTTTTTCATGATGCATACTGTTCACAGCATAACTCTAGTAAAGTTACCTGTTATAAAATGAGGGAAATCTCTGCAGTTATGGATTAAAGTTTTTGTTACACCTGGAGATTAAAGTATCATCAGTTCTTTTTAAAAAATTTTTTACAAGATCAGTTCTCATAGGACAAAGTATTTGTAGTGACTTGTCCCATTTTTGCGCGCGCTCCCTACTCAGAAGAGATGGATTATCTATTAAATATGTGATTCAGCGCAGGAGAACAACTCTGCCGCTGTACTCCTACATGAGGCAAGTGGTTAAGGATCGGTTCACACCACAATTTCTGCATTTCAGATGCGTTTCTAAAGAGTTGGACAAACAGTTTAGGCTGAGCAAAAGCTTGGCCAGAACATCGCCTGTTCACCCATTTGGAGAACACACAAACTTGCAGGGCGTTCGGTGGGTGTTCGCACCGTGCTGTACATTGCATTCTGAGCCCTGATTGGAAGTGAATAGCTGTTTGCTACGGCAAGCTGGCCATTGCGTCCTTAACAACTCATGAGTCATCAACTGTCAATGGGCTCCCTTGTTGACAGGTGAAAAAAGAAAAAAAAAATGCCGGCAATAAAAAAAGAGAAAGAAATAGTGTGGGGGGGAATCCAGACCCTTATCCGAGCATGCAGCACGGCAGGGGTGGCTTCAGAGTTGGACAACTTTGAAGCTGCCCCTGTGTGAACCGGCACATAAGTGCTACTATTAATGAGTTAAAAAAAAAATTTTGGCTTGCCATACGCTTTAACTTGTGAAACGAACAGTCAGTAGTTATGGCAGTAGATGAAAACGAGAAATGCAGATGATATACTCAATTAGCCCTAAATACGAGATCCACCCAATAGACAAAGTTTACACTAGTGTCAAAAGCAATCGTTTCATCTGTGTTTTTGAAGCCTCATGAACACCTGTCAACCATAGCTCCCAACTGTCCCTGATTTGGAGGGACTGTCCCTGATTTGGAGCAATGTCCCTCTGTCCCTCTCCCCCCCTCATTTGTCCCTCATTTTGTACTGATCTATATAGATGTATATAAAATGCACTTTTTATCTATCAAAACGTGTTTTCCAGCGCTAAACCTTTCATCTTATTTCTAAATTGTCGCATTTGTAAATTCCAAAAGCCAATATAAAGGAATAGTGGTAAAAAAAGCACTTGTGGGTTTAACCAATCTTATTTTTTTGTACAGTTCTCCTTTAAGGGGGCGTGGCAAGGGGTGTGTGCTATGCCTGCATACATTTGCTGATAGGTGTCCCTCATTTCCATCTCAAAAAGTTGGGAGGTATGCTGTCAACGCTGTCACTTATGTGCTTTGCAACAGCCAGTGTTGCTCACATGGTCCTGTATGTGTTGCATTGCACCAAAATATCTGACATGTAACGTTCAGCTAGCTTTACGGCTCCCAAAATGCCTCCATTCATGTAAATGTGCTGTAAACACGCCACAGACGCCCCTATGACATTTACAGCGCATTTAAGATGTGTTTAAAAAGTGTTACTACCTGAGATGATAGTACAAAAATCCATACAATATTAACCCAACACGGAGGAAGGAAAGAGTTAATTGTGACACAGAGGTGTCAAAAACACGCACAAATGCATCAACAACACATCAACAACACATCTTAAAGTGATGTTCCAGCCTTAAAAATTTTGTTTTTAAAAGTCAGCAGCTACAAACACTGTAGCTGCTGACTTTTAATAAGGACACTTACCTGTCCAGGGTGCCCGCGATGTTGGCCCCCCCCCCCCCCCCGAGGCTGATACATCCCTCGTACCGGGTCCTGGCACCACTGTCCTCACTAAGGGTAACAGGCAGTGGAGCCTTGCGGCTTCACTGCCCGTTTCCTACTGCGCATGCGCGAGTCGTGCAACGCTTTGTGAATGGCCCCATTGTTTTCTGGGACACACACATGAAGAGGAGGAAGCACTGTGAAATAGGAAGAGGCAGATTAGGAAGACTGCCTAGGAACAGGGGTTTCTGGTAAGTAAAAAAAAAAAAATGTCAAATGTTTTTATTTTTATTTTTTTAAGAATATTAATACTATTTTTATTTTTAGGGTGGCCCTCTGCTTTAACATTATCAGCATGTTTATGGTTATCCATGGTATCTAAAATTTCAAAGCACATCTAAATGAGTCCCTAAAGATTTTTATAAACATTTAAAAAAAAATTTTTTTTAATAATGGGGATTTACTAACCCTAAGTAGCCACACAAGTCATGAGTAAACCAAATCTTATCAATACATACCCTGTTTCCCCGAAAATAAGACCTAGTGTGATTGTCTGTGATGGCTACAATATAAGCCCTACCCAGTTTCCCCTGAAAATATACCCTACCCTGAAAATAAGACTTACAAGGACTTTAACTAGGGCTTATTTGGGGGGGGGGGGTAGGGCTTACATTGCAGCCATCACCGACAATCACGCTAGGTCTTATTTTTGGGGAAACAGTATAATAAAACACATACACACACATATCAACAGTCAAAGAGATATCTTGGAGAGTACAAAGAATTACCACAATGGGAATTCTGTTGTTAATGATCAGTGGGCATACTACACAATCCAGTGACCCACGGAGCAAGTAATGAAATCATCTAAAGGAATGCAGGGGATGCCTTAGTTCATAAAACATTTGTAAAAACTTTCTGTGCCCTGTGTGATTGGTTGCTGCCAAGTCCATCCCACTGCAGGTAGTCTTTATCATTGCTAGAGCTAGCCACAACTGTGCTCATCTGGTGACAGCTGTGCGCCCTGCAGAAGTTGTGTAGTGGGTCTCCTCTGGAGAGCGGCGTGGGGATGAGCCCCGGCGGGTACCTGAGGGGGGCAGCGGCACTTGAGGGTCCCCCGGAGATTGCACGAACGCCAAACTATCAAAAATCTGTCTACGTAGCGCTGACCTTTCTGGCATTGCTGCAAGTTAGTTGTACTTTGGGGCTTTTTCTCTATGTTAAGGTGAGCAACATTGTCATATCTCCATTTACAAAGCTAACACACCAGGATAATGATCCTTATTTCCAAAAAAAGTGACAGTCAGATGGCATTGGAAAATGACAGTCACATGGCTGGAATAAAGATCTTCATAATGATGTCACATCTTTGAAAATGGGATTATTGTCATTGATAGCACTGCAAACTATTATTAATGATTTTAATTGAATGTTGGGTTTTACCTGTCGATGCCATTACATGGAGAAAGTATATCTGCCAGGTTTGTTTTCTGTAACATGTTTTATTGTAGCTTTTTTTATGGTGTGACTATAACACCTCCAAAAATCAAAGGATTACTATGGTGACACACAAAGTATGCCTTTTTTTTAGTGGGGGGGTTAGGTGGGGGTTTACATGGTAATTTTTTGCCCTTTTCCAAAAGGGAAGTGAATGTGACACTTTTTATTTATAGCATATATTAGACAAACATATATTGTGTATAGGATATATTATACAAACACGTACTACACACATATTATGCTATTGTTCCTTCGGTGTGACTAAGTACAATTCCGATTTAGCTGACTTAAAAGACTAAAGCAGTTGAATAAGAAAGTCATAGTGCAGATGTTCATAAAATCCTTTCTGAATTTCTTTGTAATATTTTGCATTTACAAACTTTGCTTTGAGTTATTGCACTTTTTAAATGACTGTTTGACTTATTAAATAATGTTTCAGTGATTCAACTTGGGTAATTGATAATAGATTGCTTTAGTGCAATATGTACTGTTGTGGGGAGAAAAAGAAACAAGGTGCTAAAAGTACAGCAATATTATTAAATGAGGAGTATTTTCTTTTTTTTTCTTTTTTCTTTTAAGTGCTAATAGCAACACATCAGAATTCAGTCTGTTGCAGTCAGGCCAATACAAAAAGCGTTTTGATTAGTTGGAATTGGTTACTACACTGTGCGCTATTTAAAAATGAGGCAGCCTCTATAACAAGGGGAAGGCACAATTATAATGAATGAAGATGGTTTGCTGTGTGCGTGTGTGTGTGTAATATATATATATATATATATATATATATATATATTACAATAACCTGACCTTAGCATTTTCTTACCAGTACTTTTACTTTTTTTTCCAAACATAATAATACCTGAATAAGTGCTGTACAGAGAGTGTCTTTGGCTGATTGAGATATATATATATATATATATATATATATATATATATATATATATATATATATATATATATATATATATCTCAATGTGTGTGTGTATGTATATATCATTTTTTTTTTGCTAAAGAAATTTCCTATGGCCCATCATTTTATTATAATGGCATCTGAGGTTAGGGGTCCTGAGCCGCAAATATCCCCCCACCCCACCCCCAAAATGCTGCATTGTCTGGCAATGAATGAAACTCTTGCTGATTGTCTTTTGCTTACAATAGTGTGTTGGTGATACTGTTTACATTTTACAAGAGATCTGACTCATACAGTTATTCTGCCTCACAGAAAGTCATCAGAAGCAAACTTGTTGTGGAAAATGATAAAAGATTGAATGTAAGTGCTTTGGAGTGATAAAGGCTGCATGAGATAGAATTATTTCCTTCTCTTTTCTGGGAATTTTATTCTTTTTTTGGAATGTTTGAAAAAGTATCATGCTTTCTTCTATAAAAATGTCAAGCCAGCGTGGTGTTTTTACTAGAATATTGTGACCTATTATATGAGTTTATGCAGGAAATATGCAGTAGATAAGAGGCTCTTTCTGTAGTAACTGGAATAAAGCAATACGATTTTACTATGGATCGTGATATCGTGATTTTACTATGGATCGTGATATTTCCTAAGTAGGAGCAGAGACGGTTCATTGGAGTCAGCACCTTAATAGCCCATGGATGGCAAGTGGATGAGGTTTGGAGTAGTTCTACACATCATGGGTATATTTTGACTGTATTGGTTTATTCTGATTTATAAGAACTTTTGCAAAGAAAGTAGAGTTGTTGCCTATATAAGCCAGTCAGAGTTTTTGATGTTATCAGTCAGATTAGAGATGAAACGGTAAGCAGTAGACCTATTCTTCCTTTAATACAGTTTTCATCCCAAATACCTGTGTGTTTAAAGTGGGCCTGTGTTTTTCTATAATGTTACCATACTGTAGGGACCCTTAGGAGGATTTATTTAACTTCCACCTGTACTTCTGTGGCCCCAAACTGCCCTCCACCAGGCCTGGATAAATATCCCCTACTTTTGAATAAGTTGGAACATCTGAATGGAGTTTTTTGATCCCAAGTGGTTAATCACCAGGCCTGAGTGCTGTCTCAGGCTTGGGCCACACTGGCTGACTTGGGATCCAACTTGTGAAACCCCAAGTCACATGACATGTGAAATCCCATGTTCGTCAATGAGAGCTGTCTTAATTAGCACTGCTAAAGTTGCTCCGACTCTAGAAAAGGTTCCTGTACTACTTTAAGGTGACTTCTATCCGACTCTTAAAGTGGTAGTAAACCCATTGATTTAAACAGTTAAAAAAAAAAAGGCATACCGGGAATGCTAACTGCACATTGGCTGTGCTCTCAGCCAAACTATCAAGCCATCCAATGGCTGGTGTCATAACGAATCACATGTGCAGCACCATAGCAGTTAAAGATTAAACAGAGGCAAAGATGGCAGCTTCCTTGGCTGAAAACGATAGGGGAGTTCACTTCCACTTTAAGCTATACTTCTATTAAAGTAGCACACAAGTCATCAGGAAGTCACCTGGCAAAGTTGCACCATATGCCATGGGACTTTTAGGTTGCGGTAGTGTGAACTGAGCTTTTTTAGGGGCAAGGGAAGTAAATAGAAATCTACACAGGACTTCAGGACAGCCTGGTAGGAAAAAAAAGGAAACCATTAAAAGGTAAGTAAATCCTCCTTTATCCTCTGTGGGAGAATTGCATTAATTTCCTGACCCATAGACACATTAGGAATCAAGAGGAAATCCCTGAAGAGTGAAGGAAATCCACTCTAAATTGTCTTTGTAACAAGTGTTCACATATAAAGATTTTCCTCTGTTCCTGTGCCAGTGACAACTCGAAATTTGTATTTTCTCTCATTTCCATTTCAGAGGACAGTGGTCACTAGGTCAAGTAGATAGGTTTAGGTGTTTTCCATGCTGTTATTATACTGTAGGAACCCTTAGGAGGATTGATTTTATTTCCACTTGTACTTCTATGGCCCCAAACTACCACCCAGGCCTGGAGAAATATCTGGGTGAAACATCTAGATGGTGTCTTCTGATCCTAAATGATTAATCACCAGGCCTGAGTGCTGTCTTATACGGAAAAATGGAAATAAAAAGAAACCTATAGTCCTAGGACTTCAGGGCGGCCTGGTACTAAAAAAGGAAGCCATTAAAATGGTAGTAAAGCCTCCATTGTTTACTTTTTCATACAGCTAAGCCTAAAATAAGGCTTTCCTGTAGGTACAGTAAATAATGCCTAAATGTTCACTGTTTAGGAAATATTTACTATAGTAGCAGCCTGGGGCAATACGCTTGTGCACTGTGCTCTCAATGGATGGCGTGCCATCCATTGAGAGAGCCGTGCCACGGCCATGACGTGACGTCATTGCAGCTCAGTCAGTCAAACAGCCGAAGCCGGGAACCCAGAAGGAAGATCCGGTGAAGATGGAAGCCATGTCAGTGGTGACAGCAGACTGCTTGAGGGCTTCATTCTAAGGTAAGTCTTTTATAATGTGCTAGTATGTGATGTATATTAGCACATTATGCTGTTATCCTGCAGGGGACCATTTTTTTTTGTGGTTTACTAATGCTTTAAAAGTAAATCCTCCTATATCCTCTGTGGGAGATTTTCGCTTATTAGACACATCAGTAAGCAAAAGGATATGAGTGAAGAGTGAAGGAAAACCTCTAAAAATTGTAATTTCAACAAGTGTCCGCATAGAAAGATTTTTCTCTATTCCTGTGCGAGTGACAACTCAGAATGTTTTATTTTCCCTTGTTTTTAATTCGGATTACTGATCACTAGGACAAGTAGACAGATTGAATCTCCCCAGCAGTAAATAAATTTACTTTATAGGATTTATAACCCTTCCCTACTCTATACAAAGTGAAATAAAGTTCTGTCTTTTAACTATAACAATTAGTCTCCAAGGACTCATTTACAGGGGCACAAAGCTCCCTAAAGTGTGATGAGCTGTTTGTTTATTGTTGTTTAGCATGTAGCTTCATGCCTGCAGCTTGTATAAGTGAATAGAGATGAACCCGTCTAAGGAAGAGGTCAGGCGTGTTCACATGTTCCACGTGCAGAGCCTGGCAGGAAGTCGGCGCATCGCTGCGCTAATCACAGGCAGTGAGACATTGCCTTGATGCGCGGCTGCAGAGATCAGGCAATGTCTCACTGCCTCTGATTAGCGCAGCGCTGCGCCTACTTCCTGGCGGGCTCATACATTTACATAATAAACATAATGAACTTTATTTAGCCCCCTTTCACACCGGTGAGACTTGTCCTGGGATTTGACAGATCCAAATCGCATGACAAGCCGCACCCCATTGCCGGCAATGGAACCCTTCATTTTGCTGCAACACCTGTAGCAACGATTATGAAAAAGGTTCCTTCACTACTTTTTGTCGATTTCATCGTGATTTGCATTGACTTCTGTTAAATGAAGTCGCAAGCCGAAATGAAATCAGCAGAAGTAGTATGATTTCAAAGCCGCACCAGTGTGAACAGGGGCTTAATGACAGGCGTGAAAACTAGAGGAAATACAGGTGCTTGTGTTGACCTTAGCAGATTGTCAGGTGTCTGTTTCACTTTCTGGCACAGTAGAGCAGTAGATTGGCTGGTGACCCTTTCACGCTGGTTTTGACATTTTCAGTTCACCCAGAGTTTTGAGGTTTCTGTTTTTTTTTACATGTATAGTAGGAAAGGTTTAGTCTGACTGTTTTTGTTATTTTCAGTCTGGGGAATTTTATTGTTGCACTTGGAGCCTGGAGGCTGTCTAGCCCGGGGAATTACAATCTATTAATGCTAATATTATGTATACAGATTGTAATTATATAAAAATAGTGAAAATATAAGAATTGCATTCCTATTATTAGATTTGTTCTATAGTGTATTTTGTCTGAATGGCCTAAAATTGGGCTTAAAGGGGGTTTCCAAGCTTTTTATGTTTATTAAAAGTCAGCAGCTACAAAAAGTGTAGTTGCTGACTATTAATAAACAGACATTTACCTGTTCCACGGTCCAGCAATGCGACCGAAACGGGGTGTCGTTCCTCTCCCCCTCCTCTCCGCCCGTGCTGCCATTGGCACTCTGGGCACCCGGCCATGACAGCTTTCGGCTTCACGGCTGGGCACACATGGCACATGCGCGAGTCGCGCTGTGCTCCCCGAGTGTACAGGCGATCTCCTGGGACCTGTCACGTGTCCCAGGAGATCACCTAGAGGGAGGGACCACCTAAGACGAAAGGAGGAGTCGCCTAGGCGGTCCCTGGATGGAAGCAGGAAGTGGGACATGAAGTCCCCCTCCTAATGAAGCCCCCACTCCCCCCCTCCAAAAAATGACATGCCAAATGTGGCATGTAAGGGGTCGAAGAGTGCTTAAAGTGGAAGTTCCATTTTTGAGTGGAACTCCGCTTTAAAGTGACCCTTTAAGTAGCCGATGCAAAATCGTCTGTGAACAGGCTTTTAAATATAGCACTACCCTCACAAGGGTCGCTGTTTTATCCAAGATGCCTCTCTCTGTACAGTGCTAAAGCAGCCAAGCACACAGCAGCATTTACTCCTTTTTCCTTTGTATTTCTTTCTGAGTAACCTAGGTAGGGTCAGGAGCTGTGGGATACTCCAGATTGTTGAACCGTAATAACAGGACACCTTTCTCTCTAAAGCTGCTTCTTAGAATAGTCCTCTCAATCAATTCTCAGGGAAATGGACAGCACTGAGGCACCACAGACAATTCCCCAGGCCAGGCAAGCCTTTTCAGCAATGCTCCTAAGAGGTTAACAGCAACACAGACACCCAAGGTTTATGTTCTCAGGGCTGTATTTACAAGTCCTTAAGCAATTGCATGTCTTCCTCCTTCATTAAGTAGGCAGATATTTGAAAAGTGGACCTTCAGGCTCATCCCTGGATGAGATTCCACCTTCTTCCCTTGCCTCAGAGATTTCTTGGAATGGAACAGCCCCTCAGCTTTGTCTCTGCTGGGACCTTGCAAAGCTTCTTGACAGGTGTCAGTTTTATAATGGCGGTGTTCTTTTACTTAGATCAACGTGAGGAAACAGATCTTTGGAATAGTAATTTGATTAATTGTAATACAGGCATACCCCACTTTTAAGTACACAATGGGGTTTATTTACTAAAGCTGGAAAGTGCAAACTCAGGCTCACTTCTGCATAGAAACCAATAAGTTTCCAGGTTTTATTACCAAAGCTTAGTTGAACAAGCTGGGATTAGAAGCTCATTGGTTTCTATGCAGAAGGGAGACTGATTTTGCACTTTCCAGCTTTAGTAAATAAACCCCATTGTGTACTTAACAGTGGGGTATTCCTGTAGATATTTTTTATTACGATGTTATCAGGGGACATCTTTTGTGAAATAGTTAAACTGTAATTTTTTATAGGGTTTATAGAGTTCATCAATTTATTCAGCTGATAATGTCTTTGCTCCGAAAAAGTGTGAAGGAATAATTAAGAAAAGTATTTTTAAAGGCTAATAGCTTGGTTTTTTTTTTTTGCTTATTCCATAGCAATCTGAGGAATGTCAGTAGTCCGTGGATCATTTATTTAGCAAGTCTTCCTTAAAGCCAAATACCTGGTGATCCTGGCATGGATGTCCCCTTTCAGGCACTTCCTGTTATGGAATGACAAAGCTATATTTCCTTCCTCTAAATTGTTCTTCTGAATTGTTATCCTGTTGTATGCACTTCTAGTGGAAACTAGGGGGCTGTGCCAATGCTTATGGTGCTGGCATGTTTCACCATGGTCATTATGAGGAAGCTCATCTTGAGAAATGATGTACAGCTGCTGTTTATGTGTTTGCATGTAGACAGAAACATACATAGAACATACACAGCACTTAAAGTGGTTGTAAACCCCATTCATGAAATCTGATCTACATATATCTGTAGTGTTTACTTATCTCTCTCAAAAGCTCTAAGTCATGTGTCGTTCTGCTGCTCCATTCCTCTGTTATCAGCATGATAACTTCTGACAAGCTCTTCGACACATGAGTTAAAAGCAGCTGGAAATTCATGTCGGGGAGGGAGCTCAGAGAACTTGTCTATTCAGACTGCATCTCAACAAGTTTCTTCATTCCTCTGCCTATGTGCAGGGGGGTATGTGTCTTTCCTCCAATCAGCTCTCACACAGCATATGCCCAGACTCCCCTCGCATTGCTGAATGAGGGAGAAAGATTTGTAACAAAATGTGTACCTTCTAAAGAATGTAGAAAGGGAAAGACTGCAGATATACATGTAAAACTTATGTAGGGAGATTTGTTCCATCTTTGTGCATCATCTGACACTATTCACTTCACTGGGTATAGGAGAGGGTTTACATCCACTTTAAATTGATTGTAAATCTCACACATGACATAGGAACAAAGCATATCCCTCTGTTGTGTGTACTTGTCTCAATCCAGAGCACTAAGTGTAATTTCTGTCTGCTGCTCCCTTCCTCTGCTATCAGCATTAATCACTTCTGATAAGTTTTCTTGACACCAAGAGAAAAAAGGTCACAGGGGAGGGATCTACTGCTGATTGACAGTCTCAGCTCTGTTTCTGTGTGCTGGGTGAAGGGGGGGGGTGTCATTCCCCCATCCCCTCTCTCTGATTGGCTAACTGACTTTGATTGACAGCAGCGGGAGCCAATGGCACCGCTGCTGTGTCTCAGCCAATCAGGAGGAGAGTCCCGGATGGCCAGGAAATTTCTGTCTGTGGCCCCACTAGGGAGATTCTTTGTAACTTCCTGTGCCAATGATGATCATACAAGAAATTAGGTATGCAATTGCCACAGGGTGTGTCCAAGTTTGACAGAAAGTGGAGTTAAATCTCACAAATGGGGAAAAATATGTCAATAAAAACCTTAAGAAAGGGTTCCCCCCCATCCAAAATGAAACACATTTTAGCTGGAGCTGGGCTTTAGATAAAATATTAAAACGATTTTGCAGGCACTTTTCATGGTACCTTCATTAAGAAAAATATAGAGGTTGCTATTGCTGTTTTTGGCTGCAGTACTTCAGTCATTGTTTAGGGATAAGCATAGCGATCAGATAATCAGAGCTACATCTTCTACATAATTGCCAAATTATGATTTCTGAATTTGTCATCAGAGACATAAAGCCAATTTACTTTAATGCATATGAAGTGGATTCCCACAGCTCTCAATAAAGCTTTGTTGGAGGTAGGTCAAATGCTGCCAACTTAACAACTCTTGAACATGATTGTTTGTTGGCTACAAAATATGCAGTTTAGCAGCACTGTTTCAAGTGTTTTCAAGATCATATTGTAATCCTCTCCTGTGTAGCGAAAACCTTTCATTTTTTGTAGAGTTGGGGAGGATTAGAACCTCTCTCATTGTGTTTATTCCTGTCTGTGTCCTCATTTAATAGTGTCTCCTCGCTATATGTCCTGGTAATCATCCATACTGGGACAGAAAGTGATGGGATATTTACAATAACCACCAGAACAAAGGTGAGGGGAAATTGTCCAATGGGGACACCTGTTCTGGTGACAACTGTCTGAGCAGACTTTCTCTCACTTCCTGTTGTCTCTCTAGGACAGGGAAAAACCCAACAGAGATTTTCAATTTCTCAAAAACTATTATCATTTCCTTGGAGTTCCACCCAAAAATGGAACATCCACTTTTCCAGTTCCTCCCCCTCCCCCTCACATTTGGCACCTTTTGGGGGGAGGGGGGAGCAAATACCTGTCTAAGACAGGTATTTTGCTCCCACTTCCGGGCATAGATAACTGAGCCACCCACGGGTATCTACATCATTTCCCGTCCCCTCCAGCTGTATTCTGGGAGACACACGGGTCCCAGAAAACAGTAGGGACCAGTGGGATAGCGCAGTGCAAGTCGTGCATGCGCAGTAGGGAATCAGCAAGTGAAGCCACAAGCCTTCACTTGCTGATTCCCTTACAGAGGATGGCGGCGGCAGTACCCGACAGCCAAGGGATAGATCGGCTTCGGGTGTCAACATCATGGGTGCCCTGGACATGTAAGTGTTCTTATTTTAAAAGTCAGCAGCTGCAGTATTTGTAACTGCTGACTTAAAAAATAAAAAAAACGGCAGAACTCCGCTTTAACTAATAGCCATATTTTTATATATAAAGCTATATCTTTATTTTTAGGTTTTGAATAGATTAATGAAGGGTCAACACATCTTTAGGCTTCTACTCCTGTCTTTGTCCTCTAAATATAATTTAAGAAATATTGAGAAAGCAACCAAAAGAGGACACCGGCAGCAATAACAACACAACATAGGTCCGAAATCTATACATTTCTGTGTTTTGGTTGGTTTTACTGTGAATATATTATGCATTATATTTGAAATTCAGGATCACCACCAAGGCTCATCACACATAGTTCTTCTCATGTTTACTTTTATGTAACCCTAGAAACCAAGTCTTATTTTTTCAAGCATGTTGGTAGAAGAATTACTGTAAAACCAGTTTACACAATACCACTGTAGACTAATTTGTGAAGGGGCACTCAGTGGCTTATTTATTTTTGCATCATAATAAGAATCAATGGCCTGATTAATCTAACTGTAAAAGCACCTAAAGTGGAAGTCCAGTTTTAAAAAAACTGAAAAGCAGCTGTAAAACTCACCTTTAGGCAGGAGGTATCCCCTACAGAACTTCCTTTCCCTGGATATTGCCATTCTCCCAGGTTGATTGATGGCAAGCATCATTCAAACCATTTCACGTGAGCCCAGGCTAGGGATTTTATCATCACACACCCACACTTTTATTTTGAAAAGTGCAGTGGATGGGGGTCTGTGGTTGGAAAAATCTAAAGTGTAACTATAACCAGGCTATGGTATGTACATTCAAATGATGAGGCTGAATTACTTCACAGTGCTTGCAGCTAAAGATGTCAGAAGAAGGCGCGTTTTATATAATCATTAACCTAAAATGGAAAATACTTGCTGTATAACTTTCTTGGTTCTACAGACATATTGACAAATTTCCTCTATCCGGATGTATACAAGCTCTGGATTTAGATTGTATGGTAACAATATAAGAAATGTGATGTTCACATACACAAACATATTTGGTAAATCAATAAGTGGAATTCATCCTTAACTTTAAAACAAACCCTACTCACCTCTTTAGCTACATGTAATGTGAACTAATTCCTTGTTAAAGATCCTCAAACATCACAACAAAGACTCAAGTCTGGTTCACACCAGCTGCAGTCCATTTATTCTGCATCAAAAATGCATGAACAGTGTTTAATAAGTATTCCAATAGCCTTAGTTCACACTAGTGCAGTGCGTTCCAGTGCAGTCAAAAGTAGAACATTCTGCATTTTTTTCTGTATGGAAGGCATCTGGAACGTGGCAAAATGCATGAAAAATGCACAGGGATGCACCAAAAAGCATTAAACATGCACATGTCCTTAATTAGGATGAAAACAGTCCGGAACGCATTAAAACTGCGCATGCAGAAATGCATGCAGAATGCAGAAATTGTGGTGTGAAACATCCCTCAGTTTCAGTTGGTTTCTTAGCTTAGAAACAACTGATGTGTGTTTACATTAGAGGGATGGCAAGCTACCAAGTTTCTGGTGCAATAGAATGTTGCATATGGCTACAAGTGTGAAAAGGGTTTGTTTTAAAATGGTTTCCTGCTTGTTTAGAATATGTAAACACTTTAGGCATCATTCACACGCCCATAAAAAAGATGCAGTGGCAAACATTTTTTATTTAAAGAGGAGCTCCAGGCCCCCCCCCCCCCAAAAAAAAATTTAAGTCAGCAGCTACAAATACTTAAGCTGCTAACTTTTTTAATATAAGGACACTTGCGTGTCCAGGGATCCAGCAATGTCCTCACCCGAGCCGATTCTTCAATCTGCTTTGTGAATGGTCCTGCAGTCTTCTGGGAAGTCTGCAGGGAAGAAGGAGCGGCCAAACTTTTGGCTTAGATCAATGCCACGCATTTGACCAGAAGTGGGAGCAGGTACCTGTCAAAATATGCACTGCGTTCAGATCCGTAAGCAAAAATCCCGAAATCTTCATGGTGCATGTATACCATTGATTAAAAGGAAAGGACAATTTTTACACATTCAAATATGGATCTATTTATTGATCATTCATGTTGGAACTTTTGTTCCTTGCCTAATGATCAGTAACATTTTTACAGCTGTATTGCCAACATGAGTCATCAGGGAGGTTTTCGGAAGAAATGATTGTGCATTATCATGCAGGATTGCACAATGAATATTGCTGGAAAGGGGAGGGGAGTAAGGTATGTATTTAACTGGGCATCCTGCACTCAGGACAGGGGGTGGGGGATTTGTTACATAGTTAGTAACGTTGAATAAAGACACCAGTCCATCCAGTTCAACCTGAGTGTCTACAATTGTCCCTATCCCTGTACATTGCACACTCACATCGGTCCCTACCCTCAAGGAGCCCACAATCCAAGGTCCCCATTCATATACTAGGGCCAATTTTGGACAGAAGCCAATTAGCCTACCCGCATGTCTTTGGAGTGTGGGAGGAAACCGGAGTACCCGGAGGAAACCCACACAGGCACAGGGAGAACATGCAAACTCCAAGCAGGTAGTGTACTGGTTGGGATTTGAACCAGTTACCCTTCTTACTGCTAGGTGAGAGTGCTACCCACTACACCACTGTGCAGCCCACAATGATCCTTCCTTGAATTAAATCCTTACTTTTACTAAACTCATCCTTTAAAGGTTTCTGAATAATCATTGTTGATAGATGAGGATTCTGATTAAGTCCCTGTTTAAAGCCTATAGTCAGGTCCAGATTTTCATCAATGCAGTTTGTAAGTTCACTTTGGTACCCAAATCAACACTGTTCTGCTAGAATCACCTCTTTTTATTATTATACAGGATTTACATAGGGCCAACAGTTTGAGCAGCGCTTTACAATGTAGGAAGAAACTACACCATCAGTACAATTCAAAACAAGAGGGTTAGAGAAGCCCTGCTCCTGCAAACTTACAATCTAAGAGGGAGGGGCTGTTGAAACAAAAGATAGGGACTGTGAGGCATGAACTGATGAGGGAAGTAGAAGATTCGGTTAGCTGGAGGCAGGATAGGCCACCCTGAAGAGATGAGTTTTCAGCGATCGCCTAAAAGTGGACAGAGTAGAGATAGTCAGACAGATTGGGGTAGTGCATTCCAGAGAATGGGAGAGGCTCTGGAGAAGTCCTGGAGACAAGCATGAGAGGAGGAGACAAGGGAGCTTGAGAGCAGAAGGTTTTGGGAGGAACGGAGAGGATGGTTTGAGTGATATTTGGAGATAAGATTGGTGATGTAGCTCGGGGGAGCATTGTGAATGGCTTTGTAAGTTGTTGTTAGTGTTTTGAATTGTATTATTTGGGCAATGGGAGGCTAGTGGAGGGATTGGCAGAGAGGAGTGGCGGACACTGAACGGTTGGTAAGGTGGTTGAGTATGGCAGCGGCATTCATGATAGACTGAAGATGAGATAGGTAGGCCAATGAGGAGGGAGTTACAACAGTCAAGGCGAGAGATAAGAAGGGAGTGAATAAGTTGCTTAGTGGTCTTGACGGTTAGAAAGGGGTGTATTTTGGAGATGTTTTGGAGATGTTTCTTATGCTTAGAACATGTTGTGTTTTCTGTGTCCTAACTTGGATTAGGATATTGTGACAATGTAAATCTGCTTATATGAAATAGTAGTATTTTTACTGGTGATGGGAAAAAATATGCAGCTAATAACTATACAATGATTTTGAATACGTTTCAGCTTCTGCAGTATAATTAAAAACTCATACTTTGCAGCAAAATACAAAGAATTTTAGATTTTGTTTTCAGATCTTTTGAAAAGAATGTATTGGAAAGCCACAAAGAAATGAAAGAAGAGTGAAAGTTTACAAGGTTTTGCAAGCTACTACTATACTTGCTTATTCTCTTAACCACAAAAATCCGTCACAGGATGTGTGGAGCAGAAAGACTCAATGTTAATCTCAGGTTTTCAAGCTTTATTATTCTTGCATTGCAAATACTATCATCTTGAGGAAATATTTCATTGTATTACATATGCTTTACAAATACGGTTACCCTTATTCAGTATGTAAGGAGTGTGCACTTTACTCTGTGAAGTCATGATCATGAAAGGCAGAATTTTGCTGATTCCTAACTACATTGTTTTTTTTTTTTGGTCCTACGGTCGATCCACTTACTGTTGTCCAATAGTAGTAATGTCAATGTGCCTCTACCTAAGAATTAATAAGGCCACTTACTGGATTCCCAGACTCCAATACCATGGAATACTAAGCAAGCTCTGTATTCCCCAGCTAAATCCTGGTGAACAAATGCAAGCTTTTATGCACTCAACACCTCCTCCGGCAATGGTTTCCAGCAACAACAGAATTGGCAACATTCTGAAAGAAAGCACATAAACTCCATAGTTAAACAAACTTTGTGACTCCTTTATTTTAAAAGCAGGGTAAAACTATTCACAAAACAGTATAGGTATGAAGGTTTTAAACAAACAACCACTCCTTTTACTCCGGCAGATGTGATGGTTCCTATGCCAGTGTAAGGCGCCCCTTAGGATGAAACGTGCATAGAGAGAATACCTAGCGGTGAGGCCATCATATCCACCAGACAAATCATTGGTAGTGGGATCCCTTCAACAACTAGTATGGTCAATGACAATTAGATTCCCTCTCCCAAAACATTAATGGTCAGTGGCAATTAGACCCCCCAAAGTATTAGTGATCAGTGGCAAATAGACCCCCAAAGCATAAGTGGTCAGTGGCAATTAGATTCTCCTCCCTCTCAAGTACTGAAGGTCAGTGGACCACTACCCCCAAAGCGATTAATAATCAGTGTATTCTTCCCTTGCCCAAGCATTAGTTGCTAGTGAAAACCCCTCCCCAAATTATCAGTAGCCAATGCTTACAGTACTTACCTGTGCTAGAGATTTGTGTCCCACCCTGTTGCCTGTTAATGCCACAGCTACTGCAGCTTCTGTCAGTCCGGACATTTCTACTCTCAGCAATGCTGCTATAAAGATCTAAAAACAGGTGCTGAAACAAGTGTTCCAGTATTCCAATCTGGAACATAGGCTGGGTCTACAGGACCCCATTATGCTTAAACCTGGGGCAGTGAAATTCTCCTCTGTTCCTTAAGCAGTCAATGAGTTAGTTCAAGAAAAATCCTACCTTACAAAAGAGTATTAATAAAGTAATACTTAGTAACCAGCCAATGTAGTATATGCAGCAGTTAGGAGAATGTAACATACAACATAGTGTATAGATTGAAGCAACCAGGATTGTGTAACAAAGAACTGAGCATAAAGTGCAGGTATCAGAAGTAAGTAACATAGCTCCTTTACACTACAAGTTAGCAACAGTAAAGAAAATAGCACACAAATCATTGGTAGTGAGATCCCCTCAACAACTAGTATGGTCATTGACAATTGGATTCCCTCTCCCAAAACATTAATGGTCAGTGGCAATTAGACCCCCCAAAGCATTAGTGGTCAGTGGAATATAGACCCCCAAAGCATAAGTTGTCAGTGTGGCAATTAGATTCTCCTCCCTCTCAAGTATTGAAGGTCAGTGTATCACCACTTTCAAAGCCATTAATAATCAGTGTATTCTTCCCTTGCCCAAGCATTAGTTGCTAGTGAATACCCCTCACCAAAGTATCAGTAGCAAATGCTTACAGTACTTACCTGTGCTAGAGATCCTTGTCCCACCCTGTTTCCTGTATGTTAATGCCACAGCTACTGCAGCTACTGTCAGGCTGGACATTTCTACTCTCAGCAGTGCTGTTATAAAGATCTAGATCTAGGTTCTGAAACAAGTATTCCAGCATTCCAATCTGAAACATGGGTCTTAGGGACCCCATTATGTTTAAACCCGGGGCAGTGAAATTCTCTCCTGTCCCTTAAGCAGTAAATGAGTTACCGTATATACTCGAGTATAGGCCGACCCGAATATAAGCCGAGGCCCCCAATTTACCCCCAAAAAACTGGAAAAAATTATTGACTCGTGTATAAGCCGAGGGTGAGACATGCCTGTCCATCCCTGTGTGTCCGTCCATCCCTGTGGGTCCATCCATCCCTGTGTGTGTGTCCATCCATCCGTGTGTGTGTGTGTGTGTGTGTGTGTCCATGCATCCGTGTGTGTGTGTGTGTGTGTGTCCATGCATCCGTGTGTGTGTGTGTCCATGCATCCGTGTGTGTGTGTGTGTGTGTGTGTGTGTGTGTGTGTGTCCGTGCAGCCTACCTGTGTCCAGCCTGCCTGTGTCCGTCCAGCCTGTGTCCGTCCAGCCTGCGTCCCGTCCAGCCTGCGTCCCGTCCAGCCTGCGTCCCGTCCCGGCCCGGCCCGTCCCGTCCCGAGCCGAGCCTCCGTCCTTCAGCTCTTCGTCGGCGGCCATTCTAGGATTCAAAAGCCGCGCCTCCGTCGGTGATAGGCGGAACACTCAATTTCCCACTGACTGCTGGGAAATTGAGTGTTCCGCCTATCGGATGTCCGTGATAGGCGGAACACTCAATTTCCCAGCAGCCTGTGTTCCGCCTATCACGGACATCGTCTCATCCTCGTCCGTAGTACGAGGATGAGACGATGTCCGTGATAGGCGGAACACAGGCTGCTGGGAAATTCAGTGTTCCGCCTATCACAGGCGAAGGCGGAGGCGGAGGCGCGGCGTTTGAATGTTAGAATGGCCGCTGTCTGTCTGCTCGATACGCTGATCGAGCAGGCAGACAGCGATGACTCGAGTATAAGCCGAGGGGGGCACTTTCAGTCTCAAAAAAGAGGCTGAAAATCTCGGCTTATACTCGAGTATATACGGTAGTTCAAGAAAAATCCTAAGCTAAAAGGCCCCATTTACTTACCTAAATCTGTGTTCACATGGCATGCTGGATCCCAAATCTTCTATCTTCTTCAATGCAGAATAGGAGGGTCCTCTTCAGGTGTTCACATCACTGCCTGGGTGACCTGGACACATCCTGTTGGCTGTCCAGTGGCAGGAATCTCTCAGGGTCCAGAAGACTTCACAGTGTTATGACATCATAAAGTAGCATCTGGTCAGAGTGGGCACAGACTGCAGCACTGGTTCAATGGTCATCATCTCTGGGACAGGTATTGGTGAAGGACATGGGCAGCATAGTTAAATGAGTATATTATTTTAAAAGGCCACTGAATGGGTGGGATGCATAAGGTGGGGGTTAAGTTTTGCCTGATGTGACAATACTCTGTTCTAGTGACTCATTCATGCCCTGCCACATGTGCCTCTGAAGGAGACTCTATGGGAGACATTTACTAAAACTGTAGCATGCAAAATCTGGTGCAGCTGTACATGGTAGCTAATCAGCATTCAACTTCGGCTTGTTCAATCAAGCGTTAACAATAAAACTTGGAAGCTGATTGGTTTTTATGCACAGGATTTTGCAAGCTCCAATTCAAGTGACTCTCCCCCTACATGTGGCAATTTAGCTATTTTCGTAGTCATTGTCTACTGTTGTCACCATGAGAAAAATGGATTTAAGAAATACTATATAGCCACCAATGGAGTGCATGCATGTAGACAGGAAGTAGCTCAAAGAGCTTGCATGACACCAGCAGCTCTGAAATGCAGCAATGAATTAAAATAGTGGTGTTTTATTTTGAAAAAGTTGTTTGTTTATTATACAAAGTCAATTAGCAAACTAAATGTAATTCTGGTAAAGATTTATCTACTATTACATCTTTTTTTTATTTTAAACTTGCCTTTTCTCTTTGGAAACCTGTGCAACGTGTGCAGCTCTTCAGTCCTCATTTCCTACTTCTGTTATGTGCATGTACAGTGCCTTGAAAAAGTATTCATACCTCTTGACATTTTCCATATTTTGTCATGTTGTAAACAAAAACGTAAATGTATTTTATTGGGATTTTATGTGATAGACCAACACAAAGTGGCACATAATTGTGAGGTGAAAGGAAAATGATAAATGGTTTTCAAAATTTTGTACAAAAAAAAATCAGAAAAGTGTGGCATGCATTTGTATTCAGCCCCCCTGAGTTAATACATTGTAGAACCCCCTTTCACTGCAATTACAGCTGCAAGTATTTTTGGGGATGTCTCTACCAGCTCTGCACATCTAGAGAGTGATATTTTTGCCCATTCCCCTTTGCAAAATAGCTGAAGCTCTGTCAGATTGGATGTGACAGATTCTCAATTGGATTTAGGTTTAGATCAAAGCATATTCTAACACATGAATATGCTTTGATCTACACCATTCCATTGTAGCTCGGGCTGTATATTTAGGGTCACTGTCCTGCTGGAAGGTGAACCTCCGCTCTATTCTCAAGTCTTTTGCAGACTTTAACAGGTTTTCTTCTAAGATTGCCCTGTATTTGGCTTCATCCATCTTCCCATCAACTCTGACCAGCTTCCCTGCTGTAGAAAAGCATCCCCACAACATGATGCTGCCAACACCATGTTTCACAGTAGGGATGGTGTGTTCAGGGTGATGTGCAGTGTTAGTTTTCTGCCACACACAGGGTTTTTGCTTTTAGGCCTAAAAGTTAAATTTTGATCTCATCTGACCAGAGCACCTTCTTCCACACGTTTGCTGTGTCACCCACATGACTTCTCGCAAACTGCAAACAGGATTTCTTATGGCTTTTTTTCAACAATTACTTTTTTCTTGCCATAAAGGCCAGATTTGTGGAGTGCACCACTAATAGTTTTCCTGTGGACAGATTCTCCCACCTGAGCTGTTCATCTCTGCAGAGTTACCACGGGCCTCTTGGTTGCTTCTCTGATTAATGTTCTCTTTGCCTGGCCTGTCAGTTTAGGTGGACGGCCATGTCTTGGTAGGTTTGCTGTTGTGCCATACTCTTTCCATTTTCGGATGATACCAGTGCTCTGGGATATTTTTTATAATTTAACCCTGCTTTAAACTTCTTCACAACTATATCTCTGACCTGTTCCTTGGCCTTTATGATGTTGTTTGTTCATTAATGTTCTCTAACAAACCTATGAGGGCTTCACAGAACAGCTGTATTTATACTGCAATTAAATTATACACAGGAGGACTCCATTTACTAATTAGGAGTCTTCTGAAGGCAATTGGTTTGACTAGATTTTAGTTAGGGGTATCAGAGTAAAGGGAGCTGAATACAAATGCATGCCACACTTTTTAGTTATTTATTTGTAAACAAAATTTGAAAACCATTTATCGTATACCTTCCACTTTTCAATTATGTGCTACTTTGTGTTGGTCTATCTCCTAACATCCCAATAAAATGCATTTAAAGCGGAGCTCTACCCTAAAGTGGAACTTCCGCTCATTGGAACCCTCCCCCCTCCGGCGCGACAGTTGGCACCTTTCAGGGGGGAGGGGGGGCAGATACCTGTACAGTACAGGTATTTGCACCCACTTCCGGCATATATATCCGCAGAATCTGCGGATATTTACGCCACTTCCTGCGGGTCCCCCGCTGTCTGCTGGGAAACACACGGATCCCAGAGACAGCGGGACCATCCATATTGCGCAGCGCGACTCACGCATGCACAGTAGGGAACCGGGAAGTGAAGCCGCAAGGCTCCACTTCCTGATTCCCATACCCAAGATGGCGGCGGCAGCACCCGAGAGCCGATCGAGAGATCGGCTTCGGGTGCCGACATCGCGGGCGCGCTGGGCGGGTAAGTGTCCTTATTTTAAAAGTCAGCAGCTTCAGTATTTGTAGCTGCTGACTTTAAAAAAAAAAAACGGCAGAACTCCCGCTTTAAGTTTTTGGTTGTAACTTTACAAAATGTGAAACATTTCAAGTTATATGAATACCTTTTCATGGCACTGAATGTTTCACAATTTAAAAAATACGCATTGGGTTCAAACACATTTTTGAAGGGAGAGTATGGCTTGTATATCTATTAACGTCATGTTTTTAACATGTTGGGATAAGCTGGAACTTGAGTTGTGCTGATTATTGCAAGTCTTCAGTATTAGGCCCCTTTCACAGGATCAGACTGATCGGGTCTGCCTGTCTGTTTTTCAGGCGGACCCGATTGGGTCACCCATTGTCTTCTATAAAAAAGGCAGATGTCAGCGGACATGTGTCCACTGACATCCGAACCAACAAAATCCCATGAAAACAGACAGATGCTGATACGTTCGCCATCCATCCAGGGGGCCAGATCGGATGGGATCAGATGAAAATAGACAGGCTGCTTTCTTCTGATCTCCCCATAGAGAAGAGAGACAGGTCCATCTCTGCACAGTGAGCGGAGATGGACCTGTCGTCCACAGGGGCGGACTGACAACTCATGGGGCCCCCGGGCAATAGGAGATTATGGGGCCACACAGTAGACACAAACACACACAGTATACACAGACATGTTTCTATTGGCTGTGAAGGTACTGGAGAAGTGGGGCAGCTATAATCTCAGGATTTTTAGACCAAAAGGATGTCAGTAAGGGACATTTCAGAGACAGATGTAAAAAAAACCCACAAGTTTACATACTGTTCCTGGTTTTACTGAGGCTGATGGGGCCCCCTAGTGGCATGGGGCCCCCGGGCAGTGGCCGAGTGGCCCAATGGTCAGTCCGCCCCTCGTCGTCCACCTGTTCAGTGGGGATCAGTGGAGCGTCACTATGCTCCCTATTTAGAAAATAATAGACAAATTATTTTGGCATGTTGCCATTGATTTTGGTAGAAGCAAATTTAAGCCATAAACCAATATGACACTTTGGCTTGGGGGTGCAAGTAAATGTATTACTTTCTTGTGCCATTGTTTTAACGGCCATTACTACTTCAGGATTGTTTCCCTCCCCCAAAGAACACAAGTTGGCAAAATTTTTTTCCAATTCTGGATAAAATCAGACAATCAAAAAGAAAATAATTTAATAAGGAAGAAAAAAAATCAACAATGAAGTATAAAGAGCAGTGATAATGTCCAAGATGTTAGTATGCCATATTATAATGGGATTTTGGCCTACTAGTCATTTATTCAGATCACTAAAAGACAATAAATGCAGGGGGTTGCTGCCATTTGTACATTGTTGTTTGCCTTGGTGAACAAATCTTAAGCCTCTTGCACACCGGAGTTATAAAAGTCATGTTTTTTACTGATCTGAACAGAGATGCATTGTTGTCTATGAAACAGCTGCGTAATACATCAGTGATCAGTAATACAGCATTGAGTATAGAAACGCAAAATGAAAATATCAATTTTTTTTGTGTTTCAGTGCAGTTATTTAGACTCGTACATTGCAACATTGGCAATTAAAGGATGAAGAAGATTTTTCTGCATGTACAACACATACGCATGTTTATGCGCCTTTATGCGCATTTACACGCGATCTTTACAAAACTTTTTACCCTGGATCTTTCTGTCAAAATGACCCTAAGTATAAACATCAGTAAATTACTATGTCCATGTGAAACTGCGTTATTCAAATGCAACAATCATTTAACAGCAGAGAGAGTGTTATTACACAGGCAGTGGTTGTATTTATAAGTACAACTGAAAGAAAACTGTGATCGCATCTTGCCGGATATTATGGTTCGTGGAAACTCTAAATAGGCAAAACCAGGTTCCCATAGTGGGTTGTGCATTGTGCATCTTTTGGCTGGTTTCCTATGAGTTTATGAGGAGGAAGTGGTAGTGTAACTTTTCCTTTTAAAGAATAACATGATTCTACCTTTGCTTAAAAGTATAAATAGTATTTATTCATATACTTACTTTAGATCTTTCTGTTATTGTGTTTCTGATGTGTTTAAAGTGATACTCTTGCTGGATTTTATATATCAACTAATCAATTTGTAAATGAATGTAAAACTGGCTAAAAAATGAATTCGGAGAGTACTGGTTTAACCACTTCAGCCCCGGACCATTTTGCTGGTCAAAGACCAGACCACTTTTTGCAATTCGGCACTGCGTTGTTTAACTGACAATTGCGCAGTCATGCGACGTGGCTCCTAAACAAGATTGATGTCCTTTTTTTCCCACAAATAGAGCTTTCTTTTGGTGGTATTTGATCACCCCTGCGGTTTTTATTTTTTGCGCTATAAACAAAAATAGAGCGACAATTTTGAAAAAAAAACGCATTATTTTTTACTTTTTGTTATAATAAATATCCCCCAAAAATCTCTAAAAAAAATTTTTTCCCTCAGTTTAGGTTGATACGTATTCTTCTACATATTTTTGGTAAAAAAATCACAATAAGTGATTATTGATTGGTTTGCGCCAAAGTTATAGCGTTTACAAAATAGGGGATAGTTTTATGGCATTTTTATTAATATTTTTTTTTACTAGTAATGGCCGCGATCAGCGTTTTTTATTGTGACTGCGACATTATGGTGGACACGTCGGACATTTTTGACACATTTTTGGGACCATTGTCATTTATACAGCAATCACTGCTATATAAATGCAGTGATTCCTGTGTAAATGACACTGGCAGTGAAGGGGTTAACCAGTGGGTGGCAGTGTAGGGGTTAAGTGTTCCTAGGGGTGTGCAACTAACTGTTGGGGGCTGGGCTTTACTTTAGAGAACACTGATCTCTGCTCCAATCACATGGACTGGACTCGCGATGGCAGGGCGGCAAATTTAAAGGGACGTACAGGTACGCCCATTTGCCTACCCGTGCCATTCTGCCGACGTACATCGTCGTGCGCTGGTCGGGAACTGGTTAAGGATTCTTACTCTAAATGGTCTAAGGTTATCAGTGGTGTACCCCAGGGTTCAGTGTTGGGACCCTTACTTTTTAATATCTTTATAAATGATATAGGGTCTAGGATTAAAAGTACAATTACAGTGTTTGCAGATGACACCATGCTATGGAGTGGAATAACGTCCTTACAGGATGTATCCAACTTACAAGCCGACTTCAATGCACTCATGTTTCATTAAGCAGCTGTGTGGCAAATGATGTTTAATGTTGATAGATATAAAGTTATGCACTTGGGGGCTAAGAATATGCATGCACCATACATACTAGGGGGAGTACCACTTGGAGGAATCCATAGTGGAGAAGGATCTGGGGGTTTTGATAGATCATAAGCTTATCATCAGCATACAATGCCAAGCGAAAGTGATTCCTTTCTTGTATTAAGAGAGGAATGCACTCCAGAGAGAGAGAGAGAGAGAGAGAGAGAGAGAGAGAGAGAGAGATATAATTTTACCCCTGTACAAATCATTAGTAAGACCTCATCTGGAATATACAGTTCAGTTTTGGGCACCGGTTCTCAAAAAGGATATCGGGGGGAGAAAGTGCAGAGAAGGGTAACCAAACTGATAAGAGGCATGGAGGAACTCAGCTATGAGGAAAGAATAGAACTGAATTTATTCTCTCTTGAGAAGAGGAGATTAAGGGGGATCTGATCAACATGAACAAATATATAAGTGGTCCATATAGTGAACTTGGTGTTGAGTTATTCACTTTACGGTCATCACAGAGGACAAGGGGGCAAGATTCCATCTCGAAATAAAGAAAGTTTCTTCACAGTAAGAGCTGTAAAAATAAGGAATAGACTCCCTCCAGAGGTGGTTTTGGCCAGCTCAGTAGATTGCTTTAAAAAAGACCTGGATTCTTTCCTTAACCACTTGTGGCAGGTCGTCTCTATTGCATGAAACTATGTACCTGTACGTCATTTCATGCAATAGACAGTGGGGGATCCGCCGACCATTCCCCAGAGAGGCAGAATGGAGATCTACCTCTGTCTGCTAAGCAGAACACATATCTCTGTGCTCCCCCAGTCAGTCCACCTACCACACAGTTAGGACACACTTACCCCTTTGATTGCCCCTGGTGTTAACCCCTTCTCTACCAGTGTCATTAATACAGTAACAGTGCATATTTTTAGCACTGATCACTGTAATAATGTCACTGGTTATAAAAAAAAGTGTCAAAAGGGTCAGGTGTCTGATTTGTCCGTCGAAATGCAGTCCCACTAAAAATCGCCCATTACTATTAAAAAATAAATAAGTATAAATTCTATAAAAATATTCCATAGTTTGTAGACGCTATAACTTTTGTGCAAACTAATAAATATTTTTTTTTTTTTTAATTTGGCGCTCTTTTTTAGTTTTTAGCACAGAAAATAAAAAATGCAGAGGTGACCAAATACCACCAAAAAGAAAGTTCTATTTGTGGGAAAAAAATACACAATTTTATTTGGGTACAGCGTTGCTTGATTGTGCAATTGTCAGTTAAAGTAACGCAGTGCTGTATCACAAAAAATGGCTTGGTCATTAAGGGGGTAAAACCTTCCGGGCTGAAGTGGTTAATGTACAAAATATAACTGAGTACTAACATTTATAGGTAAAGTTGATCCAGGGAAAATCCGATTGCCTCTGGGGGGATCAGGAAGGAATTTTTTTCCACTGCTGTGGCAAATTGGATCATGCTTTGCTGGGGTTTTTCACCTTCCTCTGGATCAACTGTGGGGGAAGGATTGTTTATATGGGATTGTATGATATATGTATATATATATATATATATATATATATATATATATATATATATATATATATATTTTTTTTTTTTTTTTGGTTGAACTAGATGGACTTGTATCTTTTTTCAACCTTACTAAGTATGTAATTATGCAACTTAATCTGTTACCTGTAAAGAAGTGATTGAGTGTTTACTTCTGTCTGCATCTCTGATCGCTGCTTCGATCAGTAAAACTTATTCCTCAAAATTTACTGGGGAAATAGACACTTCCAGAAGTGTCAATGTACTAGGTCAACCACAGATTTCACTTTTTCCATATGTTCAGTAAAACTGCTTTCCCAAAATTCACTGGGAAAATAGACACTGCCAGGAGTGTCAATGTACTATGTCAACCGTAGCTTACATTGGTTCCTCATTCTCAGTAAAAATGCTTTTTTAAACTTATTTGGGAAAATAAACACTACCAGGAGTGTCAATGACTTAGGTCACCCAAAGCTTTCAGCTTTCACTGGCTCCTTCTGCTGACCTCCAAATTTTTACAGCAGACAGTAGTAATGCTGAGGTCAGCAGAACAAACCAGTCAAAGTTCTGGTGGACTAAGAGATCATTACTCTCGGAAGTATCAACAGATTTTGAGGGACCATTTCTACTGATCTGAGAGGAATAAGGTATACTGAATTTCACTCTGCCCTGTAAACACGATCGGACTTTCCACCAACAAAACCGTGGATTTTTGTTTGAAGGTTGTTGGCACAAACTTGTCTTGCATACACACGGTCACACAAATGTTGGCCAACAATTATGAATGTGGGAACGTGGTGGCTTACAAGATGTACGATGAGCCAAGAAAAAGGAAGTTCAATACCCAGTGCGGCTCCTTCTGCTTGATTCCGAGCATGCGTGAACGTTTGTGTGATGACTTGGGTACAAGTAACACAAGTTTTGTTGGCGGAAAATTCGAGAACCTGCTAGCAAACATTTGTTGGTGGAATGTCCGACAGCAAATGTTCGATGGAGTATACACATGGTCAGACTTTCCGACAACAAGCTCACATCTAACATTTCCTGTCGGAAAATCCATACGCGGCATAAGTCTTCATGGTGGGTTAAAAGTTCCTCTGGATTTTGTTGGAACAAAAATGAAAGGTCTGGTGTCACACATCACCTCCATCCCCAATGAGATACATATATACAAAGGAGTCACCCTGGGACTTTAAATGAAGTGAGTGTGGTTAGCCAATAAAGATATCATGAATATATACATATTTAATGTGATTGTAGCCGTATTAGTGCAATTGTGACAGAGAAAATTGAGTACTGTCCGTGATACTTTTTTTATTTGCACTAACATACAATTTTTCAGGATATACCCGAAAGCTTGTCCTGAAAAATTGTATGTTAGTGCAAATAAAAAAAGTATCACGGACAGTACTCAATTTTCTCTATGAATATATACAAAAATAAGTATCAATTTATTGCAACTAATCACGCATATGGAGAAAAACAGCAATGATGAACTGGCTGATAAATTGTACATACAGTGTGAAAGGGAAACATTCCCCATACAAGATAGATACATTGCATATAAAAGCAGTATACAAACATCACAATATGTGTACGCATCAGTAGTACCCAAAACTTGTTGTGAGACCATGCTTGCTCTTCAGGGGTAGATGTTTAAATGTATCTGTAATACAAATAATTAACCAAGTAAATGCATACTATACAAAGTTAAATAAGAAGGTGAGTGGTCGCAGGGGTCTAGATGTAAGGCCCCATACTCACCCATGGTTTGGGCCAGGCCATCAATTGCTAGTTTGGCAGGTGATGGAATTGCCAGTTTGCCAGTGGTTTAGACATTAATGGCTGTTACCCTTTACTACTTTACATTATGGCAAAGTGTAATTTCTTCAGTGTTGTCACATGAAAAGATATAATAACATATTTACAAAAATGTGAGAGGTGTACTCACTTTTGTGAGATACTGTAAGTGCCTGTAATAAATAAAAATAATAATACTGTGCATTAACAGAACTGTACACATACAAGCTGGCATATACTGTATATCCATGCATGTGAAAGGTAATATACTATGTATTTCCAAGCTTGTCAGTTTCTGATATATATGTCATGCTGAGTATTTCTTATCTTCTAATAGTCTTTTTTTTCTTTTTTTTTTTCATAGATGGAACCAAGATGTATGTGTGAGAAAGAGTGTGGTAAGGAAAGGTTAAAATCATGTGGAGAACTGAAAGATGCGTTACGTGCAGCAGTTCAAAAGGTATTTTCATGTAAAAATTTAATATATTTTTTTTTATTTAAGTGCCATTGCAATCAAAGACATATCGCCTAATTTCAGTAAAAGTCAAAAAGCTTAGAAGCTTTGTCCCCTTTAAGGAGATATCATTTTTTTGGTCACTGGAACAGGAAGTGGTGGGAAATATTCCTAACAGGAACACAAACAGCAATAAAAAGCTACCAGATATTGTAACTGTTCTTTACCCCAAAAGTTTTAGACTTGGGTTCTACTTTATTCTTAATTTAAACTTAAAACATAATAATAACAAGTTGTCATCTTAGTACAAGTCTTAATGCACTGAGATCAGAGAGAAAGAAAGAAATACTGTGCTCCTAACAGCAAAATAAGAACTACAAAAGTAGCAGCTATCAAAGTGTGATACACACCAAAAATACAGAGAAGAAGAAAAAAATATAGCTGCGCTAACAATGATTATCTCCCATAGGGGGAAACTTCAGTTGATGTATAAATCTCACTAATGATTAAACGTTTAAAAGAGGTGGTAAATATAAATAAAAATTATTATCAAATAATAAATTAACAAATTGATGAAAATTAATAGTAAACATTCCATAAATTAATATTCAAATCAGGGAATTAATAAATAACAATAATTTACATAATTATAAATACAGATGAATTATATAAAAGTGTAAAAATAAAATCGTGATGAAATAACCCAAAACCCAATGTGAATAAACACAAATATAGTCCAATTAATATTTGAAGAAAATCGTGCAATCTTCCATCACCGAAAAGTGCAAACACCACAAAGAATGCACGCTTACCAGATGGCAAGCGTTTATAGCTCACACAAAATACACAGCAGGGTCTCCGTGGTGGGTCTCAAATTTGTAGGACTGCCATTCAAGATCAAAAGACTCAAATTTAAGTTGTAATTTTCTGACTCCAGGTCTGCACTGCAGTTCTTGGGCAATGATTCGGGGATTACACTTTCATGAATCCAGAGGGAGTCAGTTGTGTCTAGGGTTGCCACCTCATCACTTTAAACCTGAAGACATAATTTTGAACACATGCATTTTTTATTTATATTTACCACCTCTTATAAACGTTTAATCATTAGTGAGAATTATACATCAACTGAGGTTTCCCCCTATGGAAGATAATCATTGTTAGCGCAGCTATATTTTTTTCTTCTGCTCCACTGAGATCAGAGGCCACAATACAAAATCTATGAGGATGGTCATATTTACAGTATCTCACAAAAGTGAGTACACCCCTCACATTTTTGTAAATATTTTATTATATCTTTTCATGTGACAACATGAAATGGCACGTTGTAAAGTAGTGAGTGTACAGCTTGTATAACAGTGTACATTTTCTGTCCCCTCAAAATAACTCAACACACAGCCATTAATGTCTAAACCACTGGCAACAAAAGTGAGGACACCAATAAGTGAAAATGTCCAAATTGGGCCCAATTAGCCATTTTCCATCCCACGGTGTCATGTGACTTGTTAGTGTTACATGGTCTCAGGTGTGAATGGGGAGCAGGTGTGTAAAATTTGGTGTTATCGCTCTCACTCTCTCATACTGGTCACTGGAGGTTCCACATGGCATCTCATGCCAAATAATTGTTGCTCTACATAAAGTGTGAAGTGTGAATATTGCCAAGAGCTGCAGCATGGTGGCCAAGACCACACATCGGTTTAATAGGACAGGTTCCACTCAGAACAGGCATCGCCATGGTCGACCAAAGAAGTTAAGTGCGCGGGCTCAGCATCATATCCAGAGGTTGTCTTTGGGAAAAAAGATGTATGATTGCTGCCAGCATTGCTGCAGAGGTTGAAGGGGTGGGGGTCATCCTGTCAGTGCTCAGACCATATGCTGCACACTACATAAAATTGGTCTGCATGGCTGTCGTCCCAGAAGGAAGCCTCTTCTAAAGATGATGCACAAGAAAGACCGCAAACAGTTTCCTGAAGACAAGCAGACTAAGGACGTGGATTACTGGCACTATGTCCTGTGGTCTGATGAGACCTAGATAAACTTATTTGGTTCAGATGGTGTCAAGCTGTGTGTGCGGCAACCAGGTGAGGAGTACAAAGACAAGTGTGTCTTTCCTACAGTCAAGCATGGTGGTGGGAGTGTCATGGTCTGGAGCTGCATGAGTGCTACTGGCACTGGAGAGCTACAGTTCATTGAGGGAACCATGAATGCCAACATGTACTGTGACATACTGAAGCAGAGCATGATCCCCTCCCTTCGGAGACTCGGCCGCAGGGCAGTATTCCAACATGATAATGACCCCAAACACACCTCCAAGACGGCCGCTGCCTTGCAAAAGAAGCTGAGGGTAAAGGTGATGGACTGGCTAAGCATGTCTCTAGACCTAAACCCTATTGAGCATCTTTGGGGCATCCTCAAACGGAAGGTGGAGAAGCGCAAGGTCTCTAACATCCACCAGCTCTGTGATGTCGCCATGAGGAGTGGAAGAGGACTCCAATGGCAACCTATGAAGCTCTGGTGAACTCCATGTTCAAGAGGATTAAGGCAGTGCTGGAAAATAATGGTGGCCACATAAAATATTGTCATTTTGGGCCCAATTTGGACATTTTCACTTAGGGGGGGTACTCATTTTGTTGCCAGAGGTTTAGACATTAATGGCTGTGTTGAGTTATTTTGAGGGGACAGCAAATTTACACTGTTATACAAGCTGTATTATTTCTTCAGTGTTGCCACATGAAAAGGTATAATAAAATATTTACAAAAATGTGAGGGATTTACTCACTTTTGTGAGATACTGTGTGTGTGTGTATATATATATATATATATATATATATATATATATATATATATATATATATATATATATATAGTCTTCTTCACTATATGGACACTTAGTTTAACCTTAAACAACAATGATTTACAATGATTTATAACTGACTAACCCAGTTAACTGCCCAATCCATATTTGGTGAACATGAGGAGCGGACACGTCCTTTAAACTGTGATATGTCCCAGCCTTTGTCAGTCTCTCTAGTGTTTTTTTTTCTTTTGATTGTCAGATGCAAATTGACCAGTGGGTCAGTCAACTGAACTGTATTTCAAGTGTACATTTTTGTTGTTTTTAACCTTTAGGAGATACAAGCACTAAATGCACAGAAACAGTCTCATGTAGGGAATGGTAAGTTGGATTCTATTAAAATGATAATTTTTTTAGCACATTTGACACTTTACTTATACAGTTTTTTTTCCTTCTAAGCTTTTACAGAGGTCTCAAGTCACCCCAGGAGCCACAATCATCAGAGTTGGCCAGTTGCTCATCTTACATTTGTCAACAGTACACAAAGTAAGTGTTATTAAACTTTAGCTCTTGTAAGATATGCTATAGTAATGTGTAATGATCCCAGCTGTGACTTATTTGATCTTTCAATATGTGTGAAAAAGGAGAAAGGTAATTTTCCCACAAGAACCGTTGCATTGTTTTCTTTTTTATTCTTTTTTTTTTTTTTTTTTTTTAAATTCATCTATGGCTGTACCCATTCGAGAGGAGTCGATCTAGTGATTGACTCCTCTTGAACTGGACTTCTGGAAAATTAGTGTTTGATCAGCTTCAGTACTGATCAGTGTATTCAGAGAGCGGAGAAGTCCCGCTGTCAGAATACAATAGCGCAGCGGGAGGATTTCCCCATCCACCTCAAATTTGTGGTTGGGGCAATCTGTTCAGTTTTTTTCAATCATCCTGCTGGCTCAATAATGTACAGTATGGCCAGCTTCAGACTCCAGACTGGTGAAGAGCTAAGGAAAGCTCTTCCTTAGTTCTGATGTACCACATTAGCATTATGTGGGGGTTCCTACAAAGCCAAGAGTTTTTTGAACTAATTGGCACCTGTCATAAACAAAAGCAACACAGAAAAGTTTTATCAGTGTATGGGGGTACTTGCTTTCATACTTTTTTTAACTGCATAGTTTATTTCACATAAAGCATATTAAATAACATTTTCTTTTGTTTTGGGTAGTATTTATTTCACAAGACGTCCATGACCAGGGCAATTAGCAGTATTTTGAGTGACCTCAATTTTACTTTCAGTGGTTCTTTCAGACAAATCCAATATCTTTCTCATCTGACCACCCAGACACAGGGTCTCTGAATATACACAGTAATGCTTTTGACCATAACTTGGCTAAACGGATTCTGTGATTTTAACCAAACCATAGAATGCTTTGCCAAAAGACTGTTGAGATATTTTTATATTCCTCTTTAAATATATATTTTTTGCTGGATTCCATTCTCCTGTCCTAAAAAAAATACAGACCACTCAATGGCCTGTCTAATTACCCAACAAAAACATCCTCTAACCTGATTTTATTAATTATTTAACATTTTAGAAAAGTCTTTTATGAAAAGAAAAAGTTCATTTTGTAAATATCTGCAGTTATACTGGATAATTACATTGTTAATGTATGTATGAGCTGCTGCAAACATGATCATCAAGATCATATATAAATCTCCCTGATAATTGCTAAGCTTCTATGGACTTGACAAAGCTGTAGAGGGCAGATCACCTATATGCACCTATATGCAGAGGCAAGTACAGGTATAACTGCAGGTGTCTAAAATTGTAACCTTTAAGAAAGAAAACGACTGAAAATATGAACAAAATATTCTGAGTGGCTGTTGCTAGCAATAATAAAGCAGACCATTTAGGCTCCTTCAAATAGCTAGAAAAAAATAAATAAATGCGGCGCTGGTCTCAAAAACGAATTAGTTTGGGTAGTATGAGTGAAATACATACATAAACCAAAATATAATATTATCTAGTGAATATGTGCAATAGTACGTAAACTATAGTAATTCGTATATAGATAACCATACATGTATTATAGCAGTACAGGGGGTCCCTGGGTTACAAACAAGATAGGGACTGTAGGTTTGTTCTTAAGTTGAATCTGTTTGTAAGTCGGAAAAGGTACATTATTTTAAGTGTAGCTCCAGCCAAAAAATCTATTTTTAAGCTTTTTGGATAACATAGGGAAGGGTTATCACCCCTGTAACATTTGTTTAGCTGTCGGTGCCCCTGTACAGAAGATTTCACCTCACTTTCTGTCCCAATGATAATTGGATTTTGAAAATTTTGGGCTGTTAGGGAAACAAGGACTGGTGATAAAGCATATGTGGAGACTCCTTTTTCCTATATTAACTCTTACAGGAGAGAATTTCCTTCCTAGAGGTAGATTTCCTCTTACTTCTTGTTATCTCCCTCCGTTTGTAAGTAGGAGTCGTTTGTAAGTCAGATGTTTGTAAGTAGGGGACCCCCTGTACAATTTATCAATATGCAAAAAATCTATACAATTCATCAATGTGCAAAAATAAAGTGCAAATGGAAAAATATGTACAAAGAATATAAAGTGCTAAAATGCAAAAAAAATGTTCACTAATGAATAACAAAGTCCATTTGTGATCCGGAGAACAACAGATCCCAGAATAACCACTTTGTCAATCCTTTTTTGAAAGTAATTGTGCAACTAGTTAATTAATGACACCCAGTGCGAATCCTTCACCATCCACACCAAACTGAAAAATGGCTGACCAAATTATAAATCTGCAAATCGATGCACAGTGGTTGATACACACGCGCCTAGTGCTTAATCTGATCTCCTGCATAAGAATCCACTCAGGCTCATCTTGACAACATATGGAGAAAGGAAGGAGGACCTCCATAGCGTAACACTGTTTTAAAACTGAACTTTTATTAAAAGCATAAACAGATCACACTGGGTGTTATTAATTAGCAAGGTGCACAATTACTTTCAAAGAAGGTTGACAAAGTGGTTATTCTGGGACCTGTTGTTCTCCGGATCATAAATTGACTTTGTTATTCATTAGTAGATATTATTTCTTTACACTTTTGCACATATTTTTAGCACATTATATTCTTTGCACATATTTTGGCATGTGCACTTTATTTTTGCACATTGATGATGAATTGTATTGCTATATTGATATAGTACATGTATGGTTATCTATATATGAATTATTCTTGTTTGCATACTATTGCACATAGTCAGTAGATATTATTATATTTTGGTTTATGTATGTATTTCACTAATACTACCCAAACTAATTCATTTTTGAGACCAGCGCCGCATTTATTTATTTTTTCTAGCTATTTGAAGGAGCCTAACCGGTCTGCTTTATTATTGCTAGCAACAGCCATTGAGTCCGCGGGACCCGCAATCGCGTTCACGACCAGCGGGCGCCCCTTAAAGGGCAACATACGGGTACATGATTCTGCCTGTACATGCCCTTCTGCTGACGTATATCATCGTGAGGCCGTCGGGAAGTGGATGATCAATGTTCTAAGGATAATATTCTTGTTCTTTTTCATCCAAGTAAAGAGAATAATGCACTATAGTGCTTTTCTTAGAACACAGTTTCAAGATAAAAATCAGCTACTTCTGGTGTTACATATGCAATTTGGTGCACAGGTACCCATATATAGGAACCTATTCTAGACATTTACGTTTTACTCTTAAGCCTCGTACACACAATGCGATTGTTGGCCAACTGAGCATCTGATTTTTGTCAAAAGGGCGTGTGCCAGGATCTTGTCTTGTATACTAATGGTACACAACTGTTGTGTAACAAACACAAACATAGTGGCGTACTACGAGGAATTTGAGCTCTTGAGCGCCACCCTTTGGGCCCCTTCTGCTAATTTTGAGTTTGGTGAGCATTGATTCCGAGCTTTCAACTTTTGTGTGAGGGACTTGTGTATTGACCATCAGAAAATCTGACAGCCAACCGTTGTCCACCGAAAATTTTCTAGCATGTCATCCAACATTTGTTGGCAGAAAGTTGGATAACAATTGTCAAAAGGAGCGTACTAACGGTCAGATTGTAGGACAACAGTCTGTCAACAGACAATCCCCTGCCAACAATCTGATCGTGTGTACGAGGCTTTAGACTCTGAAGGTTTCTATTCCAATGTAATGCTTTGTGTTAATGAGTACATAAATATCACAGTGATTTTACAGTATTGCTACTACATATTAATTCTTTTTTCTTTCAGCAGACAGCCAAAGAGTAGAGCAGCTTTATTCCTGGAACTATAAAGAAGGTTGGGGCCACCTACAAAATATGAGCTACCACAATGGGACATTAACAGTCTTACAAGACGGATACTATTTTGTCTATGCTAATATTTGCTTTAGACGACATAAAGCAGCACTGAAGATTTCCCAGGATACCTTGCAACTGATGCTTTATGTCAAAAAATTGACTAAGAGTGGAGACCAAAAGACTTTACTGAAGGGAGGAAAAAGTGAAGTTTGGCCAAAAGAGTCATTATATAACTTTTATTGTGTCTACAAAGGAGGTGTCTTCAAACTGGTTGCTGGGGAGGGGATACTTATTACAGCCTCTAATACAGCCTTAATTGACCTTTCTCAAGAAGCAACTTATTTTGGGGCCTTCAAAATTCTTGACATATACCTCTAATACCTACTTATTATTCTTTTTAGCAAGTATGAAATATAGCAGTGCACCTTTTCCCAAACTGTTGGTTTGCACTGTCCTGAAATACTGGACATAAGTCCTGGAAAGATAATTCTTTTAGTAGAGGTACATGTTATATTTATAGGACAGTAAATCTTATGTGCCTTATTTATTCATCAAAACATTTTGAACAATCTTCCAATAGGTATTTTTCTGTAAATATATTGAGGGCCTATGTTCTGAGGAAGTTTTTGTAAATACTCATTATTCTGAGTTCAGACATATAGTAATCATGCTGGCATGAGATTCTACTTTGTTGATTCATGTTTTTGTTAAAGCTCCAAATGTACGAAGCATGTAACCATTTCTTTGTTATTGTTAAATTGTAAATGTTCAGGAGTCATAGGAGCCCTTTCACACAGACTTTACAATCAGGTCCACCTGTCAGTTTTTCAGGCAGACCTGATCAAAATCTCCATGCAGCTCGATTGGAAGGTGGATGTAAACTGACTTGTGTCCAGTTGCAACTGCTTATCTCCAAGTCTGTCCAAGTCCAGAAAAAACAGTAGAAAAGGACTGCATTCATTTCCATTTCTGTGGACCTAAATGTGACAGATCAGAGGTAGCCTGATGTAAACAGACAGCAGAGTACGTTTACACCCAGCCTCCCGTAAAGCAATCATGAGTCCACCCATGTCCACCAGACACAAACTGAAGGGGCGCAGATGTAAAAAACTGACATTCTGTGCTGTTTGGCTCCAGTTCAGCAGGGAATCTACTCACAGATCCCCTGCTGATCAGAGCAGACTGGCTCTGTGTGAAAGAGTCCTTAGAGTACTTTATACAAGAGTATATATAATATTTTAGATTTAAAGTTTTTTAGTTAGCATTTTATATTTTAACATTATGGTCACAAGAAAAGCTGAGTTCTCCATTCAGAGGGTAGCTTCACTCTGAAAGTGAAGACATGAAAAAACAAAGAAGAGCTAAATGCGGGAAATATAACCAAACATAAATAATGATGTTTTGGTACCGTCAGGAACTCAAGTGGTATGGCCTTAGCTTTTTTAATGGAAATAGGACAGAATGATGTAAGGTAGGCTACCCATGTTTTCCTAATGTATTGTTTGTTCATCTTTGTCATTGATTTGGATATCATTTTAGAAACAACCACATTTTAATGATGTGTTGGTTCTCTTGTTGCAAATTCACCAAATCTTTTTCTGAGTACAATTGCATTTTGGTTTGATCTACTTTATGGCTAGACCAGCTTAAATTTTAAGGTAAAGGTGGGTTACAGTTTTCTTTTATATTCTTGAAGGAGCAGATATTGCCTAAATTTGTCTGAGTAAAATCATTGAAGCCTTTTTTTTATAAGGAAATTTGAATTCTTTACACAATTTCCTTGTTTGACACTTTTGTCAGCCTGTACCCCAGCCACGTGCCACTTTTTAAACGAAAATCTAACTGGCATACTATAAAAATAATGAACTTGAATGTTTGAACAAAAGTTCTTTATTTTCCTGTAAAAAGTGGTGTTTTCATGTCCATGTATGGCCAAATATAAATATGACATGTTTTAATAAAACGTGGCACAAACAACTAGAAAACAGCAAATGACAAACTGTAAAATTGTTAAACTGACAAATTCTCCCAGTGAACAAAACCATCTAACATGCTTTCATTAATAGGACAAAAAAGGTAAAAGAAGACATTTTCAACTAAAAGTGACATAAACAGCTTTCAACCTCTTATAAAAAAGCCCCCAGTATATTGCCAAGAGGCAATGAGGCTAATATTCGTTCCCAGAACAAGTGTGCGGCAGTGGGCAACCTAGATGCAAGTTTAAGCTGGATGTAGGTGGGAGAAGGTACTAATTACGAAATGAGTACAGTCAATTAATACAAGTGTTCAACTCATTGTTACATTACTCTGACAGATGAGGACCAACAAAATAAGAAATGATCTTATCGTGTAATCGTGTTACAATCGTGTAAGACGATTGATCCTAGCAAAGTGGTACTCCATTGGGTGGTCTTGTGCTTGCAAGTTATGGAAGTCAAGCTTTGTGCCAGTTGTTCTATCCAGGGTTGCCAGATTTATGTAAAATAAAGGACCGTTAGTAAAAACACAGTTGCTCATGGCCTTAATGTCTGATAACAGGAGTAAGAAACCTGTGATATATTTTTTTTACTGCACTGAAATTACATGGTGGCCTCAATCCACACTTTGTACAGTGTGCTTGTGGTGACATGCGGGTTGGGGCGTGTATATGACCCATGTCCGTCCATGCATTTCCTACCATGCTAGAGAGGAGAGAGTAGGGGCCTTCACTTTGTTCTGGAGTTCCCCTAGCTCTTCCCTACCCTGTCCAGTCAGACAGCCGGCTGCAACAGAGAGAGCACTGCTGGCTAGGAGCTGAGCAAGAGGCAAACTTTGACAACCTACCTACTTTGCTTACTTGATACTTATTGTGTCTGCCATACTGATACTTCTATCCAAAGGCAAGTTGACTTACATCAGCACAAATAATTAAATTGGAAATATACACTGCAAATGTGGTTTGAATATCTTTCCCCAAAAAAGACATCTCTTTATCACAATCACTCTTTACCAGCTGAGAATAGTACATTTAGCTGCATTCTCAGGATTTGCATTTTCCCCCAGCAGTCTGTCAGTATTAAGCATGCAGTATTTAATATTTAGCACAACATGCTTTGTTCTCTTTGTCGTACGAGCTGACATTTTCAGTGAACAATTTTATCCATTCAGCTTTGCTAGATAAACTTTGTTAAGTATGTGGGTGAGTTTTGACAGGAAGAGCTTTGCTCCCACTTAATCCCTTATAGCAAATGTGTTTGTAGTAGATATGACATTTTAAACAATGCAGCTGGGTGCCAAGTATATTGAATCAATTAAGAAAATACTATTTTTTTATGTTGTATTTCAAAGTAATTTCTTTCATTGGCAATATGACTTTTTCAATCCATGTTTTCAGTAATTGTTTCTTGAAATGTATTACTATTTCTATTTTGTATCACGTACACTTCCATTGTTTTGTTTTAATTTGATTTAAAAAAATGTGTTTTATGTCTAATGCAGGGGCATGCGATGCAATTAGGGGGCCTGTGTGCAAGATCAAAAGTGGGCCCTAGAGGCTCAGAAAGGAAGGACAATCTGATGGACAGTCGGGGGTGATCATTGCTGCAGTGGGGGCAGGTAAAAGCACCGATCTCCCTGTATGGCTTTCAATAAAGCAGCTGTAGTCATCGGGAGGGAGAGGAGGAGAAGTGGATTTCAGCTGCTTAATTGAAAGCCATATAGGGAGATTGGTGCTAGTAACTGCCCCCACCTCCTCACCGATCACCCTCAACTGTCAAATTTCATAAAGTACCAACCAGGGACTGATCATCCTAGGTTGTACTGTGGGTCAGAGCACAGTGCTCCCCCCCCTTTGGGGCCAATGTGCAGTGAACACCTTGCGCCCATGGATGATACCCCACTGGTCTAATGCAAGAAGCCTAACTTGAAGAACTATTCCAAGGTACTCCGGCCAAGCCCCATCTATCTGTCTGTCTATCTATCTGGACCTCAGCATTCATTGACATAAGGAATCAGGGCCCTTACAAACTATGACTTGTTTAAGTAGGCTTCTGGTGATCTTAGCTATGAGTGGGAGGCCCACAAGTTGTATTAGCCCTCAGTGGTTTTAGATTTAACACATTGAGCACAGTAAAGTAAATAATACTCAGTAAACTACTTGGTAACATTCTTACCTCTGCACCAGCAGTTTACAACTTTCAATGCTTTTCAGTGCTGCTTCTCTAAACTTCTGGTCTTCATAGGAAGAGTTAACAGTGGGCAGTGCAGTATTCATCCAGTTTATTAGCTTTAAGAAGAGAGGGAGAGGGGGAGGAGGAGGGTTGTGCCTTGCTTCTAAGCTATGGGGACGTGTGTTTCTATTGATGACACAGCTCTAATCCCTGCATGAAAAGGTGGTTCTATAGTAGTGATGGTGAACCTTGGACCCCAGATGTTTTGGAACTACATTTTCCATTATGCTCAACTACTCTGCAGAGTGCATGAGCATCATGGGAAATGTAGTTCCAAAACATCTGGGGTGCCAAGGTTTACCACAACTGCTCTATAGGATGCAGTCACTGAATATCATATTATGACATGCTAAACCAACAAACGATTTAAATAAATATGTGCAATCAACTCCACCATGTTGTATGTGTGTAGATGCATTGGAACAAAACCATTTGTAAAATCCTAATCATTTTGACTACTTATTTAATATGATAATACAAAGAGTGAGGATGCACAGTAAGATTTAAAAACATTTTACAGTGAATATATTATTGAAATAGGATTTAATTGGGTTACTTGCATCACTTAATTAAAATGTATTTAAACCTCAAATATATTTTTTCACTATATTTGGCGTTATGCCTCACTTTATATAGTTTTTCCAAGAAAATGACTTCTTACCTGGACATCCTGCCAGTAACACCACTTCCTGTTGCATGCCGACAATTCTAATCACTTACAAGCGTACATCACATTCAGGATTCAATAAGTGAAATTTATTTTCCTATAGGAATAATCGATTTGTAGTCAACAACCTGTTTGATAATTATGTCAAAAATTAGCAAGTGGATTTCGGTTGATAGTTAAAATACTTTTGTAATTTATGAGAATACCATGCAAACTGATCAATCAAAAAGACAATCTCATATGCGAACAAAGTATCTCAGTGCTGTACTGCCAATTCGTACAAAAGATCAATCATTTTCCACCCTGGCCAATTGACTCCATTTGATCTAATCCACTCTAAATCAAGTCTATATTGGGCATAAGATAAATTATGGCAATTAAATTTTTTTGTGCATTTGTTTATTTTTGATTGAATTTTAACATCAATCATGTAGCAAAATCAAAGCTTGTGTGGCCACCATAAACCACTTCCTTGCAATAAGCAGGAAGTTGTCCACCTGCCATGCATACTAGTTCCATTGGGTCTGCAGGAGGGCATGTGACCTGATAGACAGCTAGACAGCCCAATAGCAAAGGATTACAAAGTGTAGGCTGACAACACTGCTGCTAATTGTGAAGTGTTGGCTCAGTTATGCCAGCTTGCAACGAGAGGTATTACATACGGTACACTCTAAATAGATCCAGATGAAGCAATGTTCTGTCAAGAAACCCTAGAATCTAATAATAAAAACAGCAATCCAACTTCCAGTTCTGTTTCTATTGATTTTAGACATTCTATTATGTTCATAGCCAAGAGTTATGTAGTTTGCTTTATGAAGGATAATAGACCCATAAACATGTAAAGAAACCAATTATTTGCTAATACAGTTACCAGAAAAAGTCTTTATCATAGGATAAACTAGGTTTACAGAATTTACTATCATAATGTAAGAATATATGTTCAAGTGTATTAATAATCTCAATTAAAAATGGTGTCTTTTGTATTTCTACAATGCAAACACATATACAGTATACAGTTTATACATTGGTGCATCATACAATTGTGAATCATCTAGGTGATACATAACAAACATTATAATAATTTAAAGATATGAAGTTTAGTGCTGACAACAAAAGCAATTTATGTCAATATTTAGCTACATTTATTTTGCTATTAGTCTTGTTCTGAATATATTTTGTCATATACATATTACATTTTTATGTTTATGTGGTTTTATGTTTCACTTTTGGCTGTAAATATATTTAACTTGTGCTCTTTGTACATATAATTTTTGTATTTGCAGCTAAAGAACTGTTCATTAAATTTAATATATTTTGTTAACACGTGTTAACGATTCCTTGTTTTGTGAGAGTTCATAACTTAAACATGTACTGCATACATGAGCACAACATTCCAATACAGTATATGTTTTAATTCGATGTACATATGGCTAAATTAAGAATTACCCTATATATAAAATCTGGTAAACTTTCTGGGCACCATGATTCCTTCTGCCAGTTGCTACATCACTACAGGTCACAGTAGTTGTAAGTACTGATTTAACCACTTGCCGCCTGCCCTATAGGCAATTGACGGTGGCAAAGTGGTTTCATAATCCTGATCGGACGTCATGACGTGATCAGGATTATGAGCCGCTGCGCGCCCCCGGGGGCGCGCATCGCGGCGATCGTTGTTGCGGGGTGTCAGTCTGACACCCGGCAACTACGATCTCGGTAAAGAGTCTCCGACGGAGACTCTTTACCACGTGATCAGCCGTGTCCAATCACGGCTGATCACAGTGTAAATGGGAAGAGCCGGTGATCGGCTTTTCCTCACTCACGTCTGTCAGACGCGAGTAGAGGAGAGCCGATCGGCTGCTACTCTGACAGGGGGGGTCTGTGCTGATCGATTATCAGCACAGCCCCCCCCCCCCGAGGATGCCCACACTGGACCACCAGGGACGCCACCAGACCACCAGGGAAAAGGTAATCGTCACTAGACCACCAGGGATGCCAGTCAGCACAATGGATGCCAATCAGTGCCCATAATGGATGCCAATCAGTGCCCACAATGGGCATCACTGATTGGCATGCATTATTGTTTGGCCCTGATTGGCATCCATTAGTACAGTATAACACCAATGCCGCCTATGAGTGCCCACCTGTGCCGCCTATTAGTGCCCACCTGTGCCGCCTATCAGTGCCCACCCATGCCCATCTGTGCCGCCTAGCCATGCCCATCTGTGCTGCCTATCCATGCCCATCTGTGCTGCCCATCCATGCCAATCCGTGCCAGCTATCAGTGCCAATTTGTGCCACCTATCAGTGTCCATCCGTGTCGCCCATCCGTGCCGCCTATCAGTGCCACATATCAGCGTCCATCAATGCCACCTCATCAGTGCCACTGCCTTGGTGCCACATCATTGGTGCCCATCAGTGCCGCCTTATCAGTGCCCATCAGTGTAGCCCCATCAGTGCCCATCAGTGAAGGAGAAAACGTACTTATTTACAAAGTTTTGAAACTGAAACCAAAAAAAAAATTTTTTTTCAAAATTTTCGGTATTTTTTATTTGTAGCGCAAAAAATAAAAACCGTAGGAGGTGATCAAATACCACCAAAAGAAATCTCTATTTGTGGGAAAAAAATGATAAAAATTTCATTTGGGTACAGTGTAGCATGACCGCGCAATTGTCATTCAAAGTGCGACAGCGCTGAAAGTTCAAAATTGGTCTGGGCAGGAAGGTGTTTAAGTGCCCGGTATTGAAGTGGTTAATTGTGTGCATGTAACTTTAGATTATTTATTAGTAATATGTTAATGTATAACTGTTGGAATACAATGTTCATTTGTATTGTATGCAACAACTACATCAATATCAGTATTCCATAAATATACAGTCTTCAAGCAATAGATGGCAGTGTTTATAAGTTTGTAGCTCCATCTAGGGTTAAACTCTATATCTTTTCTCTGTAATAAAGTTCCTGTTTCCTGTCTGCAGTTAAGCAGCAAAGCCCATGTGGACTGTGCACTATCTGTTCTGTAGGGCTATATATAGAATTTCTAACAGGTTAAGGTCCCAGGCATAACCCAGACACCCAGAGAAAAGCTGAAAACCAAGTCATACCTAGCTACAGTAGATAAGTGCAAGATACAGCAACAGAAAGAAGCCACAGTAAAGAAAATGGCCAGTAACACAGCTGCAACAAAGCTTTCATTTGCAAATCTGGCAAACCAGAACTACCAGTCTTGGAAATTCAAGATAAAAAATGCTGCTATAAAGAGAAGGTATGTGGAAATGTATAGATTAAGTTAGGCCAGAACACTCTTCCAATGAGTGGATAACGAAAGTCCAAACATCTCAGAGCACAGTCTCTCTTAGCATAGAAGATGATTAAATCATACATATACTGTATGTAAGTGTGAAACTGCTAGAGAAATGTGGAAGGATTACAATAGGTGTATGAAAGAGCTAAGCTCAGCAAAAAACTGTATTTGATTAGAAAGCTATACCAAACCAAGCTGATGAAAGGCCAAGATATGCAGGATTACATAAGGCACATCTAAAAATGGTTGAACACCTGAGAGGTACCTGAGAAGAAACAAAAGATTATTATGTTGCAGCACTATTACTAAGTGGCTTACCAGAAAGGTATGAAACACTTGTCACAACACTCAATGCACATCCAGATGATGAACTGACATGGGAATATGTTAAGGGCAAGCTTATGGATGAATAGAAGCATAAAACAGAAAGCATTAATAGTGATGGTGCTTCTATCACAGAGTTTTCTTTAAAGACAAAAAATAGGAATAAAAACAGTAAAAACATGCAACAACAACAACAACAACAAAAAAACACCTAAATGTTTTGTGAGCAACAAACAAGGTCATTTAAAAGCAGATTGCAAAATCTTAAAAAAGGAACCCAAGGGGCCACCAGCTAAGTGAAGTATCAATGGGTTTATTACGATTAAAAAGCCAAATGCAAACTCACAGAAATACAAAATCAAATACCTTATCTGAAGCCATGCCACATTGGATGAAAACCGTCCACCAGAAGGGCCGCTTGTGACAGCAAACAGCATGTAGTCAGTGAGGAAGCCAAGTTCAATGTTCCAGGAGGTGAGGAGAGCCACTGAGGGACACAAGGCAGGATGTGATGTCAAAGCTGGTTGCAGGCTGGTTGCTATGGTGATGCATTTCGGAACTCCTATTGGTTTCTTTCCCAAACCAATTGATGATTGCAGAATCTGGAAAGCTAGAATGCAAAAACAAACTAAATTACAAAGGGCCAAGAGTGTGAAGGAATAAAATGATTTTGCTTCAGATAATTAATATGTTTTTCAATCCACAAATTGTACCACATCTTTACAGGCATGGTCTGTTGATTAAGGAGCTATGAGTCACTTGACAAATGTCATACATTTCTTTATTCACCTTGACCAGAATAAAACTGAAAAAATCACCACAGCTAATGGGCAAATAATGGAATCAGAAGGAAAAGGAGACAGTTTTCCTCACTGTTGTATTTCCCAGAGTGTCACCAGAAAGTTACCTGTGAAAAACGTCCTCTATGTCCCTTCTCTTGAAACAAATCTTTTGTTAGTGAACAAGCTAACAAAACAAGGCAATGTAATGACCTTCCAAGATGACAGTTGTGCCATCATAAAAGGGGATATCTTATGTGCAATCATGAACTGTATCAGCTGAACTGTCATGAGGTGGTTAATGCTGCCAAGGTGGAAAAACATTCAAACTGCATTCACACATGGCACAGATGACATGGGCATAGAAGTCCTGACATAATATAGAAATAAACTGAAAATGACTATGCAAGTGCAATAAAAATGAATCCATGTAATCAAAACAATGAAACGCACCAGCTGTATAAAAGAAAAAAATATGAAAAAGAAACAGCAGATCTAAGGAACCTCTGGACTTAATTCGTTCAGATCTTTGCAGTCCAATGAAAAAATTTACTCCAGGAAAGAATAGACATGTTGTCTCACTTTTATAGATGATTACTCCAGTTATACTGTACTATATCTGTTACACAACAAAAGTGAAGTACCAGAGAAACTTGAACAGTATTTGGCTCAAATAAGCAACACATTTGGCTAAATGCAGGGTGTATTGTGCACAGACAATGGAACTGAATATACAGGTGATAACACACAAGTGATTCTCAGAAAGCATTGCATATTATTTCAAATTACTATACCAAACAACCCAGAGCAAAACCGGTTGCAGAAAGAATGAACCATGCTCTATGTGAGAGTGGAAGAGCCATGCTGTTTGATGCAGATATGCCAACCACATACTGGGGAGAGGAAATTATGACTGCATGCTATCCCAAAATCGACTTCCAGGAAAATCAACTGAAAAAATTTCATATGAACTATGCAATGGAAAAGCCTTGAATTTGAACCATCTGACATTTTTTGGAAGCAAAGCCTATGTGCACATCTCAAAAGAAAAATGTATAAAATGTAATTCTTGCGCAAAGGAGGGTGTACTTGTGGGGTACAGTAATCTCAAAAGAGACACAGAACAAACAAGGTAACCATCAGTAGAAGTGTGATTGTTGATAAAACTTCAGTGTGTTCAAAATGTTATGAACTAACACAAACACGTCAAACTGAGGGGAATTCTTATGCCCTGTACACACGGTCGGACATTCCGACGACAAAATCCGTCAGATTTTTTTAGACGGATTTTGGCCCAAACTTGTCTTGCATACACACGGTCGCACAAAGTTGTTGGAAAATCCAATCGTTCAGAATGAGGTGACGTAAACCATGTAGCCAATAGCTTTCATCTCTTAATTTTTTCTGAGCATGCGTGGCACTTTGTGCATCGAAATTGTCTACACACGATCAGAATTTAAATGATCGGATTTTGTTGTCGGAAAATTTTAGATCTAGATCTCAAACTTTATGTGTTGGAAATTCTGACGGAAAAAGTCAGATGGAGCCCACACACGATCGGAATTTCTGACAACACAGTCCGGTCGCACATTTTGCGTCGAAAAGTCTGACCGTGTGTTCAGGGCATAATTCTATCAGTGTCACATGAAGATAAGCAACAAGTGACACAGGAATATAAATTAATGCTGGCAACCCAAATGCTGTGAAAGAATAAACCAGGCTTCAAGAGGCTTCAATCAGGGAATCCAGCAGATGCAATTGGATGATATGCAAAGGCTTCTAACCCATGAGAAACAAAAATGGATCAGAGCATTTGACAAGAACACTTACAAAAACAGACTTATAGAACAGAGATATGAAATTGGACTTATATAAGTAGTCCTTGTTGAGTGGGGGTGTTGGAATACAATGTTTATTTGTATTTTATGCAACAACTACATCAATATCAGTTTTCAATAGAGATATGTAGTTTCAACCAGTAGATAGTGTTTAAAGCTTGTAGCTGCATCTATAGTTAAACTCTATTGCCGCGTACACACGGTCAGAATTTACGAACAAATGTTCGATGTGAACTTGTTGTCAGAAATTCCGACCGTGTGTAGGCTCCATCGGTTCTCAAATTTTCCGACAACAAAATCCGTTGTCGTAAATTCCATTCGTGTGTACACAATTCCGACGCACAAAATTCAACGCATGATCAAAATCAAGCAGAAGAGTCACACTGGCTATCTCGACTCATCATACGTGTTGTACATCACTGCATTCTTGACGTTTGGAATTTCCGACATTTGTACGACCATGTGTATGCAAGACAAGTTTGAGCCAACATCTATCGGAAATCAATCCAGGATTTTGTTGTCGGAATGTCCGATCGTCTGTACGCGGCATATGTCTTTTCTCTGTAATAAAGTTCTTGTTTCCTGTCTGCAGTTAAGCAGCAAAGCTCATGTGGACTGTGCACTGTCTGTTCTGTAGGGCTATATAAGAAATTCTAGCAGGTTATGGGGGCACAGGCATAACCCAGACACCCAGGGAAAAGCTGAAAACCCAGTCATAGTCAGCTACAGCAAATACGTGCAAGATACAGCAACAGAAATAAGCCATGAGAAAGTCTGTAGGGCTACATTATATACAGATTGTCTAACCATAACAATTCTGGTAAACATAGCACTAAACAAAAGTTATAACAATAGTGAGTAATGGAAGGCGCATTTCTGCTCCACTGGGTAAACATTCAATTTGCATGCAAAATTAGCAGACTGGTAAAATGTTCACTATTTTGGAGAGTGGCAGTGGAGCCATACCCACATTTCAGAAAGCTAGGTGCAAGGTGGGATGTAATGAAGTTCCCACTTTTAATACTTCTGTGGATTATGGAGCAGTAATCCCTGGCCCTGTTATCTAAGTGTCCTAAAAATGGATTAACATATTCCGTTACTAAAACACTAATGCCACGTACACACGATTGGACATTCCGACAACAAATGTTCGATGGGAGCTTCGGGAAATTTTCCTGAATTTCGGACAATAAAAATTTGAGAGCTGGTTCTCAAATTTTCCAACAACAAAATCCGTTGTCATAAATTCCGAGCTTGTGTAGACAATTCCGACGCACAAAATTTCACACATGGTCTGAATCAAGTACGAGATGGAAGCGCTCGGTCTGGTAAAACTGTCATCCGTAATGGAGATAGCACATTCGTCATGCTGCACATTTTTTAATCTTTTAATGCAGCGCATTCTCTTCTTCTTTATAATTCTAGAATAATGAAGTTGTTTTGCTGCTGATATTCATACAGAGTTCTGACAAACTGGTTTCTTTATTATTTCTTGTGATCTCATGAGTATTTTTTTTTTTCGCCAGATCGCCAGAATAATGTTTATAATTTTTGTTTATAGTGAGCTCTTTTTATTTTTTAAATCAAGATTTCCTGTTTTTTTCTAGTGATCTCCATAATATTTTTTTTTGTTTTGTGTGTCAAGTTACCACAACACCATTATTATCTTGTATTTTTTAACCTCAAAGAGGTTGGTTGATGTTGGTGTCTCTTGTTAATTTGACATTGTATTTTTGAAATGGACCTGCCTAATCACAAACAAACTGGCTTTTTTTAATTATAACACATAGCCAATGATTTAAGAAAAAAAAATTGACATTTATTTGGGGTCATAACAAAATAAAGAGGAAGGCAACGCTGGATTAACTGGTGAAATTAGCGAAGCCTTTGTACCCCAGGGCACACATCAACTATTTGACATGCAAAATTGGGATCCTAAGGAGTCCATTTAACAGGGAGCACAATCCAGTCCAGGACTCAGAGAGATCAGGAACAGCAGCAGGTGACATATACTGTATGTCCCCAGGCTGTGGGCTTCCAACAGCCTGCATCTTTTGCCAGAGCAGACTGAACCCAGGCCATCACTCTTTTGTCTTCCTTCCATGCTTGCTTCCACACTTGCTTCCAGGCTGTGGCTCTGGTGTTGGAGTTGTGGCAGGAGGTGGAAGAGGAGGAGGAAGATGGCCCAACTAATACAGATGGGTTTTGCTTGTGAGTTCGCCCCTTAACCCCTTATTTAGGGCCATATATATCACTTCCTCACAAAAGAGGCGTTGGCCCTCCTCCATTTTCTGCATTTTGTTGGCAGTCATGCAGACATAGGCCTCAAGAAGGTTTGAGGGTCGCAGAAGCCTGCTGAATAAACCCAAGTGCTGACTCCTCTATGCTCCTCCCCTTCCTGGGCCTTTTTTGTTGAAGACGAAGGGGAGGGACCTGGGATTCGGTCAGGCTACTGGGCCTGGCCACCTCCTGGCTGCCACTTACCCCCGCCACCCCCTGGCTGCCAGTTTCCCCTGCCACCTCCTGGCTGCCACTTTCCACAGCCTCCTATTATAAGTGCTCCTCAGACCACCAAATATGCACTTCAAATAGTTGGGATCTGCGGCTTTACAAATTCCAGCAATTTATCCATCTTCCTCTTTAGTCGATTTGTATAAAAGGGGTGTTTTGTCTGCCACAGACAGGGCAGCTCTCTGCACAAATCAATGAATTGGGGGAGGAAATCATGATTGTTGAATCGATCCATTTTATCCGCAAGACACAACACAAGACAAACCCCATTGTCAGGCTAAACTCGCATAATCTTGTCCCAATAGGCCTCAATCGATAAGCAGTATAGGCCACTGATGCCCCAAGGTAAAATTGTACCTTTGTTAGAACTTTTGTTGGCAGTCATGCAGACATAGGCCTCAAGAAGGTTTGAGGGTCGTAGAAGCCTGCTGAATAAACCCAAGTGCTGACTCCTCTATGCTCCTCCCCTTCCTGGGCCTTTTTTGTTGAAGACGAAGGGGAGGGACCTGGGATTCGGTCAGGCTACTGGGCCTGGCCACCTCCTGGCTGCCACTTACCCCCGCCACCTCCTGGCTGCCAGTTTCCCCTGCCACCTCCTGGCTGCCACTTTCCACAGCCTCCTCCTGGCTGAGGCTTTCCTGTGTATGAAAAAGGGACATAGTTTTAGTTTATTGTTCATCAATCACACACAATTTTGAGAAATACGTTGAACAATGCTACACCTGACTCAAGCTAGGCTCCTCCACATCTTCTTCCTGGATGGAAGGCCCAGGTTGGATGTCGGAAGCCTCAGTTGGGGTGGAAGGAAGAGTGGAAGGAAGGGTTGAGAGTGATGGCCTGATTTCAGTCTGGTCTGACAGAAATCACAGTCTGTCATAGTACCAGAGCCTAGGGACATATATGTAATCTGCTGCTTCTCCTGATCTCATGGAATCCTGGACCTTCTTGCGCTCCCTATTATAAGTGCTCCTCAGGCCACCAAATATGCACTTCAAATAGTTGGGATCTGCGGCTTTACAAATTCCAGCAATTTATCCATCTTCCTCTTTAGTCGATTTGTATAAAAGGGGTGTTTTGTCTGCCACAGACAGGGCAGCTCTCTGCACAAATCAATGAATTGGGGGAGGAAATCATGATTGTTGAATCGACCCATTTTATCCGCAAGACACAACACAAGACAAACCCCATTGTCAGGCTAAACTCGCATAATCTTGTCCCAATAGGCCTTAATCGATAAGCAGTATAGGCCACTGATGCCCCAAGGTAAAATTGTACCTTTGTTAGAACTATCAGCGCTTCCGCTACGCCTTCCTCTGCTCACAGATCATACGTATGACGCACGCGTGTTCCGCTTTATATACACTGTGCATGCGTTAAATTCTGCCTGCCCCTGACCTTCTTTCTAGTCTATTTCCCGTCCCTTCTCTTTCGGTGCAGTGGGAGAACACATGGCGGAGAAAGGACAAGTCCATGAAGACAGCAGCAGTAACGACAAAAGCCCAGAGCCACAAACGTCCCGATCCCGGAGGAGATTTAAGGCCTCTTAGCCCTTGTACACACGGTTGGATATTCCGATGGACAATGTCTGATAGGACCGTGTTGTCGGATAATCCGACAGTGTGTGGGCTCCATCGGACTGTTTCCATCTGAATATCCGATGGACCAAGTTTTACAGCTGGGCACGTCGGTTCCGATCATGTGTAGCCTAGTCCGACGGACAAGGTGCCACGTATGCTCACAATAAAATTCTGAGAAGGAAGCGCTCGCTCAGGTAAAACTACCGCTCGTAATCGATATAGCACATTCGTCATGCTGCAATGTTAAAAATTCTTTCATGCAGCTCATTCTCTTTTTCTTTACAATGCTACAAGAATTAAGTTGTTTTGATGCTCATATTCACACACACTTCTCCCAAACGTATTTCTTTATTCTTTTTACTAATTTCAGCAATATAATATTTTGATTTGTCCCATCTACCCATTTTTTTTATTTTTTTTTATTTATTTTTTATTTTGTGGTTGTTTTTTTTAATCAGCATCTTCTTTTTTGACAGTTTGCTAATCTTTGCATTTTTTTTGGTGTGTTTTGTGTGTCAACTTACCACAACACCATTATTATCTTTTTAATTTATTGTTTTCTTTTTTAATCTACAGGAGGTTGTTTGGTGTTGGTGCCCCTTGTTATTCATTTGACTTTGTATTTTTGAAATGTACCTGCCTACTCAAAAATAAACTGTCCTTTTTGAAGTAAAACATATACGCAAGTATTTCTTCAACCAAAAAAAACCTTTATTTAGGTGTCAAACAAATAAACAGGAAGGCAACACTGGAGAAAATGGTCAATTTGGCGAAGCCTTTGGCCCCAGGGCAGACATGAACTAATTAGAAAATGCAAAATTGGTGGCCTGAGGAGTACATATCTCAGGGAGAGCAGTCTGGTCCAGAGGTCCGAGAGATCAGGAAGAGCAGATGCCATCTATGTCCCCAGGCTGTGGTTCTACAAGAGGCTGCATCTTCTGTCAGACCAGACTGAACCCAGGCCATCACTCTCTGGCCTTCCAGGCTGTGGCTCGGCTCCTGTAGTTGTGGCAGGTGGAGGAGGAGGAGGGCGATGGTCGACCTCCTGGCTGCCACTTGCCACAGCCTCCTCCCGGCTGAGGTCTTCCTGTGTATGAAAATGGGACATTAGTTTTAGTTTTTTGGTCATCAATCACACAATTTTGTGCTCATGATTGTTGCAAATTGAATGTTACCAAATAGAACAGACTATAATTCTGAGCCCAGCATTTTTCATTCTTGTCCCAATCATTTTTGGTCACTACTGTCTATTGATATGTAAACCACTTTGTTAAATCACAACTTACTAATCAATAATAACATCAATTAAATGTACGACAAGAAATATGTTCAACAATGCTATACCTGTCTCAAGCTGGGCCCCTCCACATGTTGCTGCCTGGAAGGCCCAGGTTGTACATCAGAAGCCTCAGCTGGGGGTGAAGGAAGCCTTGAATTTAGACTGGATAGTGGTGGCGTGGGTTCCCCCTGGTCTGCCAGAAAATGCAGCCTCTCGTAGTACACCATCCTGGGGATATAAATGGGATCTGGATCTCCTGATCTCAGGGAATTCTGGTGCTTCATTCACTCCCTGAGATATGTACTCCTCAGGGCACCAATTTTAAACATCACATAGGTCATGTCTGCCATGGGGAACATGATCCTAACTAAAGCAAGACGTTTCTCAAGCGCTGCCTTCCTCTTTCTTCGGTCATTATGAAAGTGGTTGTTCTTCTGCCACAGGCAGGGCACCTCCCTGAGCAGATCAATGAATAGCCCCATAAAATTTGTGTTCTTGAAGGGATCCATCTTGTCTGCAAGACACAATACAAACCCTAATAATAATAATGCCATGCTAAACTCTCCTAATCTTGTCCCAACATAGGCCTATATAGAAGCAGTAGAGGCTAGTGATGTACCAAGTTAAAAATTGTACCTTCGTTTGCACGATCGTCCTCACTCTGCTCACAGATCGTACGTACGACACACGCGTGTTGCGTTTTATATACAGTGTGTATGCGTGAAACTCCGCCCGCCCCTAACGTTCTTTCTAGACTATTCCCCGCCCCTTCTCTTTCGGCGCAGTGGGGAGAGCACATGGCAGAGAGAACGCAGGTGTGCAATCAGAGTTCCACTAACGAGGAGGAGGGCGAGGAAAGCCCGGAGCCTGAAATGTCCCGATCCTGGAGTAGAAGATTTAAGGCCTTAAATATGTCTTTTGGAGAGATGTTGGAGATGGTGGACATATTGAAGAGGAACAACTATGATGGGAAATATGGACCTTACCCAAACCCAAATATCAGAAAGGCCATGACTAAAGTTGTAAAGAGTCTTCAGAAGAATTTTGGGGTACGAAGATCCAAGGATCAACTGAGAAAACGCTGGTCAGACCTGAAACTGAGGGAGCACGATTAGTACAGAAGGATCAAGCGAGTTCTTCAAAAAAGTAAGTAGTTGTCGTGTGTTCATATTATTATTATTATTGCTTGCATACTGCTCCATGTGCTTTGATTTAATGTTGTACAGTTTAAAATGGCCACTTTCAAGTTCATGGGTTCATTCTTTCGTAATAAACATCATTCGTTATCCCACTCCCAAAACAATGTTTTCCCAAATTACACTTCACTACATTTCTTCACACTGCAGGTAAGTATTCCAGCTTTAGAAAGTTTCCAAAATAATGTTCTCACCTTTGAACTCGGCCAAAAAACACAATTGTACGACACTTCCAAGCAATGTTTCATATTCCTAGTTCTGCCCTCTGTGTGCTAAGTATTCCTCTTTTACATTCTCATAGGGGAGAGAAGACTCAGGACGTCTGAGGACACCAGGGACCCCACACTTCCCAAAGAAGGCGAAATTCCAACACCAGAAGCAGAGGATGAGGAGGAGGAAAGAGAGATTGTTGAAGTTGGACAAATTGTCACCACAACAGGTGAGTGTCGGAGACCACAGCTTACGGTAAGCTAATCAATGTATGTTGGCATATTTATAATACATGGTGTGTTTATTTTTATTTTTTAGGTGATGTGGAAGAAGAATCACATTTACCAGTGAAAGTGCCCAGATCCTGATTGGGGAGATAATGGGGTGAAATCGCGATTTAGAAAATATACAGAAAAACATCAATGATGTTCAACAGAAAATGAAGAACATCATTGATGTTTTGGGGAGAGTCTGAAACACCCCAAACTAGCTACGTTTTTTTTTTTGTTTTTAACAAAAAACTTTTGTATTTTACAAAAAGCCAAATTTGGAAGATGCACACAGTGTGTCAACATGTATCTCCCATCATGGGGGATCAATGTACATGTTTTTTCGAAAGTGGCTGAGATGAAGGGGTTGCACCCCCAAAACATGTACATTGATACCACATGATGGGAGATAGCACATGTTGACATTAGGCATGGGATCAGGAGGAAAATGGCCACTTTTGTATTCTCAATGTGTGTGCATCTTCCAAATTTGGCTTTTCCAGGGGTGACACCCCATGTGATGAAGGCAATATCAGCCCAGTTTGTACATACTCATGTCTGATATTGTCTTCACTTTTCAAATTTGTACTTTGTAAGTTCCTGTGTTCTGTATGTTATGCTTTGATACATGCCTGTTTACACAAAAACCCCAAGTTACAAAAATGTTACCGACAATAATGTTTTCTATACACCAAATATGTTGGTTTGTTGTAAAACCCTTTTCTAAACGCACATGTGAATGTGCTCTGATTAAAAAGTGAAATTATCAACAATGTGTGGCTTCCTTTTTCAATGTGCAAAAGCAGTATTTGTAGTAAAGTTGTTGTTTTCTGTAGCAATGGGTGTTATTTACTAAAGGCAAATCCACTTTGCACTCCAAGTGCAGTTTCAGGTGCATTTGTACAGTGTACTTGTAGTGCATAGTGGATGTACCTTTAGTAAATAACACCCACAGTGATGTTTACATTTCCCCAATCACGCCATTTTCCTGGCCCCACATATTTCTGCCATGGTGCTGAAAATGAGCAATATTTTTGTCAGTAATGCACTACATACATTAGCAACAAAAACAAAAAGGTGCGTGTGTAGCAGACCCACAACATAATAAAATGATCTAAAGAAGAGACTGTCACCTCATCTCGCTCAGAACTTGGGTTTGCACTGTTGTAGAAAAAGGCCCAACAAAAAAAGCAAAAATACCTATGAGACACCTAAAACCAAGCCAAGCAGTAAATGAAAACAAAGATTATTGTAGTTTCAAAGAAAAATGTATTTAAAAAATGCCTCTCAGACATTGTCTGGCATATTAATGGCCCCCCTATCCACAAAGTACTCCATGTATTGGGTCCTGACCTCGTGGGCGCTTTGGGGGGGCAAGCCAGGACGAGCAGCTTCAAGGGATGTGAGATTCTCATTTTCAGGCAAGTCTGCATCTGGACCAACTGAGACCACATAGTTAGCTGAATGTTTTTTCAAAAAATTGTGCAGAACACAGCAGGCAAGCACAATGTGATTTAGTTTATATTCTGCCATGTGGATTGGCATCAAAAATAGGCCGAACCGGCTGGCCAGTATTCCAAAAGTGTTCTCCACGACTCTTCTGGCTCTGGCCAGCTGGAAATTAAAGATCCTCTGATCCGGGGTGAGGGTCCTCATCAGGAAAGGCCACATCAGGTGGTTTTCCAGGGCAAATGCCTCATCTGCGACGAAAATGAACGGGAGTTCTTCTACATTCTCCTCTGGGGGTGGCAAGCCCAGACTGCCACTCTGGAGACGCCAGTAGAATTCCGTCCGAGCGAACACTCCACAATCCGACATCCGGCCATTTTGCCCCACGTCCACATAAAGGAAGTCATAGGTAGCTGACACCATCGCCAACATCACGATACTATTAAACCCCTTGTAATTATAATAGTAGGACCCCGAGTTGGGGGTTGGGACGATGCAGACGTGTTTCCCATCAATTGCACCTCTACAATTGGGAAAGTCCCAACGGCTGGCAAAGTGGGAGGCCACAGTCAGCCATTCCTATGGCGTTGAAGGAAACTGTGGAGTGAAACAAGACAAAAAATTAGTCATTTTGCACATCAACATTGCAAGCAGATTAGACACAAACATTTTTGGCCAAGATCAGTATAACATTTTGGGAAATTAGTATTTAAAGCCTAAAGTATAAGGTCCCCTTATTATTAGAGTCATCACCCTCCCATCCCCCCCCCCCCCCCCATCTGATGGGCCCTTGCAAAAAAATGAGGGGGGGGGTGTTTTGGACAGGTAACCCTCGCCACTTCATTGAGAGCTGAATGCATAAATAATGTATAATACTTTGGGCAACCCCTCCTTATTACACTATTGGCAGCCCACCGGACAGGTAAGAAGTGTCATAATACCAAAAAAAAATTAAAAATGGAAGCACATTTTGACGTTCTGCTATTACCTATCAAGATAATAATAGGAGAAAAAAACAAGAAAATGTAGCATTTGAAAGTATTGAGGCAGGCCCTTGCACTACATGCTTTGGTGAATTCGTCCAGAAATCTGACCAGAAAAAAGGTAGGTAGAGTGTGTATTGGGTTTGGCAAAGTCAGCAGATAGAGGATTGCTATCAGCTGACCTAGCAGTTGGGGGGAGGTGGGTTCCTAATGAGTTTGGCCCAACCAAAAAAAATTAAAAATGGCACTCTGCATGAATTTAAGCACACACATAACATTTGTACACATGTTAGGGGGTGTTTAGGGGAAAACAATACTATGGAGCTGACAAAGGACATTGCTAAGTGACTAGACTATAGGTTTATGGGCCCAGAAGGGCATGGTGGGGAAGTTAGTGAAGGCAAATATGCATGAAGGACAAAAAAGGAACTTGAAAAGCTTCCAGCAGGCATGAGGACAAAGGGGCACAGCATATCAATTAGAGCATATTGCAATCATGGTAATTAGGGAATGAGGAAAGAAATACAAGACATTAGCAATCATTAAACACATAGAATGTGATGTTAAAGGATAAAACTTACCTTCATATAGTCCTTCTGCAGGACCTGAATGATGGCAGAACAGGTTTCTGCAATAATGATCTCCAGAGCCTGGGGGTAGATGCCTGTGGAGAACTTTAGGTCCTGAAGGCTTCTCCCTGTCGCCAAGTACCGCAACGTGGCGATGAGCCTCTGCTCCGGAGTGATGGCTTGCCGCATGCAGGTATCCTGCCTGGTGATATAAGGGGACAGCAAAGCCAGCAGACGGTGAAAAATGGGGTCCGTCATCCGGAGATGATTCCTGAAATCATCAGGATTATTCTCCTGGATCTCACGAAGCAAAGGCATGTGCGAGAACTGGCCACACTGGCGCAACATATTCTTGGCCCACAAACTCCTCCTCGCCCTGTTCATGGACCGGGCTTGTGTCAAAGCTAAAAGCCCAACACCAAGCCCCTGCACAGCACAAACTGTACGACGAGTACGTACACAAAACATAGTTTAAAACGGTCGGCTGGTCAGAACAGACAACAGAAAGCACCGATAAACAGCAATGCCTGAAAGAACAACCTGAAAAGCAGAAACAAGCAGACAATAAGAAATGTAAATCAAAGCGTACTATACCAAGATATAGTCCACAATGAGCAACAAATGCTTACTGACTACACGCACTGATAATCAGATACGCACCGACAAGCACAAACTGAAGAGCAGTAACGAACTGATGCACAAATCTGAAAAGCGTGAATTGTCTCTCACCAAGCTTCTACTAACACGCGATAAACACGAGATCAGCAGAAGGAGCCCAAAGGGTGCCAGAAGTGGTGCGAACTTCCCTTTTCTCGTGCCGTCGTACGTGGCTTACGTCACTGCGTTCTTGGAAACCGGAACTTCCGACAACTTAGTCCGACTGTGTGTATGCAACACCACTTCCGGACTAAATCTGTCGGAATTTATCTGACCGCGTGTACGGGGGCTAATATGTCCTTGGGTGAGATGGTGGAGATGGTGGACATCTTGAAGAGGGCCAACTATGATGGGAAGCATGGACCACACTCAAATGTGAGAAAGGCCAAGATCATGGCTAAAGTTGTGAAAAGTCTGCAGAAGAATTTTGGGGTACCACACTAAAAGGATCAACTGAGGAAATGATGGTCAGACCTTAAATTGAGGGAGCAGGATCAGTACAGAAGGATCAAAGAGTTCTACAAAAAAAGTAAGTAGTTGTGTGTTCCTATTAATATTATTACTTACATGCTGCTCCATGTGTTTTTCTTTACTGTTGGACAGTTTAAGATGGAGGTTAAAATGGCAAATTTCAGGTTCTTGGGCACAGTAATGGTTCGTAGTAAACATCGTTTGTTTGCCCACTAATACAATGTTTTTGGCAGATGCAGGTTAATTACATTTGGTCATGCACATTTGTATTCAAAGAAGTTTAGTACATTGTTGTTTAGATGGATTTGTAACTAGAATTAAATGCAAACTTGATTCAGTGTAAGGAGAGGACACTCAGCAACTGTTTACACATCTGGATGCAGGAGCACTAGTGTGGGACATCAGAACAAACTTTTTAGGGTGTCACACACCGGTGCTCCAGTGGATACTAGGGATGTTCCCATGTGGGAAACTTTACTAAAACAGTTAAGTATTGCAGCTTTAAGAAAGGGAAAAAATCATGTCTTCAGCTTTGAACTCTGTCAAAACAGACAATTGTAGGACACTTCAAGCAATGTTTCATATTCCTATTTTTGCCCTCGAATATCTGTGTGCTAAGTATACCTTTTTTTTATTCACATAGGAGAGAAAAGACTCGGGACGTCAGAGGTCACCAGGGACTCCCAACCTCCTAAAGAAGGGGAAATCCCAAAACCACAACTTGCGGATATGGAGGAAGGAGAGGTTTTTGAAGTGGGCAATATAGTGACCACAACAGGTGAGTGTCTGAGACCACAGCTTCAGGTAATAGATGTATGCCTGCATATTTATAATACACTGTGTTTTTTTATTTTAGGTGAAGTGGCTTTTGTGGAATAAGAAATACACTTCACAAGTGTAAGTGCACATCTCCTCATCGGGAGATCATGGTATGGAATCAGGATTTACAGAAGATCAAGGAAGGCATTAATGATGTGAAAAAAAAGACTCAAAAACATCATTCATGTTATCAATGTTAACATCATTGGAACCATCGCAGGCTGCGGAAGATTTTAGAAAGCTTATTTTAAGGCTGGTTCACACCAGATGCAGTCCGTTGCGTTTTTTAATCTGCAGTAAAAGCTCCTATACAGTGTTTTCCACGCAATTCAATTGCCTTAGTTCATACCCAAAATATTTTTTTTTAAATACATATACCTTAATATAGTCCTTCTGCAGGACCTGAATGATGGCAGAACAGGTCTCTGGAATAATGATTCCCAGAGCCTGGGGGGGGGGAGATGCCTTGATGTCCTGCAGACTTCTCACCGCCACCAAGTACCGCAAGGTGGCGACTAGAATTTGTTCCAGAGTGATGGCTTGCCGCATGAAGGTGTCCTGCTTCTTAATATAAGGGGACAGCAAAGCCAACAGACGGTGAAAAATGGGTCCGTCATCCGGAGATAATTCCTGAAATCATCAGGATTATTCGCCCGGATCTCCCGCAACAAAGGCATATGAGAGAATTGGTACGCGCTGTATGTCAGCGCCTTCTTGACGATCAGAATTTCTGACAACATTTGTGCAACCGTGTGTATGCAAGACAAGCTTGAGCCAACATCCGTTGGAAATAAATCCCAGGACTTTGTTGTCCGATCGTGTGTACGCGGCATTAGGCCTCATGCACATAGGCATAAAAAGAAACCTTTTAAAGGGACTTTTCTTTTTTTATGCACCTCTATATTAGCCTAAGGGTTTTTTTGTGCTAAACTGGTACAAACACAGTCTGGTACAGCTGTGCATAGAATCCAATAAGGTTCTAGGTTTTATTGTCAAAGCTTAAGTGATACTAAAGTCTTGTTTTTGTTTTTTTGTTAATAATAACAAACATAGTATATCTACCTGCTCTGCGCTGTGGTTTTGCACAGAGCAGCCCCGATCCTCCTCTTCTTGGGCCCCTCTCCTGGCTCCTCCCTCCTGTTACGTGCCCCCACAGCAAGCAGCTTGCTATGGGGGCACCCGAACTGCAGCTCCCTGTGTCCATTCAGACACGGAGCCATGACCTGGTCCCGTCCCTCTCTCTCCTTATTGACTCACTGACTTTGATAGATAGCAGCAGGAGCCAATGGTGCTTCGCTGCTGTCTCAGCCAATCAGGAGAGAGAGTCACGGGCACCTGAGTCTCTCCTTCAATATCGCTGGATCGAGATGGGCTCAGGTAAGTATTAGGGAGGCTGAGGGAGGCTGCTGCACATAGAAAGCTTTTTATCTTAATGTACAGAATGCATTAAGATAAAAAACCTTCTGCGTTTACAACCACTTTAATTAAACAAGCTGACGTTAGAAGCTGATTGGCTACTTTGCAAAGCTGCACCAGGTTCTGTGTGCACCAATTTTAGTAAATCCCCCCAAATGTGTCCATGCACATTGTGGTGTTTAGATTCTTATCAGACCATTGTTTAGAGGCATAAAAGAGCACCATTTCTGAATTTGAAAAGGAGAGGAATGGCATAATTTTCGCACACATACCTGCAGCTAGAACAAATAATCAATCACCACACATACCTAAATACATGTAGATATGGACTACGGAAAAAAAAAATCTTACAATGGTTTCTGTCAGCTCCTGGCAGAAAGATATAGCATAGGTGGGTGTATTCCTGTGTGCTTGCAGTCTAAAGGTGGTGTAACATTCCCAAAGTGCAAATGCTACATCAGAATTTTTGTAATGTCCTTCCATGACTATGGAGGAATGACCCTGTGTAGGCTTAACCCAAGGGTATTTTTTTTCTTGTGCCCAGAGCTGGGCTTTAAGTGACCCTCTTGCTTTGTCCTGCATGGGTATAGGAAAGGACCCCCTAAAAGTGTTTGGAATATGCTAAGATATGAATCCCTGCACTACACTGCAATTGCCTGTGCTTTTCTCAGATACCCTAGTATAGTCACAAATGGGCACGACAAGTTATATATGTTTAGTTCCATGCAAAAAAGATATCTTCACTATAGTTATCTCAGTATTTCAAGTATTTTTTTTTTCATGTTTTCTTTTAATATATAATATACAAGGCTCACAGTAGCTGTTAAAATAATTTAACTATAGTAGATGGCATTCTATATTACATAGGAGATGACATTTGATTACAAAACACAATGCCTTTACTCTCACTGAATTCATGTGAACACAATTATTAAAGCGCAAAACAATGGCAGTTAATATTTTCTTTCTTTCTGTTTTTCTGGCACGCATTCAACACTTTGAGTTTATTCTTGTCTAAAACTTGTTTGCCTATTTTTGCCCAGTCATTACAAGCGTCTTGCTTTGCAAAGATAACAGCAGCTGGGCTGACTTTAAAGAGAGTACAAGTGACAGAAAATATTTTTCACACAGTAGTGAGGGTGGCAAGAAAAAAAAAAAAAACTTACAGTAAACTCCACCTTTCAAAAAAGAATCCTTGTTGAAAGAGGTTAATATTCTGGTGGGGCCGATTTCCTCAAGACAAGTTTGTGGTTTGTGTCACAATGGTTGTGTAAAATATATCGTGCATAGTGATATACATAAAAAGTTGAAAGTGATAATTGTACACTAAATCATAAAAAAATATATATATAAAGCCGATCATAGATGTAACAGGAGGTCTGATATTAAAGTTTAAGTTAAGCTTTAAAAAAAAAGCATACTATACTGTCCTATATAGGTATAGCAGCTTATTGTGCTAAACCTACCTTCCAGCCAGGGCTCTCTTTCTTACAATGTAGATGTAGTTCAAACCTGCATTTAGAAGAAGCTTCCTACAATCCTCAGCAGCTTGGTGGCTCGGTGCCAAGTTATTGTAGGGACGAAGCAACTGTTGGGACCAGCGGCCCCCTAGTACCTCGGGAGGGAGCGCCGCCTGTCCTTACATGCGCAGTCTGTACTCTCCCCTGCCACAGCAGCTGAGCTCATCATAGGCAATAGACATAGGACAGAGTACAGACTGCACATGTGCGGCCTGAAAGAACAGCAGGGCACCCCCACCTGGGGCACTGGTTTTAATGGCTGCTCTATCCCTACAATAACTCGGGATGGAGCCATTGCAGGCTGCGGAAGATTTTTGGAAGCGTATTTTAAGGCTGGTTCACACCAGATGCAGTATGCTGCGTTTTTTAATCTGCATCAAAAGCTCCTATACAGTGTGTTCCACGAAATTCAATTGCCCTAGTTCATACCAGTGGAGGGCATTCCAGTGCAGTCAACAAAAGAAGCATTTTTTACAGGATGAAACGCATCTGGAATGTGGCAAAATGCATACAAAATTTCACTGAAATACATCAAAAACGCATCAGAACCCACATGTCCTGAAAAAAAGATGAAGAAAAAAAGTGGTAAAAAAATGCACCAGAACGCATAAAAAATGCATCAAAAAACGCATATATAAATGCATCTGTAATGCAATGATAATTACCCCGGAGTGGAAAGGCTGCTGTCTAGGATTATTAACCCATTGGAGGAAAAGCACATTTTGTCCATACTGTTTCTGGAGAGGTCATGGTCATCTGGTGAGTGTACAAGTGTGGTGGTGATGCACGGTGGAGGATTAGAAACACAGAAGAGGATATATGTATACAATTTTTTTTATCACTTTGAGCCCAGAGCACTTTGAAAAGAGACACTGGTTGATTTCTGGAGGAACAGCATTGGAAAGCAATTGGACACTTTGTAAATGGACTAATATGTTAAAGTTCACTAATGAAACTAATTTTTTGTTTGAAATCATTCAGGCACAGGAGCACTTTATGTGAATGTTGAATGTATATATTTCACATGGTTGATTAATAGTAGATAATAGCACCAGGATTACACAATTGAGCGCTGTGTACTGAGGTTTAATAATTATAAGATCATTGATTGTGTTTTACACAACAGCTGCCTGTTACTATAGAGACCAATAGAGATATTTTTGGTATATATATATATATATATATATATATATATATATATATGCATCTGGAATGCAGAAATTGTGGTGTGAACCGGCCCTCAAAAGTCGTTTTAACTACATTCTTTAACAGCTTTCGGACCACCCCACGTACATTTACTGCGGCAGGGCAGCCCGAGTGCATGAAATCACGTAGCTGTACGTGATTTTGTGCAGAAGGTTTAGGCGGTACATGCGCCGCTCCCGCTATGACTGAACACAGCAGGAGCCAATCAGCGGGTCCGGCAGCTGCGATTGCTGCATCGACCTACCAATCTTTCAGGAGAGACACGGAGTAGTGGTGTGCCGATGTGCTGATGTAAACAAAGCAAACCTCTGATTTGTCAGGGAGGAAAAGAGAGAGATTGTGTTTCAGCTAAGCTGAATCACAATCTCTCCTTTTCTCCCGTGTAACACTCCCCTACAGGTAGAAAACACCTCCCAGAGAACACATTCAACCCCTTGATCGCCCCTAGTGTTAACCCCATCCCTGCCGGTGTCATTTATACATGTATCAGTGCCTTTTTTTAGCACTGATCACTGTATTGGTGTCACTGGTCCCCAAAAAGTGTCACTTAAGGTCAGATTTGTCTGCCGCAATGTCGCAGTCCAGCTAAAAATCGCAGAGCACCGCCATTACCAGTAAAATAAAAAAATTAAAATAACTAAAAGTCCATAAATCTATGCCTTAGTTTGCAGATGCTAAGACTTTTGCGCAAAACAATCAATATGCGCTTATTGGGATTTTTTTACCAAAAATATGTAGCAGAATACATATTTGCCTAAACTGATGAAGAAAGTCGATTTTTTTAAAAAAAATTGGGATATGTATTATAGCAGAAAGTAAAAAATATTGTTTTTTTTTTCAAAATTGTCAGTCTTCTTTTGTTTATAGCGCAGAAATAAACCCCAGAAGTGATCAAATTCCACCAAAAGAAAGCTCTGTTTGTGAAAAAAAGGACATCAATTTTATTTGGGTACAACGTGGCAATTGTCAGTGAAAGCGACGCAGCACCTTATCGCAAACAATGGCCTGGTCAGAAAGTGGGTAAAACCTTCCAAGGCTGCAGGGGATGGTTGGTAGGCTATGCTGTACCCATATGGAACAGCATAGTGTGTTTTTTTTGGTAAAGCTGAACTTTCTTATTTTAAAAAATACAACTTTCATTAAAAAAAAAAATTGCCAATCCTGCCATGAATTACCTTGTTCTGTTACTTCCTGTTATGGGTGAAAGCACTTCCTGTTATGGGTGAAATGGGTTATGGGTGAAAGCACTGTCCATGCAATTGTGCCCTCGTGTTTTCAGCCAGGCACACACGGGGAAGAGTGCAAATTAGCTTGTCAGACAAAACTTTCCAACATATTACATAGTAATGATTAGATTTGGGCATTTACCTAAACTTGTGCCGCAGAAGGTTTATGGTAAAAAAAACTTTAAAGTGGTTGTAAACCCTTACCTATACCCAGTGAAGTGACTGGTCTCAGGTGATACAAAGATGAAACAAATTCTCCTACATAAATTGTACCTGTTTTTTCTGCAGTCTTCTCTTCTCCGCAGTCCTTCAAAGTCCAAAATGTATAAAGCATGTCTGAGCTGTCAGAAAAAGGGGGCTGAGAGCTGAGGTTACACACTGCAGAGCTCAGCAAGGAGAGCTCTGAGAGCTGATTAGAGGGAAGGCATATACCCCTCTTTACACAGGAACAGAGCTGAGGCTGTCAATCACAAGCAGTGTGCTGGAGGTCCTTTCCCGTAGATATGCACCCACACTCACTCATGATGGACCAGGGTCTTTATTCAACCTTACTAACTACGTAACAATGCTGTGGTAAACTTAAAGCAATATTTATACCTTTGTTTTTTTAAATTAAAATAACAAACATGTCATACTTACCTGCTCTGTGCAATGGTTATGCACAGAGTTACCCTGATCCTCTTCTTCTGGGGTCCCCCACCAATGTTCTTAACATATACAGTTCTTGTTATTATATTTATAATAAAAAAAACATTTTAAATTAAGTTTCGTTTATTTACTGAATAAGCTGTACTTTTATTAGAAGCATAATACTTTTCTTTACACTGCATTTCACATTACCTGACTCTCCTAATAGTTGGTCAATTACTTCTGCCTTACTTCCTGGTCAGATTTTAGGTCATGACTGAAGAAAGAATTGAACAGTTGAGGGTAGATGATGCAAGATGTGTGCTAATGAGATTAGCTGGTCAACTCCTTCCTGTGTCATGACCTAAAGTCTGACCAGGAAGTAAGGCAGACATAATAGAGCAGTGGGTTTAAACAACTACGATGAGAGTGAGGTAAACCTGTGTAGAATTAATATAAAGCTGTTTTATTTTTGCAAAAGAAGTACATTAATGCTATACTAGTACATATGGGGACTCGAATTTAGAAAAAAGAAAGGTGAACTTAGCCTTTAAATAGACAATAATCAATAACTAAATAAACAGGGTGAAGATCCGCTTTAATTTTTAATTTCACTTGATTTTTTACTCAGGTTTGAACAGATTGACCTGGGTGTCGGTCAGCCCGGGATACATGGTTTTGTTGTGTATCTTGACTGAGTTGTATTTCTGGCTGACGTAGAACTCCCAACCGCAGTTTGTTGCTTTGTCTGGAGGTTTGGGTGTTTCTGGCCTCAGCACAAGGGAATGCACTCGAGGAACCACAAACTTGACTCCCACACATTCCCATGGGTCACAGTGAGCATGCAAACCATGAACTAAAATAATATACTTAGGATGATTTGTCACCATTGTAAGACAATTAAGTACATGAACTGTGTATACTGAAAATTAAAAAAATAACCTTAACTATTTATCATCTCATGACTCTGTATTGCTTGAAAATGTAATTTATTGGAACTACAGGTAGAGCCAAACGTTCATTCCCAGAGAGTTTTTTTGGGGGCATAGTTATGAGACTCATTAGACATGATTTTCTTTACTATGTGGCCAGAGGTTTCTGGCCACACCTTGCTGATATTGGACATCTTATTCCAAAACAGTGGGCATTGCTATAGACTTTGCAGCTATAACAGCCTCCACTTTTCTGGGAAGGCTTTCCACAAGTCCTTGGTGTGTGTCTGTGGAAATATGTGCCCATTCAGTCAAAGATCATTGGTGAGGGCAAGTATTGATGCTTTACAAAAAGACCTGGCTTTCAAATGACATTACAAGTCATCCCATATGTGTTTAATAGTGTTAAGGTCAGGGATCCATGCAGAAAACTTCCTTCCCATTCATCAAAAAATTGTCTTTATGGACCTGGTTTTGTTTACAGAGCCACAGTCATGCTGAAACAGAAAAAGACTTTCCCAAAAACTCTTACCACATGGTTGGATAATTATCTATATCTAAAAATTATGTATCAGTGCCCTTCACTGGAAACACCTAAACGCAATCATTCTGAGGGTGTCCACAAATATTTGACCATATAGTATGCGATATATAGAAATTGTGTTTGCCAAATACAGTAAATGTTAGTTGATCATCATATACCATGACAAAATAAAGATAGGGCTAAAAGTGATTGTAAACTCAAACTTGCTAGGAATGAAAATTAGTAATAGAAGTATAAAATACCATTCTTCAGGAAAATGGGAAAAGGGAGATATCACCGCTCCAGGAAAACAAACAGATAATAAACCTTTCTTTCGGTTCGGAAGTCGTAGGTGCTGGCAATTTCTAGTAGCAATAAACAGGAACAGATTCTGCTGTGATTTCCATTTTTGATTTTGATGTGAATTTTTATTAATAAAAGAAGGCTATTTTTCAAGAGTGCGGCTGTCCAGAATCTGTTCCTGTTTATTCTTGAGGAAAATACTGCTTCATGTTCCCTTCAGAGTAGGCAATGGGGTTGATTTCCTAAAGGCAAATATACTGTGTACTGCAAGTGCGCTAGCTCCAAAGCTTAGTAAATGTAGTAAAACTTTTTAAGGAATACTCAATCACATGCATGGAAAATAAAAACAGCATTTTTGCTTGTACATGATTGGATGATAGAAACCAGCAGATCTTCCCCTCATTTCTTAGCTTTGCCTCAGATATAGAGCAAATGCACTTGCATTGCACAGTATATTTGCCTTTAGTAAATCAACCTCAATATGTCTAAACTGTTAAGCACTGTGGGGGAGATTTACTAAAATTGGAGCATGCAAAATCTGGCACAGTTCTGCATAGAAACCAATCAGCTTCCAGGTTTTACTGTCAAATCTTAGTTAGAAGCTGATTGGCTACCATGCACAGCTGCACCAGATTCTGAGTGCCCCGTTTTTAGTAACTAATCCCCCCTTATCACATGATTTTCTGCTGAAGAATAGAATCAATCAATTTACTTTCTCAATTTCAGCTGAGATCACATGATCACAGGCCAAGGCCTGCAAAGATGCTGTCTGCATGTAAGCAGCAAAATATTATATGTATTTCACTCTGTTTTTATTCTTTATTTGTCCAAATCAGCAAGACTATACATACTGTACAGTTTTTGTTAGCATTTGCAAATGGGTATTCTTAAATGTGTACATCTTATGCAAGACTGTCAAAATTATTTTTAGTGGAACAACAAAGAAATCTTTTTTTTCTAGATTGGATAGAGGAAGAAGGTAACACCTCTGTCACTTTTTTAAATTGTTGTCTGAGTCTTAACTGTGAGATTCCTCCATTGCTTCCTGTATGAAATCACTAGGTCATTTTTTTTGGAACTTAAAGGAGTTGTAAAGGCAGAAGGTTTTTTTTATCTTAATGCATTCTACCTTCTGTATATAGCAACCCCCCCCCCCCCAACATCCCCCTAATTACCTACCTGAGCCCCATCTCTCTCCAGCGATGTCCACAATCCAGTCAGCCATCCAGGACTTGATCTTGATTGATTGAGACAGAGCAGTGTCTCCATTGGCTCCCATGGATGTCAATCAGCCAGCCAATCAGGGGAGGGGGCAGGGCCAGGTTGGGGCTCCATGTCTGAATGGATACACGGAGCTCTGACTCGGCTAAGGTGCCCCTTGTAGCAAGCGTGGCTGAGGGGCACTCAAAGGAGGGAGGAGCTAGGAGGATCCAGGTTGCCCTGTGCAAAACCAGCTACACAGAGGAGGTAAGTATATTATGTTTGTTATTTAAAAAAAACAAAAACAAAAAACAAGCCTTTACAATCACTTTAAGAATTCTAAAAATTTATGTGCTTGGAGTTCTGTTTTAATCATAAAGCTTGGTTTGCTTGTGTTTCAGGGTACCTTTAGAGACAAAAGCATTTTTAAAGGAAATGATGGGCTGTCAATCCTGAATTCTCCTGCACATGCTAGTTGCCTGGCTATCATATTGACACAATTTTCTTTAATTCAGATTTTATTTATAACTTTTTTTTTCAATTTTGCAGACAAAAATACAAAAGCAAAAACTAAATGATTACATGCCTCGCAAAGGTGGAGGGGGTGGAAGAAACCCCACACATTTTCTTTAAAAGTTCGAGCAACTAGCCACCAACAATCAGGCAGATATGGGCTTCAGACTTGCATGAATGTTAATTATTGAAGCCAGAGGTTTAGTAGAACAGCCAGGAAACAAGCCTTTTCAGAAGAAGGTTAGCAACAGCAAGCGCTATAGTACTAGCTATAGTACTATAGCTTTATTGTCTGTCAACCTATCATTGATTTGTACAGGCTGCTGGCCACAGCTGTACACAAATGCCTTTGACTTCCTGATGCAGACATGTACTCCTTCTTGATGGTGTATGGCCCCCAGCAGCTGTGTGAATGAGGCCTTATGGCTTCAGGTATTGTAATTTCCCAATTTGTACCTTAGCTAGTCACAACAACCACACAAAGTAATTCAAATTTTATACCAGTCTACATGCAGTTGTTTGATTTATCAGCTAAGTGTTGTTGAATATATTTAAGTGCCTATTAGTATAAAGTCTTCACTGTGTCTCACTGACCATTTGAAAGGTTGGGAAGTAAGAGTTCATGTCTTTCACAGCCCATAACAGTTTTCTCTAGGCACCAGAAAAAACATAGCAGATGTTACCCCAAACCAACAATTGAGCTGTTTTCCTGACTAAGCAGATTCACAGGACTGCATTCTTAAAAATAGTTAAGAATAAATCCTCTTACAGATAACTAGGCAAATGCAATAGCTACTATAAAAAGGATGCAACTTAGCAATACAAAAAAAATAAATAAGGATTTTCTCAACAGATTTGACATTCATAACTTTACAACCTCTTTTATATTGACTTAAAAGATATACACATATTCATCAAATCAGGGGCATTGACAAAATCCCTCTATCAACACTTTTCCTGGACTATCAACATCTAAGAATATAACTTTGTTATATAGTTTTTGCAGGTTAGTACCTCTAATGCCGCGTACACATGATCAGATTTTTCGAGGGACTAGGTCCAACGGTCTTTCCGATGGACTTTCGACGGAGTTCCGACAGACTTTCCGAATGAACGGACTTGGCCACACACAATCACACCAAAGTCTGACGGATTCGAACGTGATGACGTACGACCGGACTAGAATAAGGAAGTTCATAGCCAGTAGCCAATAGCTGCCCTAGCGTCGGTTTTTGTCCGTCGGACTAGCATACACACGAACGGATTTCTCGGTCTGGCAGAGTTCTGGTGGGAAAATTTAAAACATGTTCTATTTCTAAAGTCTGCTGGATTTTTGGCAAGCAAAGGTCCAATGGAGCCCACACACGATCAAATTGTCCGATGGACTAGTTCCATCGAACCTTTGCTGTCAAAAAGTCCGGTCGTGTGTACGTGGCATAAGGCACTTGTAATCTGTGTAAAACTGGTCCCATATAATGTTGATTCATATAAATGTAATACATTTTTTTGTTGCTGGGTCAAATAAATCCAAAAAATTCTTTGGGGTTTTATATCTTGAACTAGTTTTTTACTTTTTAAAATGAACTATTCTATTGGTACTTCAACAATAACATTTTTTGTAGTTTAGCCAACCTTCCACAATTCGTATGTGGGGTGTCATGCTTGCTCTTAGACTTTTCAAGTAAAATATATAATAGAGGATTCTAGGATGCCTATAGCTAAATGCCTAGAGCTAAACTAAAGAAATAATAGAAACGGATTAAATATTCAGCCATTAGTCTGAAAACAGTTTTGGGCAGAATGACCCTTTATCTTTCCTAAAATATACTGACAACATTATTTAGTTAATTCTGAAATAAAAGGGAACAAAAAGATATATGCAGCTCACAGCTCAAAAATGAAAGATTCCAATATATAAGGCTTTTTTTAAACAATAAGGAAGTTGCAAAGTGCTATGTGACATGAAAAAGGCTGCAATTCATTTTATGCAGTGTTCATTCATAGTACAATGATCTTATGGGATGTACATATACAGTGTTGGTATCACACTGATATAAGGTGTGAATACAAATGTATTTCATCTAAAACCATCATGACATGTTGGTTCCCGTTTCATCCATGCATATTTCATTTATGCCATAAAATACTGAACAAAATCTAGTGACCTGTACAGAATTTGCACCATGCTGAGCTGGGTTTACCACTGGTCTTCATAACGATTTCATAACACACTGACCTCTGAGAATAACAATCAGGCAGAACACACGCTCTTGCTTACTAGTGTATGAATTTGGCTCTGTATGACACAATGCAATATTTTTTTTCTAAAATAGAGCCTTTAACTTGTTAACATTGCTTCTATAAATAGGACAAACAAATGTGAACTATTGTTAGTGCAAACCGTCTGACCCTCATGCCAGCAGAAGAAACTAGTTGACTGGAAGCAACAATAAACTGGGCCCCTTGTTGGTCAGGAAATTGACATTGTAACTGGCCTACTTGGCTCTGCATGGTGGAATATTCCTGTGGTTTAAAAGTGTTTACAAGAAAATGGTGCCCTTGTACACTTTATTTTTATTTCCTAATATTCTAAACTCATTGATCCAAACCAGCACATTAGATAAATATAATTAACTTTCTACAAAAATGAGAGTTTTATTTCTAGGCACTAGGTAGGAAAATTTAGCTCTAAATTCTGTGAGTGCATAAATCCTTAAAGTAAATCTGTTAGTTGCTTAAAGGTGGCTAAATTAATAAGAAAAGTGATGTTCAAATACTTGTGATACTTGCAAGTGCCTGTCATGATATTTAAAACAATAACCTCCTTGGCTCATATTTGGAGAAAATATAGGCTAAAGGCCCATACACACAATCAGACTTTTTGACAACAAACATGCAAATTAGCTGTTTTGAGGCAACATCCGACCGGGTGTACGCTCCAACGGACAAACTTTTTCAGTTTTCATTGGACTTTGATTGGCCTGTACGAACGGACAAACTTTTTGACAACATAAGTCTGATGGAGCAAAGTACAATCGTGTGTACACAAAACCATTTTGTACAAACACGCATGCTCAGAACCAATGCAAAAGATCAGACAACAATACAGAAGTTGACCAAAGGTGGAGCTGGAGTAATTGAATGTCCTCTTTTGAAGTGTCATCAGTAAGTTGAAACGTCACTACGTTCGTGTTTGTTGCCTAAAAAGTCAGATTGTGTGTATGCAATACAAACTTATGGCCAACGCCCTTTGTACAAAAATCCAAGGGAACGTTTGTACTAAGGTCCAATCGTGTGTATGAGGCTTTACAGTCAGTAGTGTCACAGGGAACCCTGGGGAGAAAATTCTTCAGAGTTCCCTTTGCACTGACAACCACCAAAGTGCTGGGATTTCCCTTACTTTTAAACTAGAGGTTGAGGAGTGAAGTAGGCTAAAGCCTGCACCTCCCCCCCACACACACTTTGGATTACAATCCCAGACAAAGCACACCAAGAAATGTCAATGGAACCTAAAAGGTGGGTGTTAGTAAAATTGCTAACACAAAAATATGTTTTTACGGTCTCTGTGTAATGGGGGGAAGATAGCTGGCACATAAGCCTGGCTGCCACCCTCTCCTGTCCTTTAGAGGGTGTCAAAGAGCCCAGTTGCCTGTAAGTTGTTGCCTGTACCTTCAAAGCACCAACCATAGCGGCTGTGCATTCGCCGCCTCCTCTCACCCTGCACCCGAAAGTGATGTAATCTCTGATCTCCCCTGTGTTCCCCGCTGTTCCCAGAGGCTGCGAATGCTGGATTCCACCTGCACAAGCTGTCAGCTGCTCTCCAGAGACACATACTTTCAGGAGAAAACCACACCCGGATCCTGCTGCAGGATTACTATACAATTCTTGTATTCATGTGCCTTTTGTGAGTAGTTTTACCTTTGCCTTATCATTAAATGGTTTACCCATACTGCACTTAGTGGCGCTGTGTTTCTTTTCCTTTGAAGTTCTTATTGACTAAGCCAGCTGTTTGGGGTTAGAAAATGGACAAGGCAGAATTTACCTGCATGCATATGTTTTTTTTTATATGTTTGTTGTTGGTGCCGAAGGGGTTTCTTAAAATAGGAGCCATAGGTGAAGGGTGGGATGAGTTAAAAGGTAGGAGGATGGCCTGGGTGGCTCCTATTGTCTGATGTGATTCACAGATTTGGTATGGGAGGAGGGTTGCCATGGGAGGCATTAGAAGGGTAGAAGGGGGCTATCTTGTTTGACCTAGACCTAGATCATTGAAGTTGATTTAATAAAAGAGTTTATGCTGTTGTCTTTGAAAAGTAAATTTTTGTTTAGCTTAGTAAATGTGACATTTCACATTGCAAATAATATAAAAAAGGAAATCCTAAAATATAACCAATTTTTGCCTGCCCGTGATTGTATTGTTGAAGTAGTGAAGTAAACAAAGCTTTGCCTTGTTTACCAAGCTAAGTGGCAATTAGCTTGCAAAGTGAAAGGTTACTTTGCTAAGTAAACAGCCTATACTCCTTTTTTTGATTATTCACACTATTTGATAGTATAATGTTGACACCAGGCACCTTTGTGGATGAGATAAAGGACTTTATAGTATCTACAAAAGTCTGGGAGACCTATGATAACACTCGTTTTTAGGAAGGTTTTGGATCCCACATAAAGGGCAAAAGCAGGAGAGTAAATGGGCAAAGTGGGACTGTGAGGTAAAGATAAAGAGAGGTATAATTTGGATTAGCTAAAGGATTGAAGGCAGGGTGGTCATTTTAAACACATTTCTTCTCCCAAACCATGTAAGGGTCAGCATTTGCCAATGTTGGAGGTTCTTGCAGGTCTTTGAGAGGAGAGTTTACTTCTGGGTCTGATGTGATCTAGGATCCAAGGTATTCAAAGCTGAAGTTTAATTTAACACTAGGGAGTGTACTTACACGAATCATGAGTGTCCCATTTGAGGATGACTGCTCTGTTTCTTGAAAACTCCATCCCTCTGCCCTATAGATAACTCTACTGCTGTGAACTTCCAGTGCTACAGGGGTTAATACAAGTGACTCCACCTGTCACAGACACGGTTCAAAAGTGTCGGCTATGACAGTCCTTTCCACCCCATTCATAGAAGCTGTACTATCAGTTCCCACAATAAAAAGCACTCTATGAGTAAAAGCTTTGCTGTGATGCTAGGTGTCAAGTTGGGTGTGTCATTAATCTGGAAGTAAGTAGCAAGGTATTTTGCAACTTCTGCCATTGTCGTCTGGTCTTAGAGGTGGGCCTCAGTCAATCTTTGTTATTTACTAGTGATAAGCTCTAGAGATATATAAATCGGTGCATAATCAGATAACGAGAGTGGGCCAATAGATATTTTGACCACACTTGTTAAGTGTTTGTGGGGACTAAAAAAAATAATCAAGATGAGGATACAATAGTTGTGTTGGAGAGTAAAATAGGTAGTCTCACTTGCTGGGATGTGCTAAATGGAGTTTTGTTATAGTTGCTTTAGATAATGTCAGGAACCCTGATTCAGAATGAGAAAATGCAGTAAAATCACACCTTTTAACCCCTTCGCGCCCACGCTATAGCCGAAAGACGGCTACAGCATGGATGCTAACTGCCGGGAGGGCATCCCTGGACGTCCTCCTGTTTACTCTCTACCCACGCGCTCTTGAGGGCACGCATCAGGGAAAATCTGTGTTGGCCGTGTCCTTTGAACACAGCCAATCACAGATCGCTGTAAAGGGCTAATCACAGCGGCCTTTTACATCGCGATCGTAGCTGCCAATGAGAGATGATCTCAAATGTAAACATATGAGATCATCTCTCATTGCCGGTGTTCTGTATCTTCCTCCTCACACAGAGACAGCGTGTGAGGAGGGAGAGTGATCTGTGATTTTTTTCAGTGAGTGTTTTACAGTGTTACAGTGCTACAGTACCCATCAGTGCCATCTGCCAACCCCATCTGCCAGCCAGTTCCCCCTTTCACTGCCCACCCAAGAGTCCAGGTGGACACAGAATATTTTTCCCCGATAGACTTTTTCCATTTAATTTTTACTGAGAACATGCTTGCATTGATTGTGGCCCAGTGCAACGTGTATGCACAACAATTCATAGCAAGTAATCCAACGTTTTCTTATGCCCGTCCCTACGAGTGGAGAGCTCTAACAGTGGAGGAGTTAAAAAAAAATTTGGGCCTCACATTCTGTATGGGACTAACCAGAAAAAAGGAATTACGTGCATATTGGTCATCCCGCCCCATCTACCACATGCCCATCTTTTCCTCAATAATGCCCAGGACCAGATATCTCATGATTATTAGATTCCTACACTATAACGACAATACCCAGTGCCCTCCCCAAAATGACCCAAATTTTGATAAGCTTTATAAAATTCGGCCGCTAATAAATTAGTACAGTATTACATGACTGAGTAATTGTCATTCAAAGTGTGAGAGCACCGAAAGCTGAAAATTGGTCTAGGCGGCGGCGGGGGGGGGGGGGGGGGGGGGCTTTAAGTGCCCAGTAGGCAAGTGGTTAATGTATTGGTAAAAATGATACAGATCAGTAAACGTAGTCAAAACATAGCCAGGCATCGGAAGCGAATGCAGGTAGCCAGACAATCCAGTAATCAGGATACCAGAGATCAACATAGTCAGATGCAGAAGAACAGGATCAGGAACCAGAAGAGAAGTCAGCCGGGCAAAGTTTATCAAAGTTTATCACAGGAACACAGCAGAGATTCTACAGATATGTTGACCAAGGCAAAGGCAAAAAATGAGTGAACAAGGTAGTTTAAATAGCCAGAAGGGGCTGGCTGTTAGCAGGACTGACGAGCAGGAAATGATCACCAGGTAAGCAGCTGAACAGAGAGAAGAGAGCTGCAGAGAGCCCAGCCCTGACAGATAAGCATAGATACTAGATAGGAGCAGCATCTGGAGACATCAGAATAAAGGTACAAAAATTAAAGTCATCCCTTAGAATCAGAAGACCCTTGCTGTGTACCAAAATGACCTGGAAAAGGTGTTTTAAAAAAGAGTTGGAAAGAAAAAGTCTAGATTATAAGAAAGAGGGAAGTGGGTTACAGTTGAAAAGGTAGGGGTAGCCAAAAAACAGGAGCAGAGGGCTGTGTTAGGCCCCTTTCACACATGCGGACAGTTTGTTCGTATTTCATTAATCCGTTTGCGGACAGTGTGCGGAGACCGCCCTGTCCGCCGCCGGCTCAGCGGGGACAACGGAGCGATTCCCGCTGAGCGAACGGATCATCAAGGAGCACTGTTAAGACCAGTTAGGCACATTATGACTTAGGGTACAGGATTGGATAGTCAGTCAGAGAGAGAGAGAGTGGCTCTGCAGGACTACTGTATCCATCAGCAAAGAAGATAATAAGCGAGGTATGAAGTGATATACAATATCAGCAACAAAACTGACAGCATAAACATGACAGGAAACAACAACAGGAAAGTAGCATTATAGTGGAAAAATAGTTAACAGTGTTATCTGGGCTAGGCCTAAGATCTCTAAAATGCAGAACCAGGGTGAGAATCTTAGTGTAGAAACCCAAGAGAGACTGGGCTACTGGTTTGAGTCTCTCCCCCCAGGAGATGAAAATGCTATCCTGTGTCTGGCTCCACAGCACATCACCCTGCCTGATCAGATAACACTGCAAATAAACATGGAAACCTGCATGATCAGATAACCGTGCAAGTAAATATGAAAACCTTTAGTACTGAATAAACAGTATTGTTAACGCGGTAGAGATACATATAGTTGCATAGTTATATAGTAGGTGAGGTTGAAAAAAGACACACGCCCATCAAGTCCAACCTATGTGTGTGATTATATGTCAGTATTACAATGTATATCCCTGTGTGTTGCGGTTGTTCAGGTGCTTATCTAATAATTTTTTTAAACTATCAATGCTCCCTGCTGAAACCACCACCAGTGGAAGGGAAATCTGTATCCTTTCCGCTCTTACAGTAAAGAACCCTCTATGCAGTTTAAGGTTAAACCTCTTTTTTTCTAATTTTAGTGAGTGGCCAAGTGTCTTATAAAACTCCCTTCTGCAAAAAAGTTTTGTCCCTATTGGGGGGTCACCAGTATGGTATTTATAAATTAAAGTCATATCCCCTCTGAAGCGTCTCTTCTGCAGAGAGAATAAGTTCAGTGCTCGCAACCTTTCTTCATAATTAATATCCTCCAGACCCTTTATTAGCTTTGTTACCCTTCTTTGTACTCACTCCATTTCCAGTATATCCTTTCCGAGGACTGCTGCCCAGAACTGGACAGTATACTCTAGGTGTGGCTTGACCAGATTCTTGTAGAGCGGGAGAATTATCGTGTTATCTCTGGAAATAATCCCCTTTTTAATGCATGCCAATATCCTGTTTGCTTTATTAGCAGCAGCTTGGCATTGCATGCCATTGCTGAACCTACCATCTACTAGGACCCCAGGTCCTTTTCCATCCTTGATTCCTAGTTCATCCCCTAGTGAGTAGATAGCATTCATATTTTTGCCCCTCAAATGCATTATTTTACATTTTTCTACACTAAACCTCATTTGCATTGTAGTTGCCCAGCCCATTTTTTTCAGATCTTCTTGCAAGGTTTCCACATCCTGCGGAGAAGTTATTGCCCTGCTTATCAGAAATTAAACAGGATTGGTCTCACAGAACCCTGGGGGACCCCACTTCCCATCCCTGACCATTCAGAGTATTACCCATTTATCACCACCCTCTGAACTCGCCCTTGTAGCCGGTTTTCAATCCATGTACTCACCCTATGGTCCGTGCCAACGGACCTTACTTTATACAGTAAAGGTTTATGGGGAACTGTGTCAAATTCTTTTGCAAAATCCAGATACACCACGTCTACGTACCTTCCTTTATCTAGATGGTAGCTCACCTGCTCGTAGAAGGTTAATAAATTGGTTTGGCAAGAATGATTCTTCATGAAGCTATGCTGATTACTGCTAATGATACCATTTTCATCCAGGTGAGGCCGGACCAAAGTCTTGTAGAGTGGGATAATTATCACTTTATCTGGAGTTAATCTCCTTTTTAATGCATGCCAATATTTTGTTTGCTTTGTTAGCAGCAGCTTGGCATTGCATGCCATTGCTGAGCCTATCATCTACTAGGATCCCCAAGTCCTTTTCCCTCCTAGATTCCCCCAGAGGTTCACTTCCTAGTAGTAGTAGTAGGAGTAGATTGCATTCATATTTTGGCCACCCAAATGCATTATTTTAAAATTTTCTACATTAAACCTCATTTACCATGTAGTTGCCCACCCCAATAATTTGTTCAGATCTTCTTGCAAGGTTTCCACATCCTGAGGAGAAGTTGCCCTGCTTAGCTTAGGGTCGTCCGCAAATACAGAGATTGAGCTGTTTACCTGATCCTCCAGGTCATTTGTGAACAAATTAAACATGATTGGTCCCAGCACAGAACCCTGAGGGACCCCACTTCCCACCCCTGACCATTCCAAGTATTCCCCATTTATCACCACCCTCTGAACTCACCCCTGTAGCCAGTTTTCAATTCATGTACTCACCCTATGATCCATGCCAACGGACCTTACTTTGTACAGTAAACGTTTATGGGGAACTGTGTCAAATGCTTTTGCAAAATCCAGATACACCACATCTATGGGCTTTTCTTTATCTAGATGGCAGCTCACCTGCTCATAGAAGATTAATAGATTGGTTTGCAAGAAAGAATCCACGCTGATTACCATGATACCATTTTCATTACTAAAATCTGTATATAGTCCCTTTTCATCCCCTCCAAGAGTTTGCATACTATTGATGTTAGGCTAACTGGTCTTTCCCAGGGATATATTTGGGCATTTTTTTAAATATTGGTGCTACATTGGCTTTTCTCCAAACAGCTGGTACCATTCCAGTCAGTAGACTCAGTTAGCGACTGTTGGTGGCACAACCCCAAGGAGGCCGACATCAAGAAAGAGTAGAGAGCAACCACCCTATTCCATCACATTCTGCAGTTGTTATCTCCCGGCCCACTCCCCAAAGCTCAGCTGTCTAGGCCTTTTTCAACACATCTGCAGCAGATCTCACTGTTGCTATCTGCAAACTGGGTCTTAGGCACATCAAACGTGGCAAACCAACCATTTGGATACCACATGTTTAACAAGGCATTTAACGTCCAACCACATAGAACATTGGCAAGGGCACCTTTTAGCCTGGTGGATTCTGCCCTCTTCGCAGCACAATGTGCTGTATCACAATGGCAGGTTCTCAGTCGCTACTACATTTCACGTAAGGCCGTTCCATCTCGCTAGCATCACGTGGAAGGGAATGTTCTGGCATCGTTGGGCAAGGCAGTCAGCCATAAGATCCACCTTACTGCTGACACTTGGTCCAACAAGCATGGACAGGGACAATATATTTTGTTCACAACACACTGGGTAAATCTTCTTACAATTCGAAAGGATGCCGGACAGGGCTCAGTGATGCAGCTTGTTGTGCTCCCACATCTCCATACAGCTAGTGGTGATGATGCCAGACCTGTGTGCTCTACCCCCTCCTCCTCCTCTACCATTTCCATGCCCTCCTCTGCAGAATTGTCCTATGAACATCAGGTACCCTCTAAGCATTCAAGGGGCTATTCCCAGAGTCAGGCTAAAAGGTTGCATGCAGTGGTTCAGTTGGTGTGTTTAGGGGATAGGAACCACACTGGAGTAGAGATTCTTGCAGCTCTGCAGGGACAGGTCCAGAGGAGGTTCACACCATGCCAGCTGGAGCCAGGAATGGTGGTGTGTGATAATAGCTCAAACCTCCTGTCTGGCCTTAGACAGGGAAAGTTGACACATGCACATGTCCTCAATTTGGTGCTGCAGCATTTCCTAAATATGTAACAAGGGTTGCAAGATGTGCTAAAGCTGGCCTCAAGTGTCTGTAGCCATTTCAGGCGGTTATACACAGCCACTGCTTGGTTGGCTGAAATTCAGTGGGAAATCCATCTGCCCATAAACCGCCTGATATGTGACATGCCCACCAGGTGGAACTCGATTTTGTCAATGCTGCAGAGGCTATACATGCAGCAGAGGGCCGTCAATGAGTACCTGTGCGAATACGGCAGGACAACAGGCTCAGGCCACCTCTACTTTTTTCCCCCACACCAATAGCTGATCATTAAGGATGCATGCACTTTATTGTCACCATTTGGGGAGGCCACAAGGATGGTGAGCCGTGAGAGTACATGCATCAGTTCCTACCTGAGCAGACTCTGCGTGGCAATTATGGACAGGGCACTGGAGGCAGAGCAGCAGGAGAAAGATGACTTCATCTCAAGGCCCACTTTATCCAGACACACTCATAACTATGTCACAGAACACACAGTAGGAGAGAGGGGAGGAGGATGAGGAGGAGGATTCTGGCACTTTCATAGGCTTCAAAGAGGAGGAAGACATGCATTAATCTGTAATGGCTTTCCAACCCCAGGACCCTTGGGAGTAGTACGTGGCTGGGAGGTGGAAGTTCCAGATGCTGTCATCCTGAGTGACCCAGAGGAGTCTGCTTCTCAAGCCTTAGCAAATTTGAGGCGCATGGGCAACCTCATGCTTCAAAGCCTGTGAAAGGACCCAAGAATACATGGCATACTGGTTGGCAATCCTCCTTGACCACCGTTATAAGGGGAAGGTCTCATAACTCATCCAGTCCCCACAGAGAGTGCAGAAGATAAAATCTCTTGAGAGGATTTTATTGAATGTTTTTCCTGACTCCAGTAGGTTACAGTGTCATGGAAAACATAGTTTTGAGTCTTCTGTTGGTCAAGAGAGGAGCGTTGGAGAAGGTGTCCGCCTAAGTGAGGCATTTCTGAATTTTTTTAGTCCTCGTCACCCAGGGCTGTCAGCCTCCACATCCCATCATCAGCTTCTGTATCACATGGTGGAGATTACCTTGGGGCCAAAACAGAGATGAGCTGATGATCCACTGACTTACTGGGTCATGAGAATAGACCACTGGCGAGAACTTGCCCAGTATGCTATTGAGTTGTTGGGCTGCCCTGCATCTAGCGTGCTTTCAGAAAGGGCATTCAGTGCTGCAGGAGCTTTTGTTACTGATCATAGAACGTGTCTGTCCACAGACTTCGTGGACCGTTTGACTTTTATAAAAATTAATCATTCCTGGATTAACAGCTATGAAGCCCCTGATGCTGATGTCACTGATTAAATCTTTTGGGGATGTGGAATCTCTGCAGGACTTCGAGCCTGCCTAGCTTTGAGGGTGTTCAATCATTTCATCTGGAAGAATGTTTTTGGTATAGGTTTCATGGGCACAATTTACACCCAAAGAACAATTTTTCAGCACCTGTTTGACAAGTGAATATCATTGCAATTTGTTTTGCCTTCACCAAGAGCACCTCCATAGGGTTACGGAGGGAAGGTGCCCCTGACACCCAAAGAGTAATTTTTCTGCCCCTGTTTGACAGGTGCATGTCATTGCAATTTTTTACAACAAGGCCAATTCTTGCTTTCATCAAGAGTACTTCTATAGGGTTATGGTAAGAAGGTGCCACAGACACCCAAAGACCAATTTTTCAGCACCTGTTTGACAGGTGCATATCATTACAATTTTGACAGCAAGATTACCTCTACAGGGTTATATGGGAAGACACCACCCAAAGACCAGTTTTTACACACCCGTTACTTCTAGCCAAAGTCAAGTGACACCAGAATGTATCCAAAAAAATCTCTAATCTTGTTCCCAGTGCACTACATTGTGGCCTCATCATACACACTGGCTCCCCAGCTGTTGTTAAGCAAATTAAAGGCAGCTTGCAGGGAAAATGCTATTTTTTAGGCTTTATAAATGCAATTATTGCTACAGCAGATTCTAGACATGGTACAGATCTGCCGCTTTACAGGTAGACTAAGGTCCCCCCCGTCCCGTCCCCCCCAGCACTATATTGGAAGGAATTTTTCATTTTTTTCATTTTTATGCTTTCACCTTAAAAATCACTGCTCATTTAAAAATGTATGTAGAGCTGACATTACTGCCTATTGATCAACTGACAACGTGAGAGACAGAGTGACCGGATCCAGAGACACTTCCCTGAGCGTCACAGGACCCGACTTACCTAGCGGAGCGGAGCGGAGTTACGGAGTCAGCCGGCATTGCAGTAAGCTACAGTGCACCAGACCAGAGCTGTTGAATGGGACTTCAGATCCTGTTGGTGAGTGGGCTGCAGCCCACATCTTGTTACTCACTTGCATTCTGATAGAATCCCATACAGTGTTTTCTGGGATTTGTAGTCTCACGGAAGAAGCTTACAGAAACTGACTTTAGGTAGGCTCAAGGCCCAATCTTTGTTGCATCTTGAGCATTGCACTATACTGGAGGGAACTCTCACTGGAGCGCTTAAAGAGATAGTAGCAGGACCACTTTTAAGTTCAACCTAACTTTTCTGCCTTTTGGATTACAAATTATAAAGACCATCATAGCTAGCAGAAGAAACGAAGATTAAACACTGTGTACTATTAACAAGATCTTGCAACTAGCTCTTAAAGTAGGGGGAGCTCCCTTGTAGATTTACTTTGTATAATTGTTGATATGAATTCATTGTTCTCTCATTTCATTTTAGGGTGACAGTACAATTATTGTAACCACCTGCCTATCACAATTTATAGTAAAGTACATTTATGGTTAAGTACCTCAATTGTGTTTTTTTCTCAGCAGGTGGAGCCATCGGGTATCACGGTAATAATACAGGTATATTGTACTGTGTATTGTGGGGTCATCTCTCACCATTTCACTACTCATTCATATTGCACCACAGCTGTGTCAAGGGGATTGAGTCAAGTTAAGGGGTTTCCTTAGCAAAGTGCAGGCCCAAAGAAAACCAGCAGCTCTTTCGGGGGTCAGTGCTACATTAAGTTTTTCGCAAACTTTTATTTTATTGATACATGTCCTCCAGGGAAGGACCCGGACCCCTATAACCATTGAATGACCAATTACTTGCATATAAGCCTTCAAAATGGGCACTTTTAATTTTTGACATTCTGGTCCTATCGACTTTAATGAGGTTTGATATTCGAGTCCTAACTTTCGCAGTGTTTGAAAGTTCTGGTGTGAACCAAACAGGGATCCATTCAGCCCATCCCTAGTCATTACAAAGTATCTGGCCCTCAGGTCTGGATTGTCAGGCAATTTCCTAATACATCCTGAAGGTTTACCTCTCACCAAATATAAGTTCTCTTCAGTAGTTAAAAAAAGTTTGCGGGTCATAGGTCTTTCTGATGTCTTGTTCTCGACCCATTCTTTCTGCATTGGCGCTGCCACAGAAGCAGCCAGAATGGGCCTAGTTGATGCAGTAATGAGAAGACTGGGTAAATGGAAGTCTGATAGATTTAATGTAAATGTTTGCCCTAACCTTTCTATTTAATTTCTTCAGGTTTAAACAGGACCGTATGGATCCTTGGTCACTCCTTTGTTTTCTGGGCACCCAGGAGAGCGCCTCAGCATTGCTACACGGAAAACCTATCACTTCCCACAGGCTAATTTTAAATTTACTGGAAAGGTATTACAGGCCTGCACTGGAGTCAATTATCATTCCAGCTATCTCAGCTTTGTATACACTGACTTCCACCTTTAGTAATCATAATTCATGCAGGAGGTAATGATATTGGTCATCAAAAATCTCTTGATTTAATGTTCACAATGAAGAGGGATTTTCAACGATTTAAATGTTCTTTTCCGTTTTGTATGTTTGTTAAAGCCCCTGGAGAAGGTGAGAAGGCTGATCAACTGGTCTCTTAAAAAGTTTATGTCTTCTGTTGGCGGTTTTTCATATTGTCATGTTGACCTGGAGGGTAGTATCCCTGGTTTGTATAGGTCTGACTCCATTAATTTGTCTGGAGTGGGGAACGATCTGTTCAATCTAAGCCTTCAATCCAGTGTGGAAATGGTTGCGGCTGTTAGGTAGGCCATTCCTGTTTACAACAGGATTGGCTAGTGGGGACTTACAATTTAAAAGTTATGATATTTGCTTGAGTCCTAAGACTGAGCAGATTTATCGTTATTAAGAGTTTTATTAATTATGCTATCTGCGATTAAATGGGTTAAAAAAATGGTTAATTTAATTTATACCAATAAAGTGCCATGGCCATTATTTCAAGCCATGTGGTTGTTTTTTGTGTTAATTTCTTTGGGTAAGTTTGGGGTTGGGGGGGTGTTAATGTGGCCTGCGATCCCATGGCATAAAGGGGCACAATTTTTTTGTGCCCATGCACATGGGTTCGTGACCGCTCCCCCCCTTCCCCCATGCATATTGTTTAATAATAAAACTTTTTTTTTTACATTGAAATATATACGTTATAATTTTGGTGTAGCTGCCCCTTTAATTTTTAGGGTACCTGGGCAAGTGTTTCCTGACTGGCCTAGATAAAGCAGGTGACCATGAAGAACATTCTGGATCGTACCTGGACTGGCATATAAGACAGCAGCAGCCTGTGCTTCATGCTGGTTGGACACTGGACTTTGATGCCCCCCCCCCCCCCCGTCACAGGCACATTTATGTGGTCTGTCACCCCTGAATCAGGGAGGACTTACAGTTTAAAAGTTGTAATATTTGCCTGAGTCCTAAGACTGAGCAGGTTTTTCTTTATTAAGAGTTTTATTCATTATTCTAGGTGTGATGAAATTGGTTAAAAAAAATTGTTAATTTAATTTATACCAATAAAGTGCCACGGCCATTATTCAAGCCATACGGTTGTTTTTTGTGTTCATTTGTTTGGGTAAGTTTGGAGTTGAGGGGTTATGTGACCTGCCATCTCATGTCTTCTTTTCTCACTTGCAGATAAAGACGATGTCCCTATTGGTAGGTGGTTCCAGACATTATGATCAAGTGTATGAATGGATGCAGCAGACTTTGTATTTGAAATATAATGTTGAAGAGATCTGGGATAATGTAAATAGGCACCCCGTTAAACTCAAACTGCCCCTTCGGCTACAATGTATTTGCAACACAACCTATCAGTTTTGTTTTCCTTGACAGGTTTGCAGGGACTGCAACAAATTTATTATTAAAAATGGGACATCCTAAATACAGGTACAGGTCCTTCTCAAAAAATTAGCACATTGTGATAAAGTTCATTATTTTCTGTAATGTACTGATAAACATTAGACTTTCATATATTTTAGATTCATTACACACAACTGAAGTAGTTCAAGCCTTTTCTTGTTTTAATATTGATGATTTTGGCATACAGCTCATGAAAACCCAAAATTCCTATCTCAAAAAATTTGCATATCATGAAAAGGTTCTCTAAACAAGCTATTAACCTAATCATCTGAATCAACTAATTAACTCTAAACACCTGCAAACACCTGCTTTTAAAAACTCCCAGCCTGGTTCATTACTCAAAACCGCAATCATGGGTAAGACTGCCGACCTGACTGCTGTCCAGAAGGCCATCATTGACACCCTCAAGCAAGAGGGTAAGACACAGAAAGAAATTTCTGAACGAAAAGGCTGTTCCCAGAGTGCTGTATCAAGGCACCTCAGTGGGAAGTCTGTGGGAAGGAAAAAGTGTGGCAGAAAACGCTGCACAACGAGAAGAGGTGACCGGACCCTGAAGAAGATTGTGGAGAAGGACCGATTCCAGACCTTGGAGGACCTGCGGAAGCAGTGGACTGAGTCTGGAGTAGAAACATCCAGAGCCACCGTAAACAGGCGTGTGCAGGAAATGGGCTACAGGTGCCGCATTCCCCAGGTCAAGCCACTTTTGAACCAGAAACAGCGGCAGAAGCGCCTGACCTGGGCTACAGAGAAGCAGCACTGGACTGTTGCTCAGTGGTCCAAAGTACTTTTTTCGGATGAAAGCAAATTTTGCATGTCATTCGGAAATCAAGGTGCCAGAGTCTGGAGGAAGACTGGGGAGAGGGAAATGCCAAAATGCCTGAGGTCCAGTGTCAAGTACCCACAGTCAGTGATGGTCTGGGGTGCCATGTCAGCTGCTGGTGTTGGTCCTCTGTGTTTTATCAAGGGCAGGGTCAATGCAGCTAGCTATCAGGAGATTTTGGAGCACTTCATGCTTCCATCTGCTGAAAAGCTTTATGGAGATGAAGATTTCATTTTTCAGCACGACCTGGCACCTGCTCACAGTGCCAAAACCACTGGTAAATGGTTTACTGACCATGGTATTACTGTGCTCAATTGGCCTGCCAACTCTCCTGACCTGAACCCCATAGAGAATCTGTGGGATATTGGGAAGAGAAAGTTGAGAGACGCAAGACCCAACACTCTGGATGAGCTTAAGGCCGCTATCGAAGCATCCTGGGCCTCCATAACACCTCAGCAGTGCCACAGGCTGGTTGCCTCCATGCCACGCCGCATTGAAGCAGTCATTTCTGCAAAAGGATTCCCGACCAAGTATTGAGTGCATAACTGAACATAATTATTTGAAGGTTGACTTTTTTTGTATTAAAAACACTTTTCTTTTATTGGTCGGATGAAATATGCTAATTTTTTGAGATAGGATTTTTGGATTTTAAGGAGCTGTATGCCAAAATCATCAATATTAAAACAAGAAAAGGCTTGAACTACTTCAGTTGTGTGTAATGAATCTAAAATATATGAAAGTCTAATGTTTATCAGTACATTACAGAAAATAATGAACTTTATCACAATATGCTAATTTTTTGAGAAGGACCTGTAGATGCAAAATGTAGTGGTCAGGGTCAGGCTTAATTTGGTCCCAGTAGGGGAGATTTACAAAAACTGGAGCACTCAGAATCTGGTGCAGCTGTGCATGGTAGCCAATCAGCTTCCAACTTCAGTTTGTTCAATTAAGTTTTGACAATAAAATCTGAAAGCTGATTGGTTTCTATGAAGAGATGCACCAGATTTCGCAATCTCCAGTTTTAGTAAATCTCCCCTAGTGTGACTTTAGAGCTGCCAAAGGTAGAATTTATGTAACCTTGTAATAAATCTGTTCCACAATTTGTCTGTCAGGAGCACCTAGTGCTCCTGCTTCTCATTATAGCATCACTCACCTTGTCTGTCTGTCCACCTGCATGGTGATTAATGTGATCTGTATCTGGGTGGAAACCATACTTATTATAAGCCAGCCAAACCCTCACTTGCATGCTTTTAATAGAGAGTGATACATGTTTAATTCCTGATCAAACCCCCTGTCTGTCTGCCTTGCTCTGCTTGTTTGAATTTCCCTGTGTATGACCTTAGAACAGATAATGGACTATTCCCTGAACTTAGCCTGACTTTTACCTGGACTGTCATTGAACCACTCAGTCTATCTGCCAAACGCAAGTACCTGTTTGCTTTGCTCAGTTCAGGCCTGCCCTGGCGTGATGGCCATGCACTATAGCATTGTGTATGTAGCACTTACCCCCGAAGGAGCTGCTGGTAATTATTTGGGCTTGTACTCTGCTCTTGCTCCCCTTGACACAGCTGTGTAATGCTATTGATGTGAAACCCAATGGCAACCACACCCCAACAATAACATCAAATATTGTATTTTTACCGCGACCTCGGCTCCTCCTGCTGTAAAGATAGGAAACAATCTCACATCAATCATGCTTTAACCAACTGATAATTTTACTGGAAACTGGGTTCAAAATCATAAACACAGTAATAATGGTAATATACAGAGTAGTGCAATACTAATGGTGGGATATAAGGTCAGGGCTTATAATAATAATAAGGCAGTCAAACATTCAGACCCAAAGATATACTAAGTACTACATGCGGGTATGTCTCCAAGTGGGACTGATGCTCAGGGTGGCAAAACCGTAATGCTGGGCATTTTCCAACTTCCACTACAGCCACGCAAACCCACACAACTTGTAGTCTGCTATACTGCACTGAATATCAGTATGTTATGATACATATGCTCAAGGGCTCCCCCTAGATTGCAATACCCCCCCTGTGCACACTGCAGGATAAAAGGCCTTATACTGAATGATAAGTCTCTTGTCTTCTTTCTTCAGCTACCTCAGTTAACTGCAGTGTTTGTAATCCGATGCGTAAGCAGAGGGCAAAGTAGAGTAAGAATGATGAGTAACTGAAAACTTGGTCAGGTAACACACTTGTAACTTTCCTCTCCTATGGCAGGTTAAATGGAACGTCACTCAATAGTTAAAGAAAGGCAGGCTTTTGGGCCTAGTTAGGTACAGTCTATCTATGTGAGGCCGCTTTGTGGAACTGCAGATCTCAGCAACACTCTGGTGTAGTATGTAACATGACTTTGCTCTGATGCTCTCTGTCCTGCTGTCAGCCATTACCGTCACTCTGTACCGCTCCGCAAGATGACCGGGACCCTCGGTTGGCTCCGTCAAGTGTTCTGAATCCTGCTGTCTGGTCAAGCGGCTGCCCCAGCACACTGTGGTAAAACACTTTCCGGTGGCTCGGAGATTTGTTCCGTGCTAAGCAAGCCTCAGCTCTTCCAGACACACACCCACAGATCCCTGCAGGCAGGTCTCACATCCCGGGTAGAAGAGACAGAAAATGGCCGCACTGGGCCTTTTATATCCTACCCAGCATGTAGTTCTGTCACTTAGCCTCATGGGTAGGTAAGTGAGCACTGTGGGTAGGTGAGGCTTTTTCACAAATAAAACTTTAAGTCCCAAGAAGCATAAACGGCCACTAGAGGTAGCCTGAATACTAATCTAATAGCATTACATTGTTATATAGCATTTACATGGCAAAAATTCCAGTGTTACATGTATAAATCCTGCGGTAGGTCTGCTTGCCTTATGGGATAGGGGGCTGCTATAGGTAAAGAACACAGTAGCCAGCTATAGTGTCTGACCACCTGCTTTGGGGTAGATATGACACTGTCACACAGCTCCTCTTTAGCACTGCTTTACTGTGTGACAGAATTGATAAATGCTTCCATTATTTTCCATATATATATTACAGTAAGAGAAAAAAAATATTTTAAAATTTTTCAAGCAAATATAAAATGTGCAGCCAGCTGGTGGAAAATGCAAGGCTGATACTGTAGGATTTAGCTGGTTTACCACAGCTTTGCGAATACAGAAAAAAAATATCAAATAACTCACACACACACACCTGAATGACTGAGAGGAAGCACACACCCCTCTTATCCTAGAAGCTGCTGCTGCCACAATCTTTAGATTTCAGCAGCAGTCAACAAGTTCAGAGCTAGTACTGGTCTTTCCCATTAGATAGCCCAGCATGCACTACGCTTTCTGAGACATGGAATCATCCAGCATTAAATGTTTATTTGCAAATAAGCAACATATTTGAATAATACAAATGTGTATTTAAAATTTAACGAGGAACCATACATAAAACTGACCAAAGATTGCAATAGTTAACCTTACAACCTTTTCAACATGGGACTCTATGTGGCTGAATTCAAAATAAACCTTTTTGTGCTGCTTTTATTTTTGATTTTTAAGCCAACTTTAAAGTAAAGCTAAAGGCAAAACTTTATTTAGTTTTGGACAGAGTGGAGATGGACTAGAACACCTATTAGGTTTTTATGCTGTATGTGCCCCCATTATGGAAATTCATCTTCTCTTTTAGGACTCGGGTGTTTGCCTGCTCTCAAAACAAATTTGAGCTCCACAGAACGCCTCATAATGCACTCCGAGATCACAATGCATTGCTGTATGCTGATTGTCCAAAGCATGCACATGACCTGCATGCTTTGGTCAATCACAGCACGCTCTGCTGTGAGAGCCATGATTGGCCAAAGGCAGGGTGCGGTGTACAAAGTATATAATACAGTGTAGAAAAAACCTCATGTCCGGAAAGCCACCAAGGAGAGGCAGATACTCACAGGCCATTAAAAGAGGGCAAGCAGCCTCTGTGTCTACAGTGAACAGTGGTGGTCATGGACATGGTGCATCCTCTGCAGGTGGCTGTGGGGCACAATTGTCCTTTTTTTTTGCTGCTGGCCATGTAATTGAGCCACAACATGCAGAAGAGTTGGTGGAGTGAAAACAAAGCCGTCCTTATCCTCTGTCACCCAGGCTCAGAGTAGTTTGCCTTCCAATGCAGCTGGTAAAGTGGCCTATTCCACTGGCTCCTTGTCCACAGTCACTCCTCCTATATCCCCACCATCATGCATGGAGGAGTCCCCAGAATTATTTGACCACAGTGTCGGTTAGATACTGCTGGAGGATGCGCAGAAATTTAAAGCCTCTGATGTTGGTTACCAGGTTGAGGAAGGGAGTAACGTGAGCCTAGAGAGAGGGGGTGCCACAGAAGGACAAGAAACTGGCAGTCCTGTTCCCCCAGCTGCAGCATACTGCCAAGTTTGCTCCAGTGAATTGGAGGGAGGGGATGATGAGGTCACTGACTGTACTTGGGTGCCTGAGAGAGGAGAGGAGGAAAGTGAGGAGGAGTCACAACTCCAACGAGGCAGGATGTCCTCCAGGGTGCAGACTAAGGGTAGCCAGCCTATTGCATTACACCACAGAGCTCTGCAGGTTCAGGGCGATGCTGACTCCCCACTGACTTTTAAAAGTTCCTTGGTGTGGGCTTTTTTGACACGTGTGCAGCAGATTGCACCATTGCTGTTTGCAACCTATGTCTGAAGTGGATCAAGTGTGGCCAGAACAGCAGCCGCTTGGACACCACATGCTTAACCAGACATATAACAACCTGCCATGCAGTCCATAGGCAACAGCACTTGAAAGACCCATGTCATAGAAAAAGGTGGACTTCTCCTTGCTCCTCACCTGGGATCTTAAACCCTACTATACCTTCAGTCCTCTCAAAAAGCTGCAATGAGAGTAATAAAGGTATAGCAATAGGTGTCACAAGTACTTGCAGCCACTCTGCTAGAAGTACACCATCAGTTGATTTCAGTATGAAAATTTCCCAACCCCAGTTGCTGAACCATAAAAAGAAATTCGGTCCCAGCCATCCACATGCTCGGCGTTTAAATGCTAGCTTGGCCAAATTGCTAGCATTGTAACTGCTGTCTTTTCAGCTGGTAGACTAAGCCCCCTTTCGTGAATTTGTGGAATGTGCTGTACCACAGAGGCAGGCCCCAAACCTTTATTCACGTAAGGCCATTCCGGCTCTCTATCGTTATGTGTAAGGCATTGTTTTGGTCTTGTTGGACAGGGCGGTCAGCAGTAAGGTTCATATTACCGCTGACTCATGGTCCAGCAGGCATGGGCAGGGACGTTGCATATAAAAGTGTGTGGCGCTACCTCTAAAATAAATACCAAAATATGTGAAATACAAAGCAAACTAAGATCAAAATAAATGTGCAAATAGCAAAACACTGTGCTTACATACACATGCACAACACAATTGTGTATACTGACTGAAAAGTGAAAAATCACCTATAACCATGTGATACATACAAATCGTATAAAGTGTGCAAAAAATCGCATAACGTGCAAAAAGTCGCAAAATACTGTGTAATAAAATCGCTATAAAAATATCTAAACACAGAAAAAAAGAAGTGTCTATAAAATGTTCAAACTAATGTTCCAGTGCTTATTCAATAACTTCAATATCCAAACGTGCTGATGAAAACATGCCGTAATCACTCAGATGAAAACATGCTCCACAAAACACCTTCAGTGCTCCACCAGTGCACCCCCCGTTTCCCCGAGCCTCTTACCTCAATGATAGACCCCGCAGGGTCAAATACACATGTAGGGGAAATAGATGATATGGCTCCTTCTCAGTAATTCCTCACAAGATAATCTCACAGGGTAATCTCACAAGGTAATCCAGTACCAGTAATCATAAGGGAAGAAAGGGGACTTTCATGTGTAAAACCGCATCATTTATTGAAATAACAAAAAATATCCACTCACATGTAATTTCAAATTTTGGGCTTGTAAACATAAGAACTTCCGGTCTCGGCCGCGGCCGGAGGTGACGACCGCAACACCTGGCTCCTCACTGACGCGTTGCGTCACAGACACGTGACTTTTTCAAAGGGACGTTACCTTTCCTTCACAGCATACAGTGTAACTCTGCTGGCAGCTGGGAACGATGCAGGATAGGGTTCAGTGTTGTTGGAGCTTGTTCCACCACCACGCCTCCAAAAAGCTAGTGATGATTCTGCCACATCTCTCTGCTCCACCCCCTCCTCTTCTTCTTCCTCTATGGCCTCTTCTGCAGAATTGTCCTCTGAACCAGCAGTGCTCCATAAGCATTCAAGGGGCTACTGTGCAAGCTGTCAGGCTAAAAGATGCCATGAGGTGCTTGAGTTGGTCTGCCTAGGGGATGGGATCTACACTGGGGCAGAGATTCTGTCAGCTCAGCAGGGGCAGGCACAGAGATGGTTGATGCCACTCCAGCTTCAGCCAGGACTGGTTGTATGCGACAATGGCACCAACCTTCTCTCCGCCCTCTGACAGGGACATGTAACCCATGTTCCATGTTTGGCACACATCCTGAATTTGGTTGTGCAGCGTTTCTTGACCAGGTACCCGGGCTTACAAGATCTCCTGAGGCAGGCCATAAAAGTCTGTGGCTTTAAAGAAAAGTTTGTGTAATGCATTTCCAGACCCTGGGAGGATACCATTTCCCGGTGCTGGACAACGTGTTTCTGAGGCTTCATTCGGTCAGACGAAGAGCGGTGGAGAAGGTGTCCGGCTGTCGGATGCCTTTAAACAATTTTCCAGTCCTCAACACCAAGGTCTGATAAGTTTGAGCAACCATCGTCAGCATCTGCATTATACGGTGCAACATATCTAGGGGCAAGAGCAGACTTGGAGACCTTTCCAACAGAGCATCCACTGGGTTACTGGGTCTGGAAGATGGACCACTGGCCAGGACTTGCTCAATATTCAATCGAGCTACTGGCCTGTCCTGCATCCAGCTTGCTTTCTGAATGCACATTCAGTGCTGCTGGAGGGTTCAACAGATCAAAGAGTGCGCCTGTCCACAGACTCGGTTGATAGGCTCACATGTATAAAAAATTAATCAGTACTGGATCAGCAGCTATCAAGCACCTGATGCTGACGTAACTGATTGAATTTTCTATGGATCTGGGATCAATTGAAGACTGCCTATGCTGCCTATCCTATTCCTCCTGAATCTTGATGATGCTAGCTTCCAACAATATTTTTGGTTTAGGGCACCACCAACACCCCAAGTCCAATTTTTCTGCCCCTGTTTAACAGGGGCATGTAATTGTAATTTTTTAAATAATATTTAACAGTAGGGCCCATTCCTGCGCCCAATAAGATTAACTGTGAGTGGTTATAGTGTTGTGGCACCACCAAAAACCAAGGCCCAATTTTTCTGCCCCTATTTTGCCCCACTCCTATGCCCAACAAGAGTAAGCCCTTGTACACACGATCGGAGATTCCGATGACCAAATCCGTCAGAGTTATTCCGACGGATTAATTCCGGACCAGGTCCGGAAGTGATGTTGCATACACACGGTCGGACCAAGTTGTCGGAATTTCCGGTTGCCAAGAACGCAGTGACGTAAGCCGTGTACGGCGGGCCTACAAAAGGGAAGTTCAGCACCACGTTCGGCACCCTTTGGGCTCCTTCTGCTGATCTCGTGTATATCGCGTGTTAGTAGAAGTTTGGTGAGAGACGATTTGCGCTTTTCAGATTAGTGATTCAGATCGCTACTGCTCTTCAGTTTCTGCTTGTCTTTACGTATCTGATAATCAGTGCGTGCAGTCAGTAAGTATTTGTTTCTCATTGTGGACTATATCTTGGTATAGTACGCTTTGATTTGCATTTCTTATTGTCTGCTTGCTTCTGCTATTCAGTTTGTTCTTTCAGGCATTGCTGTTTATCAGTGCTTTCTGTTGTCCGTTCTGACTAGCCGACCGTTTTGAAACCAGGTTTCGTCTACGTACTCATCGTAGAGTTTGCGCTGTGCAGGGGCTTCATGTTCGGGTTCTTACTTTGACACAAGCCCGGTCCATGAACAGGGAGGGGAAGCGTTTGTGGACCAAGAATTGGTTGCGCCAGCGTGACCAGTTCTCGCACATGCCTTTGCTCCGTGAGATCCGGGAGAATAATCCTCATGATTTCAGGAATTATCTCTGGATGACGGACCCCGTTTTTCACCGTCTGCTGGCTTTGCTGACCCCTTATATCAGCAGGCAGGATACCTGCATGTGGCAAGCCATCACTCCGGAGCAGAGGCTCATCGCCACGTTGCGCTACTTGGCAACAGGGAGAAGCCTTCAGGACCTCAAGTTCTCTACAGGCATCTCCCCCCAGGCTCTGGGGATCATTATTCCAGAGACCTGTTCTGCCATCATTCAGGTCCTGCAGAAGGACTATATGAAGGTAAGTTTTATCCTTTAACATCACATTCTATGTATTTCATGATTGCTAATGTCTTGCATTTCTTTCCTCATTCCCTAATTACCATCATTGCAATATGCTCTAATTCATATGCTCTGCCCCTTTGTCCTCAGGCATATTTGCCTCACTAACTTCCCCACCATGCTCTTCTTGGCCCATAAAACTATAGTCTAGTCACTGACCAATGTCTTTTGTCAGCTCCATAGTATTGCTTTCCCCTAAACACCCCCTAAAATGTCTACAAATGTTATGTGTGTGCTTCAATTCATGCAGAGTGACTTTTTTAAATTTTTTTGGTTGTGCCAAACTCATTAGGAAACCCCCCCCCTCTCCAACTGCTAGCTCAGCTGATAACAATCGTCTATCTGCTGACTTTACCAAACCCAACACACACTCTACCTACCTTTTTGGATTACATTTATGGATGAATTCACCTAAGCATGTAGTGCAAGGGGCTGCCTCAATACTTTCAAATGCTATTTTTTTTGTTTTTTCACCTATTAATTATCTTGATATGTGATAGCAGAATGTCAAAATGTGCTTCCATTTTGGTTTGTTTTTGGTATTATGACACTTCTTACCTGTCCGGTGGGCTGCCAATAGTGTAACTAAGGAGGGGCTTCCCAAAGTATCACACATTATTTAGGCATTCAGCTCTCAATCAAGTGGAGAGGGTTACCTGTCCAAAACATCCCCCCCCCTCATTTTTTAGAGAGGGCCCATCAGATGGGGGGGGGGGGGGTGAGGGGGTGATGACTCTAATAAGGGGACCTTAGACTTTAGGCTTTAAATACTCAGTTCCCAAAATGTTAGACTAATTTTGGCCAAAAATGTTTGTGTCTAATCTGCTTGCAATGTTGCTTTTTTAAATTACTAATTTTGGTTCTTGTTTCACTCCACAGTGTCCTTCAACGCCACAGGAATGGCAGACTGTGGCCTCCCACTTTGACAGAAATTGATGGAAAGCACGTCCGCATCGTCCCACCACCCAACTCGGGGTCATACTATTATAATTATAAGGGGTTTCATAGTATCGTGATGTTGGCGGTGGTGTCTGCGACATATGAGTTTTTGTATGTGGACGTGGGGCAAAATGGACAGATGTCGGATGATGGAGTGTTCGCACGGACAGAGTTCTACTGGCGTCTCCAGAGTGGCAGTCTGGGCTTGCCACCCCCAGAGGAGAATGAGGAAGGACTCCCGTTCATCTTTGTCGCGGATGAGGCGTTTGCCCTGGCGAACCATCTGATGCGGCCTTTCCCAATGAGGACCCTCACCCCAGACCAGAGGATTTTTAATTTCCAGAGCCCGAAGAGTGGTGGAGAACACTTTTGGTATACTGGCCAGCCGGTTCCGCCTTTTTCTAATGCCTATTCACATGGCGGAATACAAACTCAATCACATAGTGCTGGCGTGCTGGGTTCTGCACAATTTTCTTAAAAAAGTTTCTGCAAACTATGCGGTCTCAGTTGGCCAACAAGAAGCAGACTTTCTTGAAAATGATGATAACCTCACGGGCCTTGAACCTGCTCATCCTGGCTTGCCCCCCCAAAGCGCCGGTGAGGTTAGAACCCAATACATGGACTACTTTGTGGGTAAAGGGGCCATTGATATGCCAGACAATGTCTGAGAGGCATTTTCTCAATAATTTTTTTTTCAAACTCCTTCATTTACTCCTTGGCTTGGTTTTAGGTGTCTCCTAGGTAAATTTAGTTTTTTTCTTGTTGTGCCTTTTTCACCAACAGTGCAAACCCAAGTTCAGAGCGAGATGAGGGGACAGTCTCTTCTTCAGATAATCTTATTATGTTGTGGGTCTGCTACACACACACCTTGTTTTTGTTAACTAATATATGTAGTGCATTACTGACCAAAATCGTGCTCATTTTCAGCACCATGGCAGGAAAATGGCATGATTGTCCAAATTAACACATCACTGTGGGTGTTTTTTACTAAAGGCACATCCACTATGCGCTACAAGTGCACTGCAAAAGTACACCTGAAACTGCACTTGGAGTGCAAAGTGGAGTTTCCTTTAGTAAATAACACCCATTCTCACCGCAATCTAAAATTTTACTCCAAATACATCTTTCGCGCAATAAAAAAGGAAGCCACACATTGATGATAATTTAACTTTTTAATCCAAGCACATTCACGTGCGTTTACAAAAGGCTTTTACAACAAACTGTGTGTATCAAAAACTGTCTTTCAGCTAATTTTTGTTTACTTGGTGTTTTTGTGTAAACAGGCATGTATCAAAGCGTAAAATACAGAGCACAGGAACTTACAAAGTTCAACTTTGAAAAGTGAAGACAATATCAGACATGAGTATGTACAAACTGGGCTGATATTGCCTTCATCACATGGGGTATCACCCCTGTAAAATCCAAATTTGGAAGATGCACACAGTGTGTCAACATGTGCTATCTCCCATCATGGGGGATCAATGTACATGTTTTGGGGCTGCAACCCTTTCATCTCAGCCACTTTCCATGATGGGAGATAGCACATGTTTACACACTCTGTGCATCTTCCAAATTTGGATTTTCTAAAAATACAAAAGTTGTGTTTTAAAATACCAAAACTAAAACCCTAGCTAGTTTGGGCTGTTTCACACTCTCCCCAAAACATCAATGATGCTCTTCATTTTATTTTTAACATCATTGATGTTTTGCTGTATATTTTCCAAATCCCGATTGCACCCCATTATCTCCCCATTCAGGATCTGGGCACTTTCACTGGTAAAACTGGAATGTTCTTCCACATCACCTACAAAACAAATCAAAAAAACACACCATGTATTAAATATATGGTGATATACATTGATGAGCTTACCGGAAGCTGTGTTCTCCGACACTCACCTGTTGTGGTGACAATTTGTCCAACTTCAAAGATCTCTCCTTCCTCCTCCTCCTCCTCCTCCTCCTGCTCCTCTGATTCTGGTTTTGGTATTTGGCCTTCTTTGGGAGGGGTGTGGTTCCTGGTGTCCTCATACTTGCCGAGTCTTCTCTCCCCTATGAGAATGTAAAAACAGAATGATTAGCACACAGAGGGCAGAATTTGGAATATGAAACATTGCTTGGAAGTGTTGTTCAATAGATTTTTTGGGCCGAGCTCCAAGGTGAGAACATTATTGTGGACACTTTGTTCAGCTGGAATACTTACCTGCAGAACAATGTTTCTTACAAACGAATGAAACCATGAACTTGAAAATGGCCATTTTAAAATGCACAAAATGAAATCAAAGCACATGGAGCAGTATGCAAGCAAGAATAATGATATGAACACAAGACAACTACATACTTTTTTGAAGTACACGCTTGATCCTTCTGTACTGATGGTGCTCCCTCAGTTTCAGGTCTGACCACCGTTTTCTCAGTTGATCCTTGGATCGGCGTACCCCAAAATTCTCATGAAGACTCTTCACAACTTTAGTCATGATCTTGGCCTTTCTGATATTTGGGTTTGGGTAAGGTCCATACTTCCCATCATAGTCGGTCCTGTTCAATATGTCCACCATCTCCAACATCTCTCCAAAAGACATATTTGAGGCCTTAAATCTTCTCTTCCTGGATCGGGACGTTTCAGGCTCCGGGCTTTCCTCGCCCTCCTCCTCGTTAGTGGAACTGTGATTGCGCACCTGTGTTCTCTCCGCCATGTGCTCTCCCCACTGCGCTGAAAGCGAAGGGGCGGGGAATAGTCTAGAAAGAACGTCAGGGGCGGGCGGAGTTTCATGCATGCGCACTGTATATAAAACGCAACACGCGTGTGTCGTCCGTATGATCTGGGAACAGAGTGAGGCGCGGATGCGACGATCGTGCAAACGAAGGTACAATTTTTAACTTGGTGCATCACTAGACTAAACTGCTTCTATCTAGGCTGATGTTGGGACAAGATTAGGAGGGTTTTTCATGGCATTGTTAGTGTTTTAGGGTTTGTCTTGTGTTGTGTCTTGCAGACAAGATGGATCCATTCCAAAACCCTAATTTTATGGGGCTATTCCTCAAACTGTACAAGGAGATGCCCTGCCTGTGGCAGATCAACAACCAGTTTTATTAGAACAGAAGAAAGAGGAAGGCAGCGCTGGAGAAACTTCTTTCTTTGGTGCGGATCATGGTCCCCACGGCAGACATGGCCTATGTGAATAGGAAAATTGGTGTAATAAAGAGTATATATCTCAGGGAGAGAAAGAAGCACCTGGAGTCCTTGAGATCAGGAGATCCAGATGCTGTTTATTACCCCAGGATGGTTTACTTCCAGAGGCTGCATTTTCTGGTAGACCAGGGGGTACCCAGGCCACCACTCTCCAGTCTTCCTTCCAGGCATCCTTCACCCCCAGCTGAGGCTTCCAACGTCCAACCTGGGCCTTCCAGGCAGCAACATGTGGTGGGGCCCAACTTGAGACAGGTATTGCATTGTTGAACAGATTTCTTGTGGTACATTTAATGATGTTAACTAGATGTTCTTATTGATCAGTAAGTTGTGATTTAACAAAGTGGTTTACATCTCAATAGACAGTAGTGACCAAAAATGATTGGGACGGGAATGAAAAATGCTGGGCTCAGAATGATAGTCTGTTCTATTTGGTAACATTCAATTTGCAAAAGTCATGATCTCAAAATGGTGTGATTGATGAGCAAAAAAGTAAAACTATGTCCCATTTTCATACACAGGAAGCCCTCAGTCAGGGGGAGGCTGTGGCAAGTGGCAGCCAGGAGGTTGACCAATGCCCTCCTTCTCCTCCTCCTGCCCCAACTACAGGAGCCCAGCCACAGCCTCGAAGGATGCCTGGAGGGAAGTGCCTAAGGAAGACGAGAGAGTGATGGCCTGGGTTCAGTCTGGTCTGCCAGAAGATGCAGCCTCTTGAAGAACCACATCCTGGGGACATAGATGGCATCTGATTTTCCTGATCTCTAGGACTTCTGGACCAGACTTCTCTCCCTGAGATATGTACTCCTCAGGCCACCAATTGTTCTTATTCTAATTTGTTCATGTCTGCCCTGGGGGCCAAAGGCTGCACCAAAGTAAGAAGTTTCTCCAGCGCTGCCTTCCTCTTTTTATTTTATTGCGACCAAAATAAAGGTTTTTTTTTGTTTGAAGAAATACTTGCGTTTGTGTTTTCCTTCCAAAAGGACAGTTTATTTGTGAGCAGGCAGGTACATTTCCCCCAAAAAAGTGAAATGAATAACAAGGGGTACCAACACTAAACAACCTCCTGTAGATTAAAAAAGAAAATCGAAAAAATATAATAATGTTGTTGTGGTAAGTTTACACACAAAACACACCCCAAAGAATGGAAAGATGAGCAAACTGTCAGAAAAGGAGATGTTTAGGAAAACAAAAAAAAAAATGCAGCCCAAAAAAAAAAATATATATAAAATTGTGTAGAAGTGATGAATTCAAAAATTGTATTGCCGAAATGGTTAAAAAAGAGTCATGAAATACGTTCGGAGAGAAGTGTGTGTTACTATGAGCATCAAAAGAAGTTCCTTCTTGCAGCATTGTAAAGAACCAGAGAATGCGCTTCATGAAAGAATTTTTAACATTGCAGTGTGATGAATGTGCTACATCGATTACGAGCAGTAGTTTTACCTGAACGAGCGCTTCCGTGTCAGAATTTAAATGTGAGCATGCGTGGCACCTTGTCCGTCGGAGTAGGCTACACATGATCGGAGTATGTCCGATCTGAGCATTTTATTATTTGGAAAATATTTACGGCAAGTTGGAAAATTTGGTCCGACGGAAGCAGTCCGATGCAGACCACACACAGTCGGAATATCCGACAAAACGCTCTGATCGGACACATTCCGACGGAATCTCCGACCGTGTGTACAAGGGCTAACTGTGAGGGGTTACAGTTTTGTGGCACAGTCGAAACCCAAGGCCCAATTTGTCTGCCCCTGTTTAAGCATGTAATTAAAATTTTTCAAATAATATTTAGCAGCAGGACCTGTTCCTGCTCCCCAAAAATCGTAACTGTGAGGGGTTATAGTGTTGTGGCACCACCAAAACCGATTCATATCAGCAACATAACATTAGAAACAAAATCAATTTGACCAGGAAAGAAACCATAGCCCTAAACGCTTTGAAAATTAGATGACTTAGTGATTCGCCAGGCAGATAAGGGGGGTACTGTAGTGAATACGCAAGCAAGACACTCCAGTGAAAGGTCAACCTGTTGTTGCTTGTTGTTGCTTGTATAGGATCGCTACTGGAAAAACTGGGATAATGGGTTGATCAGTTTCTTCAAATGCTTGTTGTTAGTTTACCTGTGTTAATAAAAGATACTAGACATTTGTTGACCCACATGCAGGAATTTGTTTGGTCCACAGAATGCACCTGGATCACTATAGATGCCAGATCTTTGTATTCTTGCATTCCCCACTCTCTAGCACTGTTAGCCATCAAACACCATCTTTCATGTTACAGTGTTTATAGTTCCAATGTATGGGAGTTTATTTGTAGAGCAGTAGAATTCCTCTTGACACATAATTGTTTTTATGTTTGATGAACAAAACAAAATCCAGAGGGGCAAGGTGCATCCAGAGGGGCAACGTTTTCTCTCTCTCTGGCGAATCTCTATATGGGCTGGTGGGAAGAATTTATTTTATTTGCCCACAGTAATCCATTTAAAACCAATATCGCCTGGTATGAACACTTCATTGATGATCTGATTGTAGTATGGAATGGATCGGGTGGTGCTATAGGTGAATTTATGAAATATCTTAATACTAATTCTCTAAATGTGGAGTTCACCTGTGTACCACCTGAGCCAAATAGACAATTTTGGATTTGACTCCATGGGACATTCAGATAGCAACACAGTGACTTCTAGAACTTTTATAAAGCCCTGTGCAGGGAATTCCCTTTTATTGGCAAATAGCTGTCGCCCCAGTCACACCATTAAATCTTTGCCCACTGGTGAATTCATCAGGGCCAGGAGGAACTGTTCTACAGAGGAGGATTTTCTGCAAGAATGTACAGTAATTCAAAAGGGACTTAAAGAAAGGGGCCATAACAAACAAACAATAGCTAAAAGTAAAAATATAGCTCTTTGCAGAGATCAGGCAGAGATGATTCAGAATAGTAGTAAAAACAAACACAAACAGTGTAGTGATTTTAGTAAAAATAAAAATAATTTTGTTATTACATTTTCTTTAGAGTACAATAAAATTGTTGCAATTCTTAAAGAACCTCTTCCCATCCTGTATGCTGACAAGGATCTGTATAGTGTCATTAAGGGGGGGTTGTAATTTCTCTAGTAGAAGGACCCCAGTCTACGTAGTATGCTGTCACCTAGTTTGTTTTGCTCTCAGAAGCAAACAAACCACAGACTTGGCTTTCCACTATAGGATCCTACATGTGTGGCTATAAAACCTGCAGGCAGTGCCGTAGAGGCGTAGACATAAAAAAGTACCTCTGTTTTTTTCCTTTTCTACTAAGAAAACATATACCATCAAACAGTATATTAATTGTAATTCTAAATCGGTGGTTTATGTAATTCAATGTAGTGCCTGCAACCTGCAATATGTTGGGTGTACTATACACCTGTTGAGAGTTAGAATCTTGGAACATGTAAATGACACTACAAATACTAATGCTAAAAATATTTCAAATGTGTCAAAACATTTCTGAGAAGTACACCATGGCGGGGGCGTGGCCGAGCAGAGACCTGAGTGGATGTGCCTGGGGTGAGCTCCCACAGACAGAGAGCACACCCGGAGCCTTGCCCGTCCATCGGAACTGCACTGACCCTGTTGGGGGCTCCGGGCATCCCCAAGGCCTCTGGAGCGCTGCATGTGATTGCGGGAGCGCTGTTTGCGGAGCTCCGTCCGCCTGGCGGGACAGGCTGTGGCTTCGGCCTACTGCAGAGAGTGGTGGCCATCTTGCTGCACCCGGAGGCTGTGCCGGCGGTATCTCTGGAGGAGTAATCTGCCTTGAAACTGATCTTTTTTTTATCGATCACTGGGAACATCTAGCCTGCCACTAAGGGCCCAAAATCCTCCCTGTGTCGCCCTAAGACCAGCCAGAGGGACCTGGTAAGTGACGGCAGCTATCTTTATACACCTGGCGGCCTCTCTGTCTCTCCTGGGCTCAATCCGGCCCATCCACCCCCAGAAGAACTCTAGCCTGGCCAACTGAGACCCCAAAGGGGATATTAAAGGAGCATCCACCCCTATCTGGCTCCATTTGTAACCACGGATCTACCCCCATCAGTACGCGGGCTGCAGATACAGCCCCAGAAACCACGAAAGGCAGCCATCTTGCTCCACCCAAGCTACTGTATGCACACATACTCCTGAGCTCCTCCACCCCTATGAGCCTGGTTCACTACCTACACAGCCACAAGAGTAGCCCAGCAGGGTCAGCACCCACCTGTAGTCCCCGTCCGTACAACTCTGCAGAGAAACGTGACGACCATGTCTGGTTAAAGAAATGAGCTGCTGAGTTCCGTGACCGCCCATAGCAGACAGGCTATACTTCAGCCACCGCACATCCTTGAAAATCATGTCCACGCACAACTCTCGCTCTACTGAGTCCGTGGATCTGCAACAGGGCACAATCCATCGATATCTGCTCCACACATCAGAGTCCAAAACCCGCACTCCCAAAGACAAGATGGCATCCACTCGAAATCCAGGGAAGGGCAAGCCTCCTCCCCCTGCTCAGCCAGCGACAATCAGATGACCCCCCGCCCAGCACTCGGACCTTCCAACTGTAGCGTCCAGATCTGGCACCTCTATCGCCCCGCTTCCAGACACAGGCCCTGGAGATGTGGACCCTCAAACCTCAGGAGAATCACCTAGATCTGAAGCCTCGACCCTTCTGGCAGCCTTCTGAGTGGAGTTTGAGTCCTGGGCAGTCAAAATGGAGACCTCACTCCACAAAGATCTCCAGGCCCTCTAACAACAGGTCTCCACTAATCAGACTGCAGTATCTGACCTTACTGACATTCAATCTGACCATGCAGCCTGCATCACATCCCTCGAGTGGGCCTCCAAGGAACACCTGCACTGTATACAACAACATCAACTGCGCATTGAAGACGGGGAAAATAGGAGCCGCAGGAATAATATACAGCTACAAGGCATACCGGAGGTCACGGCGGGTACAGACTTGAAATCTTCTGTCACTGCCATCCTCAACCTAGTCCTGGGAAGAGAGGAATCGTCCCCTATTTAAATAGACCGGGGTGCACAGAGTGGGGGGGGCCCAGGAGGGAACATAGTGACCGCCCACGTGACGCCCTCTGTAGGGTTCACTATTTCACCCTTAAAGAAGAAATTATGTGCAAGGCATGGCGTTTGGGTCCCGTAGACTTTGATGGTTCTGCTATCCACCTATACCCAGACCTCTCTTGGAACACTCTCCAAATGCGCCGCATGGTCCGCCCACTGCAAGACCTGATACGTCAAGCCGGAGCAACCTACACATGGGGACACCCCTTCAGCATTAAGGTGACCAGGGCTGAGCATTTGTCCTCGCTGACCCAGATCAGCTCCCAGCCTTTTTCAGCTTTCTGGAGCAAGACCCAAATGATGTACCGAACTGGCTGGACCCGCCAGACGACCGTGCCAGGGTACAAACACGTGACCCTCTCCCACAACGAGGCAGGCATCTGAGGTATGGATCACACTCTATTGACCCTAGACCACGTCATCCCACCTCCCTGGAAGATTAAGGTAGATTCAAGCAACTACTTGGAGTTATCTCAATGCTCACCATATGACTAGCACCATCCCAGTACAATGCCTATCTCTTCTCTCCAGGACAGGCCGAATTTTTTCTTTTTTGGGGAAGTTTTTTTTTCTCCACTTCTCATTTTACTTGCTTCCTCATCTGTTCCACCTGACAACCGCCGGATATGGCACGATGGGAGATTGGATGGCAGGCTAAATACCCTAATGCCTCAAGACAAAATGGCGGGCCTTCTCCCTGCTCTTTGCTAGTGTGCTGTACCTGGCTGGAGTTCGGGAGAGGCTACAGAAAAGCAAATATCTAATGTTTGATTTAGATATGCAATTATTGAGTTTCTAATATATTTTACTGCCCCGGTCTAATCTCTCAGTGTTTAGCGTTAACGTCCCTTCCTGGATACGGGTGGAGGGGCCGACAGATGGACTGCCTGGGTCCACAGTCTCTTATCACTATCCACGGGGGCTCCTATAGTTTTCTATTTACGCTTTCTCATACACCGAATAGTCTCACCCTAAAGTGATTTCAGTATTGTTACAGACTTGTTTTAGGGGCCCCTTGTTGGGGTCTGTAGATAATATGTGTTGAAAATGTTTGCTCTCTCCCCATGTTGTATCTCACAGACTGATATCTTCTCTGTGGAGGAGAGAGGCTGGGCTGGCATGGAGCTATTTGCCCATGTGGACCGCCACCCTCTTTCACAGATGATCCGATCTGTGCTCTGCTGTTTTAAATGTCTTGTTACACTGATGTGTCTCAGTAAAGCTATACATGCCTGTCATGCTACTGGGCTCACGGCTTAGATTCTCCACCTCGACCCTCCACCCTCAATGGGCCGGGCAAAAACTGTGCCTATTTATGTGATTTCTCACGTGGTGTCCCATTTTAGTGGACCCTTAGATTTGCTAGGCTCCTTATTTAGGTGTCCTCCTTACCTAGTTTTTGTCCTGGTATACTCTTTGTCACCTAACAAGTTCCCCCTCCCCCTTCTCCTCCTCCGCCCCTACTATTTATAATCTGACTTTCTTTTCATCATTCTACTATGGCTCACACAGTACTATCTTGTCCTTGCCTGAAATATTGCTCTTACAATGTAAATGGCCTTAATATTGCATTTGGTAGAGGAACAAATCCTCTACCAAATGCATAAACAACAGGTCAACGTGTTACTGTTACGGGAAACTAATTTCCACACAAATTCCACCTCTTCCTGCTCCAACAGGTACTTTAACAGATGGTTCCACAGTACAAACCCCTCTCAGAAAACTAAAGGCGTCTCTATTGTCTTCCACAAAATGCTTTCGATTGACCTGATAGACCAGCTCTCGGACCCCCAGAGGAGGTATGTGTTCATAAAGTTCTCCCTATGGGGCACTAAATTCACTATTGCCAACCTTTACCTACCAAACACAAATCAAATATTGTCTGCTCTGCGGTACATGAGGATCTTGTCAGAATTTGCAGAAGGTAAACTAATCTTAGGCGGGGATTTTAACGCCCCCCTGGATCCACTCTTAGACTCGTCAACCTCTCGCTCATCCATCTCCTTTACTAAGCTAAGGGCATTCAAACGGGCTATATACGACCTCCGTCTAATCGACATCTGACGGGTTCTGTTTCCAACAAACTGCAACTATACCCACTTTTCATTGGTCCATCACTCTTATAGTAGTATTGACTATTTCCTTCTTGACCATAACTGCTTAGATTGGTCACCTGAATGCGAGATAGACTCAATGGTCTGGTCTGACCACTCACCTATCTATCTGACATTATCAATCCCTTCCACACCGGTGAGGGAATGGACATGGAGGCTGAATGATTCCCTAGGACCCTACTTTGTGCGCTAATTATAGACCCATATCGTTAATTGGAGTGGACTTGAAAATATATGCCAAAATATTAGCCACTAGATTGTAGCCGCTGCTCCCCCGACTTATACACATGGACCAGGTGGGTTTTGTAAATGGTCACGAGGCACGGGACAACACCTTGAAAAACCTGCTTCTTACCGACTATGTACGCACCCACGATATCCCTCTAGCATTCGACCGGGTTGACTGGCAATTCCTTTAGATGTCTCTGAAGCAGATAGGCCTGGGCCCCAAAATGCTATCCCGAATTATGTCCCGTTACTCCTCACCTTCCTCTAGAATTCGGGTAAATGGTTCATTGTCGCCTATGTTTGCCATCCATAATGGGACACGATAAGGCTTCCCTCTATCTCCCCTTCTCTATGTCCTTGTCATGGAACACCTGCCAATCGCCTTGCGCAATAACTTCAACATCTCAGGTGTATCGATAGACCCCACTCATTCCAAGCTGGCTCTCTTTGCGGATGACCTGTTATTGTTTGTAACCCAACCCCATCTATCCTTGCCACATATAATGCGGGAATTCACGAGGTTCGGCAGGCTGAGCAATTTCAAAGTAAACCATACTAAGTCAGAAATCCTGAACATCTCACTGTCCCAGGAGGTACTCTGCCAAGTCTCCACTAAGTATCTATTTAAAACAGGCCCCAACTCCATCCGTTACCTCGGAATCCAAATACCCACTGAAGGATCCCAATTATTCTCTTTGAACTATGCTCCCCTTCTGCTTAGAACCAAGATGGATCTCTCAAACTACACAAAGAAACGCCTATCGTGGCTATGCAGGGTGAATACCCTAAAAATGGACATCCTCCCTCGGTTTCTTTATTTATTCCAAACAATTCCCATTTCCATTCCCTCCTGGTTTTTTAAGAAGCTATTCTCCTCCTTTATTTGGGGAGGGGTTCGTCCCCGGATATGCTATAAGACTCTCTTGCTCCCCAAGATTTGCGGCGGAGCTGGAGCTCCAGATGCCTCGATATACTATAGAGCAGCTGTGCTCACACGTATACTTAACTGGTTCCATCATTCCTCCACAAAATTATGGGTACAAAAAGAGAGCCATATCAATTAAATAGATCTCTGCACCTTACCATGGATGCCTACCGAATTCCTGAAAGGAGAGATACCCTGAGCGACCTCACCCGACAAACCATACAAATCTGGACCCAAATGAATTACTCCACGACCCTATCTCCTCTGAAAGGACCCATGACTCCACTGTTTGGGACTCCGGCTTTTCCACCGGCCCTACAGGGAGCAAGTTTTGGACCTTCGTGTAAGGTGGACCACAGACGACTTGCCCAAGTCCTACGTTCAGACTCTTCTCTGATTCATGACGTTCCCTCCGGCCCATCTTTCCATGCCTCAACGCATTGGCTGCAGAGACAACAGGTGTTGTCCTTCATTTGCACTTTCCCATCCCTACCTGATATACTTACTGACTTAACAGACTTGGAGAGCATGCTGCTCCAGGCCACTCCCCTACACATGTAGTCTCTCAACTATACTCTCTCATACATATGGCTTATTATCCTGACCTCCCCCCATACACACAGGCCTGGAAGGAAGACTTGGGTCACCCCATTTCACCTGTAGATTGGCAAAAGTGCTTCATTCTGACTCACAAAATATCCTTAGCCTCCAAAGCTCAAGAAAAAGGATTCAAGTTGTTGACTTGTTGGTACAGATGCCCCTCGACTTTGCACTGGATAAACCCAGCGCTCCCGGATATCTGCTGGCATTGCTTATCAGCCAAGGGAACCTTACTTCACATTTGGTGGGAATGCCCCCCTGTGAGGAGGTTCTGGCAAAAGATCCTCGACTTGTACTGCAGACTCATGGCGACTTCAATCACACCCTCTCCTGAGGTAGTTTTGCTATCTTTGCTCCCGGGACCACTTAATTCGGTCAAGAAGGACGTCCTGCATCACTTTTTGGTGGGTGCTAGAACGGTTCTGCCCAGACATTGGAAGTCGACGAGCATGCCTTCCCTGGGGGATTGGGCAATTGAAGTGGACCGAATGAATAGTTTGGAACAAATGTTGTCACAGGAAATGGGTAAAGAGGAACAATTCTCCAAGACCTGGACCTTGTGGTCTATGTTTCGATATTCCTCAGAATTTATTCCATGGGCCACAGAGGACTTCACTGACGCACCTGTGTAACCAGAGTGAAATGTCTCCCTCTTAATTTCTAAATTCCTTACTACCTTGACCCCTCTATCCCCACCCTCTCTCTCTTTTTCTGCTTTCCCTTTAAAAGTTGCAGTCAATTTTAAACTACATTTTTTCCTTTAGACATTTAATTTTTCTGCAGTACTGACATAAACATGGGAAAGATGCGTTACTACAGGCAGAATATTTTATTTTAATTGTTTCACTTTAAGCATTATTAAAATCACTGCAGAAAAAAACTGCTGTTTTAAAAAAACCTTTCCTGGTGCATCCATGGTAGCATACACATGGTTGGTTGCTCCCCCCACAACCAACCCACAGGACCACTTCAACGCTATAAAAGAAAGAGTTTCCCCCCTACACCTCATTCTTTTTTCTGTCCTCAAGCCTGCAGGATCAGCCCTTACCTCACCACCATGTTGGTGTTACTATTATAGGTTCATACTCCCCTGTAGTATGGAGTCTCAGTATTTAGGCTGCTAATTGCTTTAATAAGTATGGGAGCCGTTTTTTCTGTGGATGTTGTCTTCCCCCCTTCCCTTGATCATCTAATTTATTGTGGAAGCTAGCCCAGTGGTGGTGTGATCAAAATCAATAAAGGATCTTTCATGGATATGCATCTGCATTACTCCCGGGAGATGACAGCAGTTTGTTATTTAGAGTTCCCATGGTATAACTCATTACACCTCCCCAAGCTCTTTTATGCTGGTCCTCTGGGAGACATGCTTCCATGCTGCATCATACCCCCTTCTTTCTGGTCTCTGCAGGGGTTTGCGCCCTCCTCTTTGGGCTATTTTTGCTAGTTTCAGAAGGCAAGACCTTTGGCAACGCCAGATGATGTCGATGGCGCATGTGTAATGACCAAATTAAGCCTTATTGGTACACCCAATGTAGGTGTATGTATATATATGGCATGTCTATGGCCATTATGAAGGCAGCTGTCAACAGGGAAACGACTCTCCCTGCTGGAGAATTATCAGTTCCTCTTCACTATTTTTAGAACACCTTCTTGCCTCACCGCTGCCTACCAAAGGAAACTAGCGGTATTACAGCACTTAAAAATAACAAAAAATTATTATTTCTTTTAGGTTTAAAAAAAAAAAACTTTTTATATTTTTTTACTATTTCAGCCGCCTCTCAGTACAGTGTCGCAACAAAAAGATCCTCAACATACCACTAAGTAAGTGACTGCACTGCTCAGGTAAATGTTGTCAATACAAAAAAGAGCATCGGGCATATTCCATGAAACATCAAAATCCCCTGTCTGTTTCATTACAGCCCGCACCGCCGATCAACCTGCAGGGACTCACCGGATAGGAGGTCTAGAGTGGCTCTAACCTTGGTCTCCAGGGCAGCATGAGTTTGGACTGATAACGTTGAATTAGCCCTCAGGCAGGGCATAGATTGTGACCAGATTATAAAGGCTCTTGACGAGTTGAAGTTGGCGGCAGATTTTATAGCCAGGTGGCAATTGATACCCTGAAATGCTCAGCCAGAGCTATGTTATATTTAGTCACCACTAGAAGAGCACTTTGGTTGAAACCGTGGTTGGCACATCCCTCCTCCAAACAAACGTGGTGCCGCATTCCCTATGATGGGAAAGCCCTATTTGGTGAGAAGTTGAAGACTAATTAATAGGGTTACAGAGGGCAAGAGGAGCCTGATTCCTTAAGATAGGAATAAGATAAGGAAATTTGCAGCAAAAGCGACTTTTCAGCAGAAGGCCAGGACACCAGAACATACAGGAGGGGCTGGAAGGTCTCCCAATCAATCTTCTTGAAGATGGGAAAGCAAAAGCCTACTACCTCGAAGTCCAGAAGTCCTATTGACTCCTTGCCCACCCAAACCGGCCCAGTGGGTGCCCATCTCAGTGCATTCACTCGGGTTTGGGAGGAGACCTGTTCAGATCAGTGGGCCACTTCTACAATATGTTCATATGTTCAAACACTGGTCCATCAGGAAGCAGTGATACAGGTTCCGGAATCAGAAAAGTACTAGGATTTTATTCCCAGATCTTTTTGGTGCAGAAAATGTCGGAGGGGTTGCAGACCAGTTCTAGACCTAAAACAGTTAAACAAGTTTATCAGGCTTGAACGTTTCAAGATTGAATCCCTCAACACGGTCATCCTATTAGTACAGCCGGAAGATTGGATGGTCTCTATAGACCTCCAAGATGCGTACCTGTATATACCAATCCATCACGACTTCCAATAATTTCTAAGGTTCAAGATAGGGGAACTTCACTTACAGTTCCAGTGCTTGCCCTTCGGCATACCAAAAGCGTCATGAATCTTTACCAAGGTATTAGTGGCAATTCTGGCTCCCCTCCGGGAGAAGGGTATCTGTGTTCTACATTATCTGGATGATATCCTAGTCCTGTCTCAAGACAGGAGAGCCCTGAATGCCCATCTATAGGAGGTCTTGAGCACGTTGGCCAAATACGGATGGTTACTAAATCATACAAAGAGCCAACTCATTCCAGCACAGAGGATGATATACTTAGAGGCACTATTCGACACTCAGAAGAGGGCAGTGTCCAAAAAAAATCCCTATAATCATAAGGAAAGTAAGCAGGGCACTGGCGAACAAGTCCATGTCAGCGTCAGAATGTCTGAGTCCCCTGGGATCTTTTTCCTCATGCATCCCGATGGTGCATTGGGCCCGGTGGCATCTCTGAGGTTTTCAACAGGGGTTTCAATCCCAGTGGAGAAGGAGATCCTTATCAGAGAATTCAAAACATGATGTCAATGAAGTCCAGCCAGTGGCGGTGAATGAGACCACCCAACCTTCAGAATCACTGTCATCTTGGCCCCATCTCATGGATTACTCTTACAACTGACCCAAGTTGGTTGGGTTGGTGCGCTCACTACAGAGATCAGATGATCCAGGGAAGGTGGCAGTTCAACTCGGAGGGCATAGTCTCCAACATCCTAGAACTGAGGGCAGCCTGGATGGCTATAACACACTTAGTACCTCTTCTCAAAGGCAGCTCTCTACTGTTACAAATAGACAACAGGGAGGTAGTAGCCCACTTCCAGAACCAAGGAGGAATTTACAGCAGATCCTTATCAATTGAGGTAGCCCCGATCTTAGTGTGGACCAAGAAGAATCTTGTCAACCTCAGAGCAGTCTATTTACCAGCCCCCCAGAATAAACTAGCGGACCGCCTGTCTAGGGAATTCATCAGCAAAAACGAGTGGTCTCTGGACCATGGGATGTTCCAGTGGATTTGTGAGAAGTGGGCCAATCCTCAGTTGGAATTATTTGCATCCCCACTAAACTCCAAAACACCTCAGTTCTTCACAAGAAGGCCTGCTCTAACATCAATGGGAATAGATGGCTTAGTCCAGCCATGACTCTTCTAATTGGGATACGCGTTTCCCCCCAATTCCACTGATTCTAACATCCCTTCAGCATCTAACAGAGAAGGCTTTGGTTCACTCTCTTGACCCAACTGTCTCTTTGCAACCCTTTAGTCCTTCCGAAGATGCACAACCTTCTGTCTCAAGGGACTTTCATCCACCCACATCCTGAGATCCTAGATTCAAGGGCTTGGAAATTGAGCAGAAGAAGCTGGAGAAATTAGGATGTTTTCAGAAGGTAATCCAGACACTGCTCCAAGCCAGAAATTTGTCCACCAATAAAACCTACTACAGGATATGGCAGAAATTTTCTGAGTTTACGGAAGCTAACCAGTTTAACCCATTAAGACCAGGTGTAAATTACATTGTCCTGCTTATACAGAAGGGGTTAGATTTAAGTTTGGGGTTAGTACCCTCAAAGTACAAGTCTCGGCCTCATTAGCAGTAACAGACTCCAGATGGGCTATTAACAATTTGATAGAATGATTTCAGAGAGCAGTTCTAAGGCTGAAACCACCCAGGAAAACGCTGTACCCGAAGTGGGATTTACCTTTGGTATTAAATACTCTGACAGCACCTCCATCCACGCCTACCGAGGATTGTACTCTGGACAGTTTTACTCTGAAAGCCAGCTTTCTAGTAGCTGTCACCTCAGGCCGTAGGATTTCAGAGATCCAAGCCTTGGGAGCTCAAGATCCGTACATTACATTCTTCCCGGACAGGGTCGTTCTACAACAACAAGTTAATACCCAAGGTTCTGACTGTTCACCATTTTAATCAGGAATGGGTTCTCACAGTTATTGAAGAAGACTCAGCTATGTCAAGAATACATGAGCTAGACGTTGCAAAGACGCTTCTTCGCTACATTGGGCTAACAGTCTTTTCGCAAAGACCAACACCTATTTGTTATTCCAAACTGAGTCAGAAAAGGGTTGGCAGCATCCAAAAGAGCTATAGGAAGCGGATTGTAGTATGATTCAGAAGGCTTATCGGGCTAGTGGTCTTCCCGTTCCAGGAGCAATCAATGCCCACTCAACTCGGGGGATAGCATCTTCTTGGGTGGCTTTAGCACAGGTCTCTCTGGAAATGATTTGTCAGACGGCATGTTGGTTTTCGTTTACCACTTTCATGGCTCATTATAACCTGGATCCAGCCGCACTACCTTCCCACAATTTGGGGAAAAAAGTTACAATTTTGGAACCCCAAATAAACAATATCTTTTGCAGCAACCCTCCCTATGAGCGAGTTATTTACCATGTGTATGCTGCCATGGAGGCACCAGGAAAACTGAAAATTGAATACTTACTGTGACAAATCCTATCCCACACTTGCTTCCGTCAGTATATCCCGCTTCCTCCAGTCTGACCATCAGAGAGATATAGTATCATAGCTGCATTGAAGTCTAGCCAAAATAGCTTGTAGAATCTTGAATGATTTATTGGACAGAATACATCCTTTTTATAAACTTTTAACACAAGGGGTTAGATAATGAGGTAGGGCTGCTCATGGATACTCCCCCTCCTCTATAGCAACAACTTGAAAGACAATTACATAATTAACATGTTAATTAACACAGCCCTTAAGGCAGCCTAGGTGACCAGACAGTCCATCTCCGGAGGTCAATGTGATCAGGTCTTGCAATAATAATGTATTGTTCAGAATTAACAACCATGAATAGTCTATGGGCAAATCCAAGAAAACCTCACAATAGCAGAGTTAATTAACACAAACAACAATAGGATAGAAAGGGTTCCCAGAGTCTGTGTGTCACCTCCAGGGTCCCTAGGCATACAGCTCACAAAGAGCACCATTCCCCCAAATGCCAAGGCCCATGATCGGTGGGCAAGAGGCTAACATTCAGTCCCCTCCAAAAGCCTCTGTCCTGGCTAGGTCTGTCACAATCCTTCCCTTTTGGCAGAAGACTAACACAGGAGGAGACCCCAGATGGGTTGTCTCCGAAGTTAGTGCATAGTTCCAGTCCTCTAATGCCTTTACCCACATAGTATCCAAAACAAATTGTCCCAAACAGAGCATTACTCACCCAGCCAACCTCTGCCTCTCTCATAGAACATACCCGCTGCTGGGGGGAAGTGTGGACTGGTCCTTCCCCCTGGAGTGCCTTCAGCTGCTGGAGAGAAGACATTGTTGCTGGGCTCACTCTGTCATGCTGATGGGCATCTACGCCAACTGCCCAGCATCCCTGGGGTAGACAGGTGGAGACTGAAGTCTCATCCACTTTTACAGGAAATCCATCGTTTGTTAGTGGAGGGCAGAGGCTAGCAGTGCTCTGTTTCATTGCCAGCAGTTTCCTGTATACCCTTTTCAGATGCTGTTCCTTCCTTAGCAAATGGTCCAGATCAGGTTTAAGCTCTGAGACCCCTGCAAGACCGAGCATAGCCTTTCTGTATTCTCGTAGGTCCTCAAGGGTTGTTTCCCCTTCACCGCCAAACACAAAATGATTTGTAAGGCTCTCCCACAGCAATCCAGGGCCACCAAAGTCATATCCCTCCGGCGAGCATTCTGTTGTTTGCCCTAAATATCTCTGCTCTGCGTGCCATTGCAGAGCCTGATAATGATTGTCCAGCGCTATCTCCTGCTGGACCAATCTGTCCAACTCAGTCACCCATTGCTCCTGGGGCCGCTCTCCCAGGAAAGCCACCCGCAATGCCCCTTGGTCAATGGCCTGTTGCTCTTGTGTTGGAAAGCACTTGCCCTGTTTTATACCAGCAAGCTGGAGGGCTCCAATCCAGATCTCCACTCGAATCTGCTGCCTGAGCTCCAGGTATTCATCCTCAGACACAGTCCTGGTGTGTGTTGAAAAGATGATCCGCAGAAGCCCCGGGAACTCTGATGCCAGGTCCATATCTCTGCTGGGATGACCGAAGTCTGCTATCCTGATCTTGGATCCAGGTGGAAGTTTGGATGTCCCAGAATACAGGAAGCGTCCCACTGCTTGCCACCAATGTAACGGAACGTCCCACACTCCGCTTGAGTGCTTCTGTCAGTATTAAGCTTCCTAAGTCCTGGAACACGAGTCCAATGGATCTGGCTATAGGAACCCCCAAGAACCAGAAAACACCAGTCTTGGAGTACATCAGGAATTATTTATTCGACGGAATACAGCCTTTTTATACACTTTTAACAGAAGGGGTTAGATAATGAGGTAGGACTGCTCATGGATATTCCCCCCTCCCCTACAGCAACAACTTAAAAGACAATTACATAATTAACATGTTAATTAACACAGCCCTTAAGGCAGCCTAGGTGACCGGACAGTCCATCTTTGGAGGTCAATGTGATCAGGTCTTGCAATGATCATGTATTGTTCAGAATTAACAACAAAGAACAGTCTTTGAGCAAATCCAAGAAAACCTCACAATAGCAGAGTTAACTAACACAAACAACAATTGGATAGAAAGGGTTCCCAGAGTCTGTGTGTCTTGGGGGGATATGAACCTGAATCCAAAGTAACACCACCTCTGGGGTCCCCATGCATACAGCTCACAAAGAGCACCATTCCCCCAAATGCCAGGGCCCATGATTGGTGGGCAAGAGGCTAACATTCAGCCCCCTCCAAAAGACTCTGTCCTGGCTAGGTCTGTCATACTTAACTTTCGGTAACTTTCCTTTCCTGTGCCTATCCATGGCAGCATACGACCTCCCTTGCCGTAATCTGCATTATTTGAGACTAGTTCCAAGAATGACGTGTAGAGGGGCAACTCTTTCTTTTATAGAGATAAAGTGGTCCTGTGGGTTAGTTGTGGTTGGAGCAACCAAACATGTGTATGCTGCCATCGATAGGCACCAGGAAAGGAAAATTACAGAAAGGTAAGCATTTCATTTTCCATTTTTTTTTTGCATTGTTACATGTCCCCTGAGTCAGTACCCGGGCCCCCAAATACTTTTTATGGCAATAACATGCCTTTAAAATTAACACTTTTGATTTTTCATGTTCATGTCCCATAGACTTTACTGATGTTCGCTAGGTTTGCATGGATTTTTTGTCTGTTCGCATGTTCTGGTGTGAGCCGAACTGGGAAAGGGGGGTGTTCGGCTCATCCCTACTCTCAATATGTACTGTTTACCATTATCATCAAAAGTGAAAGTAAAAGAAAATTCCAAATTTTGGCTGTCTCCAGAAAAGTAATAGAGAGAAAATCTTCCAATGGGGACACTGAGGGGCCCCGAGAGATTCTGTTAATTTGCAGGGATTTACTCTCAATTCCTGTTTTGGCTATGGCACAGGAAGTGAAAGCAAATTGTCCCCAATGGGAAACAGATGGCAAAAAAACTGACAGGGATAATAACCTTCCCTTACTCTATCTATCTACTTTAACCACTTCCCACCCGGGCAATGCATATATATGGCCGGGTGGGAGCCGTCTACTTCTGATAGGACGTTCAGGAACGTCCTTCAGAAGTAGCAGGATCGCGCGTGCGCGTGCCCGTGCAGCGGCGCGATCCCGATGTGCTAGTGTCACCCGGACATGGCACTTCTCAGATCGGCAGGAGGGCTCTGTGATTGGCCCTCCTGATCACATGACGGCCGTGTCCAATCACGGCCGTCATGTGATGTAAACAAACAGCCGGTTGCTAGGCAATCGGCTCTCCTCTCCTCACACGGAAGTCATCGCTGAGGAGAGGAGAGCAGAACGCTGCAGCCGGCTGGTGATCAGTGAGTATGAGCTGTTTTTTACAGCTTTTTACTCACTGATCATCAGTCTAGTGTCAACACACAACACACAACACAGTGTAAACACAGTCCCCACATATGTCCCCAAAACACACATGTCCCCAAAACATACATGTCCCTAATAATAAAAACATGTCCCCCACATATGTCCCACTAAAATCACATGTCCCAATGATTATCTGCACACATATGTACGTGATCACCTGCACACATATGTACATGATCATTTGCGTACATATGTCCGTGATCACACAAACCAATTATTATACACTTAACGGAATTTTTTTTACCAAAAACATGTAGCAGAATACATTTTGGCTAAAATTTATGACAAAATTTGATTTTATTAGATTTCTTTTAAAATAGAAAAAAGAAAATATTGCTTTTTTTCCAAATTTCCGCTTTTTTTGCGCTTATATCACAAAAAATTAAAAACGGAGTCATGAATAAATAACACCAAAATAAAGCTCTATTTTAAAATGATAACAATTTCATTTGGGTACAGTGTAGCATGACCGCGCAATTGTCACTGAAAGCGCTAGAGCGCTGAAAGCTGAAAATTGGGCTGGGAAGGAAGGGGGCGAAAGTGCCCTGTATTGTAGTGGTTAAAATGGAACTCTCTGAGGATCTGAAAAAAAGAATTGTTGCTCTACATAAACATGGCCTAGGCTTTAAGAAGATTGCCAAAACCCTGAAATTGAGCTGCAGCACGGTGGCCAAGACCATACAGCGGTTTAACAGGATATGTTCCACTCAGAACAGGCCTCGCCATGGTTGACCAAAGAAGTTGAGTGCATGTGCTCAGCATCATTTCCAGAGGTTGTCTTTGGGAAATAGATGTATGAGTGCTGCCAACATTACTGCAGAGGTTGAAGGGGTGGGGGGGTCAGCCTGTCAGTGCTAAGACCATACACCGCACACTGCATCAAATTGGTCTCCATGGCTGTCGTCCCAGAAGGAAGCCTCTTTTAAAGATGATGCACAAGGAAGCCAAAAACAGTTTGCTGAAGACAAGCAAACTAAGGACATGGATTACTGGAACCGTGTCCTGTGGTCTGATGAGACCAAGATAAACGTATTTGGTTCAGATGGTGTCAAGCGTGTGTGGTGGCAACCGGGTGAGGAGTACAAAGACAAGTGTGTCTTGCCTACAGTCAAGCATGGTGGTGGGAGTGTCATGGTCTGGGGCTGCATGAGTGCTGCCGGCACTGGGGAGCTACAGTTCATTGGGAGAACCATTGAGAGAACCACGAATGCCAGCGTGTACTGTGACATACTGAAGCAGAGCATGGTCCCCTGCCTTCAGAGACTGGGCCGCATGGCAGTATTTCAACACGATAACGACCCCAAACACACCTCCAAGATGACCACTGCCTTGCTAAAGAAGCTGTTGGACTGGCCAAGCATGTCTCCAGACCTAAATCCTATTGAGCATCTGTGGGGCATCCTCAAACGGAAAGTGGAGGAGTGCAAGGTCTCTAACATCCACAAGCTCCGTGATGTCGTCATGGAGGTATGAAAGAGGACTCCAGTGGCAATCTGTGAAGCTCTGGTGAACGCCATGCCCAAGAGGGATAAGGCAGTGCTGGAAAATAATGGTGGCCACACAAAATATTAACACATTTTCATTTAGGGGTGTACTCACTTTTGTTGCTAGAGGTTTAGACATTAATGACTGTGTGTGTTGAGTTATTTTGAGGAGACAGCAAATTTACACTGTTATACAAGCTATACACTTTACATTGTAGCAAAGTGTAATTTCTTCAGTGTTGTCACATGAAAAGATAGAATAAAATATTTACAAAAATGTGAGGGGTGTTCCCACTTTTGTGAAATACTGTAATTAGATGTCAGTATCCAGTAGTAAAAGCATAATCTCCGTGACCATTGTTTACATGTTTAAATGGTTACAAAGTCATACTGAGTATTTCCTGTCCTCTACTTTAAGACAGCAATACAGTAGAAAGGGGAAGTGGGCTACACCCTGTCATGCAATTTAATACTTCTGGGAGCGGCAATCTCTAACACAGATTTATGGAAATTTAAATACATCGCATCTACGTCAGGCATTTTATGGCCAGGTACTTTTCACTTGATTTGATTTCCAAAGTTAACACAAAATAAAATGTCACTGCTATATCAATGGAACATTGCTGATCTCTTTCCATTCCACTTTCTTCAAGGGTTGGTCCTCTCACAATGGACAGGATTCCTAAAGATGGAGAGAGAGAGAGCTGCCCTCAGAGAATCCATTAATATCCATTAATATCTATAGTATCAGTTTTAAATCAATTGATCTCAACACTGCACAATTACACAAAGACCACACAGGGGACCTGTTTGGGCCCTTTTCACCCTGCCCTGCTGTGGTCTGGTCACACCTCAGGTGCAGCGCAGTGTACCCACACCTTTCCATAGACTCTCTATTAGATTGCACGTTTTATGTGTGTTTTCATGCAGCATGCAGGACTTTTTGTGCGTTTTAAGAAAAAGGAAACCAAAAACTCCCAATCTAGTATAAGTCTATGGGTTTCACACTGTGGTTTGGCTGCTGTTTGGGTGCAACACAGTTGCACCTGCACTGTGGGCAAACCACAGTGTGAAACCATGGGAATATGTGCATTTGATTGGCTCTACTGTTATTGACTACTGTTGTAAAGCTCAAGCACTAGCCAGCATACAAGATTCTATATACCTGGGTCAGAATAGAGATGGTAATGATAAAAACCTGTAAATATACTGTGATGCATAATGGACATTGATTGGGACTTTTAACGAAGCTATGGCCTGGTAAGGTCATGTGCTTCCATCCCACGGGACTTTAAATGAAACTATGGCCTGGTAAGGTCATGCGTTTCCATCCCTATTGTATTAAAAAAAAGGGAGGGGGGGGGGAAACAAGGGGGACATTGGGACTTTACATGAAGTATGTGGTAGCAAGAGAGTACAAGGTGAACTAATAGGAATTTTATTGATCGTTGCAATTAGATTTACAAGAAATAAATAAATACAATAATAAACAAAGTAATAAACAATGCATGATAATGGTAATAATGATAATAATAATACAGCATGATAATAACATAAATATTACAAAGTATCATAATAATAAAACTCCAAAGTTCACCGCAGCAAGATTGAATAAAAGCATATGTAAGATAATGTCTGCAGGACCAAGGTCTTTGTGCACCAATTAGGGTAATATCAAAATCTGAATGTATTCAAAAGAAGCACGGCATATGATAGCTCTACGCACGTTTCGTGGCCTTTATACCACTCATCAGGAGCAGAGCACGTGTTCAATTTAGGTAAGTGCACTGATAGTCTAGTAGGTGGGTGCCGCAAGCCGTCCAAAATACACCCCCAACCGGGAGCCGTGGTGGGTAACTCAATGGAGATAGCCACAAGGCCGCAGCACAAGCAGGCATGGAATCACCACGAGGCACTTCGAGCAAAAAAGTGAGGGGACCAAACATAGGGCTGTTAGCCATAGGAATGCAGTGAAGGAGTGAAAGATTTAACGATCAATAAAATTCCTATTAGTTCACCTTGTACTCTCTTGCTACCACATACTTCATGTAAAGTCCCAATGTCCCCCTTGTTTCCCCCCCCCCTCCCTTTTTTTTCTGTAAATATACTGGCTTGATGTATTGTTTGTATTATTATTATTATTTTTTTTTTAACTTAGCATTAAGTTTGACACAAGCACATATTAATGGTTATTGAGCTGGTCACTTTATTTTTTTTTACATTTTTTATTTTCCAATATATTTTCCAGAAATAGAATTGGTGAGAATATTATCTAGATATTTAATAATTTAATACACGTGGTAAACTAACATTGTACTGTACTATTTGGACATCATTGTACTATCAGCTATAGTTCATATACATGTGACTGTCCTCACACATAAAGGCCTGTGGTCCAAGTGTATCCTAACCACTTAAAGACCAATACTGCAAAACAAAAGAAAAAACACCGCGCTAATTCAAACAGAAACTAGTGAAAAGAAAAGTGAAAAAACTGTAAAATATTCTGTGAAGAACACAGCCCAGCTGCTAGCACACAAACAAACCAAGTTCACATAACATAAATACAATAAATGCTGCGCTTAAAGGCACCTATTTGAATAGGTGAAAGAAATAAATAATGTGTATGAATAACAATATAAACGAGTGAATACAAAAGTTCATGAAGTGTTTGAGAACAGTCCCAAAAAATGTATTCACTCTGGTGCGTCTCAAGCTGAATTACAAGTCCGCAGATGACATTCAGGCCGGGTTCACACCGCTGCGATGCGGGAACGCCGCGAATCCGCGGCGTTTTCCCGCATCGCACACCTCCCGCCGGCAGTTCACACTGCCCTATGCGGACGGCTGGGAGTGTCAATGTTATGTTAATGACACCCCCAGATCCGTCCGCATATCACAGTGCGATCTGCCGACTCGCACAGGAATCGGATCGCATGGTGTGAACCCCCATGCGATCCGATTCTGTTGCGGACCAAAAAAAGGGTCCTGTGCGAGTTTGCTGCGGGAGCGATGCGAATTCAGCCATACTATCTGTATGGCTGAACTCGCATCGCTACGGAGATCGGATGTGATTTGCGGTGCGAATCACATCCGGATCTCCCCCCGCAGCAGTGTGAACCCAGCCTCTGGGTGAATTATCCTACCAAGTTCTCCGCCCTTGGCGACTCTTGGAACTCAATAATAAGCAAGTAGAAAAAATAGGTACCCTTACCAGATGAGTTGGACACATCCACCTTATAGTAGTGTGTCTTGCAAGCTTATGGGGGGGGCTCCAGCCACTCACCCCAGTACACCGACCCGATATATTGTCCTCTCAGGGTTCCTCGTGGTCTGCGGATAGGAAAGGTGAGTGGGATTTCCGTGCCAAACGCTGCGATCGAACTTGATGCCAGACGTCCCGCAAAAGTTCACCATAAAGGAAATAGAGCATAAAATACGCTTTGCATGGTGAAATACAACCAATGATGGTTTATTGAAAAAATTTTGCGATGAACAAAATTAAAATTATAAAATCACGTGATACATAAAAAAATAGCAATGTGGGGAGCAGATTGCTGGCCCTACGCGTTTCGACCTCAAAGTCTTCAACAGGGGCATAACCTGACTCCCCCACATTGCTGCAATATATAGACTGAATACTCAATTAGAAAACAAAGGCTCATGGGAAAACTACACCCCCAAAGTTAACCCCATGTATGCTCACACTGTGTTAAGAACGCGAACACACAGGGCGCTAAACGCTTCTCAGCATACTCAAATTCCGTGCCCCCAGTCACAGCACAACACACAGTACCTGTCGTTGGTATATCACTCCTACATGACCAGCTACAGGCTCAGATGCATTCAAATTATCACACTTCCTGCGTTCCAACTGAAACCGGAAGCAAGAAGTGTGTTAGTGTATTTATGTAATGACGCTGGTGTATCAGTTAAGCGGCGCCATCGGATCACCCTGATGGCTCTGGGCGAACATCTATACCCGTCTCGCTTTAAACAACCGTTTATATTGGCATACAATCATCCCCGTATCCTGGGGGCAACCTTATTAGCGAGGCCGGAACGCTGGCTTGCGTTCCAAGCCTCACTTCCGGCTCCGGAAATGACGTATGCCCATCCCTAGAGCGAGAACGCCGGCCTGCGCTCCAAGCCTCGCGTCCGGCTCTGGGACTAAATAGTACTAACTCCAAAACTGAAATGGTGTCGCTGGTAAACAAAACCAGCGACGTCACATCCGCATGGACTTCCAGTGTAAATCACGTTGGCGGAAATGACGTCACCGACGAATCAGCGACGCCATATCACCCCGTGCCCCAAGCCTCGTCCGGATGTCTAAGGGAAAGAGGAAGTGATGTCTGATAATAAACAATAGACGTTCACTCACCGTGGAGGACCATTGCAGTATATAATCTAATAAATAAATGAATGGAAAAATTGAAAATGAAATGAGAATGGAGTAATAAAGAACAAGAGAAGAAGAAAATAGAAATAAAAAAATAAATAAAAAATAAATAAATAAACAAATGAAAAAAAATAAAAAAATAAAAATATATATATATATATATAATGAATAATAAATAAAAAAATAAATAAAAATAAATATAAAAATAAAAATAAAAAATAATAAATAATACATAATAATAAAAATGAAAATAAATAAGAAAATGTGTAGAAAAATGAAATAAATTAAAATAAAATAAAATAAAAATAAAAATAAAAATAAATATAAAATAAAAATCCAAATCAAAATAAATATAAAATAAAAATAAAATAAAATAAAAAAATATTATTTGTAAAAATAAATAAAAATAAAATAAAAATAGAAACAAAAATAAATAAAGATAAAATAAAATAAAATAAAATATCCTTTCTTCGTAGAAAATCCACCTTGTCATTGATCCATAACAATTACATTATGGAACTGTTAAAATTCGCAACAGACCATAATTATTTTTGGTTTCAGGGTGAGTTTTACTCTCAAATCAAGGGCGTGGCTATGGGGGCGAAATATGCCCCCAGCTTAGCCAATTTATTCATGGCCCAGTGGGAGGAGGATGTCATCTATGCCCACGAGAGACCGGAATTGGTCCTGTGGGCGAGGTATATAGATGACATCCTCCTCCTATGGAGGGGTGACAATTTGTCGCTTTCCAATTTTATAGCAGAATTGAATACTAATGACTGAGGGATCTCACTTTCTTTTGAAATCAGTACTAATAAGATACATTTCTTAGACTTAGAGATTTCCATCTCCAATAGACAACTGGTGTTGCGGACCCATTTCAAACCTACCGACCGGAATGGATTTATTCCGGTAGATAGCTGCCATCACCAGCAATGGCTGAAGTCCATCCCTAAAGGTCAATTTTTACGCCTACGGCGCAATTGCTCAAATATGGAGGACTATTGGTCACAAGCAATGGTTCTGAGACAGACGTTCCTAGAAAAAGGTTATAAACCAGAAACTCTTGATAGGGATATTGTAGCCATACAACAAGTGGACAGAAAATCATTGTTGGTTCCTAAACAAAAAACTAGAGAAGCAGACCATTGGAAATGGTCCTTTTTCACTTCCTTTTCTGTTCAGTATCGAGAAATTACCAAAATATTGAATTGGCATTGGAAGGTCTTACGTAACGATAAAATATTAGGACCATCTTTACCAGAAAGAGCTTCAGCTATTTTTAGGGGAGCACGTTCAGTGAGGGGGAATTAGCTCCTAATGTCATTGACCCTCCTAGAAAACCTGTTTTCTTTCCGGAGTGTAAGGGATATTTTCCTTGTAGAAGGTGCAATGTGTGCTCACACAATGTTTTGAAGCGGAAATCTGATTCTTTTATGTCCAGCACCACATCACGTGTGTATAATATGAGACATTTTGCTACTTGTGCCACGAAATATGTGGTCTATTTAATTACTTACTAAAAATGCAGTATGTCGGTCGCACCAAGAGAGAGTTTTCGGTTCGCATTAATGAACACATTGCGAAGATCAAGAAAGGATGCGACAAACACACTGTACCCCGTCACTATCTGGAGCATCATCAGAAAGACCCTAAAGGGACTACATTCCAGATAATTGACAAGTTCATCCCTCATTGGAGAGGAGAACCACGGGTCAGAGGTATATCCCGGCTTGAGACCTACTGGATACATGAGTTGAGGTGCTACTCACCCCATGGTATGAACGTCGAATGGGACATTAATTGTTTCATCGACCGGGGTTGAGTGGCACCTCACCAGCCTCTATTTAGGTATCTTTGTACTTTCGTCTTCATCTCTATTTCCATCTTGTTTATAATTTCATTTAGTTTTCACCATTTATTCTTCGATTTCTATCGATCCTTTTCATTTTTTCATTATTTTATTTTATCTTTATTTATTTTCGTTTCTATTTTTATTTTATTTTTATTTCTTTTTACAAATAATATTTTTTTATTTTATTTTATTTTTATTTTATATTTATTTTGATTTTGATTTTTATTTTATATTTATTTTTATTTTTATTTTTACTTCATTTTTATTTTTATTTTTATTTATTTAATTTCTCTACACATTTTCTTATTTATTTTCATTTTTATTATTATGTATTATTTATTATTTTTTATTTTTATTTTTATATTTATTTTTATTTTTATTTATTATTCATTATATATATTTATTTATTTATTATTTTTTCATTTGTTTATTTATTTATTTTTTATTTATTTTTTTATTTCTATTTTCTTCTTCTCTTGTTCTTTATTACTCCATTCTCATTTCATTTTCAATTTTTCCATTCATTTATTTATTAGATTATATACTGCAATGGTCCTCCACGGTGAGTGAACGTCTATTGTTTATTATCAGACATCACTTCCTCTTTCCCTTAGACATCCGGACGAGGCTTGGGGCACGGGGTGATATGGCGTCGCTGATTCGTCGGCGACGTCATTTCCGCCAACGTGATTTACACTGGAAGTCCATGCGGATGTGACGTCGCTGGTTTTGTTTACCAGCGACGCCATTTCCGTTTTGGAGATAGTACTATTTAGTCCCAGAGCCGGACGCGAGGCTTGGAGCGCAGGCCGGCGTTCTCGCTCTAGGGATGGGCATACGTCATTTCCGGAGCCGGAAGTGAGGCTTGGAACGCAAGCCAGCGTTCCGGCCTCGCTAATAAGGTTGTCCCCGGGATACGGGGATGATTGTATGCCAATATAAACGGTTGTTTAAAGCGAGATGGGTATAGATGTTCGCCCAGAGCCATCAGGGTGATCCGATGGTGCCGCTTAACTGATACACCGGCGTCCTTACATTAATACACTAACACACTTCCTGCTTCTGGTTTCAGTTGGAACGCAGGAAGTGTGATAATTTGAATGCATCTGAGCCTGTAGCTGATCATGTAGGAGTGCTATACCCACGACAGGTACTGTGTGTTGTGCTGTGACTGGGGGCACGGAATTTGAGTATGCTGAGAAGCGTTTAGCGCCCTGTGTGTTCGCGTTCTTAACACGGTGTGTGCATACATGGGGTTAACTTTGGGGGTGTAGTTTTCCCATGAGCCTTTGTTTTCTAATTGAGTATTCAGTCTATATATTGCAGCAATGTGGGGGAGTCAGGTTATGCCCCTGTTGAAGACTTTGAGGTCGAAACGCGTAGGGCCAGCAGTTATCTGCTCCCCACATTGCTATTTTTTTTATGTATCACATGATTTTATAATTTTAATTTTGTTCATCGCAAAATTTTTTCAATAAACCATCATTGGTTGTATTTCACCATGCGAAGCGTATTTTATGCTCTATTTCCTTTATGGTGAACTTTTGCGGGACGTCTGGCATCAAGTTCGATCGCAGCGTTTGGCACGGAAATCCCACTCACCTTTCCTATCCGCAGACCACGAGGAACCCTGAGAGGACAATATATCGGGTCGGTGTACTGGGGTGAGTGGCTGGAGCCCCCCCCATAAGCTCGCAAGACACACTACTATAAGGTGGATGTGTCCAACTCATCTGGTAAGGGTACCTATTTTTTCTACTTGCTTATAATTGAGTTCCAAGAGTCGCCAAGGGCGGAGAACTTGGTAGGATAATTCACCCTGAATGTCATCTGCGGACTTGTAATTCAGCTTGAGACGCACCAGAGTGAATACATTTTTTGGGACTGTTCTCAAACACTTCATGAACTTTTGTATTCACTCGTTTATATTGTTATTCATACACTTAAAGACCAAGCCTTTTCTGGAACTTTTTGTTTAAAAGTTTAACCCCCAAACAATATATATTATTTTAGGATAGACCTTAGAGAATGAAATGGCGATCCTTTCAAACGCAATTTTTTTGGAAAAAATACACCTTAATGAATAAAAAAAAAAAACACAATAGTTACCCCGATTTTTTGTATGATGTGAAAGATGATGGTAAGCTCAATAAATAGATACCTAACATGTCATGCTTTAAAATTTAGTGGAATGGCGACAAACTACGATACTTGAAAATCTCCAAAGGCAATGCTTTACATTTTTTTTACAGGTTTTCTGTTTAGAGTTACAGAGGAGGTCTTGCGCTAGAATTATTTCTCTAGCTCTAGCAATCACAGTGATACTTCACATGTGTGGTTTGAACACCGTTTACATATGTTTGCGTGACTTACGTATGCATTTGCATGCAAGAGTGGAGGTATAGGGCACTTTACATTTTTTTTTTCTTATCCACTGTCCCTTTATTTACTAAATTTTTATCACTTTTATTCCTATTAGAAGGAATGTAAACATCCCTTAAATATAGAAATAAGGATGAGAGGTCCTCTTTATTGAGAGATCTGGGGTCAAAAAAACCTCATGTACCTTTAAAAGCAAAAGAAAAAATAAGTTTTTTGAACGTTTACTTTATAAAAAAAAAAAATGTTTATGTAGCAATGTAGTTGCCGCTAGTAACAAACAATCTGCCAATTCACAGCGCTGCCTGACTTCATACATCACTTCCAGAGACAATGGACAGTCTTTTGCTGATTTTGTTTTTGTTGTTTTATTGGAGGGTACAACTTGGATAGGGAATGGGATATGGGATGCCCATAGAATGTACATTTGCCATCATATTTTAATATTCAAGAACAACAGCATTTGGTTAGAGCCAGAAGATTAGATGTGCATTAAAACTGTGTGTGAATTTCCTCCTGCAATTACCTGCAGACTGTTGCTCCTCCTCTGCTTAATCTCTGCGGCCTATTCCTCTAAGCATTCCCCATCCACTACCGTGTGAGGGATGAAGACACCACTTTTGACCTTATAAAAATGATGGTCTTAAAAATCCTTCACCTCCTGCACAAACTTGTTTCCTACTGCAAAACCTTTTTTTCTCCTGCACAAACTTGTAGTTACTGAGTTAGAGTATGCCACATCTTCTTCTATTGAGTAATAGGGACATTAGATGTGAACATTGCACGGGACGCCAGAACTGCAAGTTTACAAATCAAATTTTTAAATTTTCAACAAATGTGTAGTGCATGAGCCCTTCACAATTTTTTGATACATCTAAAGAAACCACACAACCAGATTTTAATGTGTGGCTAGCTTTAGTATTGCTAAAACATTCCACATGCATTTACCAAATTGATATACACTCAACTTCACCATGTGTTAAAGCTGAACTCCAGGAAACCTAAAAATTCTCCCTTGCAGTGGGAATATGCCTGCACTGCCAGGGTTAACTATTCATCTCTGTTTATGGGAAAAGCAGATTTACCTACCAGATCCTCTGATCCTGTCAGTTCCTCTTTGCTGATTGAATGGTCACCACAGCCTCTTCTCCCCATATTCAGTTAAAGGTGCTCTGACATCATCAAGAACAATGCAGGATCCCTGCATTGGACATGAGAATATCAAGGGACAGTTCACCACTGCAAGATGGGAGAGTATTGACTGCCAGACAGAACAGAGGATTGGGTAAGTAAAAGTGCTTTTACTGTCCCTTGGATGAATTGTGCAGGCACACTGCAAGTGAGAATTTTTTGATTTCCTGAAGACAGGCTTTAAGCTGACCACACATGTTGCAAGCTGATTGCACAATCCACTAAGGTAAGGATGAATGCTAAAAACAAGTATATTGTGTAAGATGATTTGGTTCAAATAAAATGTTTCAACTGTATGTCCTCCATTATGTGATCTCCTTTCAATTTAAGAAAGAAAATCACACATTTATTTTTAATGTCAGGAGTTGGAAACATGGATCCTAAGCTGGTCACATTTTACTGTCCACCAAGGTTTTATTGATTAGTCCTAAAAGGAAAATACTTTGGTCCACCATTATGCTAACCATATACATTACTCTCTTTTTGTAGCTAGATTTATAAGCCATGCATCTGCTAACAGTTTTCGTTAAAAACAGGGGTTTAGTTAGCACACATTTGCAAATACATGAGTATGCTGCAGAACCGCTACAAGGCACCCCAATATTTCTGCAGTCCTAACTCTTGTAAATTTTGAGAGCCTCCATAGTAGAAGCACATGCATTCTAATGGATAGATGGGGGCAGGTGAGCCTGGAGGTAGTCCATCCCTTCTTAAATGCACAAGGGCACACTGAATACCCAGCACATAGCTCAATGGCAACAAAGGTGTTCAGTGTGTCCCCTCACCAATATTACATCAGTAACAAACAGCTGACCCCTGACCCCACCTATAACTGGCCTTCACAGCAAGGAGCATATGGAAGGGCAAAGCATGCAAAACAATACCAAAAAAAATTCACAGCTCAACTCACCAGCCAATTTGCTACCAACCAAATTAACCTGTCTAATAGTTTGGGTTAAAAGGGGTTTAGTTACCACCCATTTGCAAATACATGCGTAAGCTGCAGAACCGCTCCAAGGCACCTCGATATTTGTGCAGTCCTCTTGTAAATTTATGAGAGCCTCCATAGCAGAAGCACATGCATTCTAATGGATAGATAGAGGGCAGGTGAGCCTGGATCTGCTACCAACAGAACTATCCTGCAACTCTGCAGATTATGCTTAAGGATAGTTATCATATGAAGCCATTTATTATAACATAATTGTTTGGTTCCTTTTTAAATTATAATGATAATAGAAATCACACAAATGGCCCTGATCAAGCGTTTACATACCCTGAAATATTTGGCCTTGGTACACACAAAGTGATACACACAAGTTAAAATGGCAATTAAAGGTTAATTTCCCACATATGTGGCTTTTTAATTTGCAATTAATTTCTGTGTATAAATAATCAATAAGTTTGTTAGCTCTTGCATGGATACACTGAGCAGGTTTGATATTGAGCCATGGGCAGCAGAAAAGAACTGTCAAAAGACCCACATAACAAGGTAATGGAACTTTATAAAGCTGGTAGAGCATATGTACTGTTCAACCACTTATTAAGAAGTGGAATATTTGAGGATCTCTTGATACCAAGCCAAGGTCAGATAGACCAAGAAAGATTGCAGCCACAACTTCCAAAGGAATTGTTTGGGATTCCAGGTAACTTCAGGAGAAATAAAGGCTGCTCTGGAAAAAGATGGTGTGGTTGCTTCAAGGAGCATAATACGATGATACGTGATCAAAAATGAGCTGCATGGTCAGGTTGTCACAAAGAAGCTTTTCCTTCACCAATGCCATGAAAAAGCCCAGTTACAATATGCCCAACAACATCTTGACATGCCTCACAGCTTGTGGCACACTGTAATCGGGAGTGAAGGCTTTAAACTTATGAGCACAATTATATATTCAAATTTAAGGTAAAGTGTTGCTTGCCAGTGTTTTAAATGACCCATTCCAGGAAATCACCTATTTAGAGAGTGGGCACATGTGACCAGTTCTCTTGGACATGAGCAAAGCTCTTTAGACCAGATCTCGAAAATGAAACCTAAATCCAAATTTAAGTTAACTTGTTGCTTACCAATGTATTTCAAGTTACCCATTTAATCTAATATTTATTTGTATATTTGTAGCATTTTTTATATAATTTCCTGTTTCTAGGTTTATTTTCAGCTGTGGTACAACACTCTTGAATAAATTCACATATTCCCACAGACTCTTCCATATTTTATTTTGATGTGTTTATCGTTTCTAATATCGTTGCTAACTGTGTTGTTTGTCATTATAAAGGTTTATGAAATAAAAGTGATGTAAATTCTTGATAATATAGATATGAGAACCTTCTTGCAGGTTGGCACATTTCCTCTAAGATGAGATCTTGTGTAATTACATGTGCATCCTGCTTCATAGAAATTGGTTAAGTGAACAAGCAAGCAATTGTGGTTCACCTCCAGCCATAAACATGTTCAAAGGTTAACAGGAAACCACAAAAACATAAATCAATACAAATACAGAAAATTATGCTGTTTCTTTGACTTCAGTTGTGTTCACTTGGTCAAGTGTAAGACATAAATGTGGAAAAACACGGGAGGAATATGTAAGCAATTTACACACATTGTTCTTATCTTAGTTATCATATCTATAAAACATATAAACATGAATAAAACACTGACAAATGTTAATGACAACTATTAATGAGAACATTTAGTAAATTAGATCTACCATTCTGGAGGTTAATTTCATATACCTTGTGGCTAAACTCTGTAGTAATGTATAGTTTAGCCCAAAGCTCTTAGCTAGAAGAAACCCACTCCTAGTCTCCCTTGCTGGAATTTCATCTTTTGGTTTATCTTCTGAAACCAGTAAGGACACAGTGCACAACAGAACCTTTGCATAGCTTCTGAATTTCACTCAGCTGAAAATGTATGCATGAAGGTGATGCATGGAAGCCACAAGATCTTCTTTAGTGGTGTCCTAATATATACAGTAGGTGCAATCAGCCAATTGTGCTAAGTGTCAGACTGTTCTAATATACATTTACAATCAGTCAATTATGCTCAGCCTCAGCCTGTTCTAATATACAGGTAAAATCATCCAACTATGCAAACCTCAGTCTGTTCTAATGTACAGGTGCTATCGTCAAATTGTACATAGGCTACAGTAGTAATATCTGCCTCTCAGACGAGTTCCCACTTGATAATTTTAGCTATTTGTAAGGGGGTAATTCTTCCAAATGATCACAAGTTTAAGGAACATTCTTCCCACTGACCATCACACTAATGTATCATGAGTCATAGATATAACAATTTTTAGCAGGGGTTCTCTGAGACTGGAAAGTTATTTCAATGGTTTCTCTGTGTTGAAAAGATTGAGAAAGGCTGGTTTACAGTATACAGTGTACTGTACGTTGCTACAACGCCACAAGCCACAAGCCCTGACAACTGAGCTCCTAAGACATGTTAGCTATTGCTATTTACTGGTCACTCCTTATTGTCACCAGTAAATATTTGCGGAAACTCATCTACATTTGTTTCACTCTCGTCCTTTATTGATTCTGCTGGCATCTCAGGTATCTCTCAGGTCACCCTGATTTACAAGAGAGCTGTATCCATAGCAGAATTACAGTGGTTCTAAAGGCAGAAGGGTTTTTATCTTAATGTGTGCAGCAGCCCCCTCAGACCCTCTAATATTTATCCGAGCCCCATCTCGATCCAGCGATGTTGCATGAGAGCCTCAGCTGTCCGGGGCTCAGCTGGAAAGGAGTATACATATGCCACAGGCGAAATGCACTCACTAAACACAACCCATGTGAATGAATAGGGCTAAACCACAACTGCCCCACAAAGGCAAGCAATGAACATGGCTGCGGCACTGTCGGCTGCATTTGACACTGTCGATTATGGCATTCTCCTAGACCGGCTCCGTTATAATGCTGGACTTAATGACATAGCCCTCAGTTGGTTTGAATCATATCTCACAAATAAGACTGAACATATTTCACTGGGCAATTTTAAATCAAAGCCGCATATGGTTACTTGCGGTGTCTCCCAGGGGTCAGTTCTTGGCCCCATTTTATTCATTATCTATCTCATTCCTCTTGACCAAATTATCAGTTGTTATAAAATTTAATTTCACTGTTATGCCGATGACACACAGTTATATGTAAATGCAGCAGCTGAATCTCCATCTTTACAGTCATTCCTTTCAGTACTCAGCACCTGTCTGGAGGAGATAAAGGTATGGATGGAGCAACACTTTTTTCAATTAAATAGTTCCAAAACTGAAGTTACCATGATTGGCACGTCTCATCAGATTAAATCATCATCGATAACCAGTATTGCTTTTTCTGGTTCTAAAAACCCTTTTTCATCAACAATTACTAATCTTGGTGTAAAAATGGACTCTCAACTCACTTTTGAAGCACATATAAATCATTTATGTAAGACTTCTTTTTATCATCTCCGTAATATTTCTAAACTTCGTCCTATTCTTTCCCTTTCGGATGCTGAAAGGTTGGTTCATGCTTTTGTCTCCTCCAGACTGGATTATTGTAACGCACTTCTCATTGGGATTCCAAGAAATAGTCTGCAGAGGCTTCAGTATATCCAAAACTCTGCAGCTAGGATCCTGATGAGAGTGCGGAAACATGAGAATATTACCCCCATTCTTCAATCACTTCATTGGCTCCCTGTCTCCGCTAGGATTGAGTATAAGGTTTCTCTCCTTACACACCAATGCATATATGGACATGCCCCACCTTATCTTAAGGAACTTCTTAAATTACAAAATATATCTCGTTCCCTCTGTTCAACTCAATTAAATCTTCTTCAAATTACATAAACTAGATTGAAGACAATGGGAGAGAGGGCTTTTTGTTTTGCTGCCCCACGTTTGTGGAATGCCCTACTTGATAGTCTGAGGGCTCCTCAATCTTCAGATTTTAAAAAAAAAAGGACTTAAGACTTTTTTTTTTAGCAATTATTTTTCTTTATGTTAGAAGTATGCTTTTGTTATATTTTTTTTAACTATGTAGCACTTTGAGATCCTTTGATGAAAAGTGCGTTATAAATAAAATGTATTATTATTATTATTATTATTATTAACTTCAGTGGTTATGTTACCACCTCACCATTTGTCAATCACCCTCATCGATACATTGCAGCCTGCTCTCCAGGGGGTAAAGCACAAAAAAACACCCTAATGATGGACTTCAATAAATGCTCAATGTTTTCCCCATTTTGATTGAATCACACAAGAATCAAATAAAAATATTGAAGCATTTATGGTTACCATAAGATAAATACAAAATCTAAGTTGTGTATTATTTAGTTGTTTAGTCTATTCCTTTTTTTCCATTAGATTCTTGGATGTCACCCAATATGCCTGCCCAGAGCCTTTGCCTTGGTCTTCTTGCCTTTTTTACATGAAAAAATGCAAAACAGTATAACTAATTACCTGATATTTCCTGCATTGACTAAAAAGGAAATGATATGAATAAAAAAAACGTTCAATCTCAATTGCATGGCAATCACAATAAACGTCACAAAACCACTTGATTCATAAAAAAATGCGGAAGTTAGTGAAATTGATGCACTCATACCTGAGAATACTGTATTTAAATACATTGTCAAGGGACATGCATAAGGGTGTTACTAGAAATTATGGGCTTCCGCAGCAAACCTATACTGTAACTTCCCCTGGAGAATTGTAAGTTTCTATATAAGATCACACCCACTACACCTTACAAAATCTGACACACGCTACACATGCTACCTAATATAGCAATATTATAAACATAGGTGCCTTGTTCTAAAGATATTCCTTTTATAGTCAGTGCTTTCTGCCTGAATGAATCAGGATACAATAGATTTAAATCTTAACTGAATGACATCGAGCATGCTAAAGAAATGTGTATAAATGTAAATGTAAAATTTTAAATTTTGCAATTTCTAAAAATATAAAATACTTGTTTTCACCTTTTCTTTTTTATTCTTTGTTAAATCTCAGTTCGTATCTCCTATAGCCTCTTTGCAGCAGCTGCTCATCTACATACATGCACTCCAGTGTTGAAGGTATGTATTCCCAATGGATCATGCCTGTGCCGTGTTTTTTGAAACATTCAATTGCAGATTCCATCAAAAGCCTAAGTGACAGAGTGACTACGCAGGAATGCAATTGGAAGGCAGGGACAGAGCACTATCACTTTATAATAGAAAATGTCTGTCAAGTACTTTTTTAACCACTTGCCGCCCGCCCTATAGACAATTGACGGTGGCAAAGTGGTTTCATAATCCTGATCGGACGTCATATGACGTGATCAGGATTATGAGCCGCTGCGCACCCCGGGGGGCACGCATCGCGGCGATCGTTGTTACGGGGTGTCAGTCTGACACCCGGCAACTACGATCTCGGTAAAGAGTCTCCGACGGAGACTCTTTACCACGTGATCAGCCGTGTCCAATCACGGCTGATCACAGTGTAAATAGGAAGAGCCGGTGATCGGCTTTTCCTCACTCGCGTTTGTCCTGCTCCTCTGACAGGGGGGGTCTGTGCTGATCGATAATCAGCACAGCCCCCCCGAGGATGCCCACACTGGACCACCAGGGACACCACCAGACCACCAGGGAAAAGGTAATCCTCCCTAGACCACCAGGGATGCCAGTCAGCACAATGGATGCCAATCAGTGCCCATAATGGATGCCAATCAGTGCCCACAATGGGCATCACTGGTTGGCATGCATTATTGTTTGGCACTGATTGGCATCTATTAGTACAGTATAACACCAATGCCGCCTATGAGTGCCCACCTGTGCTGCCTATGAGTGCCCACCTGTGCCGCCTATCAGTGCCCACCTGTGCCACCTATCAGTGCCCACCCATGCCCATATGTGCCGCCTATCCATGCCCATCTGTGCCGCCTATCCATGCCCATCTGTGCCGCCCATCCATGCCAATCCGTGCCAGCTATCAGTGCCAGTTTGTGCCACCTATCAGTGTCCATCCGTGTCGCCCATCCATGTCGCCCATCCGTGCCGCCTATCAGTGCCACATATCAGTGTCCATCAATGCCACCTCATCAGTGTCACTTCGTTGGTGCCACATCATTGGTGCCCATCAGTGCCGCCTTATCAGTGCCCATCAGTGTAGCCCCATCAGTGCCCATCAGTGAAGGAGAAAACGTACTTATTTACAAAGTTTTGAAACTGAAACAAAAAAAACTTTTTTTTTTTCAAAAAATAAAAACCGTAGAGGTGATCAAATACCACCAAAAGAAAGCTCTATTTGTGGGAAAAAAATGATAAAAATTTCATTTGGGTACAGTGTAGCATGACCGCGCAATTGTCATTCAAAGTGCGACAGCGCTGAAAGCTCAAAATTGGTCTGGGCAGGAAGGTGTTTAAGTGCCCTGTATTGAAGTGGTTAATGAAAGCTGCAGATTTCAAACTATTAAACAATACTTGTGTAACATGGACTGTAGCTAATAACTGCTGCGGAACTTCTTCCTTTGTTACTGTTGTATTATCCTTCTGCCGTGTGTTCAGGGTTAAACTGAATATTTATTTATGCAGAAGTGCAGCAGCCATCTTTAAGGAGACCACTTTGCCTGTCTATGGAGTGTCTCCAGTGCAGGGGGCAGCCATCTTGGCTGGGTATAATTCTATACTAGAGGATGATGATTGGCTGATGCAACAGAGCAAAAAAGATGGGTCTGCAGGCTGCTGAGGAAATGGGGAGAGGATCATTTGAAAGCAAACAGATGTGTGTTAAAAAAGATTGAGCTGCTGCTGTTGGATGAACAGATCCCTGCCATAGCTGACCATAATCGGATGAGAACTCAGGGAAGCAAAGAGACCAAGAACCTTCTCCCTAGGAGGGTGTGAGATGTAAGTTGTGGATGCCTGGTGAGATCAGGCTGTACTAAACAGTGTTCCTACTGCTTATAAGGAAGGAAAGGAGACCTGTCTCAGTGGGATTGAGCGAAAGACACCACAGCAACTCCTATTCCTGAACCAGAGCATGTGACTGGAGACCCAGAAGAAGGTGCACAGGGTCTGGTAGGAGAGTAACATTGCACAAGTTAATCTGTTGTCTGCTGGGAACTGTTGTGCTTTCTTCAAGGGCCCCAACTTTGCTGGGCCATGGTTTCTTTTTTTTTCCATCAGTCACTGGCCAAAGAAATACAATGGGCACTGGTTATAGCAAGTTAGGATTGTCTTTATATACTGTTACTAGGTGAATGCAGTTCACTTCTGTTAATTACTGTTATTCAGAATACTGCAGGTATTTAACTGGATTTTCTTGTAGTTATATATGTATGTAATTCAGTATTGATCCTGGGGATGCAACTCTTATGCCGCATACACACGACCGGTTTTACTGTCGGAATAAACTTTGAAGGTTTTTCCGATAGAGTTCCGACGGAGTTCCGCTAAAACTATCATGCGTACACACGATCACAACAAAGTCTGATCGTTAAGAATGCGGGGACATACAGCACGTACGACGGGACTAGAAAAAGGAAGTTCAATAGCCAGTGGCCAATAGCTTCCGTCTCGTACTTGCTTCAGAGCATGCGTAATTTTTGATCCGTCAGAACAGCATACAGACGAGCGGTTTTCCGGTTAGGAATTGGTTCAGTCGGAAATATTTAAAACATGTTCTATTTCTAGGTCTGTCAGAATTTTCAGAAAAAAAAGTCAGATGAGGCATACACACAATCGGAATATACGATGAAAAGCTTCCGTCTCACTTTTTCTGTCGGACGTTCCATTTGTGTATACGCAGCATTAGTGCAAAACATTATTACAGTATTTAAAATAAAAACACCTTTGTTAGGAAATTCCCTTGTGATCAGTAAAAAAAACATCAGGTGTTCTGAGAAGCAGGAAAATTTATTTCTGATGTGGCCCACAACAGGGAGACATGCTTACAGCACGAAAGCTGAAGAAAAAGTCCCAACAAAAGAAAGTGTTCCGCCCTCACATATCCCACAAGAATAACATCTCTGTGCTTCTATTGGCTGAAAGAACATAAATAACGTGTCATGGCACAGGCTTGCACTTTATAAGCTATACATATTCCGTGCATTCTTAGGCTATCATATTTAGTTAAATCTAATCATCCTACTTACTATGGAGTTAATTAGGACAAAACAATACAATGAGTTAATACAATAATGTGCTCAGAAGTAAGCTTTTTAACAAATCAGTCTCAGGACTATTGTTTTTCTAATAGTCACACAATAAACATTTAAAACTTTTCTAACATTCCCTCCTCTTTGTGTGACTATTTTATCTCCACACATTTCGATGAAAGTCCCTGTGTTATACACTTTCGGACTGTATGTCATTAAGTTGAGCTTCAATGTCCACATAGGTCTCCTCAGAGGTAGAGAGGGTTTGATACATTGTTCCTGAGACTGCAGTTTCAATGAGTTTTTGTGAAAGTCCTTGAATACAGGGAATGCAGCAGCATCCGCAAGTGACCAAAACAGCCAAAGCCACAGCGATTGAGATCAAACATGATATGATAAATCCAGTCCATTTACCGAACCATCCTTCAAGCCAAGTTGTGAATGGATCATTAATACCTGAGTTTTCCGCCAATTCATTCGATAGCGCAGTCAGTCCTTCCAAGGCTCTGGTCACGGTCCCTCCAGGAGCTGTATTGTAGGGATAAATGTACAACACATGCTACCAAACATTTTGCATACCCCTCCTCTTTCAACTAAGACCATATCTAAAGCCATTCGGTTCTGCCAGGCCATTAGAGATGTGGGGGCCAACTGTTCTGCTAGGCCCCTCACAGCATCCCTAGTATAGTTTACAAATCGTTGTTGGTTATAATATATATATAATTAATCCAGTCAACATTTTTATCTATAGTCACCCACCAGAGAAGAGACTCAAACCCAGCTGTCACCTGATTCCTGGCTTTAAACTCGTCCGGCACCCCGCGAGGAACCCCAATCTCATCTATGTAGATCTGAGAATCAAATGACCCCAAGGGAGAGGTGTCCCTACGATACTGTCGGTGACTCTTAGTCCACGGGTATTCTGACAGGATTCTCAGGGGCATAGCCAGCTGGACCATAGCGCAATCCCCTTGGGCATTGGCCGGTAGTCTAGCTCGCAGTTTCTTATCCCCACACATCCACCAGACATCAGCTCTCTGAATGTCATGTTCAACCCAGTCACCGTTGTCCGTGTTAATCCTCTCCACACAGTAGTCATCAGGTAGTGACCCAAGATCCACCGCGCTACGGTTCCCTGGGAGTGCAAAACAAGTAAAGTTGCCCGGATAAGCGGCAACCGCTGGAGGTATCTGAGGTCTCTGTACTGGGGGAAACAACAAACTCAATGTGTGCCAAGTAGAATTTATTTCAGGTTTATAGCTCTTATTATACAATTGCAACATACATTTTAAACCTTCTGGATCTGTATTGTGATCTAGAGGAAAAGGAACTGTTGCTAAATGTGGTCTGGCTCCGGCACAAACTAAACAGTTTTCCTTTTTCAGAGTTCTAACCGTGTACCTCAACCATTCTAACCACTCATTTTTTCTTGGTAGCCCGTCTCCAAAGCTATGGCATCTTCTATTGTTAGGTTAGTGAATCTTATAGTTATACTCAGAACTTCTATTTTAGTATGGCCTACTTCTTTCCCTTCTGAGTCTACTTTTTCCTGTTGTTTAATTTTATTTGGTGGTAATACCTCAAGGAAAAATATTCCTGAGGGGTCAGTTCCTGACACCCATGCTCCCATGGAATACAACCGCTGATCTTCCTTCCTCGGCTCCGTTAATGTTATTAATAGTTGGTTACAGTTCTTACTATTTGTGCAGGGGGAGTTGGCCGCTTTTGTGATTATGAGTCTCTCCTTTATACCACTCTTTTTAGCTCCTAGTTGATTATACCCCCAATCTTGATGCGCTGTAGTCCACAGGGCCTGATCCCATGCTTGACATCCTACCTTATTCCAGAGCCAGCAGATATATATATCTGCCCATAGAAGTCCTCTAGCCCCAGTTGTATCCCCACAATCTGCAATCTGACAGAAGTCTACCAGTATAGTGCTAGTTATTCCCTCTATAAAGTTTTGGATTTAATGCTTATCCTGTTCTTTCCCAATCCAAAAGTTCCTCTACTCTTCCATAGCGCCTACCCCCTCTTATGGATGCCTCTCCTAGTGTCACCAGTAACCCAAGGATAATTACTGTCCCTTTCATCCTAACCAGCTACAGAGTTCCAGCGGATAGGATAGGGGAGTTGGAAGGGGAGGGAGACTTCACCGGTTTGAGACAAGTCCCACCTTGTGTGAGACCTCCCTTTGTAGCCGGACTTTCTGGACCTCTTGTAGCCAACTGGCCCTACTCTGCCTGTAAAACGTTTTTACAATGGGGCTGGTGAATCCAGGTAGACCTCTCTGCAATCCTTATCACAGTAGGGGTAGTTAAAAGGACTTTGAAAGGACCATCCCACCTTGGGGAGTTACCACTGCTTTTTTCTTATTACTTTTTATTGAGACCCAATCTCCCACATGCACCTTTTTCATCTTCTTTTGGGGGTGTGATATACATACTGGTCACAGCTACTAGTAAGCAATACATCCAATTATTTTTACCTATTTCTTCCATAACTTTTCTCAGTTTGCTTTTTAGAATGCCATTATGTCTTTCTACCAATCCAGCTGATTGGGAATGATAGGCACAATGGTATTTCCCTTTAATTCTCATCACTTCTATCAAATGTTGTATATTTTTTAATTACAAAATGGGGTCCATTATCACTGTAAATCCTTTCAGGGATTCCAAATCTAGGAATAATATCTCTTAGTAATGCTTTGGCTACAGTCTGTGCATCTGCACTTCCTGTCGGGAATATCTCCACCCATTTGGTCAGGGTGCCTGGGTACCAAACAATATTTCTTCCTTTCACATTTGTCTAATTCAATAAAATCCATGCAAATGTGTTGGAATGGATATTGTGGTGTAGGGAACTTCCCTTTCAGTGGTCTTATACCTCCCTGAGCATTGTGTCTTGCACATATAAGACATTGAGAGCAAAAAGTTTTTGAGTAATTTGTGAATCCATAGGCTGTACATACTTTATTTAACATCTCAGTCATCCCCCTGTTTGACACATACGTTACTCCATGTGTCAATACTGCTGCATACCTAAATAAAGATTTTGGTAATACCGGTTTCCCTTCAGGTGATGTGTAAATATCATCAATTATTGTGTAACCCTTTGTTTTCCAATATTGTTTTCCCCAGGGGGGGCATTTTGCTGCATATCAGTAAGGACTGTATGATCTATCACTATGATTTCTCGTCATTATTTTATGTGCAGCTTCATCTGCCCTTTTATTTCCCTTTGAGATGGGGTCCGTATATTGTGTGTGCTTGACATTTACAGATTGCAAGCTTTTTTGGTAACTGTATTGCATCTAGGAGTTCTAAAATGAAGTCCGTATGTGAAATTGGTTTACCACTGGAGGTGACCATCCCCCTGTTTTTCCATTGTTGTGCAAAAACATGCACTGTTGAAAAGGCATATTGACTGTCAGTGTATGTGGTTACAGATTTCCTTCTGACAGTATACATGCTCTTGTCAGTGCTACAAGTTCTGCAACTTGTGCTGAATAATGTTTTGGTAGTGGCCCCGCTTCCAAAATCTCATCCTGTGTCACTACTGCATATCCTGTTGCATTTGTGCCATCTGGATTTTTCTTACTAGAACCATCAACAAAAAGTATCATGTCAGGGTTAGATAATGGTACATCTTTCAGATCACTTCGTGGCAGTACCTTTTCAGCGATGGAAACAGTGCAGTCATGTTTATACCCGTCAGTAGGAAGTAGTAGTAGTGTGGATGGTTTTAATGTAGTACACCTCTGTATTGTTAAGTGAGGTTGTGTCAAAAGTATTGTCATACAGGAAAGGTGTCGTGCTGGGCTCAAATGTGATATTCTTTTGCTGTAACAGGATAACAAACACTGCATGTGGTACCTTTTCAGTTAGTAAAGTTGAATAAAGACACCAGTCCATCCTGTTCAGCCTGAGTGAGTGTCTAGCCTCTACCCCTGTACACCCACATCGTTCTCCACCCCCAAGGATCCAACGTCCCCATTCATATACCAGGGCCAAACCGGAACAGAAGCCAATCAACCCACCTGCATGTCCCCGGAGTGCGGGAGGAAACCAGAGCACCCGGAGGAAATCCACACAGGCACAGGGAGTACATGCAAACTCCAGGCAGGCAGCGTCATGATTAGGATTCGAACCAGTGACCCCCTTCACTGCTAGGCGAGAGTGCTAACCACTACACCGCTGATGCTACCAGTGCTTGTACACAGGGTGGAAGTACTCTCGTTGCACTGTCTATTTCTGTAGAGTAATCCTTCCTCTATGAGACCCCTCTAGTTCTGCCTCAGCAGTGTACTCTTCTGCATCCTCCTCCCTTTCATCACCTTGCATAAGAACCTTTAATTTCACATTCTTTTTTGCTTTCGCTTTCAAATACTTCTCAGAATGCTTAGCATATTGTAAAACATCTAAAACTGATGCAGTTCGGTAAGTAACCATGTTTTAAACAATGTAATCCTTATGATCCTGTTTCAATCCATTTAAAAAAGCAATCTTTAGCTGTTGCTAATATGCACTATTCACATCTTCAGCTTCGGGGAGCCCGGAGAACACTCTAAAAATCTCTCGTAATTTATTTAGGTAGTCACTGACACTTTCTTTGTCTTCTTGTACTGTCATATTTATTTATTTTTTGCCAATCAGTCCGTTATACCCATCTAAGCTGGCATCTGTTCAGTAGGGCAGTCAACCTGTTTCCTAAGTCTGGGCTTTCTGGAGGCAATGGATCCCCCCATCCATGTGCATTTGCTGGGGCGCAGGGGTCCCAATCCCCCTTTACTGAAGCCCAATCTGACCCTAATACTTTCCTCAGGGCTCTCTCTACTTCCACCCCATTCAATTTATAACTGTTCCGTAATCCCTCTATGTTTTCAATGAATTCAGCTGGACCTAATTTTGGATGTTTTATGTGTTCTGTAGCCTTTTGTATATCACTATCAGTCCATGGTCGAAAAACAGTCATAGTCAAGGGATATGGCTGGCCCAGTGCATCATTCTGTCCTCCCCTTGGGTTTGGGACCTCTATCAAGGGGTATTCCTCACCATCCTCCACACCATACCTAATAGGAGGTTTACTTAGTCTCTTGGCTCCTGCTGGGGCACCTAATACATGAGTTATGGCGTCATTTAATGTTTCAAGGATCGATCTGTTCATCTCCAAGACTGAACTACTGTCTGGAGAGATTGAGGAAGTGGAATTGGGGTTTTGTTCAGAGGCGGTTCCTTTGAAAGGGGTGGATGTCACAGGGAAGGTGTTACTCTGGGCAGTTACTTGCACCTGAGGGGGAGGACCATTATAGGGAGGTGGTGAAAATTAGCCTTGCGATCTTTGTAGATCACTTAACTAAACAGCGCGTAAAATAGTCAGGCAATTAACCTCTGACATTCGGTATACCTCAAATCTTTTTGTTATCTGTCCGGACAGCGGGCGACGTAATTTTTTACCTTAGACAACGTCCCCAAGTGTCTCTGTCTACGAGCACTGGATCATCTAGATATTATACGATCAATACCAATGTCGGCAATTACAACACATTAAACCAGAAGCAAGAGAAAGAGAAGAAAAGACTCAGAAAGAATTAAGAATAATTTAAATTATCTTACCTCTCAAACACCTGGACTGGATCACACAAGGTTCGGAAACAGACAGTGGAATTCAGATCTATGGCCCCGCCCCTTTTTCACCAAATAACATTGATTGGGGGGACTTGTAAGGTTCGGTGAGCTTCAAAGTCCAATACTCACCGAAGTGTTGTCGGGCCGTCTGATCTGAAAACCAGCGTGTTGCTCCCGGCTCGAAAGACCAAAAATGTTAGGAAATTCCCTTGTGATCAGTAAAAAAAACATCAGGTGTTCTGAGAAGCAGGAAAATTTATTTCTGATGTGGCCCACAACAGGGAGACATGCTTACAGCACGAAAGCTGAAGAAAAAGTCCCAACAAAAGAAAGTGTTCCGCCCTCACATATCCCACAAGAATAACATCTCTGTGCTTCTATTGGCTGAAAGAACATAAATAACGTGTCATGGCACAGGCTTGCACTTTATAAGCTATACATATTCCGTGCATTCTTAGGCTATCATATTTAGTTAAATCTAATCATCCTACTTACTATGGAGTTAATTAGGACAAAACAATACAATGAGTTAATACAATAATGTGCTCAGAAGTAAGCTTTTTAACAAATCAGTCTCAGGACTATTGTTTTTCTAATAGTCACACAATAAACATTTAAAACTTTTCTAACAACCTTCAGTATCCTTCTGGAAGGATTACCCTGCGGTTAGGCACGCTCTATAAAATAAAATTCAGTGTTTTCGTGTGTGATTTTGAGTAAAAGCTCTCATACCTCCAGTGTGCGGGAAGCCATTCAAAATAAGGGCATGCAAAGCCAGCCGATTCAATCCTCCTCTCAATGTCGTCATCTCCTGTAATAAAATAACGCAATACCCAAACAGAGGATGCCTGGAGACTAGGAGTTAACGGGATAATGATGATAACATCAATTGCCTAGGCAGATGAAGAAAAAGAGTACTAAGAAAAAACAAAATATATATGTAATATCCAAACATTAAATAGATGTTCCTGTCTTTTAAAATGACCTATGGCTACAACATAGGTTAAAGATCCGCTCTAAGGATTCTGCATATATTTTTAAATAGGTATGTGGAATAAAACATGTTTTTATCTTTACAATTGTTTTTTTTTCTATTTTATATACCTACCACATTGTTTGAGTTAAGCAGTCGATCTTCTCTATTTTTCCTATTTATGGTTATCACCAGTGATAAGTGTGAAAGTGAAATACCATATTTTGGGTTGTCATTTTAGGAAAATCTTCCAATGAGAATAATAGGTCTGGTGACAACCAGGAATTCCCTCACTTTGGAGGGATTTCACCTCACTTCCTATTATGGCTTTGAGACAGGAAGTGAAAGTGAAATTTCTCTAATCGGATACAAGTGGCAAAAATAAGTTAACAGGGTTTATAGTCCTTCCTTACTCTATAGAAGATGAAAAAAGAAAGTTTAGACTTCAGTTCCATTTTAATTGCTATCTGTGTCCCTGTCACTCTTTTTAACTGTCCGGATTCCCAATGTCACCAGTATTGAAAATAAGGGCTAAACCAAAATTCAGAGTTGCCTGGAACAGGAGTAGAAGTGAAATCTTCCAATAAGAACGCTTCCAATTGTAGGTGGGGCCTATCCAGTGTAACCAAGAATTTAGGTAACACACATGTATCTTTAACTGTACATTGGAGAAACTTACTATTCACTGAAATAAGGCAATTTACAGCATTTGCACCACATACGTAACAAGTCAGGCAGTACAGTGTACTGTTTATCTACAAGGAAGAACTATAATATTGCTTGTTCACACCGAGATCCCCAATTATTCCTGCAGATATCCAGCTGGCAGTGGGAAATAGTTCCAGGAGGCTGACAGTAGAGACAACCTGAAAGAAAACACCTACCAATCTAATACTGTACCTTCTCTCTACCTATCCAACTTTGCTCTGTACCTACCTTACCCCCAAACAACAGGTACACTGAATGATACAACATTCCATTATGTATGAAAATGGTCAGCTAAACTGGCTGCCTAAATGTTGTGGGATTTCAGTATCTAATGCCACGTACACATGATCGGAATTTTTGGCCAGCAAAAGACTCATCATCGGAATATGCGACCGTGTACATGCTCCATCAGAATTTAGCTGGCCGAATTCCTGCCAGCAAAAATTTGAGAGCATGTTCTCAATTTTTCAGATGGAAAAACTTTCTATCGGAAATTCCGATTGCGTGTATGCAGTTCCGATGCGCAAAAACTCACGCATGATCAGATTCAACTACGAGATGGAAGCTATTGGCTACTGGGTATTGAACTTCCCTTTTCTAGTCCCGTCGTACGTATTGTACGTCACCACGTTCTTGACGGTCGGAATTTGGTGTGACCATGTGTATGCAAGACAGCTTGAGCGAAATCCCTTTGGAATTCTGTCGGGAAAACCATCAGAGCTTTTTCTGACCAAAATTCCGATTGTATGTATGCGGCATAATAGGATTTCTGTCTACCCCAAAATGGCAAAACTGTAGCCCATAGCAAGAGACAACTAGTCTTTAATGGGCTCCTGTCAGCCTGAGAAACAGCAGTTTCACCTTCAGGTTGGAGGATATACTGCAGCCTCATCTGCTACCTGAGCTACAAATCTCTTTCCCTCATACTTCCCTCATATTGGAAAGATATTCTCTCACAGTCTACAGAAGACGAAGTGAAGGGAAATCTCCCTGATGAAATACAAATGACAAAAACATGACTGTAGTTTTAACCTACCCCTAATGTAAGGAAAGGCCTTCTGTGCACAGACTAAAACATGTTTCCTTTCATGCTAGTAAGAATTGGGCAATGGCTAATGCATATGCGCATGTGCATACTTGTGGTGCAGGCATGCACCTGTGATAAATATTGGCACCAAATGTGCTATTTATACTTGGCCAGTGCTCAGGATCAGTGCTGCTTTGTCTTTCAGCCTTCCCTGCATCCTGTATTCCCCTTATTCCAGCTTGTCTCACCACTCTCTGAACTCTGCCTGCACTTTCCCTGGCTTGTCCTCTGTTTCTGTCTGCTCCATTTTCTTATATTCCACCCATTGGCTTCTGACCCGGCTTGTACCCAGACCACACTATTGCCTGCTTCTCTGTACCTGATCTGTCCTGCCAGTATATGACCCAGTTTGCCTGACTCTGCTTCCTTACACATCCTGTGGTGCTTGCTGCTCTACAGTCTGCTACCAGTGCATGCCTCACCTGCCTGATGCCGTCAGTACCAGCCTGCTTCAGTCTGTCATCCTCCAGCTGTCTACCAGCCCACCTGCTTCACTGAAGACTACTGACCACCTTTCCTGCCTGACATGGATATCCGCACTGCTACTGGTAAAACCTACAGACACTCGTGCCACTTTGCACTCCTGCACCTTCTGTTCACACTACCAGGGGCCTCGAATCAGAAGAGTAAGAGAGGCCTTCTTCATCATTTCAGGCTCTGCTACCAGGTATGTGATACCTACTCTAACCAAAATGAAAAATAGGTGTCTTTTAGTACCTTAGACTAATAATATGTAATCTGATTTTTATGTTTGATTGGTCAATTTGTATTTAGTAATGCTTTAGGCCGCGTACACACGCGCGGACTGTTCGCCCAACTTTGTCCGCTGAACAGTGTTTCAGCGGACAGTCCGCTCGTGTGTGGGCTTCAGCGGACAGTTTCAGCGGACAGTCTGACGAACAAAGTTTTTTGGAATTTCCGTAAAACTGTCCGCTGAAACTTGGTTTGAGCGGACAGTCCGCTCGTGTGTAGGCTTGTTCGTCAAACTAAGTTCCGCGCATACTCAGAAAGGATTTACACGCCGAAGGTTGCATTGCAGTGTATAGGACGTCGTTTTCTAGTCCCGTCGTACGTGCCGTTCACGTCATCGCGCACGGTTTCAGCGGACTGTTCGTTCATCGTGTGTGGTCAAGTCCGTTCATGCTAATTTTGAGCGGACTGTTTGTCAAACTGTTTGACGAACAAGGTTGGGCGAACAGTCCGCGCGTGTGTACGCGGCCTTAGTCTGCTTTCACACCTGAGCAAAGCTGATGAGAGCAGTTCTAGAGAAGGAGTTCTCCTGGTACCAAAATGTGCAAAATCAAAAATGTTCTGCATTTACAGATGCTCCAAATAAAGTGTTTTGGGCAAAAACGTCTAATTGTGCTAAAAAAATAGCTAATTTAAATAGGTAGAAATTAGCATAAACCGCTTGACTGCCTTATATGTTTGACTAAGATTGTAAAAGAGTTTCAAAATCACAGGTAATATAGGCAGGAGAACAGAACAACTCTAAATGATAAAAAAATAACAGCACTGTTTACATTGAAACATAGTGATTTTGATAATATGGTTAGCATGGGACTGCATACACAGGACAGTTATTTTTAATGGTACCTTTTTGATTTTCTATAGCCACATGTCCACACAGATCAAATTACATTTTCTTAACCATTGCTTTATAAATATAAAAACCATTCCCTGTGAGCTGAATAAAGATTGCACAGGCTTAAGACCCCTTTCACACTGGGGCCGCGGCCGTACTGGCGCTAAAGCACCGATTTACTGCTGTTTTTGGCAGCTAGTGGGAGCATTTAACACCAAAAAAGGGGTTAAACACTCTCGTTTCGCTGTGTTTTGAAAGCACATTTAAGGTGCTTTGAAAGAGATGCCCCTTCATTCCAAGTGGCAGGGGCGTTTTGGGATCGCTGTATACAGTGCTCCCAACCCACCCAAAGATGCTGCTTGCAGGACTTTTTTTTTCCTGTCCCACAAGCGCACCACCCCAGTGTGAAAAGGCACACCGGATTGATTGGGAGGCGGTTTTCAAGTGCTTAGCAGAGGCTACTTCTAGAGCTAAAGTGCCTGTAAACCGCCCTAGTGTGAAAGGGGTCTTAGATCATTTATTTAAAGGGATATATACTGTTTATAAAGTTCAACTCCACTTTTAGATAAAATAAACTACCGTATTTTTCGCTCCATAAGGGCTAGTTTACACTTGCTTCAAAACATGGCTTCGGATAGGCTTTGTTAAAGCTCTCCGAATGCCAGTCAAAGCTCCTGTCACTAAATAAAATGGTTAGCTTACAGTTCTGTTTACGCCTTGCTTTTGTTTGGTGCTTTGATGAGGCTTCGGTGGGGCTTCGATGAGGCTTTGGTGGAGGTTTGATGGGGCTTAAGTGGGGCTTTGTGGGGCTTCGATGAGGCTTTGTGGGGCTTCAGTGGGGCTTCATGTAAGCTTTGCCATAGACTTCTATGAAAGGCTTTGAAAACGATTTGAAGCACCATTAGAAGCTACATGGGGTATACTTTTTAAACAAAGCTAAAACAAAGCAAAGCAAAAGCAGGTGTAAACAGGACTGTAAGCTAACCATTTTATTTAGTGACAGGGGCTTTGACTAGCGTTAACAAAGCCTGTTTGAAGCCTTGTTTTGAAGCAAGTGTAAACTAGCCTTTAAAGTGTGTCCAAGCAAGTGTAAATGGGCCCTATGACACACTTTTCCCCCCTAAAAAATGGGCCCAAATATCTTTGAGTCTTATAAAGCAAATATTGGCCAGCCCCCCCCCCCCCATTGCCATCGTGGCTGGCGGGCACATCTGGGCACAGCCCAGGGGCCCCAGATGCTGGAAGTGCTAGGAAGTGCTTTGTTAGCAGTGGCGTGGGAGGCACCTGCTGCCTGCAGTCTTTAAGTTGTCACCATGGCTGATTGCTGGCTGCCCGGCTGGGAGTCCCAGGAGTTTGTGGCTGGGAGTGGATGCATTGTCACTGTGCTGTGCCGATCCATTTACTCAAGATCTCACTCATACAAAGCCTATGAGTGAGATATTGAAAGACACAGAAATACGAGTGTACAGCAGAGTGTTGAACAGGCCAGTGACTCTGCTCCTCCTCCTGATGATCACAGAGCACTGTGAAAGGATACTACAGCAGGCACATAATGGTAGATCCTAGCTGAAGAATTGGTGAGTAGTGATGGCCGAACGGTTCGCCCGGCGGTCGTTTCGCGGCGAATTTCCGACTTTCGCCGTCCGCGGGTTCGAACGCCTTTTTCCGTCGTTCGCCCCGGCGGACTTACGTGTTTAATGTATACAAGAACTTTAACCTTTCGTGACACGTTTATCATGTGTTACAGGACAACCAATTGAGACATGACAGCTCATGGACACTTGGACATTCCCCCTAACCTATAAATACACCCGATCCGGTGGCCATTTTACATTCTTTCTTCTGTCACTGTAGGGAAAGGATCCTGTGTGGAGTAGGGACAGAGAAAACGCTAGCTATTTGGTACACAAAAGTTCTTTTCAGGACTGGTATAGGTGTTAGGTCAGCAGCCTGAGTTTCTTTTGTCAGTTTAGATAAAGGGACAGAGCGCTGTATGCTGCTATTTTAGGGACAGCTCAGCCAGATTAGTCTTTCTTCATCATCATCATCATCATCATCATTAGCTGTTACTATCAGGTCCACAAAAGAGCTGTTCCAGCTAATCGTTCCAGCCTACTCTTTTTTGCCAATTTGTATAGGGACAGGCAGGAAGCAGTGTGTCAGGCAGTGAGGATAATTTTAAAGACTTGCTGTTACTATTAGTTCCACAAAGGTTCTTTTCAGGACTGGTATCAGTGGTACGGTAATAGGCTTGTACACGTATAATATTCTTTCTTCCAAATATAGAAAGAATATTATACTTGACTGCTGCCCTTCTGCTGCAGTCTGCTAATCATTCACAACTCACTTGTTCCACAAAAGTTCTTATAAGGACTGGTAACTTGGTCTGTCTAGGGTGCTACGGTACATAGGCTTGGGTGCGGTACAGTCTGCTGTTCTGTAAGGACCGCTATCGGTCCACAATAGATAGGGTTGCCGTGCACTACTGCTGACCGCTGCCCTATACTGCAGCAGTCCTTCAGCGGTATAGGGACTGACGCACAGTCTGCTAAACACTAATACACAACCTGCTTGGTCCACAAAAGTTCTTATAAGGACTGGTAACTTGGTATAGGGTGCTACGGTACATAGGCCTGAGTGCGTTACAGTCTGCTGTTCTGTAAGGACCGCTATCGGTCCACAATACATAGGGTTGACGTGCACTACTGCTGACCGCTGCCCTATACTGCAGCAGTCCTTCAGCGGTATAGGGACTGACGCACAGTCTGCTAAACACTAACACACAACCTGCTTGGTCCACAAAAGTTCTTATAAGGACTGGTAACTTGGTATAGGGTGCTACGGTACATAGGCCTGAGTGCGTTACAGTCTGCTGTTCTGTAAGGACCGCTATCGGTCCACAATACATAGGGTTGCCGTGCACTACTGCTGACCGCTGCCCTATACTGCAGCAGTCCTTCATTGGTATAGGGACTGACGTACAGTCTGCTAATCACTAACACACAACCTGCTTGGTCCACAAAAGTTCTTATAAGGACTGGTAACTTGGTATAGGGTGCTACGGTACATAGGCCTGAGTGCGTTACAGTCTGCTGTTCTGTAAGGACCGCTATCGGTCCACAATACATAGGGTTGCCGTGCACTACTGCTGACCGCTGCCCTATACTGCAGCAGTCCTTCAGCGGTATAGGGACTGACGCACAGTCTGCTAAACACTAACACACAACCTGCTTGGTCCACAAAAGTTCTTATAAGGACTGGTAACTTGGTATAGGGTGCTACGGTACATAGGCCTGAGTGCAGTACAGTCTGCTGTTCTGTAAGGACCGCTATCGGTCCACAATACATAGGGTTGCCGTGCACTACTGCTGACCGCTGCCCTATACTGCAGCAGTCCTTCATTGGTATAGGGACTGACGTACAGTCTGCTAATCACTAACACACAACCTGCTTGGTCCACAAAAGTTCTTATAAGGACTGGTAACTTGGTATAGGGTGCTACGGTACATAGGCCTGAGTGCGTTACAGTCTGCTGTTCTGTAAGGACCGCTATCGGTCCACAATACATAGGGTTGCCGTGCACTACTGCTGACCGCTGCCCTATACTGCAGCAGTCCTTCATTGGTATAGGGACTGACGTACAGTCTGCTAATCACTAACACACAACCTGCTTGGTCCACAAAAGTTCTTATAAGGACTGGTAACTTGGTATAGGGTGCTACGGTACATAGGCCTGAGTGCAGTACAGTCTGCTGTTCTGTAAGGACCGCTATCGGTCCACAATACATAGGGTTGCCGTGCACTACTGCTGACCGCTGCCCTATACTGCAGCAGTCCTTCAGCGGTATAGGGACTGACGCACAGTCTGCTAAACACTAACACACAACCTGCTTGGTCCACAAAAGTTCTTATAAGGACTGGTAACTTGGTATAGGGTGCTACGGTACATAGGCCTGAGTGCAGTACAGTCTGCTGTTCTGTAAGGACCGCTATCGGTCCACAATACATAGGGTTGCCGTGCACTACTGCTGACCGCTGCCCTATACTGCAGCAGTCCTTCATTGGTATAGGGACTGACGTACAGTCTGCTAATCACTAACACACAACCTGCTTGGTCCACAAAAGTTCTTATAAGGACTGGTAACTTGGTATAGGGTGCTACGGTACATAGGCCTGAGTGCGTTACAGTCTGCTGTTCTGTAAGGACCGCTATCGGTCCACAATACATAGGGTTGCCGTGCACTACTGCTGACCGCTGCCCTATACTGCAGCAGTCCTTCATTGGTATAGGGACTGACGTACAGTCTGCTAATCACTAACACACAACCTGCTTGGTCCACAAAAGTTCTTATAAGGACTGGTAACTTGGTATAGGGTGCTACGGTACATAGGCCTGAGTGCAGTACAGTCTGCTGTTCTGTAAGGACCGCTATCGGTCCACAATACATAGGGTTGACGTGCACTACTGCTGACCGCTGCCCTATACTGCAGCAGTCCTTCATTGGTATAGGGACTGACGTACAGTCTGCTAATCACTAACACACAACCTGCTTGGTCCACAAAAGTTCTTATAAGGACTGGTAACTTGGTATAGGGTGCTACGGTACATAGGCCTGAGTGCAGTACAGTCTGCTGTTCTGTAAGGACCGCTATCGGTCCACAATACATAGGGTTGCCGTGCACTACTGCTGACCGCTGCCCTATACTGCAGCAGTCCTTCATTGGTATAGGGACTGACGTACAGTCTGCTAATCACTAACACACAACCTGCTTGGTCCACAAAAGTTTTTATAAGGACTGGTAACTTGGTATAGGGTGCTACGGTACATAGGCCTGAGTGCAGTACAGTCTGCTGTTCTGTAAGGACCGCTATCGGTCCACAATACATAGGGTTGACGTGCACTACTGCTGACCGCTGCCCTATACTGCAGCAGTCCTTCATTGGTATAGGGACTGACGTACAGTCTGCTAATCACTAACACACAACCTGCTTGGTCCACAAAAGTTCTTATAAGGACTGGTAACTTGGTATAGGGTGCTACGGTACATAGGCCTGAGTGCAGTACAGTCTGCTGTTCTGTAAGGACCGCTATCGGTCCACAATACATAGGGTTGACGTGCACTACTGCTGACCGCTGCCCTATACTGCAGCAGTCCTTCATTGGTATAGGGACTGACGTACAGTCTGCTAATCACTAACACACAACCTGCTTGGTCCACAAAAGTTCTTATAAGGACTGGTAACTTGGTATAGGGTGCTACGGTACATAGGCCTGAGTGCAGTACAGTCTGCTGTTCTGTAAGGACCGCTATCGGTCCACAATACATAGGGTTGCCGTGCACTACTGCTGACCGCTGCCCTATACTGCAGCAGTCCTTCATTGGTATAGGGACTGACGTACAGTCTGCTAATCACTAACACACAACCTGCTTGGTCCACAAAAGTTTTTATAAGGACTGGTAACTTGGTATAGGGTGCTACGGTACATAGGCCTGAGTGCAGTACAGTCTGCTGTTCTGTAAGGACCGCTATCGGTCCACAATACATAGGGTTGACGTGCACTACTGCTGACCGCTGCCCTATACTGCAGCAGTCCTTCAGCGGTATAGGGACTAAGAGTTTTGTCACAGGGTGATTTAAAAAATGACAGGCAGAGGAAGAGGCAGGCCCTTCCGCAGGGGTGGTAGGGGTAGGGCAGGAGCAACAGCCTTGAGCCAAAGTGGGAAGTTGCAGAAGGTGCGTTCAATTACTTTAAAGGACGCACCAGACTTGGTTGAGTGGCTCACTCAGCCTTATTCTTCTGCACCCTCCTCATCCTCTCGATCTGCACCCTCTTCTTCACTCTCTGCTATGTGCACCCCCAAAGACACTACCACCAACAACACCACCACCACCACATACCTTCCGCTTGAGTGCAAATGGGGGCCTTCATGCTCCAGTGTTTTAATAGGGACCCCCGTATAAAAAGCATGAGGGTCAAGGACCAGTACTGGGTGGCAACGTACTTAGATCCCCGGTACAAACACAAAATGGCGGAAATGTTACCGCCGTCGCAGAGGGCTGTCAGAATGCAGCACTTCCAGGCCTTGCTTCGAGAAATGCTGCATTCTGCTTTTGCGTGCGCTGGCAGAGGAGCAATTCCCACTCCCAGAGAAGGATTTGCGGGTACCAATCCAACAGCGCCTGCAAGAAGAGGCCGGTTTGAAGATGTGTTGGTGACTTCGGATATGAGGTCATTCTTTCAGCCGACCCATCGACAGGTGTCATCCGGATCCAGCATCAGGGAACGCCTAGACCGTCAGGTGTCCGACTACATTGGGTTAACGGCCGATGTGGACGCTCTGAGGAGTGATGAACCCCTAGACTACTGGGTGGGCAGGCTTGACCTCTGGCCAGAGCTTGCCCAATTTGCAATCGAACTGTTGGCTTGCCCCTCATCCAGTGTCCTGTCCGAAAGGACGTTCAGCGCAGCAGGGGGGATTGTGACCGATAAGCGTACTCGCCTAGCTCACGACAGTGTTAACTACCTCACATTTCTAAAAATGAATGAGGCATGGATCTCGGAGGAATTCAACACATGTGATCAGTAGACCATGTATATGTCTATAAACAATTTTTGGAATCAAGCACACAGACCTTCTTAATTCATTTGGCTCACTTCCCTGACCCAAAAAAGCACACCGTACTATATGCCCCTACCCTCCTCTTTGAAGAGGTTGAGCGGTGTCATATTTCTACTGGGGCTGCTTATTATGAGGGGTTCCCACCATCCCTGTGCTGTGCTGACTTCCTCCTGGGTGTTCTTATTATGAGGGGCTCCCACCATCCCTGTGCTGTGCTGACTTCCTCCTGGGGGTTCTTATTATGAGGGGCTCCCACCATCCCTGTGCTGTGCTGACTTCCTCCTGGGGGTTCTTATTATGAGGGGATCACACCATCCCTGTGCTGTGCTGACTTCCTCCTGGGGCTGCTTACGGTGCTGCTGTCAGCGCTGTATGTCACGGAGCTGCTGTCAGCGCTGTATGTCACGGAGCTGCTGTCAGCGCTGTATGTCACGGAGCTGCTGTCAGCGCTGTATGTCACGGAGCTGCTGTCAGCGCTGTATGTCACGGAGCTGCTGTCAGCGCTGTATGTCACGGAGCTGCTGTCAGCGCTGTATGTCACGGAGCTGCTGTCAGCGCTGTATGTCACGGTGCTGCTGTCAGCGCTGTATGTCACGGAGCTGCTGTCAGCGCTGTATGTCACGGAGCTGCTGTCAGTGCTGTATGTCACGGAGCTGCTGTCAGCGCTGTATGTCACGGAGCTGCTGTCAGCGCTGTATGTCACGGAGCTGCTGTCAGCGCTGTATGTCACGGAGCTGCTGTCAGCGCTGTATGTCACGGAGCTGCTGTCAGTGCTGTATGTCACGGAGCTGCTGTCAGCGCTGTATGTCACGGAGCTGCTGTCAGCGCTGTATGTCACGGAGCTGCTGTCAGCGCTGTATGTCACGGTGCTGCTGTCAGCGCTGTATGTCACGGAGCTGCTGTCAGCGCTGTATGTCACGGAGCTGCTGTCAGCGCTGTATGTCACGGAGCTGCTGTCAGCGCTGTATGTCACGGAGCTGCTGTCAGCGCTGTATGTCACGGAGCTGCTGTCAGCGCTGTATGTCACGGTGCTGATGTCAGTGCTCTGTATTACGGTGCTGCTGTCAGTGCTCTGTATCTCCTGCACCCTCTTGTTTGCCTACCCTGGTCCCTGACCTTCCCTCTCCTCCATTGCCTTCATTAGCTCCATAGTCCTGAATTGTCAGAACAATTTCCCAAATAAAAAAAAAATGCTTGTAGTTATCGATCCCAAATTCACCTCATACATGTATTATGCTATTGTCCAGGTGGTGGGACTACGTGCTACCCCCTAATAATTACCCCGTGGCCGCAAATTCGACCTAAAGGTTTGCGAAATTCGCCTCCCATTGAAGTCAATGGAGCCCGCGGCGAACGGTCGTTTTCGCGAACGTTTGTGCCCGTTCGCGTTTCGCGTTCGCGAAACGTCCCGTCGGAAGTTCGTCCATCACTATTGGTGAGTGTGTTTAAACCCCACCCCGCCCCCCTGTTTTTCCCTCCTATAAATAATTTTTTTCTTGTGTTCCTCCTCTAAAACCTAGGTGCGTCCTATGGTCAGGTGCGTCTTATGGAGCGTAAAATACGGTAAATACATTTCAGGTGCATGAAACAAGACTTAAAGTAGAACTAAAGGCAAAACTTTTTTTTAAATTTTGGATAGAGTAAAGCCCCATACACACTATCAGATTTTCTACTTATTTTTTTCTTCAGATTTACCAAAACCATATAATATGAGGTCAAACCTTAGGAGTTTTAGTTTGTATGCAATCAGGCAGGCCCTTGCACTACATGGTTTTTGTAAATCTGAAAAAATCTGCAAAAGGAGAAAAGCCCTTACTCTCTATCTAGAAGTTCTCCCTGCTGAGTCAGAGCGAGAACTCTGTAGAGAGACAATTGCTTCCAGAAAAAAGCTAGGGTCCTTTTCTGCAGCATGCTGGCAGGGGACAGGCTTTTCTACCCAGGCTGTGGTTGTTTTCTAAAGAGAACAAAATGCAAGACTTTTGTTTTGATGAACCTGGAAAGATAGGCCCGAAGCAAACAAAAAATAAATAAATATAGGTGCAGGGCCCCATGACAGGGGAAACAGGACTGGACAGGGTTAAAATAGATTTTTTTTTAGGGGAGGTCCACTTACGGTATTGGCTAGTTTGCAGTGGTAGGAGGGGGCTGCAGGGGAGTATACTGGGAGATATCCCAAAATAGGGGCAGATCCTTAGAGCAATGGACAAGCAGAAATCCCCTTCTCCTGTGTCAGGAGCCTGCTCTACATTTTGGGTGATCTGGACCTCATCTTGGGACAGCTGCAATCAGCTGCCACCTCCCGGATCATGGTGTGGCTGCATCAGCCGATCTCGGTGGGGAGACTGCTGCCAGGGGGGAACTGCCTACACAAAGCGCTATGCTGTAATTGGCGTAGACCAGGGGTGTCCAAACTTTTTTCAAAGAGGACCAGATTTGATGAAGTGAACATGCGCGAGGGCCGACCATTCTTTGAACCATTTTAAATTTGGTCTAAGTGTGTTCGTTCGAGCACTAATACATGGCCCAACAAGAATTCTCTTGCCTTTGTGGCTGTGTGTGGTGAAGAGATGAACTCAGGTGTATTATTTGGATATACCGTATTTATTGGCATATAGCATGCGCCTTCACTTTAAGGGGGAAGTTTTAGGAAAAAAACAACTTAAAATTTGAAATAAAGAACTGAAGCAAAATAAGGGTCAGGGCCCATCTGCAGACCCACAATTGCCAGGAATGCAGCACCCACCATTGCCAGGAATGCACCCACCATTGCCAGGAATACACCCACCATTGCCAGGAATACACCCACCATTGCCAGGAATACACTCACCATTGCCAGGAATGCACTCACCATTGCCAGGAATGCACTCACCATTGCCAGGAATGCACTCACCATTGCCAGGAATGCACCCACCATTGCCAGGAATGCACCCACCATTGCCAGGAATTCACCCACCATTGCCAGGAATACACCCACCATTGCCAGGAATTCACTCACCATTTCCAGGAATGCAGCCACCATTGCTAGGAATTAGCTCACCATTGCCAGGAATGCAGCCGCACAACTTCCAGGAGTGCACTCACCATTGCCATCAGTGCAGCTTTTGGGGGAACAGGGAGGGGGCAGGACGAGTGCCAAAGACATCCTACAAGAAAATCTCCTGTTTACACAGCGGCCTCTTTAAGAGAAAGTCCCGCCTCCTTTGATGGGCAGAACAGTCTTCCAATGGCAACGCCTGAGACGGGACTTCCTATTACAGAGGCTGCCGTGTAAACAGGAAATACTCCTCCTGTGTGCAGAGCACTCGTCCCACCTCCTCCCTCTGAGGCAACCAGGCTGAGCCTATATATCTTTTGTGGCCCCGGCGCTGGGAGATCGTCGGGGGCCACAAAAGATATACATGTTTAAATAACCAGGCAGGCCGTTCAAATCCAGACAGCGGGCCGCAATTGGCCCACGGGCCAGACTTTGGACATGCCTGGCGTAGACAGAGAGATAGCTTGGGTTAGATTAAGCAGGCAGGTTATTCAGTTAGTGGCAGTATATATATATATATATATATATATATATATATATATATATATATATATATATATATATATTATGGTCGGAGCCCTCCGCTGTAAGAGATATCAAAGAATACATAAAAACGTCACAAGACTAACAACATAAAATAGACCTGAATTGTGCCCTTGGTCTGCTGTAAGGTAAGCCCTGGTGAGCTGGGCGGTGAGCCCTGGTCTGCTGGGCGATATGCCAAGAGAAGGCCGCATACCTTAAGAAAGTAAATGGATGTTTCTGTAGAGAAACGTGTTTTAAGTGAAGTACTCTGAGAAGGGAAATGGGTGGGTGGGTACCTTGCACTGGAACCGACACAGACCGTTGTGGGTGGTCTGATTATATACCCTCCGGGCTCCTCCCATAATTACGGGCCACCATACTGGCCCTCTTATTTATGGTCGGAGCCCTCCGCTGTAAGACATATGAAAGAACACATAAACACGTCACAAGACTAACAACATAAAATAGACCTGAATTGTGCCCTTGGTCTGCTGTAAGGTAAGCCCTGGTGAGCTGGGCGGTGAGCCCTGGTCTGCTGGGCGATATGCCAAGAGAAGGCCGCAAAAGATTTGGTTTAGGGAGGTAATTATTAATTTATGTACAACAAGACACTACGGGGCAAAGTTGCTGAAGGCTCAGGACATTTCCACTTGTGGATTGGAGATGTATCGAGTAAAGCAGGTGGATTCCCGCCTGCCCATCTTTGATTGCGTGGACTGGGACCCCGTTTCGTGAGGCTGCTGATGCTGCTCCAATGCGAAAGAATGTCCAAGAAAATGACCAAGGTCCTGGCCTAATTTGCTCAAAAGGAACCTGACGTGACTAATGAACTGGTTGCTGCCTGGGGTACTAATCAGGAATGGTAGTAATTGGCTGTCCTGCGAGGGGTCAAACATATGGGCCAAAAATTGATCTAGGATGGACACGGGGCACCAGGCTTTGAGAGTTTGGAAAGGTTTGATGTCAACCCCTGGACCGGACTATTGTGTTTTGGACACCCTGAGGAGCAAGATGAAGTAAGTCTGATGGCGTGTGAGGTGGCGTCTACGTAACACTTTACAACTGGGATGGTGACAGTATTCACTGGGGCGTAAGAAGCTGTAGAAAGCCAGGTAGATGGCTGCTTGAACGACCAGGCTGAATTTAGCCAAAGGGGAATGTGACAGGATGAAAGACACGTCTCGGAATATGGCGCTGGTGACGGGTAGCCGTTTGATACTGATTTGGGGTCATTGCCTGTGAATACCACACAACATGGTCTTGACCATATGGGCGGCAAACAAGACGGTTTGTTAGGATCTCATAAGGGGATGAAATACTGGATGTCAGCTGAGTGGGGTCTAAGGTATTGTGTGACAATGCCAACTGTGTGTGGTGGCATAATATGAAGACTAGGATGTGATGGAGAACTCTTGGTATTGCTCTGGGGTTTGAGGCTAGTAACCTGACATAGAACCTCTAGGCTGCACGGTAGGCCTTCAGGGTGTTGTGAGATAGTGAAAGATTAATAAGGCAGGTAGCGTCGTGAAAGTGTTGTTTGAATCCGAGGTTAGCTATGACCAGTGTGGGATAAGAGACATGGTCGGGTCGGTTCCAGGTTCCTGAAAAATAACGAAGCAAAGTTAACGGGTAGTGCGTCGGCCAGATTATTGCGTTTGTCTGGGATGTGGACACATAGGACGTTAGATTGGTGCTGTGGGGATAGTGGCACCAGCCTACGCAGGAAGGCCACGATGGCAGGCTACTAGGACCTCCTTTATTCATAATACTGGCTGTGGCTTGGTTGTCTGTGGCGAACGTCACTGTTTGTCCTGCCCAGTTGTTGCACCAGACTTGAGCTGCTGCGACAATGGGGTAGAGGTCGAACAAAGAGGAGGACTAACTGAACCCAGCAATCAAGAGGATTTCTGACGGGCATGGCCCTATCAACCCAATTTGGCCAAAATTGAGGCGAGGACCTGTAGAGGCTGTGGTGACCATGACTACCTGAGATGAAGAGAGAGATGCTGAGGGAATACACATTGGCATGCCATTCCAATTTGTGAGAAATTCGACTCCCATGGGCAGATCTGCTATAGCTGGCACATCTCAATTTAAGGATTTAGTCAGGGTCTTTACCTGGAAGAGAAACACTAAAAGATGGGAGATAAAGGATCCCCTTGAGTCTGGCTGCTGCCTTGGCTGAAAATGAGCGGTGATAGTCAAAGGATGGGCACCCTGCGTACTTGTGACCTGCTGCATGCAGATACGGGTCCAATTCTACCCTCCTGTTGGGGTTGCTCTGCCTAGCATGTCTCTGACTATCCCCAAGGCCAGCACAAACTCTGTGACAGTGAGCTTGCGATTAAGTAAAGGGTCTCTGGCCTTCAGGATGACGGAGACATCTCCCCGCGAATATGATTTGTTCTAAGCCAAGTTGTGTACTGCTATGAGGAAGGATGCTAAGTTAACGTCGTTGTCATCCAAGACGTCCTCCTAGATGCCCTGCTAGGACAAGGTGTGCAGGGAAGACGATGGTGCAGAAGTTGGGTGTATCTGTAAGTGAAGGTACGGGAATGACGGTGGTGACTGGAGCTGGTAGGGGCACGGCTGGGCGTACCTCCAGGGCTGTCACTCTGCTTGGATTTCGGCGACTGCTGTTGACAGTGTGGTTACCCAGGAGTGCAGCTGAGTAGTCGCAAAGAAGATAGACTGAAGTGGTGCCTGGAAGGGCTGCCACTGGCGGTGGAAACAGTAGCCTAAAGGCTTGGTTTCCTGGCTGCGGCAGGGTAGGATTTACTCCTGCGACGCCGTTCTGCTATGACATTTTTTTTTTTTTTTTTTTTTTATTGGTCCAAGCTCTTGTGAGACTGTAAACAGCCGCTTACTGAGCCCGTAAAGGGTGATGGCAGGGCTGAGGCAGAGTCCTCACTGCCTGCGACATGGCGTCAACTAAAAGCAAGGGGGGGGGTGCGTATGTTTGAAGTAAGTTGCAAAGGTAGGAGGGGATAGTTTCATTTGGGTAGATAAGATGAAAGGCGGAAGGAAACAAGAAGAATAGGACAAGGAACGACAGCCATAGTGACAGTTGGTTTGCGTTCGAGCGCTGTTGAGTGTGACTTTAGAAAACTCAAAAGAATGCGTGACAACCGAGGTGAGCCAGGAGGTGACTGGCTAGGCAACCGATAGCTCGGGTGTCAGTCTGTGCTCGGCACAGACTCATGAACCAGAGCGCCCCAGGGCGGACTGGGGTGGGTAGCTGAAGTCTGGTATACTAAGTAGGAATGTTGCGATCTGTAGTTAATTGACGTGGGTTCGGTCTACTAATGCTTGCACTGCCAGCAAGTATGAAGATTAGGCGACCTTGTCTGCGTATTGAAGGCTTGTGCTTCGAAAACAGAGTGAAGTGCACAGAAGTATGTGACAGTTGCTAACGCCTCAGGAGCAGGTCAAATTCTGTATGTGAAGTATACATATGTAGTGAAAGAGTGTTTAAGAGAAAGGGGGAATCCCATTGAACTAAACACCTGACTTTATGCCCTAGTTGTGAAGTCGACTGGTTGGGGTCGAGAACTGAGTTGACCTGGAGCCTGTAGTAAGGTGACATGAGAATTTTGTTTTGACAAGGGGGATTGCAAAGAGTTGTTTGGGGCAAAGCTGCCCCCCTGGTGAAGATGCAAGCCCTCGACAATGGGTTTTTTTTTTTTTTTATTTTTTTTTTTTTTTGGGAGATACTGTCCAAACCTGGTGCAGGGTGGACTAACTGGTGTTCTAACTGGCCTAAAAGGGGAAAGCGACAGAGAAAATGATGAGCAGCCGTATTGCTACTGGAGACGATGAGTGGCAGTTTGAGCCACTTGCTGAAATGCTTGCAGCAATTGCAAGGAAGCGGCTTTATTTGAATTATGAGGTGAGAATGAATGAATGGATGAATGAGGTGAGCAGCTGTGTTGCTACTGGAGATTAGTGGCCGTATTCAGCTATTGCAGAGATGCTTGCAGCGATTGCAAGAAAGCAGCTTTATTTGAATCTATAAATTAAATTATAAGTGTGTAGGAATGAGGAGAGCAGCCGTGTTGCTACTGGAGATGAGTGGCCGTATTTGAGCCATTGCGTTGATGCTTGCAGCGATTGCAAGGAGCTTTGTTGAAAGGCGAAAGAAAAGGTTTATAGAGGAAATGTGATTATGTAGGAATGACCGTGCGCAACACTGAGCAAATTGGTGGAGAGAATTGTGTATGATCATGTATGGATAGACTGAGAAAGTCAAACATAAGTACTGCTGAATTCGTACAGTCGATGTGACTAGTTTGAACTGGGCTATAGCTATGGAATAGTCTGCGAAAGATTTGACTCATTTGAGTCGGAGATACAACAGGATTTGGCTTGGTTGTTAGAGTTGCGTTTGTCAAGGACTGGAATCGTTGCGCCGATGCTGCGACTAGACTCGAATCTTCCGTAGATGCGACTGAGAGGCTCATATATGGGATCCGACCGTATCGCTAAGGATATGGCTGGGTTCGGATTGATTGAATTGTGATGGTGGTTGAAGGGGCTGGTGATTGCCAATGATCCGAAACATAGAAGCAAAGTTGCGACTAGATTCGAAACGGCCGTAGATGTGAGGTGACTACAGGGCTCGTATGACAGATCTGCCCGTATTGCCGATGATATGGCTGGGTTTGAATCGACTAAATGGTGATGGCGGTTGAAGGGGCTTTGTGATTGCCGAGGATCCAAAACATAGAAGCGAAGTTGCGACTAGTTTCGAATCGGCCATAGATGTGAGGTGACTACGGGGCTCGTATGACAGATCTGACCGTATTGCTGATGATATGGCTGGGTTCAAATCAACTAAATAGTGATGGCGGTTGAAGGGGCTTTGTGATTGCCAGGGATCCGAAACATAGAAGCGAAGTTGCGACTAGTTTCGAATCGGCCATAGATGTGAGGTGACTACGGGGCTCGTATGACAGATCTGACCGTATTGCCGATAATATGGCTGGGTTCGAATCAACTAAATGGTGATGGCGGTTGAAGGGGCTTTGTGATTGCCAAGGATCCGAAACATAGAAGCGAAGTTGCGACTAGTTTTGAATCGGCCGTAGACGGGAGGTGAGTAAGGGGCTTGAATGTCGGATTTGACCGCATCGCCGTGAAGTGAACGGCTCGAGTAAACCCGCGTTGGGTAGAAAGCATGAAATACATGAAAGATGACATAGAAAGACTTACGGTGGCGTAAGTGCGACTTTTTGCAAAACGAACATGATAAACGAACATGATAACATAACTACTAGAGTTTAGAGGAGCGGTAACAACAAAGTCCTACCTGCAACAGCGAGTGTGTAGCGGTCCGAGCGTGGGACAATCGATGAAGATATACGACCGATCTCAAAGGTACAACTACGTGGACACGCAGTGAGTTGGCAGAGTCAGCATTTGACACGAATCAGCTTAAAAAATGTATGAGATGAATCTGATATAAATTGGCAGTAAGGAGTATCTGATATGAATTGGTTGTAGAGTGTATGCCATTCCTTACTGTGAAACCAAACACCTATCAACCACCCATCCCCCCAGGCTAGTCAAGTGCAGGAAAGACATCAGGTGGGTTTAATTACACCTCAATCAGCCACAGAAACCCATACAAACAATACCTGTTTATCTCAAAAAAGGATGAGAACAGTGAATCTTATAACTAGTGAAGCCTATGGCGAGTGATATTGGAGAACGACCGACAGCGACTCGGAGGCTTGGATCTATGAATGAATCGTATGTTTGGTAGAAGGAATTTACGAATGTACTATGCCTGTGCCGAAAGATGTCGGGACATGAGTGTCAACAACTCAGAGGTAGGTTTTGCGAAAGGGGTGCAGGATAGTAAGCACGATAAGCCGCAAGTTTGCACATGATATGAAAAGATTCGGATACTACTTATCTGCGACCATGAGCGGGAACCGCCGACGAAGACCACGAATGAAGAAGCCGAAGTGCACCTGCGATTGGACGCACAGATAGTCGACCGTGAGGGAGCTGAGAAGAGTCGGCCCCTTGATGTGCAGTACCTTGCACTGGAACCGACACAGACCGTTGTGGGTGGTCTGATTATATACCCTCCGGGCTCCTCCCATAATTACGGGCCACCATACTGGCCCTCTTATATATATACTAGACTGAATGTATATATATATATATATATATATATATATATATGTACAATATATACAATATCTCACAAAAGTGAGTACACCCCTCACATTATTGTAAATATTTTATTATATCTTTTCATGTCTTTTCATGTCTTTACACTAAAAAAAATGACACTTTGCTACAATGTAAAGTAGTGAGTGTACAGCTTGTATAACAGTGCAATTTTGCTGTGCCCTCAAAATAACTCAACATACAGCCATTAATGTCTAAATCGCTGGCAACAAAAGTGAGTACACCCCTAAGTGAAAAATGTCCAAATTGGGCCCAATTAGCCATTTTTCCTCCCTAGTGTCATGTGACACGTTAGTGATACAAGGTCTCAGGTATGAATGGGGAGCAGGTGTATTCAATTTGGTGTTATTGCTCTCACTCTCTCATACTGGTCACTGGAAGTTCAACATGGCACCTCATGGCAAAGAACACTCTGAGGATCTGATGGCCTAGATGGCAAACCTTGGCACTCCAGATGTTTTGGAACTACATTTCCCATGATGCTCAACTACACTGCAGAGTGCATGAGCATCATGGGAAATGTAGTTCCAAAACATCTGGGGTGCCAAGGTTCGCCATCACTGGCCTAGGCTATAAGATGGCATAGGCTATAAGAAGATTGCCAAAACCCTGAAACTGAGCTGCAGCATGGTGGTCAAGACCATACAGCGGTTTAACAGGACAGGTTCCACTCAGAGCAGTCCTCTCCATGGTCGACCAAAGAAGTTGAGTGCATGTGCTCAGCGCCATATCCAGAGGTTGTCTTTGGGAAATAGACATATGAGTGTTGCCAGCATTACTGCAGATGTTGAAGGGGTGGGGGGTCAGCCTGTCAGTGCTCAGACTATACGCTGCACACTGCATCAAATTGGTCTGCATGGCTGTTGACCTCTTCTAAAGATGATGCACAAAAAAGCCCACAAACAGTTTGCTGAAGAAAAGCAGACTAAGGACATGGATTACTGGAACCATGTCCTGTGGTCTGATGAGACCAAGATAAACGTATTTGGTTCAGATGGTGTCAAGCGTACGTGGCGGCAACTAGGTGAGGAATACAAAGACAAGTATGTCTTGCATACAGTCAAGCATGGTGGTGGGAGTGTCACAGCCTGGGGCTGCATGAGTGCTGCTGGCACTGGGTAGCTACAGTTCATTGAGGGAACCATGAATGCCAACATGTACTGTGACATACTGAAGCAGAGCATGATCCTCTCCCTTTGGAGACTGGGCAGCAGGGAAGTATTCCAACATGATAACGACCCCAAACACACCTCCAAGAGGACCACTGCCTTGCTAAAGAAGCTGAGGGTAAAGGTGATGGAGTGGCCAAGCATGTCTCCAGACCTAAACCCTACCGAGCATCTGTGGGGCCCCCTTAAATGGAAGGTGGAGGAGCGTAAGGTCTCTAACATCCACCAACTCCCTGATGTCATCATGGAGGAATGGAAGAGGACTCCAGTGGCAACCTGTGAAGCTCTGGTGAACTCCATGCCCAAGAGGGCTAAGGCAGTGCTGGAATATAATGGTGACCACACAAAATAGTGTGCCCAAGTTGGGCCCAAGTTGGACATTTTCACTTAGAGGTGTGCTCACTTTTGTTGCCAACGGTTTAGACATTAATGGCTGTGTGTTGAGTTATTTTGATGGAACAACAAATTTACACTGTTATATGAGCTGTACACTCACTACTTTACATTGTAGCAAAGTGTAATTTCTTCAGTGTTGTCACATGAAAGATATAATAAAATATTTACAAAAATGGGAGGGGTGTACTCACTTTTGTGAGATACTGTATATATATATATATATATATATATATATATATATATATATATATATATATAGATATATACACTCTGTATTCAGTGTAGCCTATATCTACAGTGCATTCGGGGTGTACTGCTTCGAATACACTTCAGGCGGTGTATTAATACATACTGTATATACAGTCTAATATATATATATATATATATATATATATATATATATATATATATATATATATATACTCTGCATTCAGTGTAGCCCGTTATATACAGTGCATTTGGTGGTGTATAGTTTCTAATACACTTCAGGTGTTGTACTCTTTATATAACACAGTGCAGTGTGGTGTTGCAAAACAAAAAATACATCCTGTTCCGAAGGCCACCAAGGAGAGGCAGATGCTCACAGGCCACTAAAAGAGGGCAAGCAGCCTCTGTGTCTACAGTCAACAGTGGTGGTCGTGGACATCCTCTGCAGGTGGCAGTGGGGCACGCTTGTCCTTTTTTTCTGCTGCTGGCCGTGAAATTGAGCCACAACATGCAGAAGAGTTGGTGGAGTGGATAACAAGGCCGTCCTCATCCTCTGTCACCCAGGCTCAGAGTAGTTTGCTTTCCAACGTAGCTGCCAAAGCGGCCTATTCCACTGGCTCCTTGTCCACAGTCACTCCTTCCGTAGCCCCACCATCATGCACGGAGCAGTCCCCAGAATTATTCGAACCACAGTGTTAGTTATATGCTGATAGAAGATGCGCAGCAATTTGAAGGCTCCGTTGTTGGTTGCCAGGTTTAGGAAGGTAGTAATGTGAGCCTAGAGAGAAAGCGTGCCACAGAAGGACAAGAAACTGGCAGTCATGTTTGTCCAGCTGCAGCATACTGCCAAGTTTGCTCCAGTGACGAGGAGGGAGGGGATGATGAGGTCACTGACTGTACTTGGGTGCCTGAGAGAAGAGAGGAGGAGGTACAACTCCAACAAGGCAGGATGTCCTCTAGGGGCAGCTTAAAGGCAGCCATCCTATTGCATCATACCGCAGAGCTCCGCAGGTGCAGGGCGCTGCTGAATCCCCGCTGACTTTAAAAATCTCCTTTGGTGTGGGCTTTTTTGATACATGTGCAGCAGATCACAACATTGCTGTTTGCAACCTATGTCTGAAGTGGATCAAGTGTGGCCAGAACAGCACCCACTTGGGCACCACATGACATATGATGACCTGCCATGCAGTCTATTGACAACAGCACTTCAAAGACCCACATCATAGAAAAAAGCGGACTTCTCTTTTCTCCTCATCTGGGATTTCCAACCCTACTATGTGATTGAATTTGCTATGGATCTGGGATCCCTTGAAGGCTGACTATCCTATTCCTCTTCAATCTTGAAGATGCTAGCTTCCAACAATATTTTTGGTTTAGGGCACCACCAACAGTAACCATGAGGGCTTACAGTGTTCTGGCACCACCAAAACCAAAGGCCCAATTTTTCGAACCCTTTTTAACAGGGGTATGTAATTAAAATTTTGCATAAAATATTTCACAGCAGGGCCTGTTCCTGCGCCCAACAAGAGTATCTGTGAGGAGGTTACAGTGTTGTGGCACCACCACCACCCAAGGCACACTTTTTTTGCCCCGTTTAACAGGGGCGTGTAATTACAATTTTTGATATAATATTTAAACACAAAGCCTGTTCTTGTGCCCAACAAGAGTAACTTTGAGGGCTTACAGTGTTCTGGTACTACCAAAACCAAAGGCCCAATTTTTCTAACCCTGTTTAACAGGGGCATGTAAATACAGTTTTTATTTATTTGACAGCAGGGTCCATTCCTGCACTTAACAAGAGTATCTGTGAGGGGTTACAGGGTTGTGGCACCACCACCACCACCCAAGGCCTAATTTTTCTGCCCCTTTTTAAAAGGGCCATGTAATTACAATTTTTGATATAGTATTTCACAGCAGGGCCCGTTCCTCCGCCCAACAAGAGTAGCTGTTAGGGGTTACAGTGTTCTGGCACCACCAACACCTAAGGCCCAATTTTTCTGCAGTGTATATAGGGCAGACCATATAGTATATATACTGCTGTTCAGAGTATATAGTGCCTGGGGGCCCCTTACACCATTTTTTTTCACATTTTGGTGTGGGGTTCCCCTTAATATCCATACCAGATATCTATATTGTTGGGATCCGACAATACATTACAGCCACAAGCAGTTTTAACCCCTTGCCAACCGGCTCACGCCAATATACGTCGGCAGAAGGGCGCGTACAGGCATATTAACGTACCTTTATGATGCCCTTTAAGATGTGGCATTGTGGGCACACACACCCGTGAGTGTGATTGCGGGTCCCACGGACTCGATGTCTGCGAGGATACCTGCGATCATCTCACGGAGAGGAAGAACGGGGAAATGCTGATGTAAACAAGCATTTCCCCATTCTTCCTAGTGACAGGACACTGATCACAGCTCCCTGTGATCACGAGCGGGGCTCAGTGTCGCGTCACACGTAGCCCAGCCCCCCACCCCACGGGGGGGGGCTTAACTAATACGCACTGATTGCTGTATAAATGTGAATGGTCCCAAAATAGCGCCAAAAGTGTCTGATCTGTCCACCATAATGTCGCAGTCATGATAAAAATTGCAGATCACTGCCATTACTAGTAAAAATAAAATTATTAATAAAAATGCCATATAACTATCCTCTATTTTGTAGACGCTATAACTTTTATGCAAACCAATCAATAAACTCGTATTGCGATTTTTTTTACCTAAAATATGTAGAAGAATATGTATCAGCCTAAACTGAGGAAAAAATATGTTTTTTTTATATATTTTTTGGGGATATTTATTATAGCAAAAATTAAAAAAACTGCATTTTTTTCAAAATTGTCGCTCTTTTTTTGTTTTTGCATATATATCGGGATGGAAGTACCTGGATATACGGGATTGATAGTGTCCCCCTATCTTCCCGGCGTGAGGTCCATTTATATGTTGCTGATGTCTTTAGATTTTTTATGTACCTACATACATTTATTCTATTCATGTTTATGTTGTACATTGACAGCATTACCGACACCGTATAAACGTCCCACCTGGATATTTAATTAATAGGGTCCAGTGCACACTCGCTGGCCGATTGCGGTTATTGTTATGTGTGGGGCGGTTGGGTATTTGGGTGTTGCTGGGGTCTTTTCTTCCTTGCGGGAACTGCGATGCGCCAGTTGGTCCTCCCCTCCTCCCCCTTCACATCTGATTGGGAGGTTCGGGTGGACTCTACCTTGCGCATCGGCGCCACACGTCCTACGTCGTGCAGGTGACGTCACCTTTGACGTCATCACGCCGACGTTTAGTGATTTCCGTCTCCGTGTCTCTATTGGGGGGATCTGGCGCGCCTGTCGCTGGTTTTTTTATCCAGGTTAGGTGTGGCTCCTCCCCCTATGTTTCACGCATGTGGCGTTGGCGGCATATTTAAACCCCACTCGGAGATAGCTATGTGTGCGGCGGGTCTCTGCATGGAGTCTGCACACACTGGCCGTCTTGTCTGCTGGTGTTGTTTTTTAGGAGCGATGTTTAGGTGAAAAATCTCTTTTCTCCTTCTACTCACACTTCATCTCTGATCTGATTGCACTTGACCCTGTCTATGCTCATGGTTACTACTTTTTGTCTTAAGCTACTATACTAGCTTTTATAAATATTACCATTACTATCATTAAAGTTTACCTTATATATTTTTTTTTTTTTTCCATGCTGGTTGTGCAATCAGCATCAGCTGTTGATAGTTAAAGGGGCCTTTATTATCAGAGCTGCCCTGACCGGTGTCTGCAGACCTTATTGGCAGGACGCCGGCTGGACGGATCTCTCATCCTAATATCTTGTCTGCTGGTGTTTTAGGAGCGATGTTTAGGTGAAAAATCTTTTTTCTCCTACTACTCACACCTTTTTTTGCTGACTGGTAATTCTGTCACTCTCCTTGTCTATCATGGTCTATGTACACCCCTTCATCAATTTTCTTCACTTTTTGTTAACCTGCACACTCATACTTTCTTTCACACTATTACATTATTTTTAATTTTGCACACCATTCACTGTTTACATTCATCTGCATATACTTACTACATAGTATATACTTGCCTTATGGCCAGCACTCTCTCTGTACCTCTTGAGGGTCACTATCAATTTCAAATTACTTTCGCATCACATTATTTTCATTAATCATACATACTATTAACATTTTGTTTTTAGATATGCTGTTTTCAACAATTGCCACACACTCCATATCTGATACTCTTCAACACTGCTGTATCTTTTTGGTTTTGCCTGATATCGCATCCATGTCTATGCCGCCTCAGTTCCCGGGGAGGGATCTTGCCCATGGCCCACCCTACGCCCACTGCCGCACACTGTACTTTCCATCCGGATTGGTGAGTCTGCCCTGGCTAACCATTTACACGCATTAAATCCCCATTAATTTATTTTTATTTATATGGTTAGTATATTATATTATTTTTTATTCTATTTCATAGGAATTTTTTGGTCGCATCAGCTCCTGATGAGTGGGGAGACACCCACGAAACGCGTCGAGCTTTTGAAATGATGTCCCAGCTATACTTTATACGGAACTATATTTATTTTATTATGAATTTACTTTTTTAACTATATATTAAATTTATTTTTGTTTTACATCTAGTGGATGCATATCTATTATGTGGATGTACTTGCTGATGTCGGTTTTTCTGTCATAGGCACTACCATGCCATACTACCCAATTATTTTATTTATTACTACTATGTGCTGCTATATGTGAATACTATATATCATGCTTCTACTGTACTTACGCCTATATACTTTATGAATTTGATCTTTATTATTTTTTATGATCTGTTACTGAACAATCAATAAAAAATTATTATTATTTTTTTTAATATGGTTAAAACCTACCTCCATTATCCAAGTGCTTCATTTTAAAGTCCCAAACTTCCTCTATTACGTACCTTTTTTTGTTTATAGAACAAAAAATAAGAACCACAGAGGTGATCAAATACCATCAAAAGAAAGCTCTATTTGTGGGGAAAAAAAGGGAAAAATGTTGTTTTGGGAGTCACGTCGCACAACCGCGCAATTGTCAGTTAAAGCGACGCAGTGCCGAATCGCAAAAAAACGCTCTGGTCTTTCGGCAGCCAAATGGTCCGGGGCTGAAGTGGTTAAATTATTTTTTTTCCTTTAGAAATGTAATTTTGCTGTGGTACTGTTATAAACATGGGAAAGATGCGCTACTTTACATGTAGACTAAGAAGGCCCCCAAGCACAATATTTAAAGGAATATTTAAATTATTTTCTATTGTTTCCCTATTCATTATTAAAATCACTGCTCCTGAAAAAACAAGCTGACATTATGATCTTTGCTTCACTCTGAAGACATAGGGCATCGCTGCACCTACGACATCCATTAGGTAAGATTCAGGGCTGGCATCTCCTGATACCTTCTTGCAATGATGGGGTAATTTCCCCTGTGTAATAGTAATGCTGGGATAATTTTCCCTGCACTATACAATGCATATTACATTAGATTTTTTGCTCTTAGGTTTGACTGCTGGTTATTCAGCCCGCTCCCCTACAGCGGGGGCACCAATCTCTAAGTATGGGATGTTTTTATGGTTTCATCTGTGACAGAGCCTTATCTCAAAACTAGTGGCCATTGCTAGTTGGTTTGGGTTTGTGAAATAACTTTTGCATTGCAAGACTTAACTCACAAACCTTAAAGCGATCGGTATGTGTACTTACATATATGTTGTCAACCAGAAAAGTGTTCCTCTTTTGGGACTTTAAATGGGAAAAAGACTAATTTAAAGTCCCAAAAGAGGAACACTTTTCTGGTTGTCCATAACTAACAGGGTTGCGAGAGAATCCTACTTTCTAGACCCACTGGACACCACCCCCTTTACATATATGTGGTCGACTCTATTGAGCGTCCATTTATTTTGTGCATCAGTCCATGGTGCTACTCCCTTATTTAAATTTTTATTTTTTATACTCAGACTCGTGTTGGTTTGTCCTTTGTGAACGCTCCGGCCCCCCTTGTGGGAGGAATTTCTCAGATGCAGGGGTGTTCCATATGGACATGGTTTATTTACATCTTGCTCAGGCTTGCTTGACGCTATTTGGGCATCTCAGTTTCCTCTTTCTTGTTGACCTTATGATCTCCATTGTTTGAAACACGTAAAACATGAGGTCAGTACTGATACCGACATCTATGTTTTTTGATTTTTATAAACTATAGTAAAGATGATTAGCTTATAAATTATGTGACATTTTGAAATTCTATGTTTAATTATGTTTATATTAATATTGTAGACTGTTTGTATTTATCTGGAAGTCCTCAGCCCATTTCCTTCCCTAAAGAAGACCCTTACTTCACTTGTTGAAACACGTTGGATTTCCTCCGTCTCCCCAACAGTTGGTTTGGGCCTCTTCCATGTGGTGGTTCGGTCAATGATGTGATTGAGCCAGAGGCATGTGCGGTTTCTTACACCTCCTTTATGCTGCCATCTTTTGGGTGCGGCATTATGGGCAATGTGCCCTCTTGGCTAAGACGGACATAGAGGCAGAATTCCAGTTAATGCCAGTGGATCCACAGAGTTTTTACCTATTTGGTTGCAAATGGCTGGATTTATTTTATGTTGATTGCTGTCTACCAATGGAAAAATGTATATAGAATAGCAATTTAATGTATTTTTTAAGTGCCATATCCAGTATTTGAAACTAAAGAACAAAACCTCCCCCTAGCGGTGGACTTTTAAGGCACGTAAAGCATAAGAAAGTATTTATATACAAAGGTAGTTTATTAAAACTACCTTTGTATATAAATACTTTTTTACTCTTTACGTGCCTTAAAAGTCGACCACTAGGGGGTTCTTGTTCTTTAGCTGTCTACCAATGGGTTGTTCATTTTCAGCTTATTTGTTGAATGGGTAGTTCGTGAGGTGTCAGGGGTCAATTCTGTCATCCACTATTTTTTAGAAATAGTTATTGATTCTCTGGCCATGGAATCCCGCTTGCCGGGGACAAACTGCTCGCCCTCAGGGCTGATATTTGCAGGGTGGTCAGTAAGCACAAAATTCTGTAGCGACAGGTGCAGTCTCTCCTCGGCAAGCTCAACTATGCGTGTCGTATTATGCCCATTGGCCAGATTTTTAGCTGTCGCTTGTCGGCAGCCACTGCGGGGCTCTCCTTGCCACGCCACTTCATTACTTTGAATTAGAAACTTAGGGAGGATTTAAGGGTTTGGCACATTTTCTTGGATACCTTTAATGGGCGTTACCTTTGGCAGAAAGGCCCTGTTAGCAATTTTGATATGGAGCTTTACACAGATGCTGCGGGTTACACCAGCTATGGAGCATTCCTTGGTGGCTGGTGGAATGTGGAGCGTATGCCTATGGAGTGGCAGGAGGCTGGGTTCTTATGGAACCTGGACCTTTTGGAACTTTGCTGATTGTTGCTATGAAACTTTGGGGGGGCTTCCTTCTGCAATAAGAAAATTCACTTAAACTGTGACAACCTAGGAGTAGTGCAGGTTAATAATTGGCTTTCAGCCTCTTCACCACCGGTTATCAGGTTCTTGCGTCACCTTGTTTTGCATTGTTTACAGGTATTGCCGTACACCTGCTGGGGATGTCTAACACTAGCTGATTCTTTGTCTCAGTTGCAGCTGGACAGGTTCTGAGAGTTGACACCGGATGCGGAGCAACACAGGGTGCCTTGTCCATGGGTGAATTGTGTTGGGGTTGCCGCAGGCCTAATATGGAGTTTGTTGAGTGTGTCCACGTGGTCTTCATATTCCAAAGTATGGACGGAATGGAGGGATCTATTGGTGAGAGCGGAAATTGAGACAGTCAGTATGGAAATTCGCACTCCCTGTTATACTTCATCTGTTTAAATTTTAAACAAGGTGTGTCAACATCAGCCATCAATCGTAAGTTGGTGGGCTTGGCATTCTTGATCAAATTGTTGGGGTTCCAGGATTTCACCAAGGACTTTGTGGTCAAGCAGGCTTTGAAGGTTTATAGGAGGGGTTTCTTAAGGCAGGATGGTTCCCGTCCGATCACTTTTGGTATTTCCTTATGCGCCTCAGAGTACAAGTCGATTTTGTTCAAGATGCCATTTGTGCTGGCATTTTATGGAGCTCTCCGGATCAGCAAGTTGGTTAGTTCTTAAAAATCCGTGCAAGGTGGGCTTTTAGCTAAAGAGGTAAGTTGTTCCAATTCTTCTTTGGTCCTGTTCGTTCGACTTTCTAAGACCGATCAGGTGAGTAGAGGTACGTATTTGTGCCTTTACAGAGTATGGGGTTCCCTGATTTGCCCAGTTTCAGTCGTGGAGGAGTTCTGGTGGTTATGCCCACAGCGAGAAGGCTATTTTCTTATTCACTAGGAAGGTTCAGCCTTGTCTAAATTACAGTTTGTATCAATTTTCCGGCGTTGTCTGTCAGCCTCGGGTTATAATGCCCAGAGATACTCTTCACACACCTTCCACTCCTTCCACAACGGGTCGGCTACTGAAGCTGCTTGGTGGGGTTTGGATGAATCTGTCTTGGAGCGCATCGGCAGATGGGAATCCAATCGCTTTTAGTTATACGTGCGTCCTGATTTAGTATAATACGCTTTATCTGTTCGTTTATGTATGTTAGTTATATTTATGGGGACCATTTTCTTCTATGTTTCTTTGTCTTTCTTTTACAGATGCTGCTGCTTGCCTCTTGTGGATCTGGGGGCACTCTGGGGGCAAAGTGGGCAGATATCAGGCCCAATGGCTGGCAACTGGGTTTTCTAAAAACGGATGACACAATTAGGTGGATAGGTGTTCCAGGTTTGTTATGGTGTAGGGTCCTGTTGGAAGTGTACCGTTTTGCCTGGCTTGATAGGGCACCAGACATCTTGGTGTAACACGTGAGTGCTAACGACTTGAACTTTCAGTCCATGCGTCACCTCATCCATGACATTAAAATCGATTTTCTCAGATTGCGCAAGACCTTCCCAGACATGATCGTGGTTTGGTCAGAGATTGTCAGCCGCACTTCGTGGCGTTTTGTAAGGTTGGTCGACAAGCTGAACAAGGAGCACATCAAGGTCAACAAAGAGGTTAGCCATTTTGTTGTGCTCAATACAATTTTTTTGTCTGTCATCAGAATTTGGAGTTGGATACCTGGCAGTATCTGCGGAGCGATGGGGTCCATTTGAATGCTATAGGGACAGACTTGTGGTTTCTTGGCATTCAAGATGGTGTGCAGCGAGCATTGCATTTGTAGAGGGGCTCTCGGGTGTAAGGTTTCACACCTGTGAGTGGTGGTGGTTGGGGTCTTTGGAGGCATTAACATTTTTGGTACAGTTCATAGTGTGACCCATCTAATGAATGGTGTCCGCTATTGCATCCCAGCTAATGGTGGTTTAACTGAGATATGGTAACAAAGTGGTATCTGTTGAAGTGTGGGTGTCCCAGAGCCGGTGTTGCATGACTGGGGATCATTTAGATGTAACACAGATTCATATTAAGGGGGAGACATCTGTCGTACCCTTATCAAGATAGGCCCGAAGTAAAAAATATATATAGGTGCAGGGCCCCATGACAGGGGAAACAGGGTTGGACAAGGTTAAGATGGCATTGTTGTTTTAGGGGAGGTCCACTTACGATGTTGGCTAGTTTGCAGTGGATGGTGGGGGCTGCTGGGATGTATGCTGGGAGGTATCCCAAAAGCATGGCAGATCCTTGGAGCAACGGATGAGCAGAAATCCCTGCCCCCCAACCCTGGATTGTGTTGTGTTTGGAATGTTGTTTTGAAAGTCTTGGCAGTTGGGGTGTTTAGAGGCGATAACATTTTTGGTACAGTTCATAAGTGTGACCCATCTAAGGAATAGTATCCTCTATTGGATCCCAATTAATGGTGGTTCAACTGGGAAGTGGTAACAAAGTGGTATCTCTGGAAGTGTGGGTGTCCCAGAGCCCGTGTTGCGTGGCTGGGGATTATTAAGATGTAACACAGATTCATAACCTGAATTTGATTCTTGGTGCCTCCCAAGACCAGCAAACTTTATGTTATGGGTACTTCTTGTTTCTGTTTTCAGGAATGTTATTTTGTTCATTTGTTAATAAATGGCCAAAACTGGCCAAATTTTCTCCAGATCAGTGTCTGTCATTATTTGCTCATGGGTTATATGTTTGAGGTTTTGGTGGGTACTGTGTATTAAGGGGGAGACATCTGTGGTACTCTTGTCATGTATAACAGATTTGAACTGAAAGTTTGATTGCTTGTGCTTTAAAAATTGAAACAAATATTTTGACTATTTGTTATCGGCTACAAAAAAAATTTCTTGTTAGCACATTTTTTATACATTAGCACCTTTATGATAATTGCTCCACAATTAGTTTGTTTCTTATGAAGCTCAGTATTGTGTCACTTTTGTAAACATGCAGTTGTTAAATACAGTTTAGGAATGTGGCAATAATTTCTTGTAGCGAGAAGGAGAAGAATGTTCTCTAGGAGGTCCCAGCACTTGACTTCCCCAATGTGTAAAGCTTCTATCCTCCTAAGATGTGAAGTGTTCTCATAACACGCTGAACAGACAAGCAAACAGACCTGTGTGAGGATTGCAAAAGCAGGGTCCCTGTGAGGTGGCTGAGATCAGCCTGGAGATTGCTAGATCGTGTAACTGGAAATAATGACATCACAAATAAAGCAAACACAAAGTGCTTTTTATAGTATTAAGAAGGCATGATATCAACTTTCTGAGACAATACAATCTGAGTTTGTTAGTTGTTCCTTAAAGTAGAATTGTTTTACTATGTGTCATTCCCATAGTTCCCAAATGTTCCTGATTACGAGGGACTGCTCCAGATTTAGAACAAAGTCCCTCTGTCCCTCTTTCCTCCTCATTTGTCAATTATTTTGGTCTGATTTGTATAGATGTATATAAAATACACTAATATAAAAGAGGACTTCTGCGCTACTACACAACTAATTAAACAAAATATGTGCAAATGCTGCCAAATCTAAAGTGATCACCAATCACATAAAACTAAAAGAGCTGAATACATACAAATGTATATGACTTAGCGAATAACCTACATGATCCAATGACCACCAAATAAAATAAATAAATAACTGAAAATAATAATAATAATAATAGAGGCTAATAAAGTGCATAAACAATAAAGTGCATTAACAGCAGTGTGATCAATTCCTGTGATTAAAGACTCAGAGTGTAACGGCGTTCCACGCCACTTCTAGCGTTACTTCCGGTCCGCGGCATCCACTTCCTGTCCGTTGTAATGACTTGTATGTGACGCTTACCAAACGTGAACTCCTCTGTGTAATCCGGTGATGTCTCTTCTCCACCTCGTTCTTCATGTTTGGTAAACATCACACACCAGAAGTCGTTACGACGGACCGGAAGTGGATGCCGTGGACCGGAAGTAACGCTGTGGAACACCGTTACACTCTGGCCTACTTTTAGCTACTGACATGTAAGCATCCATTTTTTATTTAATAACGTTTATAATATTTGGGTAATGCACTATCGGAGAGCCATTTATTTTACATGTGGATACCATTATGGAGTTTAAGTTACCATTCGTTTCCCATGCCTAACTTGTATTGCTGGATTGATTGACCTACAATCACGGACTTAGGGATAAGATTTTTATAAGAGCGCTTATCCCAAGCCCATGAGGTAAGGGCACTGAGAGCACTTTATAGGATTCACAAAGCACTTTAATCACAGGAACTGGGAGTGACTGGACACAGACCTTTGGATTTTGGACAATTTGTTGCACTTTATTTGTATTTTGCACAATTGGTAGCACTTTATTTATTCTACAGTGAGTGCACTTTATGCACTTTAGGAACACTCTATATCACTGGACTATGTTGAATGCATACTGGATGCATCACAGTGTCATCACTAGGAGTGCACTTTATATAAATTAATGCTGTATTGGATTATTATATGCACTGTTGTTAATGCACTTTATTGTTTATGCACTTTATTAGCCTCTATTATTATTATTATTATTCTCAGTGATTTATTTAATCTATTTGGCGGTCATTGAATCACGTAGGTTATGCGCTAAGTCTCATATAAAATACACTGTTTATCTTTAAAAAAAAAGTGCATCCCAGTGCTAAACCTTTAATCCAATATCTAAATTGCTGCATTTTTAAATTTCAAAAGCCAATATAAAGGGATAGTAGTGATAAAAAAAAAAAAAAGTTGTGGGTTTAATGAATCACTGTTTTGTATGATTCTCCTTTAAGGGGGCATGTCCTATGACTACATACTTTTGTTAATTGGGGTCCCTTGTTCCCATCTCAAAAAGTTGGGACATATGCATTCCCGTAGTCCTCCATATTTAATGTTGACCATGCATGTATAAATTTACTGCAAATTCTCTATTGATACAGGGGCCAAACACAAGGCTCAGCATTATGAAGGCATTCATTAACTTACCTTTAGGTACTGCTCTGTAGTTCACTAGTTGAAATGTGAAATCAATTCACTTTTCAGAAGCATTTGACCAGGTGGTAAGGAGGTGATATGACACCTTTTTACCACCTGTTTCAACCCTGTAAATGCTGCACCATCTTGGCATTTGCAAGCTTCCCCATTTGCATGAATGACTCACGTTGGATAGGAAAATAGTTTTCTCAAGAAGAGTTGCCCAAACTTGTTGACAAAGCTATTGTTGACTAGTTTCTGTGATTATATGCATACACCTCAATCATTGTAGTAAGATGGACATATACATATCTAGATCTGAGAGATCTTACACAAAAGAGGAAGTTCCATCTGCAATACACATTTATTGATAGGGTTACATAATATATACAAATTACACACCAGACTGTATTTACAACAGAGTGTACAGTGTAGGTCCCCTGGCGTACATGATATTTACAAATATAATATAAGATGCAAGTATAGCATTAGATTATCTGTTAACTTCAGGTTGGCCCATGGTGACTGCTCTATGTCCCCACACCAAAGAGGGACTTAGCTTGGTCACAAAGTATTATATCCCCCCTCCTTTCTGTACTGTGGCTAATATAATTCTCCCTAATTGTTCACTGTACCTAGTAAATGTATATTGGGCACAGCCTGACTGGATGAGTCAAAGAAAGCTGACGTTTATTACCCAGGTGAGATGTTATCAGGGAAAACAAAAGGCCAACTTTTGAAGTTGAACTAATTGCTGTGACACCAACACAACACTCTAAATATATTTCCTTCTAACTGAAATATATTTGTAATTGGAATATTATTTACAGCTGTTAATGGAGATTCCACATAAACCTATTATGCAACACTATTTTCCGTGATTCTGCTTTAGTGCCTGTTTTTCCCCTGTAAAATTGCACCACAGTCCTGCAACTGCGTACATTGCACGCGACTGCAGCACAATTGTGGCTCAAGCCAATCCACTTTGGCCGCATTTGATGGACAGGTGATACAAATTTTGTTGCGCTATGTGTACAACCCTGTCCAGCTGCTTTTCAAGCTTAAGGTGAGTGGAGGGGCATAAGAATGTTGCTCAACCTACTATTTTTACTGCTACTCCCCACCACAAGTGTAAGCAAGCCCTAAAGTTTGTGCAACAAAATATTAGGGCAAATACACAATCAGTTTTATCCATGGCATTTATATTTGTTTAATTATTCTGTTGAATCTAAAAGCATAAAAGCAAAGTCAATCACTTTGGTCAGGTTCTTCTTTTTATGTTGGAAAGGTACCAAGAAAATGTGTATAAGTTTAGATATAAAAGAAACTATGTACAGTAGAACTTCTTCTCCAAACCTTTTTAGTAAGTACTAATAAGATTCTAATTACCTTTAATGTCAATCAACTAATTATAAGTATAAATGTCAGCAGTAGCCTCTCTATACATAGGTATCAAGATGAGGTGGGAACATATGCTAATGTCTCTCACTAGTACTAGACCACAAAGAGCGCACTTAGCCAATTGGGAAAATGCATACAAGTGCTTTATAAGTGTTTGCTTTGTTTTCAATTGCAGTATGTTGATGTGAACATTGCCTTCAGCAGCCACCACATCTAAAGCTGCTAGCATTCTAGTAAATATTGCGCCTGGCCAGGAGAACAGTGCAGAGATAAAGGGAATGTATCCTGGCATACATTCCTTGCATTGTATACTTTTCTGCATCTAGTGCCCATGTGTCCAAAGCAAACCCACAGTAGCAGTGGTATGAGTTCAATGAAAGGCTCACTGGAAGTACAGTATTTGGAAGATCATATCAAGATGGGTCATAAAAGGGCATGTAAAATATTGAAAGATGTTCCAGTAATTAAGAAAAAACTTTGGTATATTTTTGGTATATTTTGATATACCAAACTTGATATACAACTTATAATATTCATTGCCAGCCTGTAAAACTACTACTTATGCATCTTGTCACTGTAGACAGGTGCTTGAATAGATAGAGAGAGCGATTTAAGACATGATGTTGCAGCTACTCTCTATGCTCCTGCTGGACTCTTCATGGTGGATTTAGTAAGCTGTTTCAAGAGACTTTAGAGCTCAAGAGACTTTAGAGTAAGCCGTACTGCATGATGGGAGATGTAGTTCAGGAGGTGAACCAAATTCCCAAAAATGAGACTACTATGAGGAGAGAAAGAGCTATATTTCCCAGGCCAAATTCCAAGGATTCTCTTTTTGCTGCGGGGAGATTGGAGAGTGTACACCACTGGCATAGTGTGCACACCTGTCTGCCACAGCAACTGGGGACTAAGGACTGGAGCAGTGAGGATCAGGATGTTGTGACCAAAGTGTCTGAGAGCAGGGGCAGCCAGATTTCAGACAGCTGAGAATCTGGGTTAAGACCGGCTCACTGTGACTGGTGAGAGGGCATTACTGCCATTGATGTGTTGCTGCTGGCAGAGACTAAGCACATTGGGACTGGACATCTGACTAGCCACCTTTACTACTGCATACAGACTTTACCGGGATGGTGCTTATGTCACCAATGTAAAGACTGGGCCTCAACATTGGCCAGCTGAGGAACTAGGGTAAAGGACTGCCTTCTCAGTTAGCTGCTCTACAAGGACTTCACTTGCTGCCCTTAGAAAGGAGTACTTCTTCAGGAAGGTCTGGGCCCTAGCATAGTCCTTTAATTGAGTGCACTCTATCAGCATAGTATACTGGTTGCAGAAAAGTTATTGCAGCACTGATTACCATTGCTGTTAATGTTATCTGTGCCATTGTTTGATGCTGATTACCAGGTACAGAGTAATCTAACCTAATAGACCCTTGTTCTAAACTACTACAATATAGTAAATCCTTTGTCTAGAGAATTGTTTTTGCCTTACATTTGTTCCCATATGCAAATACTACCATCTGCTTTAATCTGTTACAATATAACCATTTTTTAATTTCTACCCAATCTGGTGTCTGATATTGAACTGTAGTGTGTGCAGGATATGTAAACTTGTACTAGTAATAGTAGTAGAATATCCCTTTTGCTTAATCTGGAAGAGAAGAGCTGAGATCATTCACTGAGTCGAGGCAAAGAACAGAGAAACCAATCTATCTTCCATCAAAGCAACATTGTAGAGATTTTTAGAAAGGCAGCTCTCTTGTCATATGGGACAGTGATCTTAACTTTACAAATGCATAAATGCTTAACTATGTAGCCTAAAATACACTATTAAAACAAGCACTGTAAATACCGACCATATGACGGAAATACTTTTATATTCTACAGCACTTAAAATTTCATTCTGCTCACTTTTATAGAGAAAGAACAACCATATATGTTTGATGCAGATCCTCTCCACCATGAATCACGCCATTTTGGTCTCATCAATAAATTTGTTATTATACAGACATTCCATTTTATTTTTACCTAATATCCCTTCTGACTCAAAACAGTTTTCTGATCATCATCAGCTATCAGTCAGCAAGAATGAAGTGATTGGGTGCTTCCTCAATGGTCCATATAAGACCCTTATCTGAGCATGCAGCCCGGACGGTCAGGAAAGGGGGTGGGGATGAGCAAGCGCCCCCTCCTGAGCCGTACCAGGCCACGTGCCCTCAACATGGGCCCCCCCCACCACAAAGCACCTTGTCCCCATGTTGATGAGGACAAGGGCCTCTTCCCGACAACCCTGGCCGTTGGTTGTGGGGGTCTGCGGGCAGGGGGCTTATCGAAATCCGGGAGCCCCCTTTAATAAGGGGCCCCCAGATACCGTCCCCCCACCCTATGTTAATGAGTATAGGGTACAATGTACCCCTTCCCATTCACCTGTGAAAAAAATTTAAATAAAACACAACACACAAGGGTTTAAAATAATTTATTGCACAGCTCCGGGGGTCTTCTTCCGTCTTGGGGGGTCTTCTCGCAGGACTCCTCCGCTATCTTCTACTAGCTCTTTTACTAGCGGAGGAGCCCGGCTTTCTTCTTTGTCGCCGCCCGGGGGTCTTCTTCCGACTTCGGGGGTCTTGTCCCCCTCTTCGGTTCTTCTTGCCGGGCCCCCGCTCCTTATTCCAGCTCTTTTACTGGCAGTGGTCCGGTCTTCTGTTACCGTCTTCTGTCGCCGTCTTCTGTTCTTCTGTTCTTCTCTCCTTCTTCCTTGAGATGTTGACTTGTCGCTGTCTCTGGCCGTAATGACAGGGACGTGTTGCACGGCGACTTATATAGGGACAATGGACGGGGTCACCGGGTGATGTCCCCGCCCATTATGATGTCACAGTCCCAGAGGATTACCAGTGGCATTTTATAATTTGCATCTAAGACTTGCAATAGTCACTAAACTGCAAATCCATTGCCAACAGGGAATCCCAAGCCTGTATTTTGTTGCAACTATAGGTCTCGCTAGACCTGTGCACCTGGGGCATATTACTCACCCAAATCAGTGTGTTGGATGCTTTGTAAATTTCAAATTCCTGACCGTGGCACTGTATATCTGGGGTCTCCAAACTTTCTAAATAAAGGGCTAGTTTACTCTCCTGCAGACTTTAGTGACTGTATCCAGTGGGAGTAGAAAATGTCTTGGCATCAGTGAGACTAGACAATGTATCAGGCTTGGTGGTCAGTGGGAGAAAATCAATTATATAGTGCATGTGGTCAATAGGAGGAAGGATAGTGCCCCATCATTGCTGCATTTTTCAGCAACAGCACTAAAAGTACCTGCTGCTTTATGTGCTTGGAAATAACTAAATAAATTCAATAAATAAATAAATAAATAAAATGTACATTTATGTACATTTCTATAATAATATAATATAAGTGAGACAGGGTGTAGGGGTGTAGGGGGGTAAGTGTGAAAGGGTGGGGGGAGAGTAGGAGGGTAAGTGAGAAAGGGTGGGGGGGTAGGAGGGTAAGTGAAGGCAGGGTGGGGGGGTAGGGGCATAAGTGAGGGCAGGGTGAGGGTGAACTAGAAGGGACTCTGGGAACACAAAGGACAGACAGATCTAAGTGTAGTACAGGGGTGCCCAACCTTTTGAGGAGCGAGGGCCACTTTATCGACTTGGTAACCGGTTGCAGGCCACAATGAGCATAAAGGGGGATGGCAGGTCTGTGTCCACTCTGCATATGTAGAGCAGACACGGATGCAACCTGCTCTACCCTAAGGGTCCTCTGATCTGCCCAGACAGAAGGGGACAGATTCCCTTCTGTTTTTTTTAAGGAGATCGGATTGCAGATAGGCGTGTGTAAACGGACACAAGTCGGTTTACATCTGCCGCTCTATAGAGGTGAATGGAGAGTCCGTTTGAGTCCACCTGAAAAACAGACAGGTGGACCCAATCGGACCAGTCATGTGAAAGGGGCCTAAGGCTGCTTTCACACTGATGCACAGCGGTTTACCTGCTCCTCAACTGACCTTAATCTTCACTTCTTCCTCAGCATTCCTGCAGCTGGCAAGTACTGCTGGCTAGTACTGCTGGTGGGTACTGCTAACAGGTGCTGGTAATGCTGGTGGTACTGTTGGCTGGTACTGGCACTGCTGGCTGATACTGGTACTAATGACTGGTACTGCTGGCTGGTACTGCTGGTGGGTACTGGTACTACTGGCTGGTACTGCTGGTGGGTACTGCTGACTGGAACTGCTGGCTAGTACTGCTGGTGGGTACTGGTACTGCTGGCTGGTACTGGTACTGATGACTGGTACTGCTGGAGGGTACTGGTACTGCTGGCTGGTACTGATACTGGTGGCTGGTACTGGTATTGCTGGCAGATACTGCTGACTGGTACTGCTGGTTTATACTTCTGGCTGGTACTGATGACTTGTATGGATGGTGGGTACTGGTAGTGCTGGCGGGTACTTATGGCTGGTACTGGTACTGCTGGTTTATACTGCTGGCTGGCACTGATGACTGGTACGGATGGTGGGTACTGGTACTGCTGGCAGGTACTTCTGACTGGTACTGATGACTGGTACTACTGGCTGGTACTGGTACTGCTGGTTGGTACTGGTAATGTTGGTACTGGTACTGCTGGCTGATACTGGTACTGTTGGTTGGTACTGGTACTGCTGACTGGTACTGTTGGTTGGTACTGCTGGTATTGGTACTGATACTGGTGGCTGCTGTCCCAGATCACGGGTTCATGTGTCCCGACCCGCCATCCCCGAGCATAATTGTGACAGAAGCATGCAGCTGCAGTAGAGAGCAAAGCCGATGCTTCCTGTCAGAGGCGGAGTACATTTGGTATCACTCCGCCTGTGAAGGAGCCGGCGCTATACAGGAAGCATTGGCTCTGCTTCCTCTAGCGGCGGCTCCTTTCTTTGCACTAATGCTCGAAGATGGCGGGTCGGGAACCTGCGACCTGAGCTTGCCGACCCACCATCTCGGAGCAAGACATGGCGGGCCACATTGGTGGGTCACATGTATCCCGCGGGCCAGCGGTTGGGCACCCCTGATGTAGTATGACCACAATTTAATGCATAAAAGGAGTACACTCACAAGGTTAAGAACAATTCCAGCATAAATAATGAATATGGTGTTCATCCGCTCTACTCTTAGGTGGTAGCCGCTGGTGTGTCGATAGCCAGAGGGGGGCACTGGTGGCTTCCAGCGCTTCTTGGAGACACTTGGGGATACTGATGCCATACCCAGAAGTGATGTCATCAGTGCCTTTGAGTGTACGAGGAAGCGCTGGGAGCCACCAGCGCCCCCTGACTTCTGGCAACCAACACACTTGCAGCATCCACCCAAGAATAGAGCATATGAACACCACATTCATCATTTATGCTGGAATTGTTTTAATCTTGTCAGTGTATTTCTTACCATTTATACATTAAATTGTGGTCATACTGCACTGAGATGGTGCTGCTCTCTCTGTCCTTCAAGACAGGAGGGTGACAGCTGGTGGGAGGGGAGGAGGAGGAGGAGGAGAAGGGAATCCCACGGACAGATGAAATGTCATTGTTTGTCAAGGATGCACTGGCTCCGCTCCTTAACAACCAATAAATACTGGCATTCTTTTCTTTATACTTCAGCTGTTAATGGGGAAATCCTGCTGACAGCTGAAAATATCGGCACCAATACTTTTTTTGCTTACAAAAGGTTTATTTGGAAGATTTAAGAAAAGGTTACAAAACAATGAGGACAATATCATTTAAAAAATACAGTAATGTACATTAGAAACAATGAACAGTTTTTGATTGATGTTCTACAAGTGTATAGAATGTATAGCCAGTTGTGAGAGATAGAATACAACAAAACCTCATATATCAGGAAGCTGGATATAAATAAAAGGTGGATACCTAGGTATGAATTAATAATATTGCCAGATAGATCTAGCATGGTAAGAGATTAGCGAGTAATGGCAGTATGGAGTTTAATTATCAGTCCAGTACATCCATTTCTTATTAAAAAAGTGCATGCTATCATGTAGATTGTGATAAATTGTCTCAGGGATTTTAAGCATTTTCATCCTAGTTAGGACCTGAGGCCAAGGTAAGTTATTGGATTTCCAATTGAGAGTAATCATCCATTGGATAGAACTGAGTAAGGAGTGAATCAGTCTAATACAGGGAGATGGTATATTAGGAATATCCACATATAATATGCATATTTGTGGTGAGAGGTTAATATTCTTTTTTGCAACAGATTCTATTTTCCTAGCGGCAGCCCTCCGCACTGGTTCCAGGTGCTTACAGCTCCAAAAGATATCACGGTATGTGCCTGATTCAGCACATCCCCTGAAACAGCATGGAGAGGCTGCCGCGTAAAAGGAGTGGATTTTTGAGGGGGTCAGATACAATCTGGAGAATAGTTTCTTTGGCGATTCTCTAAAAGAGGCTGCTAGATTGCATTTGCGGAGGTTATCTATCATAGTGTTCCAGGTTTCTATGGGAATAATACTATCCAAATCAGCTTCCCATTGTAGCATAGGGCTGGATTTATCAGACACCATGGTGTTATTGAGATATCTATAAAGTAAGGAAATCGAGCCTTTATCTCTTGAGGAATTTATACAGATGTGTTGAAATATAGTCGTTTGCGGTTGGGTGACTGAGTAATGTTCTGTATAGAAGTTTTTTATTTGGAGGTAGTTTTTTGTGTTCAGAGGATGGGTGATTGTATTTAGATTGTAGTGTGGGAAAGGTAGGGAACAACTTATTTGAAATCAAAGATCTCAGAGTGGTCAGATTGTTGTTATGCCAGTGAGGGAATAAATTGTTATTGTTGTGGTTTTGTGATAGTTTGGAGTCACCTAGAAAGGATGCTAGAGGGGGAGTGTCTGAAGACAGTTTAAAGGTTTTGTTGATTTTGAGCCATAACTTGAGAGAGTGGGCTACAATGTTGTTTAATTTAAGGATTTTATGGTGGGAATTTAGGTTAGACCACAATAAACCTTGTAAGTAGTGTGGGGAAATAGAGGTGGATTCAAAGTTTAGCCATGGGATGTATGGGGTTGGGACAAACCATTGGGCCATTTGTGTAAGTTTGGTTGCTATGAAGTATTGCCAGATATTTGGGAGGCCAAGGCCGCCTATGTTTTGCGGCCTAAACATGAGAGAGTAACTACATCTCGTTCTCTTATTTGACCATATAAATCTATTAAGCTGCCTTTGAAGAGTTTCTATTCTAGTTTTGGGGACGTTAATTGGTAGAGCATGGAAGTAGTATAGGAGTTTGGGAAGAATAGTCATCTTGAAGGCACAAATCCTTCCAAGGAGGGAGATGTGATATGTGGACCATACCTTAAGGAGGGATCTAATATGCAAGAAAAGAGAAGTGTAATTAGTTTTGTATAATGATTTGTAATGGGATGTGTGGACACCAAGATATCTAAATGACTTGGAGCGCCATATAAAGTTAAGATTTTGTTGTAAAATGGTGGTCAAGTTAGGGGAGAAATTGATAGGGAGCGCCGAACATTTATTGATGTTAATACCTAGACCTGATAAGGTGCAAAAAGAGTTTAGTTAAGATATGAGGTTGTGTATAGATGTAAGGGGATTCGTGAGAAATAACAAGGCATCATCTGCATAAAGGCTTAGTTTAAATTAATTTGGACCTCTGTTGTAGCCATTAATGTTTGAGTTGTTTCTTATGGCTTGTGCTAGGGGTTCTATTGCTAAAGCAAATAGAAGTGGGGAGAGGGGGCAACCCTGTCTAGTGCCTCTGCTTAAGGAAAAGAAGTCTGAGTTGTGGCCTGGGATTTTAATTCTAGTTTGGGGGAGGTGGTAGAGGGCATTAAATCCATGAATAAATTTGTCTGTAATGCCAAATGTAGGGAATAAGTGGTTAAGGTATGACCATTTTACACTGTCGAATGCCTTGTGAATTTCAAGGCTGAGAAGGCAAACCTGGCACGAGGAGAGATTAACGTCTTGTACTATGTTGGTAACAAGTCTAATGTTATCAGTAATTTGTCTGCCAGGTATGAATCCCGTTTGGTCTATGTGGATCAGGCATGTGATAATCTGTCTGCTAGAAGTCTGCCAAAGATTTTCAAGTCATTATTAAGGACTGAGATGGGGCTAAAGTTTTGAGGGAGAGTATGGTCTTTGAGAGGTTTGTGAATAAGGGATACATTTGCTAGGAGCATATCTTTACAAAAGTGGCCATCCATAAGGATATGACTAAATAGCTTGGTTAGTCTATGTACTAAAGGGTGCACATTTTTTTGTAGTAAGATGTAGTGAAACCATCTGGGCCAGGTGCAGTTGATGTTTTAAGTGATTTGATAATAATATTGATGATTTCTTGATCCTTGCATTGATCATTGAGAGTGGAAGATTGTTGGTTGTTGAGAGTAGGGAGATGTAAGTTGTTAAGCCAATTAATTGAGGGAGGTATGATGGGGTTGAGTTTGGGGACCAGAAAGAAGATCCTTGTAAAAAGAAGAGAAAATGTCTGGGACTTCTCGGGGGGTAACCAGGTTACCTGTTTGGTTTTGCAGCTTATATATATGGGGGGAGGGGGGGGGGGTTTGTGTTTTTGGTTACTTTTTTTGCAAACATAGTAGAAGTTGAATTGCCGTGTAGCAAAAATTTGGCCTTAGAAAATCTAAGGGCTTTTTCAGTGTTTGTACAAAGAATCATATCTAAAGCTTTACGTTTAGATTGGATTTGTTTCATAATTTTGGGGGAAGGTGAATGACCTAACTTGATATATAAAAGATCCAGGTCTTTGGTGAGGCACTTAATTTCTGTGAATTTAGCTTTATTTTTGGCTGCTGCGATACTAATCAGGTATCCCCCAAGGACCGCTTTATGTGCTGACCAGAGTGAAGTAGGGGAGATGTCATCAGTTGAGTTATTAATTAAGTAATTTTCAATATGCGTGTTTATGTTTTGGAGTGTGGATGGATCGGATAAGAGGGAGTCATTCAAATGCCAATCGATTGGGGTAGGGGCAAGACCTATATGAGTTTCAAATGCAACAATACCAGGGTCAGACCATGGACAGGGGTGGATTTGAACTCTTGAGGAGTTTGCCAGAAGGATGGGAGTACTGAAGACATAATCAAGTCTGGCATAACAGTCATGTGGGTGGGAGTAGTGGGTATAAGCTTTCACGCCAATATTACGGGCTCTCCAAAAGTCAATTAATTGAAATTTGCTAAGTGAACGATTAATTGATTTGGAGAAGACCTTTGAGGTGAGAGTAACTTTGCTTCTGTCCAAGGAAGGATGTGCGGCTAGATTAAAGTCTCCTCTAGTCTAGAGTTTCAAAAAATGTATTGAAAAAGTATGTTTGAGCTTCATTAGGGGCATATATAGAGGCAATTGTAAGTAAGCGTTTATTCATTATGCCTTTCAGTATAATGTAATGACTATCTACATCTTTATAAATGTTTTGTATTTTAAGGACGGTGAAGTTGCGGATAAAAATTGCTACCCCCCTTGATTTATTAGAGAATGTAGTGTAGTAATGTTGGTTGTAAGTTTTATCAAAGTAGTGTGGGTGATTCTCTGAAGAGAAGTGGGTTTCCTGGAGGAAGATAATGTCAGCACCCAGTCTTTTATAATGTCTGAATGCTTTTTTTGTTTGTGTGGGGCGTTAAACCCTTGGACATTGTGTGAAAAAATTTTAAGACCCATTTTTAAAGGAAATATATGGGCAAATTATATGGATTAGGCTAGAGAAAGACCTACGTAAGGAAGGTGCTATGAATACATATATATGGTTGGATATAACAAGCTATTAGCATTTTCAATACAACAAATGAGAGTAAGCAATGTGTAATATAGTTTAAGGCTATGACTTATAGCAAGAGAACATCTGTAGTACAATAATTTGAATCTCCTCTTGAGTAAACCTGTAAAAAGATAAGGATAGAATCTTCCAGAAAACATTAAAGTTAGGAACAATGCCGTAAGGGCAAAAAAGTGTCATGTGTAATGTACCATAAGGGGGTCAGAGGACTCAATGTTGTCCTAAAGGTCCTAAACTCACAAAACAGGCCTCTCACAGCACCCAAACCAAAGGAGGTGCCACACCAGACCGTGGATGAGAGTAAGGGGTCAAACCGCGGCGGCGGATGTGCCAGGTAAAATAATTTATCAAAATCAACTACGTGCATGGTTACAATAACAGTCCAAGAACAACCACAGGAATTACCGAATAGTTAACGTGTAATACAAAGTGCAGACATGTGGCTTTAAAGCTGTAATAACCATTGAGCCTATAGTATTCTCTCAAAGGGAAAGAAAAGAGATTGGGAGCAGAAAGCAAAAAAAAAAAAAAAAAACCCCAGCCTTCCCTCCTCCCTTTTCCTTTTCCCTTCTTCCTTTCCCCCTTTCCCCAGAGTTACATGGGTGATCTAATGTACCCTCTCTATTAAAGCAGAGATTTGAAATGCCAACAGGTAGCAAGAAGGTATTTAGTAAGTGAGTGACCAGCGTTTGCTCCTCTTTTTGCTTGACTGCATGCACTGCAATGTTCCCCAGGGGTGCTGGTGTGTTTCTGGCAGTTTTGGTGAAGATTGGCCCTGGGAATCAGGACTGGCAATATCGGTCAGACGGAGCTCTCAGCAGACACGTCTATCCCGCATAGTGCCACGCATGCACCCCCATCAGCACCAATACTTATACCGGTATTGGTGGAACCCTAGTTTTAAATATTTAAAGTTCTAATAAGCTCCTCAAACTTGGATGTTACTAAAAACTTCAAACTGTTTTCCTAAAAAGATTTATGCTAAAGTGGATGTAAAGGCTTATATAAGGCTGGTTAAAAATGTTGCTGCATTCCTCCTTATTCCTAAGCTGCATACTGTTTGTAAAAGAGATAAGTGCAAATACCTTTATTTATCAGCTTCAGTGCAGTCAAATGACCGAGAAGCTATGGCCCCCTAGTATTAGTTGCTGCATCAGATGGGAGCAAGCGGCAACAACTGGGGAGCAATGGAAGCTGGTGAGTGTTGTCAGCACAATTGTTGAGTGCTCACCAACACATGGGAGCCACTGCTTCTCAATTAGTGACTGCACTGAAGCTAATAAAAAAAAAAGGAATTTACACTGATCTTTTTCACAAGCTGTATGCAGCATAGGTAAGAGGAGGGAGGAAGCAATATTTTTAACCAGACTTATATTAGCCTATACTTCCACTTTACAATATTATAACCTGCTAATACTGATAATCCTTCCTAATAACTCAGTCTTCAGTACAATATAAATCTTATGAACCAATTTAAATAGCTGCATTGTGTTCCTTAATACTTTACCACCGATTGCTGTCAAACTGTATGAAATCTGTAGTGTTTTGTCTCCCTCTGCAGGAACCCAGCGTGAATACACAATAATACTATATACAAGAGTCCTGAAATCTAATGATCAGTTTTTCAGGAAAATGAGCCGGCAGAGAACCCTTGTTTTATATGCTGAAAGAAAAACATTGAACATTTCACCCACAATCTACACTTTGAATTGTAGATCAATTTTAAACATTAAAATATGTAAATCCTAATTGTTTAACAATTGCCCCTGCAGTGGGGCCCACCATAATGTGCGAATTAAATGCTTGCTAAGTCTATAGGTACAGGAATAAGGAGTAACACTTACCTTACTCCTTGTACCCGTAGGTTACCTCTATTCATAATACAGCTCCTGTAAAACCTCCTTTTGAAGGCACTTCTGGACGTAATTGCTTGTCTGTCTCCTTCGTGTACAATGAACAGCTAATTGTCCAGCATTGTACATGATGGCACCAAGTGACTGTCCACAGCTAGGGAGGAAGAGGACAGGGTTGGCATGCACACAGAATTATAGGGGTGTTTATACTGTCATGGCACTTCAGGACCCCCAAAAAAATGTACAGCTAGTCAGGAATCAGATGTGCAATTCTCAAAAATTGGTACAAAAATAATTTGGGTAGAGTGATGCATAACTGAGCAATCGCCAGTCAAACTATCACAGCACTAAAAATTAGCTGGACAAGAAGGAGGTGTAACATGCTGGTATTGAGGTGAAGTCTACCATAAAACACACCAGCGCTAGATCCAGGGATATTTTCTTTCACAGTGCTTCAATGTGCAATGCCTCTTTGGGGTGCAGCCCTCCTCAGACTGGAAAATCTTCAATGAAGTGCAAAAACGCACAGGGGGACACAAACACCTTGTGCATTACCATGGGCAAATTAATAACATCTACCAAGACAAATGGATACTCACAAATGGATAAAATACTATGCATATAACTCAAAAACTTTAGCCCAACGCAATGTGCCCATCATGGGACCAAACCTGATTGGATAGGTGATGCATTTCAGGGGACAAACCCCCTTCCTCAGAACTAATCCAACCTGCTGCTCAGTGACCACTAGTGACATTAGTCAGCTTTAAGAAGATATGCAGTTTACATGGCTAGCAGAAACTCTGCTTTGCGGGTGCTGACTTCAGAAGAATCAGACATTTTTTACATCAGCACCTTACTGCTCTGCTACTGAGGCTTCAGTCTAAGCAGCCAAAATAGGCCCGGCAATTTAGACTTAGCAGGCAATTTTCCAGCAAACACCACTTTGCGAGGGAGGTTGGTGAGGGTATAATTATGGAGTCGGTCCTCCGCACTGTGATGTAATGGGGCACTGTGATATAAAGGGGACTGCACTGTAAAGAAAACTAATGATTACAGTCCCCTTTTACAGTGCAGTTCCCTTTTCATCACAGTGCCCCTACCAATCACAACCCCCCATTACAGTGCCCCTTGCAGTCATGCCCCCTCCTCTTTCTCTGTAATCACAGTGGCCCCTTTTACTCTCTGACTCCCCTGCACAGTCCTAACCTTTTTTTTTATTCTTCGTGTTCTTTAATTTTTATCCTTTATTTATTTTTTATTATTTTTTTATTGCTCTTTTTTTTCTTTTCTTTTCATTGTTATTTATTTTTATATTTGTATTACATTTTTATTTATATTTCTTTTTCCACACTTATTTATTTATTTTTTTCTTACTTGGGTAATTTTGTTTAGTTGTGTTTTTCAGTTTATTTTCCAACATTTTTCTCAGATGCACCTTATCCTCTTAATTTGCCTCCTTTTCCCACTAATTTCTTCCTTTTTCCTATTCTCATTTCTCTATCTTTATTCTTTTTTATTTTTCACTCGTATTTTTCTCTTATTTTCCTCTCCTTTGTCTCTTTTTTTCCTGTTTCTTTTTCCTCTCTTTCTCTTTATTATATATCCCCCTTTTTTCTATCTGTTCTTCTACACTCCTACCCTTCTTTCATCTTCCTTATCTCCATTTTGCCGCCATTCATCTTTATCCAATTCACACTTTCCTGTGACCTCTATTAATCCTTGTCTGTCTTTTCTAGTTTACCCATGTCTCCTTTCCCTATATGCACTCCTGATCTGATGGCTTTGCCTCTCTATGCACTTACACTTCTCACGTTTACTGACGCCTTTACTCCCCTTGGTTTTTTAAATGGACGTAATCTGCTTACGTAGGCAGGGTCTCCTGACGTCATATGTTTCCATGACATCAGCAGCCCCAGCTCTGGCAGCATCCCCCGCTGCCTAGCTGTCGTCGGCCGTGTACAGCGATTGCTGTTTTAATTGGATACAACCTGCTGCCTAGCAATCATGGATCCCTGCATTCACGCTGTTCAGTGCCCAGATCTTTGGCTCCTCCCGCCCCTGCTCTGCTAATAGATGACATCGTCGGCAGGGCAGGAGAGCCTGCAGAGGAGACACAGGCACGGCCACATAGCGGGAGGTGAACGGCGACTGCAGCCTGTGTTAACCCTCTCCAGGCCGCAGTCACCGCTTACCTCCCACTGTGCGGCCCGGTCATCAACAGACATCGGACCGCGGCCCTAAGGTTGAGCCTGGTGGCAAATGCCTGGTGTGCCCTTTGGCCAGTCGGGGCCTGGTCAGTGGGCCTTCTACAGCTACTCTTATTTACTCCTTTTATTTGTTTATCATTTTCTTTACATTTGAAAAGAATACACTTGTGCAAAAGTTTTAGGCAGGTGTGAAAAAATGCTGTAAATTAAGAATGCTTTTAGAAATAGAACTGTTAATCGTTTTTTTTTTTACCAATTAACAAAATAGAAAGTAAATGAACAGAAGAGAAATCCAAATCAATTTAATATTTAGTGTGACCAACCTTTGCCTTCAAAACAGCATGAATTCAGGTACACTTGCACACAGTTTTTGAAAGGACTCGGCAGGCAGGTTGTTCCAAACATCCTGGAGAACAAACAGGTCTTCTGTGGATGTAGGCTGCCTAAAATTCTTCATTGTTTTTTGAAAAAAAAAATCATCAACTGCAGCCACTGTGCCCTGAAACGCTGCCACTGTGCCCTCAAATGCTGTCATTGTGCCATCAAGCACTGCCACTGTGCCCATCAAACACTGCCACTGTGCCCAAACACTGCTACTGTGCCATCATATGCTGCCACTGTGCCATCATATGCTGCCAGTGTGCCCATCAAATGCTGCCAGTGGGCCCATCAAATGCTGCCAGTGTGCCCATCATATGCTGCCTGTGTGCCCTTCAAATGCTGCCAGTCTGCCCATCATATGTTGCCAGTGTGCCCATCATATTCCGCCAGTCTGCCCATCATATTCCGCCAGTGTGCCCACCATATGCTGCCAGTGTGCCCATCATATGCTGCCAGTGTGCCCATCAAATACTGCCAGTCTGCCCATCATATGCTGCCAGTGTGCCCATCAAATGCTGCCAGTGTCCCTCTTAGGACACCCCCATGCGGATGGATCACGTGACAGTCCACGACCATCCCCTGCATGCAGATCGATTGCAGGACACCATGGCCCGCTCACACCCCCCCTCCCCCGCGGAAGGATCACGGGACACCCTGTGCAGGAGGACCGACACTTACCTAGGTAAGGTGTCCTCTTCTCCTGCGCCTCCTCTCCAGTGAGCTTCCTCCACTCTGTCCCACTTCTGAGCATCTAATAGGGATGCCTTGTGCTTAGGCCAATCAAGATAACAGGTCTCACTGACCTGCCTCCAGATTGGTGGGGAGGCAATGCGGTGTGAAAATAGTGAATATTCATTCGCTATGGTAATAAAATTGAGTGGGATCAGGGCGCACTCTCTGCGCCCCGAGCCTACCCTTTTTTAAAGCCTATTAGAGCCTCTGGCTCTAATCAGGTGCTTCAAAAATACACCCTCTCCTGCCCCTGCCATAGGAGGAGAGGAGGGTGAAGTGTATGGAGGTGGGTATTATGTGCAGGAGAGGAGTGCACAGTGTATGGAGGTGGGTTGTATGTGCAGCAGAAGAGTGTGGAGTGTATGGAGGTGGGTAGTATGTGCAGAAGAGGAGTGTGGAGTGTATGGTGATGGCAGTATGTGCATGAGAGGAGTGTGGCGTGTATAGAGGTGGGTAGTATGTGCAGGAGAAAAGGGCAGAGTGTATGGAGGTGGGTATCCCTTAGCCTTGTTTCCATGTCAGCGGTATTGCTTTTTTTTCTGCAATTCTTATGAAGGGCCTTCTTGGCCAGACCTCTCTGGACAGTAGATGAGTATACCCAGGGGCGTATCATGAAATGAGTAGGCCCCTGTGCAAGATAAAAAGTGGACCCTAGGCATCGATAAAAAAAAATGTTGGGTGCTTAGTGCGCCACGGCAAAATGAGCCCGTGACTTAAATTGGGTGAAATATTGGGCGTGGCTTAAAGGGGGTGTGGTTTAATGGAGTCTGAGATGACTTACATGCAGAATGTGGTAATGTTAAATAGGGAATGCACAGTGCAGAGTGTACGGTGGTGGGTAGTATATGCAGGAGAGGGGTGTGGAGTGTATGGAGGTGGGTAGTATGTGTAGGAAAGGAGTGTGGAGTGTATGGAGGTGTGTAGTATGTGCAGAAGAGGAGTATGGAGAGTATGGAGGTGGGTATTATGCGCAGGAGAGGAGTGCACAGTGTATGAAGGAAGGTAGTATGTACAGGAGAGGAGGTTGGAGTGTATGGAGGTGGGTAGTGTGTGGGTAGTGTGTGCAGGAGAGGAGTGCGGAGTTTATGGAGGTGGGTCGTATGTGCAGAAGAGGAGTATGGAGTGTATGGAGGCTGGAAGTATGTGCAGGAGAGGAGTGCTGAGTGTATGGAGGTGGGTAGTATGTGCAGAAGAGGAGTGTGGAGTATGGTGATGGTTAGTATGTGCAGGAGAGGAGGTCACAGCAGGAGGCACAGAGCTGGAGGAGAACACAGGGCAGTGGCTGGAGGAGAAGGAGGACATTGTGGACATTGAGGGGATGATTGGTGCAGCACTGCAGTGGGGGGGGGCAGCTGCAAGCACCGATCTCCCTGTATAGCATTTCAGCTGACAGCCGCAGGAGGGAGAGGAAGAGAATTGGTTGTTAGCTGAAATGCCATACAGGGAGATCAGTGCTTGCAGCTGCCCCCCCCCCCCCCCAGCACCGATCATCACTAACTGTCAAGGGGGCCATGTGCAGTGAACACCATGCACAAACGGATGATGGTTCTGTGCTGCTGGATATCTGCAGATGTTGAAGGGAAGTAAGCATAATGTGTCTTTCATCTGCTGCTTTAAGTTTCAGTAATCGAACCACTGTGTCTACAGTCCTCAACGTTGCCTGTTGCTTTGTGCTTCTTTGAAGCACATCTTGAAACCCCAGTCTGCTTTCAAATCTTTGCCTGATAGAAACATTGCTGATGCAGTATAACTACCTTGTGTCTTGTTGTCTTGCTGTGGTGTATGACCTGTGACATGAAACTGTCTTCCACAACCTCACCTTAATGGCAGAGTTTGGCTGTTCCTCACCCAGTTTTAAGCCTCCTACACAGCTGTTTATGTTTTCAGTTAATGACTTTGTTTCCACCTACTGTAAATTTGAAATTGATGCACCTGTTTGGTATAACTGGTTAATCATACACCTGACTCGAATCCCACAAAATCCCTGACTTTGTGCAAGTGTATAAAGTGTAATGCCCTGTACACACAATCTGACTTTCTGACAACAAAACCGTGAAATTTTGTTTGAAGGTTGTTGGCTCCAACTTGTCTTGCATACACAAGGTCACACAAACGTTGGCCAACAATTACGAACGTAGTGACGTACAAGACTTACGGTGAGCCAATAAAAAGGAAGTTCAATAGTCATGTGATATCTCCATTACGAATGCTTTTACAAGACCGATCGCTTCCGGCTCGTCCTTGATTTCGAGCATGCGTAATTGTACTTTGGACTTTTGTCCGACGGACTTGTGTACACACGACCGGAAAGTCCGACAACACACATTTGTTGGCTGAAAATTTGAGAGCATGCTAGCCAACATTTGTTAGCAGAAAGTCTGACGAAAACTGTTCGATGGAGCCTACACACAGTCGGAATTTCCACCAACAAGCTCACATCCAACATTTCGCCTGTCGGAAAATCCGATCGTGTGTATGCGGCATAAGAATTGATGCTGGTTTGAAGCCAAAGGGTAGTCACACCGAATATTGATTTCATTCAGATTTTTCTTCTGTTTGCATTTTGTACCTTGATAAAAAAATAAACAATTAAAATATATATTTTGGAAAACATTCTAACTTTACAGCATTTTTTCACACCTGCCTAAAACATCTGCACAGTACTGTATAATATTCAACTATTAAAGCAATATGCAGTGATAGTCCTAAGGATGAGCACAGCTTAGCAGCATTATGCACAGTGCCTGATCGAGGGACTACTAATTCTTCTGGCAGTTGGGCAATGACAGTTTTAGTCATTGATAAGTTGTGGCAGGTCACTGCCATTCTGACAGTATCCTTTAAAGAGTTTTTTTATACGTAAAGAATATAATTTGCATAATTTGGGTTTTCATAATATTTACTAATGAATAGAGTTACAGGTGATTGTTAAAAGAAGATTAAATGGTGGCATAACGGAAATAAAAGAACTTGCAACCTATAGCAGACTTTCTCTATAGTAATCCATACCAGCAAACTACCAACTGTTATTAATAGCTGTTTTTGCTTATAATGGTAGCTAACTTGGAACAATAGGCAGTATAGTAAAAGCAAATTAAAATAAATGTCAAAGTAGTCTTCTTGCAATTTTTGAAATATTTTTTCATACACAGTTGTGAATGCTATTAATAGTTCTTTCACATATTGCACATAACTATTTATTGTTTTTGATCTATATATTCTGTTTGTATATAGTCTTTTAAAGTGCATTCTAACAAGAATACAGCAGGTGGCAGTGTGGGCACAAAATGAAAAGTTGACTATATACGTGAGTTTAGCAACATCTCTTTAATTTAGTTATGATATAAAAAAGAGGTAATATATTGTATTCCTGCTGAGCTGGTATAAAACATATTGTAACGATAAAAGGATAATGTAAGTCTAGCAGGTTGTAGGTTTAAAAACATATTTTTTCAGGCATTCAGTATGATCACAGCATAAGCACTTAGACTTAATGAAATTTAAAACGAAACTATATTATAGTGGTAGTTCATTAAATAGCGAAGAAGTAGGTGCAGGCCTTTTGGTCGTTAATCAGATATGGATAACCTAAAATCAAAACCTCAGTTTTCTCAGAGCTCAGCTAGATCAGCTGGAATTCATCCAGTCTAAGCAGGCATTGATGGCTGATAATAGATGTGTTTGGTCAGAACCAGAAAAATGTTGTATTATCAAGGCCCAAAAGCTGCAGAGTGCAAAATCTGGTGCAGCTGGGCATGGTGAAATGTGTAATGACAGGCTGTTGGTGGATAATCTGACCATTTGTATACTCCATCGGACAATTGTTGTCAGATTTTCTGCAGACAAATGTTGGCTAGCAGGTTTTAAAATTTTCCGCGGATAAATGTCTGTTGTTGGATTTTCAGAACGTGTGTACAGAAGTCCGTCGGACAAAAGTCCAAAGTAGAAACAAACGCGCATGCTTGGAAGCAAGGGCGAGCCAGAAGCAGTAAGTCTTGTAAACTAGCGTTCGTAATGAAGAATTAACATTCGTGACATGGCAAATTATGAAATCTCAAAATGCAGCGCACATTCTCTTCTTCTTTAATGGGATAATAATGAAGCGGCTTTGCTGGTGATACTGATGGAGTTATTTCAAACAAATTTTCAAAAGCTTTTTTTTCTAGTGATATCAAGAATAATATTATTATGCTTTTTTTTTTTTTTGGGCAGGTTTCCACAACACCATTATCCCATAGTTTTTAAGATCAAAGATCTATGTTGGTGTCCCTTGTCAATTTTACATTGTATTTTTTTAAATGTAATGCCACGTACACATGACCGGAATTTTTGACAGCAAAAGAGGACGGAACGAATCTGTCGGACAATTTGATCGTGTGTGGGCTTCATCTGACCTTTGTTGTCCAAAAATCCGACGGACTTTAGAAATAGAACATGTATTAAATCTTGCCGCCGGAAATCTGCCTGACCCAGTTCCTATTGGGAAACCCGTTCGTCTGTATGCTGGTCCGACGGACCAAATACAACACAAGGGAAGCTACAGCACCTGCCTGTGAGAATGTTTCCAGTGAGATCCTATCGCGCTGGTTCTCGGCTACAAGGTACTGTACATCTTGCTCTCGCTGCAATAGCAAAACCATATTTTCCTATTGCAGCGAACGCAAAAGAGAGAGGTGACAATGTCCCTTAGGTCTGGTATAGATTTTAAGGGGAAGCTCATACGCCGAAAAAATGGCATGGGGGTCCCCCCAAGGTCCATACCAGACCTTTATCCGAGCACGCAGCCCGGAAGGTCAGGAAAGGGGGTGGGGACGAGCAAGCGCCCCCCTCCTGAACCGTACCATGCCCTCAACATGGGGGGTGGGTGCTTTGGGGAAGGGGGCCGCCCTGTGGGCCCCCACCCCACAGCACCTTGTCCCCATGTTGATGAGGACAAGGGCCTCTTCCTGACAATCCAGGCCGTTGGTTGTCGGGGTCTGTGGGTGGGGAGCTTATCGGAATCCAGGAGCCCCCTTTGATAAGGGGGCCCCCCAGATCCCGGCTCCCCACTCTATGTGAATAAGTATGGAGTATATCTTACCCATACCCATTCTCCTGGGGGAAAAAAAGTGTTAAGAAAAAAAACACACCAGACACGTTTTTAAAGTAGTTTATTAGGCCGCTCCGGGAGTCTCTTCCATCTTCAAGGGTCTCTTTGAACTCCTCCTCTCTCTTCTCCTGCTCTCCGGCCTTCTCTCCCGGTCTCCGGTTCTTCTCCTGCTCTCTGGCCTCTTCTCCTGCTCTCGAATTATTATTCTCCCGCTCTTCAATTTTTCTCCCGGGCTCCTCCGCTATCTTCTGCTCTTTTGCTAGCGGTGGCACAGTGTTTTCCGACGTAGTCTTCCCTCCGGTCTTCTTCCGATGTTGACATGACGCTCTCTCCCGCTGCAATGCTGTGTGCACAGTGCGCTACAACTTATATAGGCATGGGGCGGGGTCACCAGGGGATGTCACCCGGTAACCTCACCCCTTATGACTTCACAGTCCCAGCATGCCCCGGGACTGTGATGTCATAAGGGACGGGGTCACCGGTGATGCAGTCAATCACAGATGACACAGTCAATTCAGTTCAGAAATGAACTGAAAAGTGCTAAATGAAAAGTGCGAAATCAAAAACACAAACACTCACCAAACTTCTACTAACACAAAATTAGCCGAAAGGAGCCCAAAGGGTCCCGCTAAAGAGTTGAAAAACCACGTAGTACGTCCCTACGTTCGTGTTTGTTGGTTGACAATATCCTTGCCGTTTGTATGCAAGACAAAATCCAGGCACATGCCTTAGGACAAAAGTCTGAGGTTTTGTCTGTGGAAAATCCAATCATGTGTACGAGGCTTAACTTTAACTTGTTAAGCTTTACAGGCATACTCCACTTTTTAGTACACAATGGGGTTATTTACTAAAGCTGGAAAGTTCAAACTCAGGCTCACTTAGAAGCTCATTGGTTTCTATGCAGAAGTGAGCCTGATTTTGCACTTTCCAGCTTTAGTAAACAAACCCCATTCTGTACTTAAAGTGGGGTATGCCTGTATAAAGAAAAGCTAGAAGCTGGTTTCTATGCAAAGCTGCACCAGATTTTTTCACTTCCCAATTTTAGTAAATCAACCCCTGTATGTTGGCAATGCTCCTGTTGCTGTGCAGGCAGACAAACGTGTAGCCTGCCCTGCTTACCATTATACAAGCCAGTGTCTGATCTGGAAGGCATGCAAATCTCAAACTCCATGTGCAAAATATCCAACTTGTTGCTTGTCACTGGCTTTTGTAGGGTAACAGGTTGTAAAGCTAATTTTCCAGCTGATGCGTATACACGCTGCTGTCCTTTTCCTCTCCTCCTCCTCACGCAGCCCCCATCTCTCCAGCAAGATTCGATGATGTGAAAAGCCCCACTGCTTCCTCTCTACTTGCTTCTGGTGTGACTTTACAGCCACAGCAGTCCCCAGTTGGAAAAGAGAAGGCACAGCTGGAGATGTCTTTGCTTTCTGACACATTTTGTGTTGCTGCCATGCTTCATTATGTATTTATTAACCACTTTTCTTTGCTGTTGCATGTGCTTGAGCATATGGGTGTGGAATCCCCCCTATCACAAGGGTAGGACTTTCCATCAAAAGCTGAAACAGAAATGTAGTTTGTGAAAAAATACTAAAAAAAATTATTTTCTGAAGAAAGTTCAAATTATAATACACTGTCTGACAATTGGCGGTCTGCTCCTGGGATTTAAAGTGTAGTCAAAAGCAAATGATATTGTTTAGTTTTGGATATTGAGTATTGAGTCACTTTCTCTCTATGTGTCCCAGAGATTACTGTCACCAGGACTGAAAGTGAGTTTAAATACAACATTTTGTGTTGTCACCAGACAGAAAGAAAGGGTGAAGCTCCCAATGAGGACATGTGTTTTCTGTCTAGGGGCAACTTCTCTCTCTTTGGAGAGGATTCCTCCCACTTCCTGTTGTGTCTACAGGACCCGAAGTAAAAAAACAAAACAACAAAAAACAATATCGCCTTTATTAATTTGCTACTCTATCCAAAATTAATGAAACAAAACTTTTTGGCTATAGATACATTTAAATACACTAAGAACAAAAAAGTGAGTGATTGTACAGTATACACTCTTCCAGAGACAGTAACAACACATTGTGCCTAGCAATCAAACATTCTTGCAAACAACTGAGATATTTGCCTCTAAGATCACACTTTTCCTGACTCGCTCTTCCCTTTAAGCCTTATGCCCTGTACACATGGTCAAAAATTCAGACGGAAAAGGTCCGACCGGATTATATTATCGGAAAATCCGATTGTGTGTGGGCTCTATCAGACTTTTTCCGTCGGAAAAAATTTGAGAGCAGGATCTCAAATTTTCTGACAAAAAATCTGATCTGACTTTTTCCGATCGTTTGTAGAGAATTCCGATCGGACAAAGCGCCGCGCATGCTCAGATCAAATTACGAGACCAAAGCTATTGGCTACTAGCCTCAACATAGTCTTGTAACAAACGAACGTCACCACGTTCCAAACGATCTTTTTTTCCGACAACTTTGTCCGACCGTGTGTATGCAACACCAGTTAAGGACAAAATGTGTTGGGAAAAAAAGTCAGACCGTGTGTACAAGGCATTAGTCCTCAAAATCAGAAAGGCATAGGAAAATATATATGAGGCAAAAATGCAGCATTTTCTACAGTATCCACACTATGATAATGGTGCCCTCAAATTTGTGTGATCAGCATCCAGTCCAGGAGTATCAGCAAGGTTAGAAGTTTTTGGCAAATGTCTATTGTTCACACACTAGTTGTCCTCTAGGTCCTCTAGGTTCTCAGGTATACAAGTTTTTATATGGTCTTAGGATAAGAGAATGCATGTTATGTTGTTTTTTAAGAACATCTTTGTAGTTTAGATCATATACTAAAGCCATACATGGATCAAAATTTGCCCGGTTCAGTAGGGACCAGCTGAATTTTGAACCATGTATGGGCAGGAAGGTTGTACAAAAGTCAATCTATCAGTCGATTTCTATCCAAACTGCCCGGTTGGAATTTCCCTGCTCCATCCTTGACCCCTTCAACTCATTCTATATATGTATATACAGTGTATAAATAAATATATATATATATATAATCTCACACTCCTGCAGGAACTGCCCCTTCGGTAATCCCACTGGAGTTATTCTTCTTTCACTGAACTGAGTGGTGTAATACCTCAACCACTCTGACACACCCTTTACACCAGGGGTCAAGTCCTGGGGAAAAAAGTGTGGGAACTCCTACCCAAGATCCACTCCCCCACCAAAAAAAATAAAATTGGACATTCGGGAAAATCAGGGCACGGGGCACCTCAAGGCATGGGGCACATCAGGCCACATAGCACATCAGGGCATGGGGCACATGGCACATCGGAGCACATTATGGCACATCAGGGCACATTATGGGGCACATAGCACATCAGGGCACGGGGCACATAAGGGCACGGGGCACATCAGGGCACATAGCACATAGCACATCAGGGCATGGGGCACATCAGGGCTTGGGGGGCACATCGGGGCACTTCAAGGCACATTATGACACATCATGGGGCACATTCGGGCACATAGCACATCAGGGCACATTATGGGGCACATAGACCATCAGGGCATGGGGCACATTAGGGCACATAGCAAATCAGGGCACGGGGCACATGGCACATCGGGGCACATTATGGGGCACATCAGGGCACATTATGGGGCACATAGCACATCAGGGCATGGGGCACATCAGGGCACATAGCACATCAGGGCATATTATGGGGCACATTGGGGCACATAGTACATCAGGGCACAGGGGCACATAGCACATCAGGGCATGGGGCACTTCAGGGCACATTATGGGGCACATAGCACATCAGGGCATATTATGGGGCACATAGCACATCAGGAAACGGGGCACATAGCACATCAGGGCATGCGGCACATGGCACATCAGGGCATGCGGCACATGGCACATCAGGGCATGGGGCACATGGCACATCGGGGTACATTATGGCACATCAGGGCACATTATGGGGCACATGGCACATCAGGGCACGGGGCACATGGCACATCAGGGCACGGGGCACATGGCACATCGGGGTACATTATGGCACATTATGGGGCACATTGGGGCACATTATGGGGCACATAGCACATCAGGGCACATAGCATATAAGGGCACGGGGGCACATCAGGGCACATCAGGGCACATAGCACATCAGGGCATGGGACACATCAGGGCACATTATGGGGCACATAGCACATCAGGGCACATTATGGGGCACATAGCACATCAGGGCACATTATGGGGCACATAGCACATCCGGGCATGGGGCACATTAGGGCATGGGGCAGATAGCACTCAGGGCACGGGGCACATGAGGGGATCTTACTTGCCAGTATGCAGAGTAGCGCAGGAAGCGCCTATCTGTAGTAAGTTCTTTCTCATATCACGCAGCGCTGCTCGCTCCCCGGCGGCCCCTCCTCTCTTCTCGTCTATCCCAGATTAAGTCACAAGCCAATGGGGATAGACGAGAAGAGAGGAGGGGCCACCGGGGAGCGAACAGCACTGAGTGACAAGAGAGAGAACCTATTACAGACAGGCGCTTCCTGCGCTACTCTGCATACATCTCATTCGGCACAGGCGGCTCTTGTCCTGCAAAGGGAACGGCGTTCCTGCTGTGAAAAAAGTGCAGGGACGCCGTTCCCATGCGTTCCCGCAGGACTCGAGCCCTGCTTTACACCAATATATCACACCAGTCTTAAATGACCTTGAGTATATTGAAGGTAAATGAGTCAACAAAGACAAGGTATACAACTGTAACCACAACATTGTAATAATTTGCAACTACGCAATGCAGTCACAAAACAGACTGGAGATTTATGGAGATTTTTTTTTTTAGTAATGGTGATGGGGCCCAGCTGTTTAAAACTTGACCTGTAACAGGAATACCAGAAACCAAAACAGATAAGCTACAAGAATGAAAAAAAAAAGACTTCAAGGAGCTAAGCAACTTCTGAGACTCTGGGATGGCCTTGCTAAATCCAAGTTGCCTGCAGGGTTTATAATTTTATAATATTTATATAAAAAAATATATTTAACCACTTGCTTACTGGGCACTTAAACACCCTTCCTGCCCAGACCAATTTTCAGCTTTCGGTGCTCTCACACTTTGAATGACAATTACTCAGTCATGCAACACTGTACCCAAATTAATTTTTTGTCCTTTTTTTCCCACAAATAGAGCTTTCTTTTGGTGGTATTTGATCACCTCTGGGGTTTTTATTTTTTGTGCTATAAATGAAAAAAGACCGAAAACTTTGAATATTGATATTTCTTTGTTTCTGTGACAAAATTATGCAAATTATTAATTTTTCGTCATAAATTTTGGGCACTATTTATACTGCTACATGTCTTTGGTAAAAATAACCCAAATTAGTGGATATTATTTGGTCTTTGAGAAAGTTAGAGAGTCTACAAGCTGTGGTGCGAATACTGGTGGACTATCTCACTTCTTGCGACCCGAACAAGTCAGGAAAGTACAAATACCCCCCAAATGACCCCTTTTTAGAAAGTAGGCATTCCAAGGTATTTAGTAAGAGGCATGGTGATCTTTTTGATGTTTTTCCCACAATTTTTTCCCACAATTCTTTGCAAAATTAAGATTTCTTTTTTTTTTTTCCACAAAATTGTCATTGTAATAGGTTATTTCTCTCACGTGGCATGTGTATACCGCAAATGACACCCCCAAAAAAATTCTGCTACTCCTCCTGAGTATTACAATACCACATGTGTGGGACTTTTTCACAGCCTGGCCACATAGAGAGGCCCAACATGCAGGGAGCACGTCACATGTTCTAGGAGCATAAATTACACATCTAACTTGTTGACTACCTATTACACTTTTGAAGGCCCTGGAGCACCAGGACAATGACACGTGGCACTGATGACAGATGCACTGATACGTGGCACTGATGACACTTATACGTGGCACTGATGACACGTGGCACTGACAACCGATGGCACGTGACACTGACAGGTGGCACTGATGATAAATGGCACTGATACGTGGCACTGATGACAGATGGCACTAATATGTGACACTGATGACAGATGGCACTATGTGGCACTGATGACAGATGGCACTAATACGTGGCACTGATGACAGATGCCCTTATACGTGGCACTGATGACAGATGGCACTTATACGTGGCACTGATGACACGTGGCACTAATACGTGGCACTGATGACAGATGGCACTAATACGTGGCACTGATGACAGATGGCACTAATATGTGGCACTAATACGTGGCACCGATGACAGATGGCACTAATACGTGGCACCGATGACGTGTGACACTGATGACAGATGGCAATGATAAGTGGCATTGATGACACGTGACACTGACAACAGATGGCACGTGACACTGACAGGTGGCACTGATGACAAATGGCCCTGATACGTGGCACCGATGACAGATGGCACTAATATGTGACACTGATGACAGATGGCACTATGTGGCACTGATGACACGTGGCACTGATGACAGATGGCACTAATACGTGGCACCGATGACGCGTGACACTGATGACAGATGGCACTGATAAGTGGCATTGATGACACGTGACACTAACAACAGATGGCACGTGACACTGACAGGTGGCACTGATGACAAATGGCACTGATACGTGGCACTGATGACAGATGGCACTAATATGTGACACTGATGACAGATGGCACTATGTGGCACTGATGACACGTGACACTGACAACAGATGGCATGTGACACTGACAGGTGGCACTGATGACAAATGGCCCTGATACGTGGCACCGATGACAGATGGCACTAATATGTGACACTGATGACAGATGGCACTATGTGGCACTGATGACACGTGGCACTGATGACAGATGGCACTAATACGTGGCACCGATGACGCGTGACACTGATGACAGATGGCACTGATAAGTGGCATTGATGACACGTGACACTAACAACAGATGGCACGTGACACTGACAGGTGGCACTGATGACAAATGGCACTGATACGTGGCACTGATGACAGATGGCACTAATATGTGACACTGATGACAGATGGCACTATGTGGCACTGATGACAGTTGGCACTAATATGTGGCACTGATGACAGATGGCACTTATACGTGGCACTCATGACACGTGGCACTAATACGTGGCACTGATGACAGATGCACTAATACGTGGCACTGATGACAGATGGCACTAATACATGGCACTAATACGTGGCACCGATGACGCGTGACACTGATGAGAGATGGCACTGATAAGTGGCATTGATGACACGTGACACTGACAACAGATGGCACGTGACACTGACAGGTGGCACTGATGACAAATGGCACTGATACGTGGCACTGATGACAGATGGCACTAATATGTGACACTGATGACAGATGGCACTGGGAACAAATGGCACTGACAACAGGTGGCACTGGGGACAGATAGCACTAACAGGTGGCACTGGGAACAGATAGCACTAACAGGTAGCACTGGGGGCAGGTGGCTCTGGGGAGGATGGCACTGGGGGAGGATGGCACTGGGGCAGATGGCACTGGGGGAGGATGGCACTGGGGCGGATGGCACTGGGGCGGATGGCACTTTTTTTCCTTTTTTTTTTTTTAAACTTACGGCTGCTGCAGCCGTTGATCTCTCCCTTCTCACACGCTGTCTGTGTGAGGAGGGAGAGCGGCGCTGAGAGATGATCTCATATGTTTACATATGAGATCATTTCACATTGGACACGCCGATCGCGCTGTAAACGGCCGCTGTGATTGGCCGTTTACAGCAATCTGTGACTGGCTGTGTCCAAGGGACACGGCCAGCACAGAACTTCCCCGATGCGCACTTGCGGGATCGTGCATTGCGCAAGTAAACAGGAGGCCGTTCAGGAACGGCCTCCCGGCAGTTAGCGTCCGCTCTGCAGCCGTATTTCGGCTATAGGGCGGGCGCAAAGCGGTTAACCACTTTCTGACTGCTGCACGCCGATATACGTCGGCACAATGGCAGCGGTGGGTAAATGGGTGTACCTGTATGTCCCCTCTACCCCTTGTACACACGGTCGGAAATTCCGCCGGAAAATATCCGATTGGACCGTGTTGTCGGATAATCCGACCGTGTGTGGGCTCCATCTGACTTTTTCCGTCGGAATGTCCGACCAACCAAGTTTGACACAAATAGAGCTTTCTTTTGGTGGTATTTGATCACCTCTGGGTTTTTTATTTTTTGTGCTATAAATGAAAAAAGACCGAAAATTTTGAAAAAAAAACGCATTTTTCTTTGTTTCTGTGATAAAATTTTGCAAATTATTTTTTTTTCATGAATTTTGGCCACAATTTATACTGCTACATATCTTTGGTAAAAAGAACCCAAATTAGTGGATATTATTTGGTCTTTGTGAAAGTTAGAGAGTCTACAAGCTGTGGTGCAAATCATAAAAAATCGATCACACCTGATGTACTGTGGCCTATCTCATTTCTTGCGACCCGAACAAGCCAGGAAAGTAAAAATCCCCCCCAAATGACCCCTTTTTGGAAAGTAGACATTCCAAGGTATTTAGTAAGAGGCATAGTGAGGTTTTTAGTGTTGTAATTTTTTCCCACAATTCTTTGCAAAATGAAGATAGTTATTTTGTTTTTAATTTTTTTCCCCACAAAATTGTCATTGTAATAGGTTATTTCTCTCACATGGCATGTGTATACCACAAATAATTCCCCAAAATACATTCTGCTAATCCTCCTGGGTATTATGATACCACATGTGTGGGACTTTTTTCCCAGCCTGGCCACATAGAGAGGCCCAGCATGCAGGGAGCACCATCACGTGTTCTAGGAGCATAAATTACACATCTAACTTGTTGACTACCTATTACACTTTTGAAGGCCCTGGAGCACCAGGACAATGACACGTGACACTGACGTGCCACTGATGGCAGATGGCACTGATGGCATGTGACACCGATGTGACACTGATGACAGATGGCACTAATACGTGGCACTGATGACACTTGACACCGATGACAAATGAAACTAATATGTGGCACTGATGACACGTGACACTGATGTGGCACTGATGACAGATGGCACTAATGCGTGGCACTGATGACACCTGACACTGATGACAGATGTCACTAATACGTGACACTGATGACATGTGACAGTGGCACATGGCACTGATAACACTGACAGGTGGCACTGAGGACACATGGCACTAGGGACAGGTGGCACTGGGGACAGGTGGCACGTGGCACTGGGGACAGGCAGCATGTAGCACTGGGGACAGGTGGCACGTATAGGTGGCACTGGGGACAGGTGGTACTGGGGACAGATGACACTGATAGGTGGCACTGGGGACAGGTGGCATTGATAGGTGGCACTGGGGACACATGGCACTGACAGGTGGCACTGGGGACAGATGGCACTGATAGGTGGCACTGGGGACAGGTCGCACTGGGGACAGATGGCACTGATAGGTGGCACTGGGGACAGGTCGCACTGGGGACAGATGGCACTGATAGGTGGCACTGGGGACATGTGTGTGTGTTTCACTGTGTGTGTGTTTTACTGTGTGTGTGAGTTTTACTGTGTGTGTGTGTGTGTGTGTGTGTGTGTGTGTGTGTGTGTGTGGGTGTGTGTTTTACTGTGTGTGTGTGTCCTCACTGTTGCTGCAGCTGCAGCACGGAAGCTCTCCCTCCTGACACGCTGTCTGTGTGAGGAGGGGAAGACGGCGATGAGAGATGATCTCATATGTTTACATATGAGATCACCTCTCATTGGACAGGCCAATTGAGTGCTAAACGACCGCTGTGATTGGCCATTTAGCACGATCTGTGATTGGCTGTGTCTGAGGGACACAGTCAACACAGAACTTCCTCGATGCGCGCCCACAGCGGCGCGCAGAGGGGAAGTAAATAGATGGATGTCCAGGGACACCCTCCCGGCAGACAGCGTCCGCTCTGTAGCTGTCTTTTGGCTATAGAGCGAGTGGTTAATAATGAAAATGCCATAAAACTATTCCCTATTTTGTAGACGCTATAACTTTTGTGCAAACCTAATAATGTACGCTTTATTGCATTTTTTTTTACCAAAAAATATGTAGAAGAATACATATCGGCCTAAACTGAGGGAAAAAAATGTTTTATATATTTTGGGGGATATTTAATATACCAAAAAGTAAAAAATATTGAGTTTTTTTCAAAAAATAAAAACCGCAGAGGTGATCAAATACCACAAAAAGAATGCTCTATTTGTGGGAAAAAAAGGACGTCAATTTTGTTTGGGTGCAACATCGCACAACAGCACAATTGTCAGTTAAAGTGACGCAGTGCCAAATCCCAAAAAGGGGTCAGGAAGGGAGTAAAATCTTCCGGGGCTGAAGCGGTTAACATTAACAATTAAGACAAGAGGAAATTATCACCAAACTGTAATTTTTATTTTATTTTTGTTTTGCCAGCTTACTTGGGGATTGTCTTTTATGGTGCATAAGTAGTAAATCTTGATTAGGTCCATCAATTCTTCTAAAAGTGTTTATAAGGTAATACTTTAGAAAAGAAAAGGAAGCACAGATGGATAGAGTAGGAGGAATTCTATTTCTAGAATGCATACTAGCACATTATGCTATTGTCTTGCAGGGTTTTTTTTTCGGGGGGGGGGGGGGTCTCTGAGTCACACTGGGACATGTTGTCCCACCAATAACTTCACAGAGCCCATTTCAGTCTTGTTTCTTTAACCCCGGTATTCCTGAGTCTGGCTCAGGGTGAAAATTCAGAACCATTAGCAGTAACCCCGAGCCAGACTCGGGATCGCATCGCAGGATCCTGTATGAGTTTACTTACCTTATCCCCTGGATCCAGCAATGTCCTCCCTGCAGTGTGAGCGGCTCCTCCTCTGTTCGATCTATCACGGAGCCGGGCTCCATTCCTTGTGATCGTTGCGACGCACGGGAGCGGAGAACGGCGCCAAATTAAAAAAGTGAAACACACACATTACATACCGTATAATGTAATCTTACAGATTACATTACTGTATGTAATTATCTCACATCCCCTTTGTCCCTAGTGGTCTGCCCAGTGCCCTGCATGTAGTTTTATATTATAAAAACTGTTCTTTCTGCCCGGAAACTGGAGATTGTCCATAGCAACCAAAACTGTCCCTTTACATCAAAAGTGTCTTTAGACCAGCTAGAAAACAGCGATAATAATTTAGAATCACTCGCAGAATTGAACGATAGTGATTTGTGGGGAGATCCATCATCAAACACTAAATCTAATGACAGTGACAATTCTGCAACTGAGCAAATTTCAGTGTTTTTGATTTGATTACATTGAATAATTTTTATTATTATTATATTATTATTTGGTATAATTATTTATAGTTATTTATTATATTTAAATTTATCATTTTGTTTTTCAAACTTTATCATACCCGGAATGCCTACTAGACTCTTGTTTGGACAGATTTAAGTGAGTTATTCCTAAGCCCGATCGGACCACGTTGTCGGATAATTCGACAGTGTGTGGGCTCCATCGGACCGTTTCCATCGGAATATCTGACGGACCAAGTTTGAGAGCTTGGCTATAAAACTTTCCGACAACATGATCCGATCGCGTCAGTTCCGATCGTGTGTAGCCTAGTCCGATGGACAAGGTGCCACACATGCTCACAATAAAATTCTGAGACAGAAGCGCTCGGTCAGGTAAAACTACCACTCGTAATCGATATAGCACATTCGTCGCGCTGCAATGTTAAAAAATCTTTAATGCAGCGCATTCTCATTTTCTTTATAATGCTACAAGAATTAAGTTGTTTTGCTGCTCATATTCCCATACACTTCTCCCAAACGTATTTCTTTATTCTTATTCACAACACCATTATTATCTTTTTATTTTATTGTTTTCTTTTTTAATCTAGAGGAGGTTGTTTGGTGTTGGTGCCCCTTGCCCCTTGACTTTGTATTTTTGAAAGGTACCTGCCTACTTACAAATAAACTGTCCTTTTTGAAGTAAAACACATAGGGAAGTATTTCTTCAACCAAAAATAAACTTTATTTAGGTGTCAAACAAATAAACAGGAAGGCAGCGCTGGAGAAACTAGTCAATTTAGCAAAGCCTTTGGCCCCCATGGCAGACATGAACTAATTTGAAAATGCAAAATTGGTGGCCTGAGGAGTAAATATCTCAGGGAGAGCAGTCTGGTCCAGAATTCCAAGAGATCAGGAAGAGCAGATGCCATCTATGTCCCCAGGCTGTGGTCATACAAGAGGCTGCATCTTCTGTCAGACCAGACTGAACCCAGGCCATCACTCTTTGATCTTCCTTAGGCACTTCCCTCCAGGCTTCCTTCCAGGCTGTGGCTCAGCTCCTGTAGTTGGCGCAGGAGGAGGAGAAGGAGGGCGATGGTCAACCTCCTGGCTGCCACTTGCCACAGCCTCCTCCCGGCTGAGGTCTTCTTGTGTATGAAAATGGGACATAGTTTTCGTTTTTTGGTCATCAATCACATAATTTTGTGCTCATGACTGTTGCAAATTGAATGTTACCAAATAGAACAGACTATCATTCTGAGCCCAGCATTTTTCATTCTTGTTTCAATCATTTTTGGTCACTACTGTCTATTGATATGTAAACCACTGGGCCCCTCCACATGTTGCTGCCTGGAAGGCCCAGGTTGGACATCAGAAGCCTCAGCTGGGGATGAAGGAAGCCTTGAAGGAAGACTGTAGAGTGGTGGCCTGGGTTCCCCCTGGTCTGCCAAAAAATTTAGCTTCTCGTAGTACACCATCCTGGGGACATAAATGGCATCTGGATCTCCTGATCTCAGGGAATCCTGGTACTTCTTGCGCTCCCTGAGATATGTACTCCTCAGGGCACCAACTTTGGCCTTCACATAGGTCATGTCTGCCGTGGGGACCACGGTCTTTACAAAACCAAGCAGTTTATCCAGCGCTGCCTTCCTCTTTCTTAGGTCCTTATAAAAGGGGTTGGTTATCTGCCACAGGCAGGGCAGCTCCCTGAGCAGATCAATGAATAGCCCCATAAAATGAGATTTCTGGAAGGGATCCATCTTGTCTGCAAGACACAACACAAGACAAACCCTAAAAATAATGCCATGCTAAACTCTCCTAATCTCGTCCCAACACAGGCCTATATAGAAGCAGTATAGGCTAGTGATGTACCAAGTTAAAAATTGCACCTTCGTTTGCATGATCAGCACATCAGCTCCTCACTCTGCTCACAGATTGTACGTATGACACACGCGTGTTGCGTTTTATATATAGTGCCCATGCGTGAAACTCCGCCTGCCCCTGACGTTCTTTCTAGACTATTCCCCGCCCCTTCTCTTTTGGTGCAGTGGGGAGAGCACATGGTGGAGACACAGCAGGTGCACCATAATAATTCCACTAACGAGGAGGAGGACAAGGAAAGCCCAGAGCCTGAAACGTCCCGATCCCGGAGGAGAAGATTTAAGGCCTCAAATATGTCTTTTGTTGAGATGTTGGAGATGGTGGACATATTGAAGAGGAACGACTGTGATGGGAAGTATGGACCGTACCCAAAACCAAATATCAGAAAGGCCAAGATCATGACTAAAGTTGTGAAGAGTCTTCAGAAGAATTTTGGGGTACGACGATCCAAGGATCAACTGAGAAAACACTGGTCAGACCTGAAACTGAGGGAGCACGATCAGTACAGAAGGATCAAGCGTGTTCTTCAAAAAAGTAAGTAGTTGTCGTGTGTTCATATGATTATTCTTGCTTGCATACTGCTCCATGTGCTTTGATTTCATGTTGTACAGTCTAAAATGGCCACTATCAAGTTAATGGGTTCAATCTTTCGTAAGAAACATCGTTCTGCAGGTAAGTATTCCAGCTTAACAAAGTGTCCACAATAATGTTCTCACCTTTGAACTCGGCCAAAAAACACAATTGTACCACACTTCAAAGCAATGTTTCATATTCCCATTTCTGCCCTCTGTGTGCTAAGTATTAATTTTTTACATTCTCATAGGGGAGAGAAGACTCGCAATGTCCGAGGACACCAGGGACCCCACACCTCCCAAAGAAGGGGAAATACCAAAAGCACAAGCAGAGGAGGTGAAGGAAGGAGAGATTGTTGAAATTGGCACCACAACAGGTGAGTATCAGAGACCACAGCTTCTGGTAAGCTAATCAATGTATGTCTGCATATTTATAATACATGGTGTGGTTATTTTTTTTGTTTTTGTTTTTTTAGGTGATGTGGAAGAAGAATTGCGTTTTACCAGTGAAAGTGCCCAGATCCTCATTGGGGACATAATGGGGTGCAATCGCGATTTAGAGAATATACAGAAAAACATCAATAATGTTCAACAAAAAATGAAGAACATCATTGATGTTTTGGGGAGAGTCTGAAACACCCCAAACTAGCTAGCATCCTTTTTAAATTTTCAAAAACACTTTAATATTTTTAGAAAAGCCAAATTTGGAAGATGCACACAGTGTGTCAACATGTACTGTCTCCCATCATGGGGGATCAATGTATGTGTTTTGTGGGTGCAACCCCTTCCTTGCTACTAAAGTGGCTGAGATGAAGGGGTTGCACCCCCAAAACATGTACATTGATACACCATGATGGGAGATAGCACATGTTGGCATTAGGCATGGGATCAGGAGGAAACTGGCCACTTTATGATTCTCAATTTGTGTGCATCTTCCAAATTTGGCTTTTCCAGGGGTGACACCCCATCTGATGAAGGCAATATCAGCACACTTTGTACATACTCATGTCAAATATTGTCTTCACTTTTCAAAGTTAAACTTTGTAAGTTCCTGTGTTCTGTATGTTATGCTTTGATACATGCCTGTTTACACAAAAATGCCAAGTTATAAAAAATGTTCCCCAAAATAATGTTATATACACCAAATATGTTGGTTTGTTTTAAAACCCATTTCTAAATGTGAATGTGCTTTGAGTAAAAAGTGAAATTATCAACAATGTGTGGCTTCCTTTTTCAATGTGCAAAAGCAGTATTTGGAGTAAAGTTGTTGTTTTCTGTGGCAATGGGTGGTATTTACTAAAGGCAAATCCACTTTGCACTCCAAGCGCAGTTTCAGCTGCATAGTGGATTTGCCTTTAGTAAATAACACCCACAGTGATGTTTAAAATTCCCCAATCACGCCATTTTCATGACCCCACATATTTCTGCCATGGTGAGGAAAATTAGCAATATTTTTGTCACTAATGCACTACATACATTATCAACAAAAACAAGGTGTGTGTGTGTAGCAGACCCACAACATAATAAGATTATCTGAAGAAGAGACTGTCACCTCATCTTGCTCAGAACTTGGGTTTGCACTGTTGTAGAAAAAGGCCTAAAAAACACACAAAAAAAACCTAGGAGACACCTAAGACAAAGCCAAGCAGTAAATGAAAACAAAGGTTATTGCAGTTTCAAAGAAAAATGTATTAAAAAAATGCCTCTCAGACATTGTCTGGCATATCAATAGCCCCCCTACCCACAAAGTACTCCATGTATTGGTTTCTGATGTTGCGGGTGCTTTGGGGGGGGGTCAAGCCAGGACGAGCAGCTTCAAAGGCCGTCAGGTTGACATTTTCCAGCAAGTCCGCATCAGGGCCAACTGAGGCCACATAGTTTGATGAATGTTTTTTCAAAAAATTGTGCAGAACGCAGCAGGCAAGCACAATGTGATTTAGTTTATATTCTGCCATGTGGATTGGCGTCAAAAATAGGCGGAACTGGCTGGCCATTATCCCGAAAGTGTTCTCCACTACTCTTCTGGCTCTGGCCAGCCGCACATTAAAGATCATCTGATCCAGGGTGAGGGTCCTCATCGGGAAAGGCTGCATCAGATGGTTTGCCAGAGCAAACGCCTCATCCGTGACGAAAACGAATGGGAGTTCTTCTACATTCTCCTCTGGAGGTGGCAAGCCCAGACTGCCACTCTGGAGATGCCAGTAGAATTCCATCCGTACGAACACTCCACCATGTGACATCCGGCCATTTTTCCCCATGACCACATACAGGAAGTCATAGGTCGCTGACACTACCGCCAACATCACAATACTATTATACCCCTTTTAATTATAATAGTAGGATCCCGAGTTGAGGGGGTAGGATGATGTGGACCTGTTTCCCATCAATTGCACAATTGGGAAAGTCGCAATGGCTGGCAAAGTGGGAGGCCACGGTCTGCCATTCCTGTGGCATTGAAGGAAACTGTGGAGTGAAACAAGAAAAAAAAATTGTAATTTTGCACATCAACATTGCAAGCAGATTAGACACAAACATTTTTGGACAATATTAGTATAACATTCTGGGAAATGAGTATTTAAAGCCTAAAGTATCACCCCCCCCCCCCTATCTGATGGGCCATTGCAAAAAATTAGGGGGGGGATGTTTTGGACAGGTAACCCTCTCCACTTCATGGAGAGCTGAATGCATAAATAATGTGTGATGCTTTGGCCAGCCCCTCCTTACTTACACTATTGACAGCCCACCGGACAGGTAAGCAGTGTCATAATACAAAAAAAGGAACAAGTGGAAGCACGTTTTAATATTCTGCTATTACCTATCAAGATAATAATAGGAGAAAAAAACTTTAAACTGTAGCATTTGAAACTATTGAGGCAGGCCCGTGCACTACATGCTTTGGTGAATTCATCCATAAATCTAACCAGAAAAAGGTAGGTATAGTGTGTATTGTGTTTGGCAAAGTCAGCAGATAGAGGATTGCTATCAGCTGACCTAGCAGTTGGGGGGAGGGGGGTTGCTAATGAGTTTGGCCCAACCAAAAAAAACTTCTGGCACTCTGCATGAATTTAAGCACACACATCACATTTGTACACATTTTAGGGGGTGTTTAGGGGAAAGCAATACTATGGAGCTGACAAAATACATTGCTAAGTGACTAGGCTATAGGTTTAGGGCCCCAGAAGAGCATGCTGGGGAAGTTAGTGAAGGCAAATATGCATGGAGGACAAAAAAGGAACTTGAAAAGCTTCCAGCATGCATGAGGACAAAGGGGCACAGCATATCAATTAGAGCATATTGCAATCATGGTAATTAGGGAATGAGGAAAGAAATCCAATACATTAGCAAACATTAAATACATAGAATGTGATGTTAAAGGATAAAACGTACCTTCATATAGTCATTCTGCAGGATCTGCATGATGGCAGAACAGGTCTCTGGAATAATGATTCCTAGAGCATGGGGGGAGATGCCTGTCGAGAACTTGAGGTCCTGAAGATTTCTCCCTGTCGCCAAGTAGCGCAACATGGCGATGAGCCTCTTCTCCAGAGTGATGGCTTGCCGCATGCGGGTATCCTGCCTGCTGATATAAGGGGACAGCAAAGCCAGCAGATGGTGAAAAACGGGGTCCGTCATCCGGAAATAATTCCTGAAATCCTCGGGATTATTCTTCCGGATCTCATGAAGCAAAGGCAGGTGCAACAACTGGTCACGCTGGCGCAACCAATTCTTGGTCCACAAACTCCTCCTCGCCTTGTTCACGGACCGGGCTTGTGTCAAAGCTAAAAGCCCAACACCAAGCCCCTGCACAGCACGAATTCTGCGATGAGTACTTACACGAAACATGGCTTGAAAACGGTCGGCTAGTCAGAACGGACAACAGAGAGCGCCGATAAACAGCAAGGCCTGAAAGAACGAACTGAAAACCAGAAACGAGCAGACAATAAGCAATGAAAATCAAAGCGTACTATACCAAGATATAGTCCACAATGAGCAACAAATGCTAACTGACTACACGCACTGATAAGCAGATATGCACCGACAAGCACAAACTGAAGAGCAGTAACGATCTGAAGCACAAATCTGAAAAGCGCGAATCGTCTCCAACCAAACTTCTACTAACACGCGATAAACACGAGATCAGCAGAAGGAGCCCAAAGGGTGCCGGACGTGGTGCTGAACTTCCCTTTTCTAGTCCTGTCGTACGCGGCTTATGTAATCGTGTTCTTGCCAACCGGAAATTCCGACAACTTAGTCCAACCGTGTGTATGCAACACCACTTCCGGACCACTTCCGGACTAAATCCATCGGAATTCATCCGACGGATTTGGTTGTCAAAATGTTCGACCGTGTGTACAAGGGCTAAGAATTACAGACCTACATAATAAAACGCCAAATTTCCATGCAAAATAATTGTACCTCTTTCAGCACCTAAAATCTGACATAATCATACTGCCAGGGAGGTTAAAGAGGGTACTTTATGCTAGCACTTGGAAATATATGATTTTAGCAGCTGTTATTTCTACATTTTCCAAAATGTAATTATTTTAAAATATGACTACATGTCTCATCAGATTTTTCAGACTGTCAGGGATGTGTTGAATGCAGAATGGTAACACTGCACTATAATAAACCTACACCTTATTATTGTGCCCAATATAGTTGAACATGCATAATGCTTACATGTATTTTCCACTCACTCTGCACTTATATCTTGCAGTGCAGAGCTTGCCAATCATTGTAGCAAATTGTTTCCGTCCCTGTTGACTCATATACAGGCAAAGAGAAAATACATTTTCAGAAAGCTTTGCCAAGAGACAATTCTAATGCATGAATAAACACTTGTTTAAAAAATACTTAGTGATTTCTTCATATCCCAGATGTGTATAATATTTGATCAAAAAGGTAGGAATACACTTAAAACCCACACTGATATATTTTTTACCTTTTGATTATTTTTCTTGAAGTAGGACATTAAAAATTATACCACAAAACTAACCACTACCCTGTAACTACTGCTTACCTTCCTGTATTAAAGGCTGTTAAAGACTAAAAATAAAACTTAGCTTTTTATGGCACAGCATTTTTTTGGCTATAAAAGTTGTAACTCTCCACACTTTGCCCAGTGTATGCTGTTTCTCTAAGATTATTTTCTGAGAACGTTCCTATATCTTTGGAACATGGTTTATCTCCTAAAAAGGGATGTCTGCTATCTAATTTGTCATGTCCTCTCAGTCTATTATTTCTAAAATGAGCGTAATCACTGCTGCTAAACTCTGTAGACGTATACAGTAAAGTACAGCTCCTAAATCTTCTAATGCTATTTTACTCTTAATTTATCACAATCTCCTCTAAGTAAGAATCAGTGGCTGTTAATTTCGTAACCAATAAAAACCATTGAGTTAGGCAGTTCATTTGTTTCAGTTCTGCTATTTTTATGTTGCAAAAACTTAAAAAAATTGTTGAAGCAGTTGTATATGTGACACTGGTGAACATCTATCTCATAAGTGTCCCCTTGGAAATTCTCCTGCATTCGACTTTTAAAAGTGTTGGATTTCTCTTTACTTTTCCTCGATAAAACACGTTTTAATCTCTATAGTTTAAAGAGGCATTAAACTGTATGTCATTCCCTCCACTTTATCTATTGGTTTCTGTTTAATAAACGACGGTTTATATCATAGAAGTCTATTAACAACACACTGGAGGTCAATTATGAACCAGCAGAGATAGAACTTTTTTATTATCAGCAAATGTACTTACTTTTCTGTATAGTTTGTTACACTTGCATTTTTTTAAGACTTGTAATATAAATATTTAGGTGAAAAAAGAGAAAATTGCGCTATTTCCAGTCCAAAAAATGATTATGTTATTATTATATTATAAAATTATTATGTTGTCCAAAATGCTTGAACAACTGGAGATAAGTTCAACGTCCACCCAGTGACTAAACCACAAGAAAGTGTACCATCACCTTGTGAAAAACATGCTTACCAGATTGTAAGCCGATTAAAGCGGAAGTCCCGCAAAACATGTTTTTTTCTAAAGTCAGCAGCATAACATAAATATTTAGGTGAAAAAAGAGAAAATTGCGCTATTCCCAGTCCAAAAAATGATTATGTTATTATTGTATTATAAAATTATTATGTTGTCCCAAATGCTTGAACAACTAGAGATAAGTTCAACGTCCACCTAGTGACTAAACCACAAGAAAGTGTACCATCACCGTGAAAAACATGCTTACCAGATTGTAAGCCGATTAAAGCTGAAGTCCCTCAAAATTTTTTGTTTAAAAGTCAGCAGCTACAAATACTGCAGCTGCTGACTTTTAAAATAAGGACACTTACCTGTCCAGGGCGCCCATGATGTCGGCACCCGAGGCCGAACCGTCCCTCGGTCCTTGGATGCTGCTGCTGCCGCCATCTTCGGTAAGGGAATGCGTATGTACAAGGCTTACATAAGCTTACCAGTAGAAAAAAGTGGCTTCAAGATAGGCTTCAAGATAGGGTAGGCTCGGGGTGCAGAGAGTATGCCCTGATCCCACCCAATTGTGTGACGATAGCAAATTCATTTTTGCTATTTTCACACTAACCTTTCTCCTCACCAATCAGGAGGCAGGGCATCAGACCTGTTTCCTGATTGTCCAAAGCACCAGGGCACCCTATTGGATCAGTGTCAGGGGGATCTGCCAGAGCCACATGCGGGGGGGTTGTTGGTGCTGCCAGAGCTGTGCACTGAGGGGTTGGTGGTGCTTCCAGAGTCACACATGGGGGGGTAAGGGGGGTGCTGCCAGAGCCACGAGTTTTGTGTTTGGGGGGGGGGGGGGTCGGTGGGCACAGTGACTGCATATGATGGGCACAAGTGGCTGCATATGATGGGCACAGTGGATGTGTTTGATGGGCACAAGTGGCTGCATATCAGGGGCACAGTGGCTGCATATGATGGGCATATGTGGCTGCATTTGATGGGCATATGATGGGCACAAGTGGCTGCATATGATGGGCACATTGGATGCGTTTGATGGGCACAAGTGGCTGCATATCATGGGCACAGTGGCTGTATATGATGGGCACAAGTGGCTGCATATGATGGGCACAAGTGGCTGCATCTGATGGGCACAAGTGGCTGCATATGATGGGCACAAGTGGCTGCATATGATGGGCACAAGTGGCTGAATATGATGGGCACAAGTGGCTGAATATGATGGGCACAGTGGCTGCGTTTGATGGGCACAAGTGACTGCATATGATGGGCACAAGTGGCTGAATTTGATGGGCACAAGTGGCTGCATATGATGGGCAGAGTGGCTGCATTTGACAGGCACAAGTGGCTTAATTTGATGGGCACAAGTGGTTGCATATGATGGTCACAGTGGCTGCGTTTGATGGACACAAGTGGCTGCATATGATGGGCACAGTGGCTGCATATGATGGGCACAAGTGGCTGCATATGATGGGCACAGCGAGGCTCTAATTGATGGGGGGTTCAGTATTTCCCAGTTTGTTTGCACCCCCCCCCCCCAAAACTTTGAGCACCAGCCACCACTGGTGGTATCCATGAGATCTGATATGGAGTTCAGAGAGGTAGGAGTGACTAACCATAATATCCCATTAGTGGAGCACAATTTGGAAAATTTAATTTTTCCTTGTTTATATGCTAGCAGCTCACCTTAAAAAAAGACCACAACAGGTCTAGTGGTGCTTTTAGAAGAGGAGAGTGGAGTGGAATGTGATTTTCCATAAAGGATCCATATATTAGAACCTTGTCAGACCAGCTATGGATTTCGATGCAGGCGAGGAGAGAAGAGTGGAATGTGCGAACTGCCATTAAGTATACGAAAGTGGACCAGGCCTGTTGTGGTCTTTGTTCAAGGTGAGCTGAGGGAGCTGCTGTACAAAGAAGGCTTTTTTATCCTAATGCATAGAATGCATTAAGATAAAAAATAATCTTCTAACGTTACAACCCCTTTAAGTTGCTCATGTAGCTATAACCCCCATAAGGGCTGCTGGAAATAAACCAGGTCTGCCTTATTTGTTCAGTGGCTGCCAGCCCAGGTACTAGTTGTGACAAAATTCATGCTTAGCCTAGGAGTGTCTTTTTGAAGATTTATTGCAGTACTTAAAATCAAGTGAGTAGAGGGATGAGGTTGCAGGATACTCCAAAAACACACACAGCCCAGATAGCAAGTGATTGTGCTGCAAGTTTGAAAATGACTAGCTAAGCTCTTGCTAGACTTGCCAAGCTTCACAAGTTTGTTGCACAATTGCAGCAAGTCTGCATTGCATGACTCCAGATCAACTTTCTTTGCAAACATTCTGCAAGTCTGCTGCAAATTCTGATTCAGTTATGTTGTGTAATAGTTATCCCACCACAGGGACCACTGTGGCTGAATTTCCATCATTGCTCCCTGCTGTGTGTAAGGTTTTTCTTTAATTGGTGCAGGAGCGTGGTGTGCAGAGAGGTGAGTGGTAACCAGTGGTGGCCCGTGCACTGTGGGCACACGGGCGCTGCTCTTCATCGATGCATCCAGCCCCTTTCAGGAGTGTGGACGCATGGATTCCTATGGTGGGGGCGGGAAGGAGTGGTACTTTTTGAAGCACCTGATTAGAGCCAGAGGCTCTAATAGGCTTCAAAATAGGGTGGACTCAGGGCGCAGAGAGATCGCCCTGATCCCACCCAATTGTGTGATGATAGCAAATTAATTTTCCCTATTTTTACACTAAACTTTCTCCCCACCAATCAGAAGGCAGGGCATCATACCTGTTTCCTGAATGGCCAAAGCACCAGGCTACCCTATTGGATGCCTGGTGCTTAGGAAGAGGAGCGGAGGAGACACACACTGGAGCAGAGGTTGACATCGCTCTGGTGCACTGGGCTGCTGCCTGGCAGTAAGTGTCGGGGGGGGGGGGGGGGGTGGTGGAGCTGCCAGAGCCGCGCATGGGGGGTTAGGGGGGTGCTACCAGAACAGTGAGCCCCGCAAGTGGGGGGGTCGGTGGGCACAGTGGCTGCATATGATAGGCACAAGTGGCTGCATATACTGGGCACAAGTGGCTGCATACGATGGGCACAAGTGGCTGCTCAATGTACTTGCACACCCAGTGTTCTAAGCACAAAGTCCTACTAACAATGTCCAAAGGCAGCTCCCCGACCAGCTCCCCTGCAACACTTTCCAGTGAAAGGATTGCCTCTCCAGCAGAGTTTTCACAGTTGGTATCTTCCAACAAGTTTCTATATGTCAAGCTTCCTCCAGGCCCTCAGCCTTAGCACATGCAGAGACCTACCAGCAGTAGTTCTTCTGTAACACACGGGCTACCTCCTACCGAGGAGACACAAAGAGAAAGAAAGAGAAAGAGAAAGTGAGAGAAAGAGAGAGAAAGAGAGAGAAAGAGAGAGAAAGAGAGAGAGAGAGAGAGAGAGAGAGAGAGAGAGCTCTGATCAGACTCTCCCAAACATTTATCTTCTTCTCAGCCATACCTTCTAGGACCCCTCCCAGGGATTGGGAAGGGTCCAATAAATATTCATAGCCCAGGGATTGATACTCCCACAGTATTTCTGAGGCAGACAGGAGCAATCAACCCCCAGGTTTAGGGATAGACCTGATGGGACCTGGAAAATAAATTGCAGCACAGCTGGATACAGCAGAGCAAAAGATTACATTTAGACAGCCTAGGGCAGGTGCGCTATACTAATTTTCTGGTCCCTTCAGTCTTAAATGGAAGCAGAACACCTGTGAACAGGGAAAAGATAGTGTTTAATATAACTTCTCTATACGGAAACCACAACCCTTTCAGGGACTGGCTCATCTAAAAATCTTAACTTGAGCTTTGTCTCGTTGTAAATTAGGGAGGAACGTCATTTAGTTTCCTCCTTTATGTGTTTTTTCCCTGCTTCTAGTCTCCACCGGTAGTCTGTATCTCTCTATGTTCTTTTATATCACATTTTTACCTACATATGGCTTTAGATTGCATTTTTAAACTTTTTCCAGACTTGTATTTCATCTGCTTATATCCTGTGGATATTTAGAGGTTAAGTGTCATTAATCAGCAATTTTCTTTGACTTTCTGCATTTCATCTGCACTGGCTCAACATTCCAGGTCTTGTGTGATCTAGTGTTTGGGTCCTGCCTTTTCTGAGATAATTTCCCCTGACCACTGATATAGAGCCCCTTCTTCAGTTCCATCTCTTACCAGCCACATACGCAAAGTGATAGGCTCTAATCTCCCCCAGTGTACATGTGCAGAAAACCACGACCCACTACTAGCCAATGCCCTCCTTCCAAAGAATTAATTTGCTAGGATTTCTATAAAATTCTGAATATTCATAGTAATGGTTTACTTCCAATATATAGTCACGTTAAAGGTGCATACATTATTTGTAAAGGTCATTTTGTACTGCTATTGCATAAAAAAATAAAGTTTTTTGGGGTTTTGTTATAAAACTTCCAACCACTCATTAACATGCTTTAAATTGACTTTCTGCTCCACCCATTTATGTATTCAATCCCCTATTAAACCTCTAGCAAGAGTCCAGATTCCTGCAGATTTTAGTTTTTATTGCATTTTATTTTATATATCATGTGGTGGTGGGTATATAATTTAACCCCTCTCACTATAAATGTTTTTAGAGGCCAGCCTCACATTGTTACCTCCAGAACTTGAACAGCTACTAAGGAGCAGAGATACACTGGAGTTAAATTAGGAAAGGACTAGAGACAGTTTGCTTAGCAAATGGCTTACTGTGAAGCTGCGTCCATTTCAATCAATCATGTAATAGCTAGCAAAGAGCTAGAAAACCATGTTTTTTTATTTGTATTGATTGGTTACGTAAAGTGGACACAGGTGCCCTTTATTTAGCTATTATGCACTAAGTAAATATAAACTTTGCAAAATGGACATTTACAGGTGAATTTACTAAAACTGAGACACACAGAATCTGGTTCAGCAGTGATTAGTAACCAATAAGCATTTAGGCCGGGTTCACACCGCTGCGATGCGGGAACGCCGCGAATCCGTGGCGTTTTCCCGCATCGCATGACTCCCGCCGGCAGTTCACACTGCCCTATACGGACGGCTGGGAGTGTCAATGATATGTTAATGACACCCCCAGATCCGTCCGCATATCGCAGTGCGATCTGCCGACTCGCACAGGAATCGGATCGCATGGTGTGAACACCCATGCAATCCGATTCTGTTGCGGACCAAAAAAAGGGTCCCGTGCGAGTTTGCTGCGGGAGCGATGCGAATTCAGCCATACTATCTGTATGGCTGAACTCGCATCGCTACGGAGATCGGATGTGATTTGCGGTGCGAATCACATCCGGATCTCCCCCCGCAGCAGTGTGAACCCAGCCTTAAAGTGGTTCTAGAGGCAGAAGTTTTTTTTTTTTTTTTTATCTTAATGCATTGTATGCATTAAAGGAGATCATCACTGCATCTGAGCACCAAAAACACAATTTAATTCATTTTAAATATTCAAAGCAAACTCCCCCATTCATCCATGTCTCTATGATTTATTTTGTTGAGAAATCACTTTAAAAAACACCCCCTAGCATTTCTGGCTATGGCCATCTTGAGCAAGGGCAAATGATTCACGCAGCATTTACTTCCTGGAATCCATCTGCATTTAGCACCAGCATGCATGCAGGAGAGTGTGATTAGCTGAGAACCCCCCCCCCCCCCCCCCTCCTCTCCTCTCCTGAAGACTCCTGGGATGAATGACATCATTTGCCTAGGCAAGAAACCAGGAAGTAACAAAGAGATATGTGAAAAAAAATTTTAATCAATTAAATATGATCTACTTTCCTATCCATGAGGATTAAAAATAATCAATGTTAATTGGGAGAGTAAAGTTCCACTTTAGGATAAAAAACCTTCTGTGTGCAGCAGCCTCCCTCCACCCCCCTAATACTTACCTGAGCCCCATCTTGATCCAGCAATGTTGCATGAGAGATTCAGCTGTCCGGGGCTCTCCCTCCTGATTGGCTGAGACACAGCAGCGGACACCATTGGCTCTAGATGCTGCCAATTAAAGTCAGTGAGCCAATAAGGAGAGCAAGGGGGTGCGGCCGAGCCACAGCTCCATGTCTAAATGGTGCTGCTTGCTGTGGCTGCACTCGGCAGGGGGGAGGGGTCAGAAGCACCGAAGAGGGACCCGGGAAGAGAAGGATCTGGGCTGCTGTAGCAGAGCAGGTAAGTATAACATAATTGTTATTTTTAAAGGAGATTTTTTTATTTTATTTAGCATCACATTAACTTCAGCCTTGACTATGAAACATATTAGCTAATTGGTTAGTGTTACTATGCACAGCTGCAGCAAATTCTGTGTGCACCAGTTTCTGGAAATCTCCCCTTTACTTTCTAAGTGAACAGTCTCTACTATTCAACTTGATTGTTTTACAGTATCAATTATTTACAGCGGTGTAATAGCTCATATTGCTTAACAGAGTGTGTCGCACATGGCAGAGCCAACCAGTTAATTTTATGTGATCATTATTTTCTCATACAGCGCTAGTTTGAACACTCTTCGATTTTATAAAAGCAATGGGGTTGATTTACCAAAACTGGAGAGTGCAGTTTTGCATGGTAGCCAATCAGCTTCTAACTGCAGCTTGTTCAATTAAGCTATGGCAAATAAACGTGGAAGCTGATTGGTTTCTATGCAGAGTTGCAACAGATTTTGCCCACTCCAGTTTTATTAAATCAACCCCAATATGTTAGTTCTGAGCTTGTTCCTTCCAGATTTTTGTAAACTAGGAGCACTAATAAAGGTATATGTTAAATTGTGTGTTTGAAGCATAGAAACTAAGGGTTATTAACTTTTTCAAAGTTTCAAGGTATTAAGATAACTTATGGTAAAAAAAAATCATAGTAATATAACAGTAATAAACTAAAAATAGTTAGAATAATTTCAGAGCTAACTGGATAACATTTAATCATGAACAGTAACCTCCTCACCTAATGTATTTGTACACCTCTGGAACATTAATTTTATAGAACATTCAGCTACATCTTTAGCCCACATAGCATACTTTAAAACAGAACATGTCACGACCTTATGGATGAATGGCAGCCACAACAAAGTAACATATTGTATTCTGCGGGAAACAATTGCACCTTATAATAAAAAAGGACCATGTTTTTCCAGTTTCTTTCACTGTTCACATACAGATTCCTAACACCTAGATATGAAATGAAAATCCATGCTACTTGTACTTGCTATTGCGTATTTCAATCATTGTCATCAATTCCTTTTGCTGTCAAGGCTAGAAACAAGGCATATATACAAAATATATATAGTTTTTAACTTTGTGATAGAAATTTTATGGACTTAAAAAATTTGGAATTTATTTAACCACTTAAGGACCGCCTCACGCCGATATACGTCGGCAGAATGGCACGGCTGGGCACAATCACGTACCTGTACGTGGCTCTTTAAGTGCCCAGCCGTGGGTCGGAAGTGCGCCCCAGCGGACCCGATCACGCTGGTGTCCCGCGATCGGGTCACAGAGCTGAAGAACGAGGAGAGGTCTGTGTAAACAAACCTCTCCCCGTGCTTTCTAGTGTGGCTGTCACCGATCGTCTGTTCCCTTTTTATAGGGAAAGACGATCAGTGATGTCACATGCCAGGCCACGCCCCCTACAATAAAAAAACACATAACGTCACACATAACCCCTACACTGCCCCCTAGTGGTTAACTCCTTCACTGCCAGTGTCATTTACACAGGAATCAGTGCATTTAAATATCACCGATTGCTGTATAAATGACAATGGTCCCAAAAATGTGTAAAAAATGTCTGATGTGTCCGCCATAATGTCGCAGTCACAATAAAAATCACTGATCGCCGCCATTACTAATAAAAAAAATATTAATAAAAATGCTATAAAACTATCCCCTATTTTGTAAATGCTATAACTTTTGCGCAAACCAATCAATAATCGCTAATTCTTTAACCAAAAATATGTAGAAAAATATGGATCGGCCTAAACTGAGGAAAAAAAAAGTTTTTTTATATATTTTTTGGGGATATTTATTATAGCAAAAAGTAAAAAATATTGATTTTTTTTTTCAAAATTGTCGCTCTATTTTTGTTTATAGCGCAAAAAATAATAACCGCAGAGGTGATCAAATACTGCCAAAAGAAAGCTCTATTTGTGGGAAAAAAGGACGCCAATTTTCTTTGGGAGCCACATCGCACGACCGCGCAATTGTCAGTTAAAGCAACGCAGTGCGTAATCGCAAAAAGGGGTTTGGTCCTTTGGCTGCAAATTGGTCTGGTGCTTAAGTGGTTGAAACTGTACAATTTGTGTTGGTACTATGAAATGCAGTCTCTTTCTCTTCTGTTTGTGTTTTTTTCAAATGATCCATTTGGGGCATTTTTTACGGTACCTTGATGTAGGTTGATGATTCTTATATTGTAATGTTTTACAAACAAGACACATTTACAGCAAGGCTTTCAATAATCTTGTGCTATGGTTTACACTTATATTATCAAAAATGTGTTCCTAAGCTTTTTTTTGTTTTTTGTTTTGGATATAGTAGGAAATGATTAAGACCCCCTTTTTTTGGGCTTTGCACAATGATTTCCCTTCACTGTCTATCCCAAATACACAACAGGAAGTGAGAGAAAATCCCCCCCCCCAAAGTGGAAAATACTCTCCTAAACAGTTGTCGCTAGAATACTTCCTCTCTATTCCCTTGTCAACTTAAAAAACAAATGATTTGTACAGGGGTAAAATGATATGTCTCTCTCTAAATGAGTCGGATTAGTATGATCAGCAGTGATCATGAATCTTCCCAGCGGGCACACTGACAGCAATATGGAATTGTTTTTTTCTCTGGCAAATTCTATCTCCCTCCCCACAAAAAGAAAAGTTTGGACTCTGCATATACTTTAATTCTACTTCAGAAACATTTTGTTTGACATAACAGAGCTCATTGTGCCCTTAGTACCAGTAAGCAAGTGTTAGGTTAAGGAGAGTAATTAGCACATGGACTGGTTCCTGGCAAGTCGGGTCAGGGACATTGTCTGTGCGGGGGTAACCTTCCAGTGTCTGGACCAGTAAAGTTGAGCTTTTCTCATCAGCATCAGAGTACCATACCAATACACCTCAAACTGCCAGCCCTTCAGCAGAAGTTGTTCTCTGGTGATATAGGCTCTAGTCTGATGATACTTTGCAAATACCAACTTATATTGCCTAATACCAGTGCCTATAGAATATTTTATCTCATTAGCACTAACCTAAGATACATTACAACATCAAGGACTGTGTGTGTGGTCTGTTCCTGATTGAATAACCTTGTGCCTAGGCTAGCCTGCATTTATGATCAGAGTTTTTCAATCGAGACAGACATGGAACCACATAAAGACACCACAAGATTCACAACATAACACAGACCTGAGGTGTGCCCTTGTCATCTGGTCGGTACACCAAAAAAGGGAGCATACCCAATGAAAAGTAATGAATAATTAAAAGAGAAGGGACATGCAAGGGAAGTGCCCTGAAAAGGGGAATGGGTGGGAGGGTATTGTGTATTGGAACCAACAAGGGATACAGGTGAGCTGGCTGAATAGTTACCCCCCTGGGCTCCTCCCATAACTTCAGGCCACCATACTGGCCTTCTTATATATACTGTATACTATATATCAGTGGTAATGAATTAAAATTCAAGGAGGTCCGGTCGCCAAAATTTTCTTTGGGCCGAGGTCTGAATCTGAAATCTGTGCTATGACTCAGAAATATTGTAGTAATTGTATATCTATCAAAAACATGAGAAATTTACAATTTCTTTAGCATTTCAACAATATTTATTGTCAAGTTTAAGTTACAATATTAAACATGTGGACAGTTGGAACTAGGATAGCTTTACATTTGCTCTTGTCTTTTTGTATGGAAAACAAACAACTATTTTTAACAAAAACAATATGGAAACAAATCAATGACTCTTTAATAAAACATAAAAAGCACATACATTTTTCAAGTAAAAGAAATAAGCACATTCTGACTTAAACAACTAAAAGGTGTCAGTTTGAAAAAGTGCACAAATTATTCTCAGTTTTATTTCAATTTTTACCACCCAAAAACCTTTCCTGTCTAGTGAGAAAAATGGGCTTTTGATTGTCCTGCCAGTAGTTTGAATCTTGGCTTAAATTGAGTTACTGCCATTCTCATGCACATATGTAGGTGCTCATTGGTGAGCCTGGAACGATACTTTGTTTTAATAATGTTCATAGTAGAGAAAGCTGACTCACAGCTGTACGTAGATCCAAACATGGTCAAGGTGTGTAGTGCTACCTTGATTAGACAAGGGAAATCAGTCTCAGGCACAATCTGTAGCCAGAAGTTAGCCGGATCAGTTCCTCCAAAGTGCTCTCTTAGTGCGACATTTGTTTGCAGGTCAATCATTTCTGTCTGTAGAGATCCCTCATGTGCCCACTTGAAGGTCTGCATCACCTCCTTTGAAAACACTCTGACATCCTTAATGAGGAATGGATTGTGAATGAACAGGAGGATCTGATGTCCAAGACTGAAGCTATCAAACCTTTTACTGAAGTTTCCAATGAGTTTATTTATGAAGTCAACGAAAGGAGAAACATCTCTCTTTCCTTGAATCTGTTCTTTCACCTTTGTGAAATGCAAGCACTCTCCTTGCAGATCTTCCTTGAACAAATCCAGTTTTCTCTGGAAGGAGCGGACAGCGGCATAAAATCACAGATGGAATTGTTCTTGCCCTGGAGCTTTAAATTGAGTTCGTTAAGGTGTGATGTTATGTCCACTAGGAAAGCAATATTATCCATTGTGCTCTCATCTTGTAAAAACAGTGAAAACTGTCTTGCTTTCTGACTTTTGAGTTGCACTAAGAAAGCTGCTACTTCAGTTCGAATGGACCAAAAGCGTTCCAATACATTGCTTTTACTTAGCCATCTAACATTGTTGTGAAGGAAAAGGTAATTTGCATTTGCCTCAACTTCTTTAACCGCTTCCCGCCCGCCCTATAGCCGAATGACGGCCTTAGGGCGGGCGGCTTCCCGTGCCTGGCCGTCCCTGGACGGCCTGGTGTTTACTTCCGCAATGCGCGCCGCCGCGGGCGCGCATCGCGGAAGTTCTGTGTTTGCCGTGTCCCCCGGGGACAGGCAAACACAGATCGCTGTAAACGGCCAATCACAGCGGCCGTTTACAGCGTGATCGGCGTGTCCAATGGGAGATGATCTCATATGTAAACATATGAGATCATCTCTCAGCGCCGCTCTCCCTCCTCACACAGACAGCGTGTGAGAGGGGAGAGAAGAACGGCTGCAGCAGCCGTCAGTGTAAAAAAGAAAAAAAAAAAAAAAAAAGTTTAATAAAAAGTGCCATCCTCCCCCAGAGCCATCCTCCCCCAGTGCCACCCCCCCCCCCCAGTGCCATGCCCCCCCCCCCAGTGCCATCCTGCCCCAGTGCCATCCTGCCCCAGTGCCATCCGCCCCAGTGCCATCCGCCCCAGTGCCATCCTGCCCCAGTGCCATCCGCCCCAGTGCCATCCGCCCCAGTGCCATCCACCCCAGTGCAATCCACCCCACCCCAGTGCCACCTGCCCGCAGTGCTATCTGTCCCCAGTGCCACCTGTTGTCAGTGCCATTTGTCCCCAGTGCCATCTGTCATCAGTGCCACGTATAAGTGGCATCTGTCATCAGTGCCACGTGTTATTAGTGCCACATAGTGCCATCTGTCATCAGTGCCACGTATTAGTGCCATCTGTCATCAGTGCCACGTATCAGTGCCATTTGTCATCAGTGCCACCTGTCAGTGTCACGTGCCATCTGTTGTCAGTGTCACGTGTCATCAATGCCACTTATCAGTGCCATCTGTCATCAGTGTCACGTGTCATTGGTGCCACGTATTAGTGCCATCTGTCACCGGTGGCACGTATTAGTGCCACGTATTAGTGCCACATGTCATCAGTGCCACGTATTAGTGCCACGTGTCATCAGTGCCACATATTAGTGCCACATGTCATCAGTGCCACGTATTAGTGCCACGTGTCATCAGTGCCACGTATTAGTGCCACGTGTCATCAGTGCCACATATTAGTGTCATCTGTCATCAGTGCCACGTGTCATCATTGCCACGTATCAGTGCCATCTGTCATCAGTGTCACGTGTCATTGTCCTGGTATTTCAAAAGTGTAATAAGTAGTCAACAAGTTAGATGTGTAATTTATGCTTCTAGAACACGTGATGGCGCTCCCTGCATGTTGGGCCTCTCTATGTGGCCAGGCTGTGAAAAAGTCCCACACATGTGGTATTGTAATACTCAGGAGGAGTAGCAGAATTTTTTGGGGGGTGTCATTTGTGGTATACACATGCCACGTGAGAGAAATAACCTATTACAATGACAATTTTGTGGAGAAAAATAAAGAAAATGAAAAATCTTCATTTTGCAAAGAATTGTGGGAAAAAAATGACAACATCAAAAAGCTCACCATGCCTCTTACTAAATACCTTGGAATGTCTACTTTCCAAAAAGGGGTCATTTGGGGGGTATTTGTACTTTCCTGACTTGTTCGGGTCACAAGAAGCGAGATAGGCCACCAGTACATCAGATGTGATCAATTTTGTGCGATTCGCACCACAGCTTGTAGACTCTCTAACTTTCACAAAGACCAAATAATATCCACTAATTTGGGTTATTTTTACCAAAGATATGTAGCAGTATAAATTGTGGCCAAAATTTATGAAGAAAAATTAATAATTTGCATAATTCTGTCACAGAAACAAAGAAATATGCGTTTTTTTTCAAAATTTTCGGTCTTTTTTCATTTATAGCGCAAAAAATAAAAACCCCAGAGGTGATCAAATACCACCAAAAGAAAGCTCTATTTGTGGGAAAAAAAGGACACAAAATTCATTTGGGTACAGTGTTGCATGACTGAGTAATTGTCATTCAAAGTGTGAGAGCACCGAAAGCTGAAAATTGGTCTGGGCAGGAAGGGTGTTTAAGTGCCCAGTAAGCAAGTGGTTAAGAAACTCTCTTAGTAAACGATGTTGATGGGATGAGGATACCCTGAGGAAGTTGATGAGTTTCATCATTGTGTCCATGATTTCTGCAAACTTGTCCTATAGAATGGCACACAGGACAGTCTGGTGAATAATGCAGTGGTAAGAAATAAGGTCAGGGTTGTCCTCTTTCAGTCTCAAGTGGTGTTACGTCTAACAGGTCCTCACAAAGTTCTTTTGTTTCTTTGTGAAAAAATCTTACATACACCAAAAGCTGGGCATTATCAGTTATATCCGTTGATTCATCAATGGCTAAAGAAATGCATACTGCACTCTGAATCGCTGCATCAAGTTGTCCCAATACATCCTCTGTTAATATTTCAGTCTTTTTTGTTGCCGTTGACGCTGACAGTGGGATCTGTTGATTTTTCCACACAGCTCATCTTTTTGTTTACCCTCAAGTAAAGTTTCAGCAACAGCATTCAAACACTCCTTTACAAATGTACCATCGGTAAATGGTCTTTTGTGTTGCCCCAAAATCCATGCTACTTTAAGTGAACATTCATTTGCACGCTGCTGGGCTGTAAATGAATGTGAGAGGAATTTGGTGGATCTGTCATACTGGGCTTTCAGTTCCGTTATTTTACGTGCCCTTACCTCGGAATGCTGTGGATATGTTTGCCCAAACGAACTGTGTTTTGTTTCGTAGTGACGCTTCACATTGCTACTTTTTATTAACGCAACGGTTTGGCAACAAATGAGACAAACCGGTTTTAAACTTCCCACAGGAAGAATGAACATATATTGGTCTGTCCATTCATCTTTGAAGACTCGGTTTTCCCTTTCTTGGCACAAGCCATGCTCTCTGTCGCTTTTGCTATGGTTTCCTCCACACACTTTGTTAATATTCTGTAAATGTAAATGTCCCCATTAGTTTTCCCCCTTACATCAGTTGCCCCTATTAAAATAATTCATTACATTGGGTGCCCCATCAGACTACCCCCAAAAATAAGTTGCCAAAGGCAGAGTACTCTCTTACATCAGGTTTCTGCAATGGAAAGCCCCCTTACAGCTGGTGTTTCCCATCAGTGTGCCCCTTATATAATTTGTCACCATCAGAGTGCCCCATTATATAAAGGTGCCCCCTTACAGATCAGGTGTGCCCATCATAGTGCACTTTAAATTAGGTGTGTTCTTCACAGTGCCCTTTTACATCAATTGTCCCCATCACAGTGCCCCTTTACGTCAGGTGCCCCCATCACAGTGCCCCTTTACATCAGGTGTCCCCATCACAGTGCTTCTTTAAATCAGGTGTCCCTATCACAGTGCTTCTTTAAATCTGGTGTCCCCATCACAGTGCCCCTTTACATCAGGTGTCCCCATCACAGTGCCCCTTTACATCGGGTGTCCCCATTACAGTGCCCCTTTACATCAGGTGTCCCCATCACAGTTCTTCTTTAAATCAGGTGTCCCCATCACAGTGCTTCTTTAAATCAGGTGTCCCCATCACAGTGCCCCTTTAAATCAGGTGTCCCCATCACAGTGTCCCTTTACATCGGGTGTCCCCATCACAGTGCCCCTTTACATCGGGTGTCCCCATCACAGTGCCCCTTTACATCGGGTGTCCCCATCACAGTGCCCCTTTACATCGGGTGTCCCCATCACAGTGCCCCTTTACATCAGACATTCCTGTCAGAGTGTCCCCTTACATCAGATGTCCCCATCAGAGTCCCCCTTAACATAAAATGTGCACATCAGGGTGTCCCTTAACATAAAATCAGGGTCACGCTGATGGGTAAATTTTATGTTAAGGGTCACGCTGAAGGGCACATTTTATATTAAGGGGCACTCTGATGGACACAACAAAACGTGCCTCTTAACTTAAAATTTGCCTATCAGAGTGCCCCTTTAATATAAAATGTACCGATCAGTGTTGCTTTTAAAATAAAATATACCCATCAGCGTACCCCCATCACAGCGCCCCTTTAAATCGGGTGTCCCCATCACAGTGCTCCTTTACATCAGGTACCTCCATCACAGTGCCCCTTTACATCAGGTGTCCCCACCACGGTGCCCCTTTACATCAGGTGTCCCCACCACGGTGCCCCTTTACATCAGGTGTCCCCACCACAGTGCCCCTTTACATCAGGTGTCCCCACCACATTTCTCCTTTACATCAGGTGTCCCCACCACAGTGCCCCCTTAACATCAGGTGTCCCCATCACAGTGCCCCTTTACATCAGGTGTCCCCATCACAGTGCCCCTTAACATAAAATGTGCACATCAGGATTTCCTTTAACATAAAATAAGTGTCATGCTGATGGGCACATTTTATATTAAGGGGCACTCTGATAGACACAACAAAACGTGCCCCTTAACTTAAAATTTGCCCATCAAAGTGCCCCTTTTAATATAAAATGTACCCATCAGTGTAGCTCTTAAAATAAAATCTGCACATCAGCGTGCCCCTTAACATGAAATAAGGGTCACACTGATGGGCACCTATTATGTTAGGAGGCATTCTGATGGACACATTTTATTTTAAGGAGCATGCTGATGGGTATATTTTTAATGTGCACATCGATGGGCATATTTTGTAGGGCACATTTTGTTGTACCCATCAGCGTGCCCCTTAACAAAATATGCCCATCGATGTGCACATTAATAATATACCCATCAGCGTTCCCCGTAAAATAAAATGTGTCCATTGGAGTACCCCTTAACATAAAAGGTGCCCATCAGCGTGACCCTTATTTTATGTTAAGGGGCACGCTGATGGGAAAATTTTATGTTAAAGTGCACTCTGATGGGCACATTTTATTTTAAGGGCCACGCTGATGGGTATATTTTTAATGTGCACACCGATGGGCATATTTTGTTAAGGGGCACCTTAACAAAACATGCCCATCAGTGTGCACATAAAAAATATACCCATCAGCGTGGCCCTTAAAATAAAATGTGCCCATCAGAGTGCCCTTTAACATAAAGTTTTCCCATCAGCGTGCCCCTCACAAAAAAAAGCCCAGCATTGTGCATATTAAAAATATACCAGTGTGCCCCTTAAAATATGCCCAACAGTATACCAGTGTGCCCCTTAAAATATGCCCAACAGTGTGCACAATAAAAACGTTCTTATTTATAGATCACTACCTTAACTGCAGGAGGGTGGGCACAACTGAAGCTGCCTCGCAATGAGATCCAGGACCCGGGAATCGAGAACCGCGGGCAGCAGGGGGCGGGGCGCGCACGTGATGTCACACCCCTACTGCCCGTGAGCGTGAGTGTCTCTTTAGCTCTGAGAGACGCGGCTAGGACTAGGGGGCGGGTGCATGCGCGCAGCGTCACTGGTTGCTGGGGAAACCCGCGGTCCCAGCAAACCAGTGATTGCTGTAGTTTACTACACTGGCGGCATGGCGGTCCGGGCAGAAGCGCCGCTCGGTCCGGACTCGGACCGCGGGCCGCCATTTAATGACGGCTGCTATATATGCATGTATACATTTCCCGGGGAGTTGCACCTAGGTTGTGACAAATTGTAACACAGTAATTTTTAAGCAATTAAAATAGCTGCTAAATATCAACTAGCCAATGTTTTCCAAGCTTCTGTCCTAAGTTTTAGACTAAGCCCTTGTACACACGGTCAGAGATTCCGTCGGAATGTTTCCAATCGGAGCAGTTTGTCGGATATTCCGACTGTGTGTGGTATGCATCGGACTGTTTCCGTCGGAATATCAGTCGGACCAAATTTTCCAACTTGCTGGAAATATTTTCTGAAAAACTGCTCCGATCGGACATACTCCGATCATGTGTAGAGAATTCCGATCGGACAAAGTGCCACGCATGCTCAGATCAAATTCCTACATAAAAGCTATTGGCTACTAGCCTGAACGTAGTCCCATCGTAACGAAATTATGTCATCATGTTCTGAAAGATCGGATTTTTCAACAACTTTGTCCGACCGTGTGTATGCAACAGTTTCAGACAAGATCCGTCGGACAAAATCCGACGAATTTGGTTGTCGGAATCTCCGACCGTGTGTACAAGCGCTAAGACCCTGGTGCGACATACCCTCCAACTTTGGTGTATAAATCAACGGTTCCCTATGAGGGGGTATGTTGTTGTCCTTTTTTGAACTCTCCCTTAAGTTTGGTTTATCCCATTGGATGTATTTCCGTCGCTGCCAACTGCTTCATGAAGCTCAATCACAGTTCTCTAACCCCCCTCCCAACTTTGGAGACAGATTCAATCGAGGATCTTCTCTCACAGTATCCCCTCTCCAAGCCTCTCGCTGCCCTTTATTTAGCCTTACTGAGTGTGGCTGACTGCAGCGGTGCTTTGCAGGTGGGTTTGCAGCACTGCTCCATTGTTTTCTATGTTGTTTTCTCCAAAGATGTGGCTTTCAGGACTTTTTTGACAGTCCTGCAAGCGCACCGCTCCAGTGTGAAAGCCCTTGGGCTTTCACACTGAAGGGACACCAACGGCTGTTTCAGGGCACTTTGCAGGTGCTATTTTTAGCGCTGTAGCACCTGCAAAGCGCCCCAGTGTGAAAGGGGCCTTAGAGATGTGTTATTGTACACATACTAGAAAGAAGTGAAAATATATATTTGCTCTAGGAACTAAACAAACAGCAGCTTTAGACTATAACCTAGATTCCAGCCACAATAACAATATATAAAGTGCAGTGCTAAACAAATAAAGTGCAATGAAACAATATGTGTGATCAAATGAAAAAATAAAATAGAGTCCATAAATCTCAAAACACATGTGAATAAAGTGCAATCGGTGTAATCAATATGCGTGATCAATGAAAAAGGTTCAAAAATATGAGATTATGGATAAGTCTCAGAACACATATGACAGTGTTAAAGTACATATAAATAAAGTGCAGTTCTGTTCATATAAACTAGAGCCCATTTAAGAAATCCCATAAAAGAATGTGTGTTGAAAATTAAGATCACCAGATTACCAGAAAGCCAGCGACCCCCCTTACTCAGGGAGGTCAAACAGCGCTTGGTTGGATCTATGATCCACTGAAGGGAAGCCCAGATGTCCTCTCTAATGACCGTAGATGGTGTATACTGGAAGGCTCACAGTAAATCAGAAAGAGTATCAGAAGACCATCAATGCAATTCTATACCAGAGTATATATGGGACATAAAACTCCACATTGCATATGTCAGTTTATTCAACCAATGGAAATGTTTCTTCGTCTCTCAATGGTTGTATTTATAGTGCAGTACTTGGTGTGTGCACGTACCGCCCAATCACATCACCTATGATGAAACGTGTCAGTGCGTCACGTACACATGCTACTGCACATGTGCGATCACTGTTCGGCCATTTTTCATAAGAGAAATTGATCAATTTGGATTTCCATATGCCTACATGCTTGAACTCTACTATTTTAATGTAAGTGCACTACTTTTTAATTAATTGGATGTTGATACAGTATCATACTATGTGTAGTTTTATGTTCCATATATACTCTGTCATCGAGTTCCATTGATGGTCTTCTGATACTACTTCCTGATTTACTGTGAGCCTTCCAGTATACACCAATTGCGGTCATTAGAGAGGACATCTGGTCTTCCCTTATATGGATCATAGATCCGACCAATCGCTGTTTGACCTCCCTGAGTAAGGGGGGTCGCTGGCTATCTGGTAATCCTCCATCTTAGCTCTGGTGATGGGTGTCATGCCGCTGGTGCTTGATCTTTATTTTCAACACACATTCTTTTATGGGATTTCTTAAATGGACTCTAGTTTATATGAATTGTGTTAGCACAGAACTGCACTATATATATATATATATATATATATATATATATATATATATATATATATATATATATGTATGTATGTACTATAACACTGTCATATGTGTTCTGAGACATCTATAATCTCACATTTGTGAACCTTTTTCATTGATCACGCATATTGCACTTTATTTGCTTAGCGCTGCACTTTATTTATATATTGTACACATATAGGTTGGATTTGATGGATTTATGTCTTTTTTTCAATCTCGCCTACTGTGTAACTGTGTAACACACTACTCATTTTCAAAGGTAACTTTCGTCGTAATTTGTTTGCAATATCTGTAAGGCTGAACTCTCTCTTATAGATAGTTATAATTTATTTCAGATTGTACATTTATTCAAAATTGCTAAAACTTCACAAAGTTGTTTCCTGATTGTTACTATTTTAATAATACAAAGGTATTCTAATCACATATATTAAACCTTTGTGCCACCACAAAACAACTCCTCATGTAATTAACAATTTATTTTTGCAGAAAAGAGTGTACACAACCTAATTACCACTTAAGTATTGCAAGCTAAGAAAAGGATGCAGTGTTAGATATGTTAAACTACCAACATTTAAAAAAAAAGATATAAAAATAAAACAGATTAAGAGCGTTTTCTCTGTAGCAGTATTCCTGGACTAATGCAGTGGACACAGAGAGGAAGTAAAAGCCTTGATCAGATGGAATGTGGGGCAGATGTTCATGGCAGCCAATCAGCATCTAACTTTTTTTTCAAAGCTTAACAGGACATGCTGAAGTTAGAAGCTAATTGGTTAGTATGTACAGCTGCTCCAGATTCTGTCTGCTCTTGTCTTAGGCCCCTTTCACACTGAGGCATTTTTCAGGCGCTACAGCGCTAAAAATAACGCCTTTATAGGGCCTGAAAAAAACTGGCACTTTCACTCCAGTGTGAAAGCCTGAGGGCTATACCACCGGCAAAGCGACGCTGCAGCGGTGCTTTGTGGGCGGTCTTAACCCTTTTTCGGCCGCTAGCTGGGGTTAAAGCCGCCCCGCTAGCGGCCAAATACCACCGCTAAAACTACGGTAAAGCGGCGATATGAATAGCGCCGCTTTACCGCCGATGCCCGCACAACCCCAGTGTGAAAGGATCCCTAGTAACTTTCCCCAACAGTTTTTTTTTTTTAAATCTCTGTAGCAATATTCATGGACTAATGAAAGGGACACATTTTTTTCCATCTCTGCAGCAGTATTCCTGGACTAATGAAAAGGACACTTATTTCAATTTTTTTTTATCCCTGCAGCATTATTCCTGGACTAATGAAAAGGACATTTTTCAAAATTCTTTTTATCTCTGCAGCAGTATTCCTGGACTAATGAAAAGGAAACAGAGATTTTTTTTTTTTTGTTTATGTCTGCAGCAGTATTTCTGGACTAATGGAAAGGACACAGAGTTTTTTTTTTCTTCTCAGCAGCAATATAGATGAAGAATAGTACTGGGATCTTTGCATTAAGTATGAACACTTCATATGTTTTTATGACCTGACGTAAAAATGTTGAACTTTAAGTGTAAAACTGAATACCGACAGAAAAAGTCTGCCTTGCACATAGCAGCAGCAATAATCCAATGGTTATTTTACAGTACAGGTCAGTGAGGACAACAAATAAGCTTACTGGTTACTAAAGAATTCCTGACATCTTTCTTTTAATCTTATTTAGCATACTTGAATTTCAATGTAGCTTAAATATTACCATATTATACAGTGTATGGTATAAACATGTTGCCTGCAGATAAAAAAAAAATGTTATGATGTGGAGTGGGCACTAGTAATCCCAACCTACCAGATTGAAATCTACTGACATGGTACCCAAAATTTACTGGCATGGCCAAGTTTTTACTGGCATTTCCAAAACTTACAGTTTCAAGTTCAAATGTAAGTATTTAGGCTACAAACAAGTACAATATGCAATTAGCAATGCAATGTAAGGTAGATATTAAGGCAAAAAACATATTTCTTACTTTATTTTCGATATAGTAAGTAAGTACAGTAGGTCAGGGACAGGACTCAGGAGGGCATGAAATGAATGGGCAGCACACATACATGAAATTGACTCTCACAGTGACACTGACAGCAGTGTGCAGCAGCAAAGATGATGATGACACCTCACTGACACAACCCCTTCTGAATCACAGTGACAGTCTCTCTCCATGCCAGGTAGTACCTTCAGTCCACTCCAGTCCAAACAGCTCTGACAGTGCTTCTCCCATCCTGCAGACCTGCACACGAGGTTGCGGCTGCTCCGCTCAGCTCCCTTGCACCATGAGATCACATGATCTGCTTAGGCACCACCTCTGCCAGACCTGCCCCCCCCCCCAATGAACACACTAACAGGCACTCGGATGGTCTCCGAGCATCACAGCCATATTTTTTACTGGCAACCTTTTTCTGTCACTGGCATTTACTGACAGGAGAAGTGTCAGTTTTTTACTGGCTGCCAGTAAAAATACAGACAGTTGGCAACACTGGTGGGCACTAAAGAATTACAGAAATTTACATGAAAAATACTTAAAGTAGAATTCCGGTCTAAACTTTTTCTGGATAAGGGCGGGGTCAGGCCAGCTGTGGTTTTACCATTGCCCACCTAAACACAGCAATGTGTTCCCCATGGCCCAGCCGTAATACGCAGCAAAAGATAAATGGTATGTTGCATTCAGCAAGTGTTACCATCATATGCAACCCATTCAAGTGAGTGCCGCAACCACCCTACAATTTCATTAAACAAACGCTGTTTGAAAATTCATCTTTGGGAATTGCTTTTCAAAGGAGTGACAGTATAACCGCACATGTCAGTGAGTCCTTAGGCTGTCCATCTTGGTAAAACGTTCCCTTTCTCTTCCCTTTCTTTAACAGGAAGTCTTATAGAGTCTTACCGTATGTGAAAATGTGTTTTTTTTTGTGCCCAGAGATTTCTACTTCTTTGTTATCCTGAAAGCACCAGTCATATGGGCACAGTGACCCTGATTTACTAAAGGAGTAGAGCATGTGTACTATTAAAGTGAATTTTCACTTACTTTAGTTAATAAAGTGAAAATTTACTTAGAAAATTATTGGATATTTAAAGTCTGCTCACTTTTACAAGGAAAAATGGGGAGATGTCTTGCCATCCTGGACACAGATTACAATTAAAAACTGATAAACATTCTAACATCTTTTATTTTAAAGAGAAAACATGTTAAAGTGGAGTTCCACCAAAAAATGTAACTTTAACTTTCGCTTTAAGTACTGGTGACCCCCTGACATGCCACATTTGGCATGTCATTTTTTTGGGGGGAGAGCGGGTACCTATTTTTTACAGGCACCCAGCTCCCACTTCCTCTCCTGGTGCCATGGTGCCGGAAGGAAGTTCACCTCTCCCCTCCTGCAATCTTCTGGGACATGTCACAGGTCCCAGAAGATTGCCCGGCCATTCACAGCGTGCAGCACAGCTCACACATGCACAGTGCGCACCTGGCTGTGGGCGCCCACAGTTAGAATGCTGACACCGTGGAGAGGAGGGGGAGAGGAGCGAGGCTTCATGCGTCCGCATCGCTGGATCTTGGGACAGGTGAGTTTGTTTATTAAAAGTCAGCAGCTACACTTTTTGTAGCTGCTGACTTTTAAATTGGTGGAACTCCGCTTAACCAGTTGCCGACCGCCGCACGACGATGTACGTCGATAGCATGGCACGGGCAGGCATATTGGCGTACATGTACGTCCCTTGCCTCCCGCGGGTCGGGGGCCCGATCGGGCCCCCGCCCGGTGCCTGCGGCGGTCGGTATTCGTGCGGGAGCGATCCCGGACGAGGGGACGGCCATTCGTTCATGGCCACCCCCTCGCGATCGCTCCCGACGAATAGGAATCCCCCGTGACATCACTTCCTCTCCTGTAATGTAAACACAGGAGAGGAAGTGATGTATTCTCTCCTCCGTGTCGGTATTTTTCGTTCCGACACGGAGGAGAGCGGATCGGTGAGTTGCACCAACACTCTACACACACAGTAGAACATGCCAGGCACACTCACACCCCCCCTTTACCCCCCGATCACCCCCCCAATTACCCCTGCCCCCCAGTCACAGTGACACCAATGTCATTTTTTTTTTTTTTTTTTTTTTTTTTTGCATTGGTGTCATTTGTGACTGTAATAACTGTTAGGGCAGTTAGAGTTAGCCCCCTTTAGTTCTAATGTACCCCCCTAACCCCCCCAATAAAGGTTTAACCCCGTGATCACCCCCCGTCGCCAGTGTCACTAAGGCTGGGTTCACATTGCAGCGGTTTATGAGAACGAATGTGATTCGCACCGCACTGCAGTGCAAATCACATCCGATCTCTGTGCGATTCGAGTTCAGCCATTCGCCGCACCCGCCGCACCCGCCACACCCGCCGCACCCACCGCAAATTCGCACGGGACCCTTTTTTTGGCTCGCAGCAGAATCGGATCGCATGGGTGTTCACACCATGCGATCCGAGTTTGCAGATCGCACTGCGATATGCGAACTGATCTGGGGGTGTCAGTAACATTTCACTGACACTCCCAGCAGTTCGCATAGGGCAGTGTGAACTGCCGCCGGGAGGCATGCGATGCGGGAACCCGCCGCGGATTTGCGGCGTTTCCGCATCGCTCCAGTGTGAACCCAGCCTAATAAGCGATCATTTTTCTGATCGCCGTATTAGTGTCACAGGTGACGCTAGTTAGGCAGGTAGGTATTTAGGTTCGCCGCAGCTTTTTATAGCGCCGGGGACCCCCATATACTACCGCATAAAGCCCCCTGATTGCCCCCTAGTTAACCCTTTCACCAGTGATCACCATATAACTGTTACAGGTGACGCTGGTTGGTTAGTTATTTTTTATAGTTTCAGGGCACCCGCCATTTATTACCTAATAAAGGTTTAACCCCCTGATCACCCGGCGGGTGTCATTTGTGACTAATAACTGTTAGGGCAGTTAGGGTTAGCCCCCTTTAGTTCTAAGGTACCCCCCTAACCCCCCCAATAAAGGTTTAACCCCGTGATCACCCCCCGTCGCCAGTGTCACTAAGGCTGGGTTCACATTGCAGCGGTTTATGAGAACGGATGTGATTCGCACCGCACTGCAGTGCAAATCACATCCGATCTCTGTGCGATTCGAGTTCAGCCATTCGCCGCACCCGCCACACCCGCCGCACCCGCCGCAAATTCGCACGGGACCCTTTTTTTGGCCCGCAGCTGAATCGGATCGCATGGGTGTTCACACCATGCGATCCGAGTTTGCAGATCGCACTGCGATATGCGAACTGATCTGGGGGTGTCAGTAACATTTCACTGACACTCCCAGCAGTTCGCATAGGGCAGTGTGAACTGCCGCCGGGAGGCATGCGATGCGGGAACCCGCCGCGCATTCGTGGCGTTCCCGCATCGCTCCAGTGTGAACCCAGCCTAATAAGCGATCGTTTTTCTGATCGCTGTATTAGTGTCACAGGTGACGCTAGTTAGGCAGGTAGGTATTTAGGTTCGCCGCAGCTTTTTATAGCGCCAGGGACCCCCATATACTACCGCATAAAGCCCCCTGATTGCCCCCTAGTTAACCCTTTCACCAGTGATCACCATATAACTGTTACAGGTGACGCTGGTTGGTTAGTTATTTTTTTATAGTTTCAGGGCACCCGCCATTTATTACCTAGTCTCACTAGTGTACCCCTAAATTTAGGGGTGTCTACTTTCCAAAATGGGGTCATTTGGGGGGGGTTTGTGCCATCTTGGCATTTTATGGCCTTCAAAACTGTAACGCCCTTAGAAAGCCTGAAGGCGGTGCTTGGTTTTCGGGGCCCCGTACGCGGCTAGGCTCCCAAAAAGTCCCACATATGTGGTATCCCCGTACTCAGGAGAAGCAGCAGAATTTATTTTGGGGTGTCATTTCACATATGCCCATGGCATGCGTGAGCAATATATCATTTAGTGACAACTTTGTGAAAAAAAAAAAAAAAAAAAAAGTTTGTAATTTTCCCGCAACTTGTGGCAAAATATAAAATATTCCATGGACTCAACATGCCTCTCAGCAAATAGCTTGGGGTGTCTACTTTCTAAAATGGGGTCATTTGTGGGGGTTTTGTGCCATCTTGGCATTTTATGGCCTTCAAAACTGTAATAGGTAGTGAGAAGTGAACTCAAAAATGTACGCCCTTAGAAAGCCTGAAGGCGGTGCTTGGTTTTCGGGGCCCCGTACGCGGCTAGGCTCCCAAAAAGTCCCACATATGTGGTATCCCCGTACTCAGGAGAAGCAGCAGAATTTATTTTGGGGTGTCATTTCACATATGCCCATGGCATGTGTGAGCAATATATCATTTAGTGACAACTTTGTGAAAAAAAAAAAAAAAGTTTGTAATTTTCCCGCAACTTGTGGCAAAATATAAAATATTCCATGAACTCAACATGCCTCTCAGCAAATAGCTTGGGGTGTCTACTTTCTAAAATGGGGTCATTTGTGGGGGTTTTGTGCCATCTTGGCATTTTATGGCCTTCAAAACTGTAATAGGTAGTGAGAAGTGAACTCAAAAATTTACGCCCTTAGAAAGCCTGAAGGCGGTGCTTGGTTTTCGGGGCCCCGTACGCGGCTAGGCTCCCAAAAAGTCCCACATATGTGGTATCCCCGTACTCAGGAGAAGCAGCAGAATTTATTTTGGGGTGTTATTTCACATACGCCCATAGAATGTGTGAGCAATATATCATTTAGTGACAACTTTGTGTAAAAAAAAAAAAAAATTTTTTTTTTTGTCATTATTCAATCGCTTGAGGCAAAAAAATAAAATATTCAATGGGCTCAACATGCCTCTTATCAATTTCCTTAGGGGGTCTACTTTCCAAAATGGGGTCATTTGGGGGGGTTTTGTACTGCCCTGCCATTTTAGCACCTCAAGAAATGAGATAGGCAGTCGTAAACTAAAAGCTGCGTAAATTGCAGAAAACGTACCTTAGTTTGTAGATGTGACAACTTTTGCGCAAACCAATAAATATACAATTATTGACTTTTTTTTACCAAAGACATGTGGCTGAATACATTTTGGCCTAAATGTATGACTAAAATTGAGTTTATTGGATTTTTCTAATAACAAAAAGTAGAAAATATCATTTTTTTTCAAAATTTGCGGTCTTTTTACGTTTATATCGCAAAAAATAAAAATCGCAGAGGCAATCAAATACCATCAAAAGAAAGCTCTATTTGTGGGAAGAAAAGGACGCAAATTTTGTTTGGGTACAACATTGCATGACCGCGCAATTACCAGTTAAAGCAGCGCAGTGCCAAAGTGTAAAAAGACCTCTGGTCATTTACCAGCAAAATGGTCCGGTCTGAAAGTGGTTAAATAATAGATATAATGGCTTCTTGGTAAATGTATATATGATGATACAGCAATATAGACATTTTGTGAACCACAGAAAACATTTCTGATAAAAGCATATACTGATAAATGCATAAATGCTGTCATCACACTAACACATCTACCTTCCTGACCTTGTTTTTCTAATTGTCAGCCAGCTTTGGGAACGTTCTGGGGCACCGAATGAATGACTGAAGCCTGGTCATTTTGCGCATGCCCGGCTGTCGCACAAATGACTCATTCATTACGAGCGACAAGTAAACAGCAACAGTATATAAACAGTGGCAGTGGGGCCTGCTGATTACACACTAGTATTTACATATTGGTCCTAAGTAGCAGCCCCAGCCAATATTGCCACCTGCCTGCTAGGACGCTAAGTGGCTTGAGTCCCCTGCATCCTAGTTTCTGCCACATAGTTCAACTTGTTGCTAGGAGTCTAGTGGCTCCAATAAATGCATTTGTACTCTATGCTATGGTACAACGTTGTAAGATAAGCTTGCAGGAAGAAAAACCTGCCTCCAAAAACTAAATGTGGGCATTTTCTTACAGATCAGAACCCTGCCTTGAAATTTGGGTCTAAATGCTACCATGTGAGTGATTGCTTCGGCAGCACATATACTGAATGCTACCATGTGCATGGAAATTGGCTATAAAATATTTGTGTTCAGATACTAAACCCCCCGCCCCCGTCATACAGGTCTATAAGCACAATATTTTGCATCTGTATGCATGAGGTCTTGTTAGGCCTCATGTACACTGCTGCTGATAAACTGACGTTTAGGAGCAGTTGGGCATTTTTTTCAACTGCTCCTCTGTTATCTTATGAGTACTTGTATACAGGGTCATTTATAGTTTTGTTTCTAGGCAGTTGAGTTTAGAGGCTTTTTTGGAAAGCAAAAAAATGAGTTTAGATGCTGAGTTTAGAGGCATTTCAAGTGCTAAATGCTGCTAAACGTGGTAACTCGCATTTAGCTGCATTTTTTTTACAGGCGTTTTTCATTTTTGGCTATTTTAAAAAATAAAATAAAAATTTCAAACGCTTCTAAAGGCAAACATGCCAAAACACCACTAAACGCGGCATGTAAACTTGGCATTTTAAACGTGGGATACTATCTGTCAAATTAAATCGTTCAGGAGAGGTTGTAAAAACATCACATGTACATTAAGCCTTAGAGGGTTCAGCTTCCCAATTTTCATAAATTAAAATAGTAAGCCGCAGAAGTAGCTCTTGTGCACTTAGACAGACTTTTTCAGACAGTTCAATAAAAGTAGAAAATTATCACCCAACATTTTTACTTGCAAACGCACCAGACAAAAAAAGGGGAGTGGCTATCTGTGTCACGAAAAGCTTAGCTTTCTCTCCCTCACAGATAATCAATGACCCAGATGGCCGTTTTCTTCTGATTAAAGGGGACCTGGAAGGCTCACTGATAATGTTTCATACCTACCATGCTCCAAATAAGGATCAGTTGCCATCACTGGAAAGATGATCATCCGTCGCTGGATAGCAAGAGTGGATTTCCACCGCTAGAATCTTTTTTTATTTTTTTTTATTTTTAATAAAGGACTTTTTCAAAAGTGTCGGGCCAGCAGTTGTTTGCTCCCCACATTGCAATTATTTAGTTTTTATGTATCACGTGATTTTCCAATAGACCATCATTGGTTGTATTTCACCATGCAAGGCGTTTTTTATGTTTTGTTTCTTTTATGGTGAACCTTCACGAGAATTCTGGCACCAGGTTCTATAGCGATTCACGGTACGGAAACTCCATTCACCTTCTCCATCTGGATATTGCAAGGAATCCCAAGAGGAAAAAATCATCAGGCCGGTGTATTGGAGTAAGTGGCTGGAGCCCCCCCATCAGCTCGTAAGACCCACTACTATAAGGTGGATGTGTCCAACCCATCTGGTAAGAGTACCTACCTTCTTTAACTTGCTTAAAATTTTTAACCTCCCTGGCGGTGATCCCGAGTCTGGCTCGGTTTGGGATTTTACTATCATAAGCGGTAACCCCGAGCCAGACTCGGGATCGCATCGCTGGATACAGGGAGAGGTTACTTACCTTGTCCCCTGGATCCAGCAATGTCCTCCACGCTGTGTGAACGAGCTGTCCTCCGCTCGATTCACACAGTGCCCCAGTGCCGCCGAGCTCCATTCCCTGCGACGTTACGGCGCACGGGAGCGGAGATCGGCACCAAATTAAAAAAAGGAAAAACACAGAAAACACATACAGTACTATAATCTTACAGATTGCAGTACTGTATAAAAAATTTACACACCCCCTTTGTCCCTAGTGGTCTGTGCAGTGCCCTGCATGCACTTTTATATTATAAATACAGTTTTTTCTGCCTGGAATTTGGAGATTGTCCATAGCAACCAAAAAGTGTCCCTTTATGTCAAAAGTGATTTTAGACCAACTAGAAAACAGCAATAATAAATTAGAATCACTTGCAGAATTGAGCGATTTGTGGGGAAATTCGTCATCAAACACTAAATCTAATGACAGCGACAATTCTGCAAATGAGCAAATTTCAGTGTTTTGGATTTGATTACATTATTGAATAATTTTTATTATTTTTATTATATTATAAACTTTATCATACAGGGGATGTCTGCTAGACTTTGGTTTGAACAGATTTAAGAGAGTTATTCCTAAGAATTACAGGACTACAATATAAAACGCCAAATTTCCATACAAAATAATTGTACCGCTTTCAGCACCTAAAACCAGACTTAATCATACAGCCAGGGAGGTTAAGAGGTTCTGAGGTCTGAGAACGTTGCGAGTCATTCAACCTTGAATACCATCTGACGACTCTAACAAAGCTCCAGATGCACTAGAGTGATTAATTTTGAGACACATATCTAGTGGACTTCTTTATCACTATTATATGTCTGTTTGCTTGAAATATATTTTCACTTATTGAGATAGGTGCCTTTAAGCGCTGCACTGATTTATATATGTGAATTTGAACTTGGTTTGTTTGTGTGCTAGCAGCTGGGCTGTGTTTTTCACAGGAATATTGCAGTTTCATAATTTTTATATTTGAATTAGCGTGGTGTTTTTCCTTTTCTTTTGTTTTTCAAAAGTGTGTTTGTCTTATTTAACTATTTTTTACACTTTCTTTGTGAAATGATAGGGGTACTTTTGTACCCCCTTACCATTTCAAACAGGGGGGGTCGGGATCTGGGGGTCCCTTTGTTCCAGATTCTGATAAGCCCCCCGCCCGCAGACCCCCACAACCACCGGCCAGGGTTGTGGGAATGAGGCCCTTGTCCCCATCAACATGGTGACGTGGTGCTTTGGGGAGGACCCCAAAGCATCCTCCCAATGTTGAGGGCATGTGGCCTGGTACGGTTCAGGAGGGGGGGCCGCTCTCTCGTCCCCCCTCTTTTCCTGCGGCCTGCCAGGTTGCGTGCTCGGATAAAGGGTCTGGTATGGATTTTTAGGGGGACCCCCCACGTCAATTTTTTTTTTTAATTTGACGCGGGGTTCCCCTTAATATCCATACCAGACCTGAAGGGCCTGGTAATTGAATTTGGGGGAACCCCACGCTTTTATTTTTTAATTTTTTTATCAATGACTTTCAATGAGTGTTCTCTGTATTACTGGAGCCGACAATTCATTATAGTCGCGAGTGATTTTAAAAGACTTATTTTTCTGCAGAAATTACACTTTGTGCAGGGACAGTTCTAAGCACGGGAAACATGCGCCCCTTCACAGGCATAGTATAGACACCCCCCAGGTATGCAATTTAAAGGAATATTACACTTTTATTGTTTCACTTTAATCATTATTAAAATCACTTCTCCCCAAAAAACTGCAGTTTTTAAAAAAAAATTTTGCATTGATCCATGTCCCTTGGGGCAGGACCTAGGTCCCCAAACACTTTTTAGGACAGTAACTTGCATATTAGCCTTTAAAAATAGCACTATAGATTTCTCCCATAGACTTGTACAGGGTGTTCCGGCTTTTCAAATTTGCCAAGAACAGCCAAAATTGTTCACTGTTCGCTGAACAGGCGAACAGGCAATGTTCGAGTCGAACATGAGTTCGACTCGAACTCGAAGCTCATCCCTACTGCTGAAGTAAATCTATGTTCTAGAGGTAATAAGACCTAGAAGAAAAGAAAAGAAAAATGTCTTAATACAAGGAGAAAGCATTCTCATTTAATATAAAATGTTATTCAACTGTCATTCAAAACTTTTTTTTGCATTGATACATGTCCCCTGGGGCAGGACCCAGGTCCCCAAACACTTTTTAGGACAGTAACTTGCATATTAGCCTTTAAAATTAGCACTTTAGAATCTTTTCTCTCTGTCAAATCTTTTCTCTCTATGTCGAATATTTTCTCTCTGTTGAATATTTTCTCTCTGTCGAATATTCTCTCTATATAATCTTGGACTAATAGAGGTAAGGTTAGGCACATCCGACCACAGGTTCAATAGACACAGATTGTTATTGTCAGAGTCACGTTGAATCTCCTATTCTATATCGAACTGTTGTAACAACGAAAAGGAAAATAAAGCATTTATTTATGTTGGATCTTTAGTTTTTCGTATTCTGCACTTTCGTTATCGTTTGTCAAAACGAAAACGAAAATACCTTAAATTCAGACAAAAATGCATTCGGATGAAAACGAATGCACATGTCTAATGTCTCCCTACAGGGAGATATCGGTTGCCGACTGCCATGCTGTATGTTTGGATAGTCGTCGCCAAAACTCTTGTTTGGTTTTGCCGATGTACTAGGCACCACATTCACACTCCATGAAGTAGACCACGCCAGGGGTCTGACAATTCACGAAGTGTGAAGGCTTGAAGGTTTCTCCATTAGGAAGACAAAATGTTTTTTCCTTCCTTATCAGCGAGCAGTGCGAACAGTGCCCACAGAAATCAGGGGTATGACATGGTTTAGATCTTATTTGTTCGTTTTTAAATTCACTTTCAACCAGCATATCTTTAACCGTTCCCGACCAGCGCACGCCGATGTACGTCGGCAGAATGGCACGGGCAGGCATATTGGCGTACAGGTACGTCCAATCTTTAATGCCACTCCTGCCGTCGTGAGTGCACCACCGGCTGCGCGCTCGCGTGCTGGTCGGGACCCCCGTGAGTCCGGTCGCGGGTCCCGCAGACTTGATCGCCGCGGGCATACCCACGATCGTCTCACGGGGTGGCTGAACGAGGAAATGCCGTTGTAAACAGCATTTCCCCGTTCTGCCTAGCAACTAGTGATGCTGATCTCTGCTCTATGTGATTGGAGCAGAGATCAGTGTTCACTAAATTAAAGCCCAGCCCCCAACAGTTAGTAACACACTCCTAGGAACCCCTAGGAACACTTAACCCCTACACTGCCACCCACTGGTTAACCCCTTCACTGCCAGTGTCATTTACACAGGAATCACTGCATTTATATAGCAGTGATTGCTGTATAAATGACAATGGTCCCAAAAATGTGTCAAAAATGTCCGATGTGTCCGCCATAATGTCGCTGATCGCCGCCATTACTAGTAAAAAAAAAATATTAATAAAAATGCCAAATTTACCAAAAATATGTAGAAGAATACGTATCGGCCTAAACTGAGGGCAAAATATTTTTTTATATATATTTTTGGGGGATATTTATTATAACAAAAAGTAAAAAATAATGCGTTTTTTTCAAAATTGACGCTCTATTTTTGTTTATAGCGCAAAAAATTAAAAACCGCAGGGGTGATCAAATACCACCAAAAGAAAGCTCTATTTGTGGGGAAAAAAAGGACGTTAGTTTTGTTTGGGAGCCACGTCGCACGACTGCGCAATTGTCAGTTAAAGCGACGCAGTGCCGAATCGCAAAAAGTGGTCTGGTCTTTGACCAGCAAAATGGTCCAGGGCTGAAGTGGTTAAGAGAGGTTGCTCTCCTGAAGGTTATTGATGGTTGTTTAGGAACAAAAGATTTTAATTTGGGGTCATCCGTTAGGATACTCCAGTGCTTTTGCAAGATGTTTCTAATAACTACGCGCATGCGTGAAAAATGCATAATAATGCGGGTGAGATTGGAATTGCTGTGGTCATGAGTCTTGTATAGCAAAGTTGACTGAGATTGTATTATTTTTTGATCTTATGCTTTCTTTAAGCAAGATCTGCTATATCCACATGCCAGAAGGCGATTTTGAAGAAGTCCGGCCTTTTATTTGAAAAGGGCATTATTTGAGCAATTGCGATGAAGTTGCAGATATTGCCCATAAGGGATACTGTTTTTGAGTGGCAAAGGATGGAAACTTGTGGCGTCAAGTACCATGTTCCCTGCAGTACTTTTGCAAAACAGAGTGCTGGACAACCTATTTGCGGAGGAAGTTTGGACCAAAACATCCAGAAATGTGACACTTTCATGATTATAGGTCATAGTAAATTTCAATCCATAGTTTATATTTATCAAATTGAAAAATTCAATCAATTTGGCCTCAGGTCCCTCCCAGATGATGAAGACATCGTCGATGTACTGTAGCCACTTAGTGATGTGGCCAGTGTACTCACCAAGGCCCTCGTCACCCAGGAGGGACTCCTTCCACTCCCCTAGGTACAGATTGGCATAGGATGGGGCACAGCATGTCCCCATAGCTACGCCCTGCATCTGGAGGTAGTGGGAGTTGTTGAAGCTGAAATAATTCTGATACAATATGTACCGCAAGCCAGTCAGGATAAAGGTATTGAGTGCTGGTTCATAGTGTAGACCTCATTAGAGAATTGTTTGCACAGCAGCCAACCCCAAATCATGTTGAACGCTGCTGTACAAGGCCTCTACGTTAATGGTGACGAGGATAGCATGGTCTGATATGGTGAGATCATTGACCTGTAAAAATTGTATTGTGTCTCTGACATAGGATGGCAGGGAAAGGACATATGGCTGAAGTCAATAACACGGCTGAGATTTTCAGATATAGCCCAATTGCCAGAGACAATGGGGCGACCGGGGATGTTTGGTAGAGTTCTTATGAATTTTAGGTAGGCTATAAAATGTAGCCACTTTAGGATGTCTGCTTCTAATAAAATCATATATGTCCGTGGTGATCACGCAGGGGGTAAAAGCATGATCTATCATTGTGTAAAAGCTGTGTTATATTGATTAATGCTCAAAATAGAAATCTGTTTGTACCAATCTCGGTTGTTTAAGATGTCTAAGCACATGGTTATATAATCCTAATTGTGCATAATAACTACATTGCCAACCTTGTCAGAAGATTTCACTACAATTGTAGGATTTTTTCTCATTGCTGTAAGGGCTTCGTTCTCCTCAGGGGTTAGATTATGAGGATTACATTTAGTGCGGGAAATTATACATATAACTCGATTGGCTTGTCGGAGAAAAATAGTAGCATTGGGATTAGTATTTGCAGGTGGGAATTTGGTTGAGGCCTTTTTGAACATGGTTGCAAGATTGAGTGGTGGTCTGTCGACATCACGCAACAGAGTGTCTAGATAAATTTTATCTATCAGGTCAACAGTGTTGTTTTCCTGATATAGCAGAGTTAAGTCCCGTAGGGCCTTAAACTCACGGATGCTAAACAATGACCAATCAGTAGTGTCATCATCAGGATTGTCTTTGGCATGTATATACTTTAAAAGTAGTCTACATGCGAAAAGCTGTAGATGTGTAATGGCTTTGAAAACATCAAAGTTTTGTTCTGGACAAAAAGTTAATCCCTGAGATAAAATTTGCATTTCGGCTCGTGATAACCTATATGAGGATAGGTTAATCACACTTAGGAGGTGGGTGGTATCCGTACAACAAATGGGTCCATCCCTTTGCCTCCTCTGTATAATTGGGGAGAGCAAGATCCCCATGTTGGGTTTAAAGGTTTTTCAGGATCAATTTTGATTGACACGATGTCGTAATTGTGGGGTTTATGTCAGTATTATGAGACAAATGGTTGGATTCACTAAATCCAGTGGTGAGAGTCTGACCCAAATCCACAGATGGATCCATATCCATGGGCGGGTCTGAACATGCATCCCTGTGCGTCTTCTTTTTTGCACCCCATAACTTTTATCAAGTTTGGATTGTTTGTAGTAAATTTTTGCTGTTTAGCCTGATTTTTTTTTTAATCGGCCTTACATAGATGCCCCCATTCTTACATCCTTACACCTTTAATTCCTCTCACTTTATTGCTTTCAAGCCTTTTGTATCCTTTCCATTATCTACTTTGCACTATGCACATTCACCTTTCCATTTTATTCCATCCTTCTCATCTTGTGCTTTATTCATACACTTTCAGTTGGTTTTTTTTTAGCATCATTTTTCTTTTCTTTTTTTGCCCATTTATCCATTAACCTTCTACTAATCAGTGACAGAGTATAGATCCAGAGTTATAATAAAGAAATATACATCTATTAGAATAACAAAAATATATCTATCATCCTTAATTTTTACTCTATAATATAAATAGGTATAAAATTCTATCTGTGCTTATATAATGCACTGCAGGAATTGCGTTGCCTGCCCTCACTTGGCCCTATTGGACTTTTCCATACATGTAATTCCTCGTAAGTTTTGCAGTGGTGTTTTGCTCTTTCCCTTGGTGGCTGGCCGATTGGGGACCCATACTGGAACTGTTAAGGTGGAGAATTCAAGAGGATTTTAAACTCAGGAGTAACTTGCTAAACACATGTGATTGCTAATTATATTCAAAATAATGAATTGTTACACCACTATTATAATGATTGTGTACAACTCGAGTAGTGATAATGATATATTTGAATAATTGTAAATTCTTCTATAGCGCTTAATCCTCTGAAGATGACCCGTTGGGGTCGAAATGCGCTAGCTTTCACTCAAACCATTTCATCACAGCACTTCAATAGCTTATAATAATGTGTTTAGCTTGATATGTGTTATTTTGCCGGTATCTCTTGGATCATAGCTCATATTTTTACTGTTATTGTTACCTTTGAAAATTATATGTTCTATTAAAGTTTATTCAACTTTTAATCACTGCCATCACTTTTTATAATTTGTTGTTGCATAGAAAACCCCACCCTGGGCGACAATTTCCTTTTTTGTTAATTATTCGGGGGTGTGCAGCACTTTTTTCTCTTTTCCCAAGTGTCCCCACTTCTACAGGGGAAAGATATTTGGAGAAAAGTGGTCGCTGGACTAGAACCCTCTATATCATTCTCAAGGGCCTACTCACAGTGATTATGTTTCAGCAAGGTCTCAACCTCAGGATCTTCCTGCCCTCATTGATCCTTATCTTGATATACAAGGCAATAGTCCAGACGGCTACCCCTCAGGTATAATAATGTCTTTGTAATGTACAATGTTCATGACCCAAAGCTTATTTTTCCCATCTATTTTCTGTTGATGTCCACATGTTCCACCGTGGTCTTACTAAATACCTAAACTGTTTACCAAGATCCTCCCCTGACGATTTCATACTCTCCTCCCCTCATTTATTTTGTTTCTGTTCTTGTTGTACGATTCAGATCATGCAAGGATTCTTTGCTGCTCTTCACAGTGTTCATTTACTTTATATTTTATAATATTTTTTTTATTTTATATAATAAAAATGATTGAAACAGAAAAGTATAAAATTATCTGCCCACATCTATATTGTAAGAGGGCAGGCATTCTGTAACTGTCTATTAGCTATAAAGGGAAGGCAATAATTCAGTAATTATTGGGTGGGTCACATCTATTACTGTTCTCTTGCAGGAGTTTTACCTGGAATAAGTATTTGTACTTACTTTTTTATTATAACATTTTACTCAGAGTAAACAGCAGCATAATTTGCAAGTTCAGCCCTTTTTGTATCTCCCCCTGAGCTAAAGTACCTCATGCAGGCAATTATTCTGCTTACCCATCAACCAGATGCTGTAGTTGCTAACTACACCAGTTCCAAGATGTTTAACCACTACAGATCCGCGCTATTGCCAAATGACGGCATTAGCGCGGACCTACATTTCCGGGACTACGTCTATTGACGTAGTCCTGGTTACGAGCGGCCTGCGCGCCCCCTGAGGGGCGCGCGCGGCGCGCTCTGTGATCGGCGAGTCCGTGAGACTCGCCTGATCACCGATCCGTGTAAGGGGTCGATCCCGACCCCTTATCACGTGATCAGCTGTCAGCCAATGACAGCTGATCATGTGATAGAACGGAGCCGGTAATCGGCTATTATTCCTCCTCGCGCTGACAGCGCGAGGAGAGAAAAAAAAAGCCGATCGCCGGCGGCCGTGATCGGGACATCGGTCCCGATCACGGCCATGAAAAAAGGGACCACCTGCCACCTGCCTGTGCCCACCTGCCTCCCGCAGTGCCATCCTGAAATAAAATAAAAGCAAAAGTAAGTGCCCCCCGTCAGTGCCCCCCCTCAGTGCCCACAGTGCCCACAGTGCCACCCACAGTGCCACCCACAGTGCCACCCCACAGTGCCACCCACAGTGCCACCCAATCTGCCTCAAAGGTGCTGCACCCCAGTGCCGCCCATCAGTGCCCAGCAGTGCCGCCCATCTGTGCCCAGCAGTGCCGCCCATCAGTGCCCAGCAGTGCCACCTATCAGAGCCACCTATCAGTGCCACCTATCAGTGCCCATCAGTCCCATCTATCTGTGGTACCTATCAGTGCCCATCCGTGCCACCCATCCGTGCCACTTATCTGTGCCACCCATCCGTGCCATCTTATCTGTGCCCATCTTTGCCCATCAGTGCCGCCTTATCTGTGCCCATCGGTGCCGCCTTATCTGTGCCTATTAGTGCCGCCTTAACTATGCCTATCAGTGCCCACCGGCGCAGCCCATCAGTGCCCACCGGTGCAGCCCATCAGTGCCCACCAATGCAGCCCATCAGTGCCCACCAATGCAGCCTATCAGTGCCGCCTAATCAGCGCACTTCAATGAAGGAGAAAAATGACCCGTTTGCAAAATTTTATAACAAACTATTAAAACATGATTTTTTTTTTTTTTTTTTTTGCATCTTTTTTTGTTTGTTTAGCAAAAAATAAAACTCCGAGCTGTAACTAAATACCACCAAAAGAAAGCTCTATTTGTGGGAAAAAAATGATAAAAATTTCATTTGGGTACAGTGTTGTATGCCCGCGCAATTGTCATTCAAAGTGCATCAGCGCTGAAAGCTGAAAATTGGTCTGGGACTGAGGGGGGTTTAAGTGCCCAGTAAGCAAGTGGTTAAATGTATTAGTATGAATTAGTATCAATATATTATTATGACATTCAGGGTCATCATCTGTGTTGTATATATGTGGAAACTAAGCAAAGAGATTTCGGACTATACAGGTCACACAAGGAGCAGACAATTCGTACTATAAAACCATACAATTTATTTATTTATAACAGAGATAAAAAGAATACATACAAATACAGTTGTGCTCATGAGTTTACATACCCTGGCAGAATTTATGATTTCTTGGCCATTTTCAGAGAATATGAATGATAATACAAAAACTTTTCTCTCACTAATGCTTAGTGTTTGGTGAAGCCATTTATTATCAATCAATTGTGTTTACTCTTTTTAGATCATAATAACAGAAACTACCCAAATGATCCTGATCAAAAGTTTACATAACCCAATTCTTAATAATATGTATTGCCCCCTTTAACTTTAATGACAGCTTGAAGTCTTTTGTGGTATTTGTGAATGAGTCTCTTTAACGTCTCAGATGCTAAAGCTGTCCATTCCTCTTGGCAAAAGGCCTGCAGTTCCTGTAAATCCTTGAGCTGTCTTGCATGAACATTTTAAGATCTCCCCAGAGTGGCTCAATGATATTGAGATCAGGAGACTGAGATGGCCACTCCAGTACCTTCACTTTATTCTGCTGTAGACAATGACAGGTCCACTTGACCTTGTGTTTTGGATCATTGTCATGTTGGAATGCCCAAGTACATCCCATGCGCAGCTTCATGGCTGATGAATGCAAATGTTCCTCCAGTATTTTTTGATAACATACTGCATTCATCTTGCCATCAATTTTGACCACTTTTCCTGTGCCTTTGTAGCTCACACATCCCCAAAACATCAGCGATCCACCTCCATGTTTCACATTAGGAATGTTGTATCTTTCATCATAGGCCTTGTTGACTCCTCTCCAAATATAGGCTTTTATGGTTGTGGCCAAAAAGCTAAATTTTGGTCTCATCACTCCAAACGACTTTATGCCAGATGGTTTGAGGCTTGTCTCTGTGCTATTTGGCATATTGCAAGAGGGATACTTTGTGGCATTTGCATCGTAATGGCTTTCTTTTGGCGACTCGACCATGCACCATCTTTCTTCAAGTGCCTCCTTATTGTGCATCTTGAAACAGCCACACCACATGTTCTCAGGTAGTCCTGTATTTCACCTAAAGTTATTTGTGGGTTTTTCTTTGCAACCAGAAAACATTTTCCTGGCAGTTGCAGCTGAAATTTTAGTTGGTCTACCTGACCGTGGCTTGGTTTCAACAGAACCCTTCATTTTCCACTTCTTGATTAGAGTTTGAACACTGCTGATTGGTATTCTCAATTCCTTGGATATCTTTTTATATCCCTTTACTGTTTTATACAGTTCAACTACCTTTTCCCGCAGATCCTTTGACAATTCTTTTGCTTTTCTCATGACTCAGAATCCAGAAACGTCAGTGCAGCACTGGATGAAAGATGCAAGGGTCTGTCACAAGTCCTGAAACTCATTGACCTTTTATACACATACACTAATTACAAGCAAACAGATCACAGGTGAGGATCATTACCTTTAATAGCCATTCAAACCCCTTTGTGTCAACTTGTGTGCATGTTATCAGGACAAAATCAACAGGGTATGTAAACTTTTGATCAGGGTCATTTGGATAATTTCTGTTGTGATTATGATTTAAAAAGAGTAAACACAGATGATTGATAATAAATGGCTTCAGCCAAACACTAACCATGAGTTAAAGAAACGTTTTTGTGTTATCATTCATATACTCTGAAAAATGGCCAAGAAATCATAAATTCTGCCAGGGTAAACTTATGAGCACAACTGTAAGTATGTCTCCAATATTTAAAAACAATAATAGTGCTAATAGGATTCCCTATGTAGTTTTTTTACACCAAGGATGAATGCTGATACAATGGGTCTTCATGTACTGATGCATTTCACCAACTTTTGCTTCATCAAAATGTGGAGTCAACCATGATAGATCACTCATGCAAGCCCACTATCAGTTTACAATATGTAATCCATCCACCTGATATCAGGGATTGGGGCAAATCAGACTATAGTTGTAGGAGTAATAGATCTGAGAGTCTCTAGGTATCCTCAAATCCATCAAAACTGGATGTGGTCATACAAATGTGTGCCCAAATAAATAGAAGGGGTTTCATCCACTAAGCCCATGCGGTGAGTTGGTTCTAGCATCCAGTTAACCTTGTGGTCTGGCAGCATGTATAGAAAGCTGTCGTCCCTTATATCCTTCCACCACCCGACACCTGAATTTGTATCTTAATTAGTACTTTAATGCTTACCATTGGCAGGCTGACATTTGTAGGACACATGCACACACAAATGCAGCCTAGCCTTAGAATTTCTCTACCAATAACTATCCCCTGTAAGAGCATGGGTGTGCATTGCCACCTTTAAATTTTTAAGTAAATGGAAACGTGATTAGGCTGCATAAGAAGTAAATGACAAAACTCAATGTTTTTATTTAATTGAAGTGTCTCATGTCAACAGCTCCGGATCTCTGAAGGTTATTTGTTGAGAATTTAATTACACTTGACTGTAGCTTGATTTCTCCACAAGTGAACTTTAAGCCTGAAAGAAAAGGAAAAAATTGTGTAATTAATGTCTAGGTCACATATATCACTGTTCACTTGTACGAGTTTTACCTGGAATCCTTATTAATACTTTACTCTCTGAGGGTATAAATAATCACCTTGACCTATCAAATGACAGCTACAGTATTTTGTACTAAACAAAACAATATTTAAAAAAGCGTAACTAGCACCGCTAATGATATATACATACCCATGTGTTTGACTCCCCAGAATATTCTTCTTTTTTAGTGCTAAGTCTTTGGAGTTTATCCAGAAAAGCATTGTTTACTCTGTAAAAAACAAGAACATGTAGTTAGTCATTTTAAATAATTGTTTTGCAATGCTAAACACATGCTTTTACTTGCTGTGACAGTACTATCAAAATGTAACAGTCATATATGCTGAGATAGCTATGTATACAGTGGTGAATGTGAGATAGATTTAAATGGGTTTTAAATATATTCTGGCAGTAGAGGAGATGCATTCTGCACAAGAAAATAAGAATATTGATGACATAGCTGTTTCCCCAGATTTGAATAAAAAGTGTTTACTAAACTGACCATATTGTAACTATTACAACTCACAGCAACACCTGCAGATTGACCAGATCCGAATAGCATAATTCACTGAAAGTGATGCATTTTCAAGCTTAATTTATGCAAGGTGTTGAAAGCAGATACCTAAGGGACAAGGCATTTAAAGGCTAAGTTCATCTTCATGAAAACATATGTACTCAATATTTTTTTCCACAGGAGCCTGTAAAGGATTTCATCCATTATCAGTGGATCACAGGTGCAATGTCAGGCCTCTGCACACTCTTCCTCCAGCTTTCTGCCCATACCTAAATACGGGTTTAGCACATAACGGGTCCTAAAGGTGAACTTATCCTTTAAGTATATGTAGTACTACCCCCATAGGAGTTGCAGGTGAAAGGGTTCCCCACTGATGCAGAGCCAGGCACATAACATTTTAAGCTTTCATCCAGACACAGTGAACAGTCCTTGAGCTTTGTTTTGTGTTTTTTTATTAGGGGGTATTAACTTGGATGGGGATAGGAATTACAGGATGTCCAACTTAATAGTGACAAAACCAGGGACAACTTCCTCCCTATATACAGCCCCCCTGTATCCTCTGTACCACTCCAATGGATTCCTCTGTCCAGCTAATAGTCTCTTATATCAGCAACAGCCCTTATAGGCTAAGAACTCTCAGCCCCTTTAGAAAGTAGCACCATGTATTGTGAACTGCATCCTGAAGTACCTTCAACTCCCCTGTAGACACGGGTCCCAGCTCTACCCCCACGGGAAATACTAGCCCATCTGGCTGCCTCTTCACCAGTCTACCGAACTGACTCTCTTCACCAGTCTACCGAACTGACTCTTTTCACCAGCATACCCAACTGACTCTCTGGCAATCTCCCAGGACAAGGTTTGAAGAAGACTTAACCTGTTCCCGACCAGCCGCCACAGTTGTACTGCAGCAGAATGGCACGGGCAGGGGAATCCCCAACATGTCACGGCGACCGCGATGATCGGATTCAAACCAGAACCGATTAATCCCCAGGCCCAGGCCAATGAAATCTGGCCTGGACCTGGTGATTGGTCCTGGTGAATGAGATCCTTCCCCTGTCTGTGTAAGTGTAAACACAGCAGGGGAAGTATCATCTCTCCTCATGGCGGTCTTTTCCATTCCAGACCGAGGAGAAATAACATCTCATAGTAAGGGCACCAATACTACACTGACACCAGTCCACGTAGGTACACTTGCCACTCCCTGGTCCCCCCCCCCCCCCCAGTTAAACACTTCACCTCCTGTCACTGTGTCACCCAGTGCAACTTTCAGATTTTTTTTGATCGCTCTACTGGTGTCATTAGTGACAAAAATCAGCGTTAGGGTAATTCGTGTTTAACCCTTTGATCACCCCCTGTCACCTGTGATCACTGTGTAAGTGTCACGGGTGATGCTGGTTAGCTAGATTTTTTTTATAGTGTCAGGGCATCCGCCAAATATTACCCAATAAAGGTTTAACCCCCTGATCACCCAGCAGATGAGATCAGTTTTAGAGTCAGTCAGGGTCTGCGTCACCCCAGGCAGCATAAGATTAATGCCAGCAGCACTAACACCCATGCACACACCATACACCTCCCTTAGTATAGTACACTTAGTATAGTGTCTGAACAGATCAATATCTGATCTGATCAGAACTATATTAGCGTCCTCAGCAGTTTAGGGTTCCCAAAAACGCAGTGTTAGTGGGATCAGCCCAGATACCAGCTAGCAGCTGCATTTAGCTGCATTTAGCCCCTCTGCCCAGCCCACCCAAGTGCAGTATCAATCGATCACTGTCACTTACAAAAATACAACACACATAACTGCAGCCTGATCTCTGCGAACGCCAACAGTTTTTTTGTTAGCATTTGAATTAGTCGCTGACAGTCTGGTGCTTTTTGTCTTGTGAGTCTCATTAGCGTACCAGTAAATTTAGAGATCAAAATGTAAAATCGAAGGTACACTAGTGAAGAGGCCTACACGTTTCTGAGCATGACAAATAGTGAATAGGAAGTCACTCATCTGTCAGTTTCAGGCTCAGAATATGAACCTGTAGACAGCAGCGGCACTCTGACAGATAGCTCTGATGATGGAGTTGTGGTCCCTTCCAAGGTCAGTCGTACCAGACCCCGTTCTGCTGTTGTGGTGCAAGAACCGCAGGGCTCTCCTACTGTATTGAACTGAGAGTGAGTACTAGTGGCACTCAAGATATTTAAGCTCTGTGACAGGGCAACAGGCTATACATATAGTTTTATGGTTTACGAGGGAAAAGACAGTCACGTAGAGCCGGAGAACTGCCCAGACTACATAGGGAGCACTGGTAAGATTGTGTGGGACTTAGTCTCACCCTTTATACGTGGACAATTATTACACAAGCGTGCTTGATCACCAAATTGGTGCATGTGGCACCATGCAATCTAATCACCAGGGCTTACCCCAGTTGCTTGTAGATTCCCATCTTAGGCTGGGGGAGAGAGCCTGCTTGAGATGTCCAAATTCCTACGGCGACTGGTGTTGTGGAGAAACCCCTTTGTGTCCACGAATATAACCTTAATATGGGAGGGGTGGACCTCAAGGACCAGTTATTGGTGCCATACCTAATTGCCCGTAAGGTCAGACGCTGGTACAAAAAAGTGTCTGTATACTTATTTCAATTGGCTCTGCTGAATGCTTATATGCTATACAAAGCTTCAAGACAAACTGGATCCTTTTTTAAATTCCAGGAAGAGACCATCACAGCCCTTCTGTTTCCAGACAGTGCTGTGGCCCAACTTCCCAATCCAAATGCAGTAAGCTGGCTGCATAAGAGGCATTTTCTGCATGTCATCTCTGGTACCCCTACCCAAAGAAACCCCCAAAGAAGATGTCGTTTCTGTAGAAAGCACAGATATAGGTGTGACACCCGCTTTTATTGCCCTTCCTGTCCTGACCAACCTGTCTTTTCATTGGTGACTGTTTTGAACGCTACAACACACTTGTTGAGTATTAGCTTAGGGTACATCACTACACAGTCCTAGGCACATGTACACAGGGTCTCGAAAGATGTGATGGCCATCACATTTTGAGAGACCCTAATCTGCAATGTTCAGTTTACTGTTTTTTTTACAGTTTTTATATAAGTGAAAAAAGTAAAAAATAAATAAAACACGATTTTTAAAAAAAAAAAGCCAAAAATTGTTGTGGTTTTATTTTTCTTCTCTCTCTCTATTGTTCTCTCTCTTATGTTCATTCTCTACTGTCCGCTCTACTGTTTGCTCACTATTGTTATATATCTATCGTTCTCTCTCTGTTTTGTTTTTACTATATTTTATTGTATTTGCTTTGCAGGTATGCTATGTTATACTGTAATGTTTGTTTTATTGTTAACCATCATTTGCTTAGCAGGTACGCCATTCAGCTGCAGCACGGGTTTATTTATTCTGGCAGCAACAGTGTTTGCTCCCTCAATACATAAAGCCGTGACTCACCACCACAGTTGAAAAAAGAGCATATTTGCAGAAGTATGGGGGCCGGGGTGGAGGAGCGATTTGCTCCTAACATTAGGGGCGGATTGCCCCCATGTTTTGGCATATATTTTTTAGGCACAGATTGCAATGTTTTATTTTTACTATGTTTTATTGTATCTGCTTTGCAGGTATGGTAAGTCTTACTGTTATACTGTAATGTTACTTTGTTTTATTGTTAACTATCATTTGCTTAGCAGGTACACCATTCAGCTGCAGTACTGGTTTATTTATCTTGACAGCAACAGCGTTTGCTCCCACGATAGGTAAATCAGCGACTCCATCGCTGTAGGAGGTGATTTCATCACCACAGATAAAAAAATGGTGCATGTATGTCCATCATTAGAAGTGGGTGGAAGAAGGGCGGTATTCTAATGGTGGTACCCACCAATCAATCTTTTTTTCGTTCAGCCCACAAGCTGCATGAAAAAAAGAACATTACAATGTATGCCCAACAAGGACCAGCAACGTACTGGTATGTTGCTGGACTTTGAGTGGTTATACCAGAATGATGCCTGCAGGTTTAGATATCATCTTGGTAACATTCTTTTCATCCAGTGGTCAGCTTTCATGTAAAAGCAATCCTAGTGGCTAATTAGCCTCTACACTGCTTTTATAAGCAGTGGGAGGGAACGTTTCCCCCCCACCATCTTCCATGGTTTTCTTGGGCTCTCCTGTCCCAACAGGGAACCCGCAAGCTGACCATAGAGCTGATCAGAGACCAGAATGGCTCCAATCATCTCTGTGGCCTAAGAAACTGGAAGCTACGAGCATTTCATGACTTAGATTTTGCCGGAAATAAACAGCGCCATTAGGAAATTGGCAAAGCATTTTATCACACCGGTCTTGGTGTGGTCAGATGCTTTGAGGACAGAGGCGAGATCTAGGGTCTAATAGACCCCAATTTTTTCAAAAGAGTACCTGTCACTACCTATTGCTGTCATAGGGGATATTTATATTCCCTCAGATAACAATAAAAATGATCTAAAAAAAAAATGAAAGGAGCAGTTTAAAAATATTATAAAAAAAGCAAAATAAATAATAAAAAAAGCAAAACAAAACAAAAAAAACACTCCTGTCCCCCGTGCTCATGCGCAAAGGTGAGCGCAAGCGGCGTTGGTCTGGTATCATATGTAAACAGCAATTGCACCATGCATGTGAGGTATCACCGCAAAGGTCAGATCGAGGGCAGTCATTTTAGTAGACCTCCTCTGTATATCTAAAAATATTTGGACAATATAGTGTTTTAGTGAACTAAAATTAAAAAAAGTGTGTTTTTCCCCAAAAAAATTTGTTTGAAAAATTGCTGTGCAAATATTGTGTCAAAAAAAAATTGCAACACACACCATTTTAATCGGTAGGGCCTTTGCTTTCAAAAAAATATATAATGTTTGGGGGTTCAAAGTAATTTTCTTACAAAAAAAATTATTTTGTCATGTAAAAGTGTCAGAAAGGGCTTTGTCTTCAAGTGGTTAGAAGAGTGGGTGATGTGTGACATAAGCTTCTAAATGTTGTACATAAAATGCCAGGACAGTTCAACCCCCCCCCCCCCCCCCCAAATGACCCCTTTTGGAAAGTAGACACCCCAAGCTATTTGATGAGAGGCATGTTGAGTCCTTGGAATATTCTATATTTTGCCACAAGTTGCAGAAAAATAAATATAAATTATTTTTTTGCACAAAGTTAGCACTAAATGATCTATTGCTCAAAACATGCCATGGGCATATGTGAAATTACACCCCAAAATACATTCTGCTTTTTGGGAGCCTACCCGTGTACAGGACCCCAAAACCAATCACAGTCTTTAGGCCGCGTACACACGCGCGGACTGTTCGCCCAACTTTGTCCGTCCAACAGTTTCGGCAAACAGTCCGCTCAAACTTAGCATGGACGGACATGGCCACACACGACGTACGAACAGTTTGCTGAAACCGTGCGCGATGACGTGAACGGCACGTACGACGGGACGAAAAATACGACGTCCTATACACTGCATTATAGCTTTCGGCGTGAAAATCCTTTCTGAGCATGCGCGCAACTTTGTTTGACGAACAAGCCTACACACGAGCGGACTGTTCGCTGAAACAAGGTTTCAGCGGACAGTTTTACGGAATTTCCGAAAAACCTTGTCCGTCCAACTGTCCGCTGAAACTGTCCGCTGAAAGCCCACACACGAGCGGACTGTCCGCCCAAACACTGTTCAGCGGACAAAGTTGGACGAACAGTCCGCCCGTGTGTACGCGGCCTTAGGCTTTCTAAGGGCGTAAAATGGTGATTTCACTTCCTCACTACCTATCACAGTTTCGGAGGCCCTGAAATGTCAAGAGAGCAGAAAACCCCCACAAATGACCCTATTTTGGAAAGAAGACACTTCAAGCTTCTTGCTGAGAGGCATGTTATGTACATGGAATATTTGATATTTTGCCACAAGTTTCAGGAAAATGTATTTATTTTTATTTTTTTACAGAAAGTTGTCACTAAATTATATATTGTTCAAACATGGCATGGTTATATGTGGCATTACACCCCAAAATACATTCTGCTGCTTCTCCTTTGTACAGGGATATCACATGTGTGAGACTTTTTGGGAGCCTAGTCATGTACAGGAACCCAAAAACCAAGCACCGCCTTCAGGCTTTCTAAAGGCCCTGAAATGTCCAGATAGCACAACCCCCCCCCCCCCAAACGACCCCATTTAGGAAAGACACCCCAAGGTATTTGCTAATTGGTATGGTGAGAGTATTTTTCAGATCTCATTTATTTTTGAAAATGAAGTAAGAAAAGACAAAAGGCGAGATCTGCAAAATACTCAACATGCCTCTTATCAAATAGCTAGGGGTGTCTACTTTCCAAAATAGGGTCATTTGGGGGGGGGGGGGGGTTGTGCTATCTGGGTATTTCATGGCCTCGAAACTGTGATAGGCAGTGAGGAGTGAAATCAAAAATGTACACCCTTAGAAAGCCTGAAGTCGGTGATTGGTTTTTGGGGTCCTGTACGCAGTTAGGCTGCCAAAGAGTCTGACACATGTGGTATCTCCATACTCAGGAGAAGCAGCAGATTGTATTTTGGGGTGTAATTCCACATATAACCATGCCATGTTTGAACAATATATAATTTAGTAACAACGTTGAGTAAAAAAAAAAAAACATGCCTCTCAGCAAATAGCTTGAAGTGTCTTCTTTCAAAACGGGGGTCATCTGGGGGGTTTTGAGCTATCTTGTAATTTCATGGCCTCCGAAACTATGATAGGTAGTGAGGAAGTGAAATCACAATGCCCTTAGAAAGCCTGAAGGCGGTGCTTGGTTTTCGGGGTCCTGTACGTGGCTAGGCTCCAAAAAAGTCTCACGCATGTGGTATCCCCGTACTCAGGAGAAGCAGCAGAATGTATTTTGGGGTGTAATTTCAAATATGCCCATGGCAGGTTTGAGCAATAGATCATTTAGTGACAACTTTGTGCCAAAAAAAAAACTTTCATTTTCTCGCAACTTGTGGCAAAATATAAAATATTCCATGGACTCAACATGCCTATCAGCAAATAGCTTGGGGTGTCTACTTTCCAAAATGGGGTCATGGGGGGGAGTTGTGCTATCTTTTCATTTTATGTCCTTCATAACTGTTTTAGGTAGTGAGGAGTGAAATCAAAAATTTACACCCTTAGAAATTTTGAAGGCGGTACTTGGTTTGCAGGGTCCTGTGCACGGCTAGGCTCAAAAAAAGTCTCACATATGTGGTATCCCCATACTCAGGAGAAGGAGCAAAATGTATTTTGGGGTGTAATTCTACATATAACCATGGCATGTGTGAGCAATATATAATTTAGTGACAACTTAGTGTAATTTTTATATTTTTTGTCATTTTTCAGTCACTTGACAAAAATAAAAATATTCAATGGGCATAACATGCCTCTCAGCAATCTCATTGGGGTGTCTACTTTCCAAAATGGGGTCATTTGGGGAGGGTTCGTACTGCCCTACCATTTTTACCTCAAGAAATTAGGTAGGTAGTCATAACCGAAAGGCTGCGTAATTTCCAGAAAATGTACCCTAGTTTGTAGACGTTATAACTTTTGCGCAAAACAATAAATTTACGCTTATCGACAATTTTATTACAAAAGACATGTGGCTGAATATATTTTGGTCTAAATGTATGACTAAAATTGAGTTTATTATTTTTTTTTATAACAAAAATAGAAAATATAATTTCTTTTCAAAATTGTTGGTCTTTTTCCGTTTATATCCCAAAAAATAAAAATCACAGAGGCAATCAAATACCATCAAAAGAAAGCTCTATTTGTGGGAAACAAAGGATGCAAATTTTGTTTGGGTACAGCATCGCATGACTGTGCAATTACCAGTTAAACAGCACAGTGCCAAATTGTAAAAAGTGCTCCGGTCATTGAGCAGCCAAATCCCCCAGGGCTGAAGTGGTTAAGCACATTGCTGTCTTCAAAAGAGACCTGCTACATGTGGCAGTGTCTCCCCTTTTAAATCCCTGCACTGTGCTGTAGTACTCACTGCACCTCCTTGCTCCCTCTGCCTCTTGTCAGGATTCTCCTAGGCCAGCTGCTGAGCCCCGGCCCAAGGCAGAGCCCCTCCCCAGACTAGTAGATGTGCCTCAAGGGCCCCCGACAGCCTCCTCAGCACTGCATCTCCATCTTCCACCTGACTCCCCTGCCAGCATGACTTATTCCTATTTAAGGGCTCACTTAGTCCCCTGCCAGGCCCACCTCCTGGGGATTGGCTAAGCACCCCTAAATATGCAGAACAGCCCCCAGTCTCCACCCTCTAGTTTCCAGAATGTTCCCCAACTTTTCAGTACCAGAGGTAGGCAACAGAGAGCTGTCTGTGAGAGTCATTCTTTTCTTTGTTTTCTTTTTTTTCTGTGAGAGTCATTCTGCCCTGAACTCTAGTAACCCTGACTCAATTACAGACTCACAGGATTTAAACATGAGTAAAAATATGTTTTTCCTACTCTAGCACTAGTAGCACACTAGAGGTGCTACAGTATGTAAAGCCAAAACCTTGATTGGATTGAGAAAGGAATGTCAAAAACCCCTATCAGGATTTGTTTTTTGTTTTTGGTAATCCCTGTCTTATTATGGAGATTTCTTCCACACAGTAGGAAAATCTACCCTCTAATCTTAGACACTGTAACAACTTTCACCAGGACAAATAGAGAGGATAAATCTCTGAGACATAAACAGCAAAAAAAACATGACAGGGGTTCTAATTTATTACCACTGTATCCAAAATAAAAATAGTTTCAGCTTTAGATACACTTTTAGAATATGTTTTGGTGTAAGGCACAGTGGGGCGGCACAGTGGTGTAGTGGTTAGCTCTCTCACCTAGCAGTAAGAAGGGTCGCTTGTTCGAATCCCAACCACGACACTACCTGCCTGGAGTTTGCATGTTCTCCCTGTGCCTGCGTGGGTTTCCTCCTGGTACTCCTGATTCCTCCCACAATCCAAAGACATGCAGGTAGGTTAATTGGCTTCTGTCAAAAAAATTGGCCCTAGTATATGAATGGGGACCTTGGATTGCAGGCTCCTTAAGGGTAGGGACCAATGTGAGTGTGCAATGTACAGGGATAGGGGCAATTGTAGACCCTCAGGTTGAACTTGATGGACTGGTGTCTTTATTCAACTAACTAACTAAGGCTGAAGTAACTACTTCATAGCTATAAAATATTTTTTTTGCTCTTTGTGTATATTTTGAATAATCTTTTCTTCTGTTCAGTGAGACATACCTTCTACGTTCTTCCTGTTGAGACAGTGTTCTTTCCTTTTCTTCCTCTGCTTTCTTCACTTCTAACAACTCGCTCTACAAAGAGAAAAAAATCATTTTCTGTATGTGCATACAACATAAGGCAATCAAATTGTTTTCATCAATCCTTGGTGTGTACGATGGATACTGACACATTCCTTTTAATGGAAAAGGGAATGCATCATTAGGTTTCTATAATAAACTATGGCACTAAAGATGCATCAAGGTTATTACATTTGAAAACAGCCATGTGAATTTGTGTAACGTACTGGAAATTGCTTGTAACTCAATGATGACAGTAGAGGTTGAGACACATACAGGTTTTCTGCCAGTCGTTAAACAATTAAGATGTAGTTCCATAGCAAGAAGTCAGTCTTTAATTTTCAACCAGAGTGAAGTGAGTGGATCAGAATTAGAGCTCTTGCTCTTAACAGCCTTTAAATTTGGGAAAATTATGCAGGCATCTGCTACTTTTTCCTCAATTTAGGTTTAAATGATAATTAACTCATAATTAACAATCATTTGGGTAGGCTGAGTATTCCCTGTTTTCATGGCTGTATCATATTGTAGATTGGGTGAAGGTTATGTGTATTCTAAAGTAACCCATTCCAAATCTGTCCACTTTGTAAAATATATTATTAAGGAATATTGATACTAGTATCTGCAACTTCACAGTAAAACTACTTGTTCCCAAGAGTATGAGATTTTTTGAATTTATACATTTGATTTGTTTTTTAAACTGAGTTTTTTTCATGCTTTTAAATTATTATTATTCTACAGGATTTATATATTGCCAACAACTTGTGCAGCACTTTACAAAATAAAGTGAAACAGTAAATTTAAAAAACAATTCAATAAAGGAGGGTTAGACGGGCCTTACAATGTAAAAGGGAGGTGCAATTGCTGTTTTAACTATCAGAGATGAGTTGCTGGAGAAAGCAAACATCTCAGTTTTTAGGTAGTGGTGGGATAGGCTTCCCTAAAGAGATACATTTTAGGAATCATCTAAAGGTGGACATAATGAGATAGTCATACCAATTGGTGTAGGAAGTTCCAGAGGATGGGAGAGGCTTTGGAGAAGTCCTGAAGGCAGAGATGATGCGGGAGCTAGAGGGCAGGAGGTCTTGGGAGAAGTGAAGAGCAGGATTTCAGTGATATTTTAAGACAAGGTTAGAGATGTAGTTGGAGGCAGTGTTGTGGATGGTTTTGTTTGTTGTTTTTGTTAGTATTTTTGTTAGTATTTTGAATGTGTTTGGCAAGTTGAAGACAAGAGGGGGGGGGGGATTGACAGAGAGAGGAAGCAGACCCTGAATGGCTGGGAAAATGGAAGGGTCTTGCAGCAGCATTCATGACAGACTAAAGGGGTGCGGAGTAGCCTGTGTATAGGTAGGGAAACAAGGATGGATTTGCAATAATCAAGGCAAGAGATAACAAGGGAGTGAATTAGTATCATTAAGGTGTCAACTTATGAATCCAGAGTTTCTAAGCATACTGACCAATTGTTGGTGAGAGATAACAATGATCAGTGTTGAGTTCCCATGGATTAAACTTCAGAAATGTAACACAAGCATGATCCTGGTCCGTTTAGGCTGCCCCCCCCCCCTCCCCCAGCTACATGCAAAAAAATGCATTGGGTCCTATTTAGTACAGTAGTAGAGTATGTCCACTTAGCAAAGGGAATGTCAGCTTTGCAAAACTTATGTTTATTTAGTAAATAAAGTGAGACTGTGTTCACTTTAAATACTCAATTACAGTAAAACCTTGAATTGCGAGCTTAATGCATTCTGGAAACATGCTTGTAATCCAAAGTACTTGTATATCAAAGCAAATTTCCCCATAAGAAATAATGGAAACTCAGAGGATTCATTCCACAGCAATTTATTCACAAGTCCTTTAGTTTATAGCTCGTATAAAAAGATTATAGCAATGTGATTGGTTGTGTAACCATAAAATGTCCATCCACAAATGGCAGCCTCCACAAAGGGATTAAACACAAAATCCATCAGGAGCAACAGAGTATAAAAGAGAAGAGAGGCACATGTAAGTGTAGCAATATGGTTACATTTAATGAAGATACAACATTTAGCAACTCACGTGGTTGATGATTAAAAAGAGGCACATCTAAGTATGCAAGCATCTGGGGGTAGCTGTCAGTCTGCAATCCTGACCGGAAAGACTACCCTGCAGTAGAGCGATCTGAAAGCGAAGCTTCAAGCACTTGTGGAGGGATGACATTGATGGTGGTGTGGAGGATGGTCTATGTGGACCACTTTACCCCAGATGTCTGCATACTTAGATGTGCCTTGCTAAATGTTGTACCTTCAATAAATGTAACCATATTGATACACTTAGAAGCATCACTGTTCTGTTTTATTCTCAGTTGTATGTACCCTTCTGTATGGAAGCAGTGGTCCTGCACTCTATGGGGAGATCAAGAAGGAATTTTCCCCCCCACTAGGGCAAATTGGACCATGCTTTATGGGGGTTTTTTACTTCCTCTGGATAAACTGTGGGTATAGGATTGTGTACGGTATATGGAGGTTTTCCATTTACACTTTGTGTAAACTCTACATAAAAACAAAAAGCAATGATCTGCAAATCTCATAAACCTATATTTTATTAAAAGAAAATAGAAAACATATCAAATGTTTAAACTGAAAAAATTTTAATAAAAAATAAAAATATTTTTTACATTCATGGCAGTAACGCTTCTCAAAAAAGTTGGGACAGGGCTATGTTTATCACAGTGTAGCATTCCTTCTTTTTATAACACTATGTAAATGTCTGGGAACTGAGAAGACAAGTTGCTGGAGTTTTGGGAGAGGAATGTTGTCCCACTCTTGCCTGATATAGGATTCTAACTGCCCAAATGTGACAAATATTTTCAATTGGTGAAAGGTCTGAACTGCTGGCAGGCCAGTTAAGCACCTGGACTCTTCTAGTATTAAAGCCAAACTGTTGTCATAGATACAGTATGCAGTTTAATTTTTGCTAAAAAAATGCAAAAAAGACATTGGATAGCAGAATGTGTTGCTCTATATCCTTGATATAACTTTTAGCATTGATGGTGCCTTTCTAGATGTGCAAGCTGCCAATTTAATGTACTCTAATGCACCCTCATACCATCAAAGATGCAGGCTTTTGAACTGAGTGCTAATAACAAGCTGGAAAAGTTCCTCTCCTTCTTATCCTTGAAGACACAGCGCCCATGATTGCCAAAAAGAATGTCAAATGTTTCATTCTGACCATAGAACAGTTTTCCACTTTGCAACAGATCATTTAAATTCGCTTTGGTCCAGAGAAGACAGCTATGCTTCTGAATAATTTTCAGACTTGGATTCTTTGCATGATAGAGCTTTAACTTTTTGGATAGCACAGCAAATTGTGTTCACAGTTTGTGATTTTTGGAAGTATTCCTGAGCCCATGCAGTGATGTCCATCACAGAATCATGTCTGTTTTTAATGTAATGCCTTCTGAGGGCTTCTGATTCTCAGTATCTTTTCATGATATTATGTACTGTAGATGATGAAAGTCTTTGCCATCTTATGTTGAGGAACTTTATTCTAAAAATGTTTGACAATTTTTAGACACAGCTTTTCACAGATTGGTGAACCTATGCTCATCTTTACTTCTGAGACACTCTGAACACTCTGAGCCCCTGTACACACGGTCGGAGATTTCGACAACCAAATCCGTCGGATTTTCTGTCTGTCAGATCTTGTCCGAAACTGTTGCATACACACGGTCCGACTAAGTTGTCGAAAAATCCAATCTTTCAGAACGTGATGACGTAATTTCGTTATGATGGGACTAGATTCAGGCTAGTAGCCAATAGCTTTGATGTAGGAATTTGATCTGAGCATGCGTGGAACTTGGTCCGATCAAAATTCTCTACACATGATCGGATTACGTCCGACCGGCCCAGTTGGTCGGGAAATATTTCCAACATGTTGGAAAATTGGGTCTGACGGAGATTCGGACGGAATCAGTCCGATGCATACCACACACAGTCGGATTATCTGACGACACGGTCCGATAAGACGCATTCCGACGGATTCTCCGACCGTGTGTACGCGGCATTATGCTCTTTTTGTACCCAGTCATGTTACTGACCTGTTATCAATTAACCAAATCACTTGCAAAAAATTCTTCAAGCTTTTTCTTGTTCATACTGCTTGCTTTGTCTGCTTTCTATTGACCAGTCCCAACATTTTTGAGACATGTTGCTGAACTCAATTTCAAAATTACCTATAGTATTTATTTTCTTAAAATGGTACATTCTCTGAATTTAAACATTTGATATGTGTTCGATTTTCTTTTTTTTGTAATTGTTTATTTTAAATTTTCAACATCATACAGAAGAAAATATACATGAAATATTAATATTAACATAACGAGATTGCAGGTATACTTTGATTACAAGGCATACAAACTCTAAACATATAGAGGCATAGCGATGTGATTAAAGTAGTGATCTTCTACCGTATCTTTAAGGGGGGTTATAGACAGAAACTGTAAACAGACTATGTAACTTCAAAGAGAGCTGTAAGGAGAAAAAAAAATAGATTTCAGACCTTCTCTCGGGGACATGTATGTATCCAGGTTTAACTAAATATGTTTAAATGTTTAGAGTTAGTGTTCGATTTTCTATTGTGAATAAAATGTGGATTTAAAAGATTTGTAAATAATTGCTCTCTGTTTTTATGTAGATTTTACAGTGTCCAAACTTTTTGGGAATTGGGGGTTAAGGCGGACTTGTGTCTCTTTTCAACTTGACTATCTATATACCTATGCAACCCTCTGCTGAGTCAGAGCTAGAGTATACGTATGAACTTTTCTAATTGGAAATCTTTATCTGTAACTCAGGAGAGGTGTGCTATAACTCTGTAGAGAGACCACGGTTTCCATACAGAGAGCAAGGATGCTCAGGAGACAGGTTTTTCATGGAGGTATTCTATTTTAGTTTGAAGTGGATCTTTTTCTCTACTTTACAAGGAATGCCTTGAAAATAATCAAAAATGACGAAAACAATTGTTTACCAAAGTTAGCAGATGTAATGAAAGCACTGTAGATGATAAGCATATTTTAAAGAGAGATTAGTAATATGTAACCCTTTTTAGGTTGGTCTTTGTGTTATGATGAGGAGACAGCAAGAGTTAAATGTCTTAAGAAGCCTTTAAAAAAAAAAAAAAAAAGAAACAGCCTTGTTTTGGTATGCACACATGAACAGTTGCAGTATCAGTGTTCTTTTTTTATATGGTTTCTTGAAACTGAAATAAACATGCTCCCATCCAAAAGCTGTGCTAGAAAATACTTCAGTTACAGCACACCTCTAAGCAATTATTTCAACACTACAAGTCACATTGTCAGAGTATCGACCGCCCAGCTCCAGCAAAAGGTCAACAGAAAGGCTAATACTTGCATTAGTTTTGTGACTTTTTCTAGCAGCCCTTTCTGTATGTACGCAGAATGGCTTTTGTTGTGACACCCGATGAACTTGATGAAGAAAAAGGAAAAAAAAGCTTTTAGAAGAACAGCATGTGGGAATCAGAAAGCTAATAAATAAGTGGATTCTATTTTTTAAGATTTTACCAAGAAAAAAAAAGTAATTATTGTAGAATGTAGCATTTTGGATGGTTATAGAGTGTTGTAGTGACAATAGGTTTATTGACTGGTTTGTTTTGTATATGCTACTTTTTAATTGTACATTTGCACAAAGTACATAGCAAGCAAATCTAATAATTAAGGAAGAGACATTGTTATTGCTGCAAGATCAACAAAGGCATGTATATTAAAGGAAGTCTAGGATTTCCTTTCATATACATATACAAGGATTATCACGCCACTTTAAGAGAAGACTAGGCAGAACATGTAACACATGTAAAAACAGCAAGACTGCACAGCATCGCCCAGGGGGTGGTCCCTCTGGCTATAACCCCTTACCCTGCTTCCTGCAGCTCAGTTCGTCAAAAAGCAGTACAAACAAATAGGAGGGGTGGGTGCTGTGTCCGTCAATGAACTTCAGAGAAAAGGATTTTACGGTGAGTACAAAAATCCCATTTTCTCTTTCTTTCATTGATGGACACAGCTCCTTTAATTCTTGACCTTAGGGACGTCCCCAAGCAGTGTCAAAAAACGATGGGTGGAAACAGCAACTTCACCCACAACAAAGGGAACACCTCAACAGAGGAGTCACCACCTGAAATGGCCGCCATCAAAACCAGCGGCCAACTTGTGCATCAAAAGATGCATTTACAATAAACTAGTAACTTAAAGTGGAAGTAAACTCCCCTATCGTTTTCAGCCAAGGAAGCTGCCATCTTTACCTCTGTTTAATCTTCAACTGCTATGGTGCTGCACATGTGATTCGTTATGACACCAGCCTTTGGATGGTTTGGCTGAGAGCACAGCCAATGTGCAGTTAGCATTCCTGGCATGCCTTTTTTTTACGGTTTAAATCCATGGGTTTACTTCCACTTTAAAGAAAGTGTAATTGCAACTTTATTCAGCCACCTGCAAAACCTTACGGCCAAAGCAAGCATTCAAAGATGCGCTTACGTCAACTTTGTAGAATTTAGTGAAAGTGTTAACGACGACCAAGTTGCCACCTTACACACCTGGGAGACAGACGCTTGATGTCGGAAAGCCCAGGAGGTCCCAATTGCTCTGGTGGAAAGAGCCGTGACAGGAAAAAGGGGGCACCCACCCCTTTAAGGCATAGGCCTGAACCACTATATGACTGATCCACCGAGAAATGGTGGATGACAAGACCGCCAGACCTTTTTTTGGACCAGACACTGAGACAAAGAAAAGAGTCTGACTTCCGGAAGGGAGCCGTAGCAGACAGATACACCCGTAAAGCCTCCAGGGAATGCAAGGCAACCTCTTTTGGGTGTGTCGGCTTAGGACATAAGGAAGGTAACACAATGTCCTAATTTAGATGGAATGCCAAAACCACCCCCTTATCCTAGTGGATGACCAGTTAGGGAGATTTGCATGACAAAGCCGCCAACTCAGAAACCCTCCTGGCAGATGTAATAGCCACTAGAAAAACTGCTTTCTGAGAGAGTGTTAACAAGTTTTAATGTCCTTAAATGGTGGTTTCTGAAGAACTGATAGCACCAGATTCAGATCCCACAGAGGTAGTGGTGGTCCAACCCAGAGGGACTACGTGTCAAACCCCTTGCAAAATTCATCAAGGGGCATTGGAAAAAGACAGCCAAGGCTGATATCTGTCCTTTGATGGTGCTTAAGGCAAGTTTCTGATCCACTCCTTGCTGCAAAAACAGCAGGATCCTGGAAACTGAATAAGTGCGCGGATGCTACCCCATCTCCTCACACATGGAGATGTAAGCCTTCCATGTACGATGGCAAATCTTCTGGGAAGAAGACCTCCATGCCCTCAGCATAGTGGAAATTGCCGAATCTGACAGACCTTGGTCCTTTAGCACTTGGTTTTCAACAGCCATGCCATTAAAATCAGGGACGGTAAAGCAGGATGAAGTATCAGACCTTGTGCTAGAAGGTCGTCTCGCAGCGCTAGCCACCAAGGAACATTCGCCACCAGTCATACTAAGTCAGCGTACCAAGGACGCCAAGGCCAATCTGGGGCAATCAGAATTACTGGAATCCCCTCGGTCTTCACTCTGTGCAGCAGACGTGGTAGAAGCCTGAGTGGGGGGAAGGCATAAATCAGCTGATAATGCCCACATGGAGCCACCAACGCATCTGATGTGTCCGCCCAGGGGTCTCTTGCCCTGGACACAAACCTCTGCACCTTCCGATTGAACCGAGAGGCCAAGAGATCTCCGGCTATAATGACCATTCCCCTGGGTCCAGCATCTGACAACTTAGGTAGTCCGCCTGCCAGTTTTCTACTCCCGGGATATATATGGCCGACAGGGCCGTCACATGTTGCTCTGCCCACTGGAGGATGCGAGCGGGCTTATGTGTTGCAGCTGAGCTCCTTGTTTCTCCTTGATAGTTGACGTACGCCACCGCCGTGGAGTTGTCCGACTGGATCCTGATCAGACGCCCTTGTAGCCTCATTGACCATGTGGAGAGGCAAAGTCTGATCGCCCGAAGCTCAAGCACATTGATCAGCAGTTGGGATTCTTCCCACAACCAAAGGCCCTGGGCCGACTGTACTCCCAGCACTCCTCCCCAATCAGTCAGGCTGGCATCCGTTGTGATCACCGTCCAATTGAGAGGAAGGAACGATCTCCCGGGCCGAAGGGCCGGAGACCTCAGCCACCAGAGAAGGGAATCCCTGATTAACTGGCTCAACCAAATTTGACAATCCAAGGATAATGGAGATTTGTTCCATTTTGATAAAATCTTCTGCAAGACTTGAGTGTGAAATTGAGCGTACAGTACCGCCTTGAAAGTGACCCAGAACACGCATGCAGAAGCGCAGCTATGACCACCTGCGGTTCATCAACAACTTCACCGCAGTTTAAAGAGTCTGCAGCTTGTCTGAAGGGAAAAAAAACATTTGCTTCTGAGGAGTCCAGCAGCAAGCCCAGGTACTCCAGGCATTGAGTCGGCACTAACACTGACTTCTTTAGGTTCAGCACCCAACCAAACTCCCGGATTGCTAAATCCTCTTCTTAATTCTAAGGTGGAAGCTGCTCTCAGAAGGAGGTTGTCTAGGTAACCCACGATTGCGATCCCACGTTGCCTTAACAGCGCCAGAATTGGTGCTAACACTTTGGTAAAGACTTGGGGTGCTGACGACAGGCCAAAAGGTAGAGCCACAAACTGGATATCCAGGGATGCCAGGACGTCCCCCTGATGGAGTGCAGTGACCATGGAGCGAATTGATTCCATGCTGAAACTTTGCAGTTCCACAAAGCTGTTGAGGGCCTTTAAGTCCAGGATTTCCTTCCTTTTTGGGAACTACAAACAGATTGGAGTAGAATCCCTGAAACCTTTCCAGCGTCGGTACAGGTGCTATCACCCCGTGCAGTAGCAGGTCCCGTACTGCTTCGAACAGGGCTTCCCGACGAGCTGGAAGTAGATGTAGGTTGAAGGGAAAAAAATCTGTTTGGTGGACAAGATAGTAATTCCTAATGAAACCAGTTTGCAAGCCCACTGGTCGGACAGTAAAGAGGTTCACTGGGCTGCAAACTCCCGAAGGCAACCCCCCACTCGAGAGTTGGGCAGGGGAAAACCGTCATGCGGTAAAATTTTCGTTTGCAGACTTGTTTGGCTTGCGAAACCAGGGACGCTTTTGTCTTTCAGCAGGTACCTTGTCGGACTGGGAACGCTTACCTGCCTGACCCTGGTGGGCTAAAAAGCAGTTTCTGAGCAGAAAAAGCGAGCCCTTGCCTACGGCGTGGCTCCTTACCCTTCCTGGACTGTGGAAGCAATGTGCTCTTCCCACCGGTAACATTTTTAATAATGTCATCCAGCGAAGCTCCAAAAAGCCTCTCACCTTGGAAGGGCAAATCTGCCTAAGGTCAAGAATTAAAGGAGCTGTGTCTGTCAATGTACGAAAGAGAAAATAAGGATTTCATAAATATATATACACAAGGATTAAATATAATTAAAATAGAATTTTAAAGTTTGCTGAAATGTTTTAATCACTGGTTGTCCTGGTTCCATCTTACAGAAACAAGAGATTTGATGAAATGTTTGTTCCACCCGAATGTTCACTATCATATCTATATGATAGATGCAGACAATTGTGCAATTCAGGATCCATGTGGTTCTTCACAGGTTGACTACATAATGGTGAATGGAAAATATTTGTGATTTGTTGGTTTGCCTATTTACCCGATTTGCTCATCCATAATTATTATTCCCTGAGCAATCATCTGAAACCGGTACTTCTGTTGACCCAGACATGTCTAATGTAGACAAGATCTAGTTCAGCTCTTGTCAATTTTTTTAATGGGTCAGGATTAACTGAAGCTGACTAGCCCTCAAGAACTTACATCCGACTACGAATCTAGGCCTGGTTAGGGTAAATAGGTGGAATTTCACTGTGGACACTGGATGTACAAATGGAGCAATATACTTTAAGGTAAATGTTGCTTATAGATAACAGCAGTAACCACCACAATCTTGCCATCACAGTTGAGTCTGGGGCCGTTCTGACAAAATACTCCTGGGCACTATCAGAGGTTGCTGTATCCAGTTCAAATAACACATTTCTATTGGCCAATCAGTTTGATAGACTTTTCATAGAGAAATTAGGATGTACAGGAGATAGGAAGGGGTGGGCCAGCTTTGGCCTCAGAAAATGCAAAAACTTTGCCAGTTAGAACAGGATTCAGCCATGATGGGTGGGCTCTAGGTATACACAGCACCTCTAGGTAACTGCTCTTTATGCCTACAACAGTTTTTGTGCTGACTCTATGCAAAGTCTATAAAGTAAACCAGAGGAATTGTGGAGCTTTGATGATCTCTCCATCTAAAAAACATAGTTCTCTGTCTGTTCCCTTTTGTGTATTGTAGTAACTTGAAAAATATCTGCCTCCATCAAGTGCATGCAGCAGGTACATTTTAATAGGGAGTGATGAGAACAGTGTGTCTCTATGAAGAAGCTGACAGCACTTGGAGATATATTTCTTTATTCTATTCAATTCACTCACATAAAATTAGAGGCAGTTACATCTGCGTTAATGAGGAAAAAATTATGTGCCTATAACCAACACTAAAATCTCAGGATATGATATTAAAACTGTAAGAAAAAGTCTAATTACTCTTTCAAAACAGAAGTTAAAAACCTGATGTAACTCTGGAAATAGCCAGAGGATTATCAGAAGTTGATGAAACACCGGCAAGAATAAAAGGTGATTTAACAAATGTGGAAGCCAGTCGGCGTGATGATTAGGGTAATGCATAAGAGAAAAATGGTTTGAAGGAAACATAAAAGATACATCACAAGAGAGCAGAATGATTGATGCAGCAGGAAAAATGCTCAGAGAAGAAGCTTAATGCAATATTAAGTAGAGAAAAAAAATGTAGTGTCTTTGTGGAACAACGATGGCAAATCTGAGCGGCTGACAGAAGTTAATGCAATAACACCTTAGTGACAGATTTATAAATGCTAGGGAAAATAAAGGTTAGCTAACAAAACTAATCAATTTTATTTGTCAGCTGCTGGGGGATTTATGGTAGAATTTCAATATACATGTCAAAGTGGTTATATACCAAAGTCAGAAACACCCCACGGGTCAGAATTTAGGTAGACTAATGGCTGCGAGAAAATTAAGATAACCATAGTTTCTGCTGTGTTGCTTGTTTCATAGGAAAACACATAAATAATACATTCTGTATGTCTCCCACGAATAAAATATTACATTTATGTCTTTCTTTGCTAAGGTCTCGGGTTGCATGATTGTAATAGGGCCATTACAGTGCAATCTTCTTTGGGAAAGAAAGAGAGGGGGGTGGTAATTCCGTGTACTTGTAGAGCAAGCCCTAACTGCAACCTTGCTGAACACCTTTGGATTAAAATGGTATGCCTGGCGGTGTACCTAGTATATCTAGCATCTGGGGAAAATAATTATTTAACGCCCATTGTGGATCTGATCAAATTGTACTAATAGTGAGAGGGACATAAAAGGCCTAGGGCACACATATGCCAGTCCTTGTACTCACAAAATAAGCTTTATTGCCTGTGCCACAAGCAAAAGTTCCATCACATATGCGTTTCTACATACGCAGTCTACCTTAAGGAAGAACTTTATGAGTATTTAGTACACTTAGCCCTTGTACACAAGGTCGGAAAATGTCTGATCAGACCATGTTGTCGGATAATCCGACCGTGTGTGGGCTCCATCAGACTATTTCCATCGGAATGTCCGACCAACAAAGTTTGAGAGCTGGGCTATAAAATTTTCCGACAACATGATCCGATCAAACTTTGTCTGATCGTTTGTAGAGAATTCTGATTGGACAAAGTGCCACGCATGCTCAGATCAAATTACGAGACCAAAGCTATTGGCTACTATCCTGAACGTAGTCCCGTCGTAACGAACGAACGTCATCACGTTCTGAACGATTGGATTTTCCGACAACTTTGTCCGACCGTGTGTATGCAACACTAGTTTCAGACAAAATCCGACGGATTTTGTTGTCGGAATGTCCGACCATGTGTACAAGGGCTAAGAGTGCATTGGTCAAGATTATGTCATATAAAGCCCAGCATACAGAGTGCAGTAGTTAGGAGTATGAAATGTACAACAGGATAACACAGAGAGTACAGGGCTCAGAAGTGCGTAACAGAGTACAGGAGTCAGGAATGGAGTCAGAAATGGATACTGCACTGAGTGCAGGATTCAGAAGAGTGTGCCTTTACTCCCAAGCTAAAATCCACCAAGGTACATATTACCCCCATAGCCCTAAATCCCAGGCCCCCCCAGCCCACCCCCTTTGTACAGACACCCTACTTAGTCTAACCGCTCCTCGGCCAACCCCCCCCCCCCCCCCCAAGTATAGACCCTCTTTCAGTACAGATTTTCCCCATCAGAGTAAGGGGAGGAGCTCACCTTGGCTGTGTGATGTAACTGGCCTCCCCTTGTCTCTGAACTGATGCTGTCAAGTGGGCAGAAGTGCCACTGCATTTCCAAGGCTACTTTCACATTGAGGCACTTTACAGGCATGATAACACTAAAAATAGCAACTGTAAAGCGCCTCTCCTGTCATTCCAGTGTGAAAGCCCCAGGGCTTTCACACTGCAGCGGTGCGTGTGCAGGATGTTAAAAAAAGTCCTGCAAGCAGCATCTCCTAAAGTGCCCCGCCCATAGAAGGCAATGGGCAGTGCAGCCAAAGCTTTTAACCCTTTATTCAGTCACTAGCAGGGTTAAAAGTGCCCCTCTAGTGGCCGAAAAGCACCTCTAAAACAACGGTAAAGCGCCGCTAAAACTAGCGGCGCTTTACCGCCGATGTTCCTGCACCTCAGTGTGAAAGTGCCCTAATAGTGTAGATACTGTCATGCAATACAGCACCCCCTGCACCCAGTGGCATTACACCACTGAATATGTAAATCAGAATTCTTGTTAAAAATCAATAACTGACTAATGATTTTTTTTGGATGGATGGGACTAAATTGCTTGAGACACACTCCAAAATTTGGTGGAAAGACTTCCAAGAACAGTAGAGCCTGTTATAGCCCCAAATGGTGGGGCCAACTTTATTTTCTTTGGTTTTGAAATGGGTTGTTTAAAAAGTTTATCTATGTGTGATGGTCAGGTTTCGTCAAACTTTTGGCCATATATATCATACTTCAGTAAGGCAAGCTGAGATCCAGGTGCAGCTGCCAGTGTGGAGGTGAACCAATCTCACATGCAGAAGTAGTCTCCCTTCTGTATGTGAGTGTATCTGTGCCATTTTAGCCAGGTAGTGAAAATGCATGTTGGGGTCTGCTGCCCTCAACTTCCCTGCATTTGTAAATAGCTTTGTTTCTAATTACCAGAGAGTTGGTAGATGACAGACATGGGCTTCCTGTCCCTGCTAGTTGGGTCAGAAACCCTGTTTAGAGGACTGTGATTTTATATAAAAGGAAGCAGACACAGAACTGAACCTTGTGACCTTACACACATAAGTGCTGCTGTTGGTGTTGCTGTTTCACCAAGACCAGAAGCAAAGACCATTAGGCAAGTATTCCCATGTTCTAATAGTTAAAGCTCCTCATAGCTCTTCTAAAGCGTGCTTCTGAATCCTTGTCACAGTCTCATTGCTGTATTACTGTATTACTGTTGTTATCTCACTCGCACAGTGCCAGATAGATAGGTCTATGCTACTGTATGTGTGTAGTGGCCACCTTCTAGTATATTAGTAGGTGAATCTGATTATTTCAATATAGTTTGTTTACAGTTCCTGTTATTTTTGTTTACCCTGTTCCTTCTGGTCTGGGATTCTATAGTTGGCTTTAGTTTAGGGCACAATAACCAGCATAGGCTAGAGCCAGGTTAGACATCCAATGGCCACTTCTGATAGTTAGAGGTCTGGTTGCATGACAGATTGAAAACAACTAAGGACTAAGCCACAGGGTAGAAAGGCTGACTTGTTTTGCCACACCACGGTTTCTGCGGGTGAGAATATGCATTCCAGGCTGGTTGGACAAGAGTTGAAGTAACTTCCCATCAACCCTGATCTTTTCTTCCGGTCTCTGAAACAATGACAGATGTTGCATCACGATTATGCTCAGGGCCCCCTAGAACTGAATTTTGCTGCAACATTCATCTGGAGGTATGTTTATTAATAACTTTATAAATCAGTGTATATGAGGACAATTCCAACAGGACTCTGTCCTAGTTGGAGGCACTGACAACTTTATTAGCAAAGGTTCTGGTTTTCTTATTTACCAACAAGTTTAATGCAAATCCTGTTTGGGGAGGGCCATGTGTCATAACCCCAGGGCTATACATGCAGAAAATGTAAAGCTGACAACAGCTCCTTTAAAGTGCCATATGTAATCGTAATGGGTTAATGACTTCATGCATGGCCCAGGAAACAGCCTTCTATATAAATACCTTTCTTTGCTGTTCTTCCTTCATCTCCTGCAGTTTTCTTTCTTCTTCCTCCTTTATCTGTTGCTTGTAAGATCTGTAAAACTGCTTACTTGCCTGTAATGAGCATTACTTGGGTCAGAACAGCATCATCTCTGCTCATTCTTTTTGCTTGCTTTAGATTTCTAGTGACTACATATCCCATGGTACCTTGCTACCTGAAACAGATATGATGTGTTGTTTCCTGTACTGACTGTGCTTCCTGTAGTTCATACTGCAGGTTCTGTGAAATGTGTGACACAAGCAGCAGATATTCACAAGACATAGTGAACATTTGTTACAGAATTCAAGGAAGTGAATGTGTGGCATTACTCAAAAAGTAATATTTCAAACTTCAGTATCCCTCAGATTAATAAGATTAGACTATAAGATACAGTAATTTAAATTTAAAGTGGAAATTAATATGTCATTTTAAAAGTTTCCCATCATATACTGAAATTTGTGTGTGAAGATAGGTGACTCTGCAGTTACGCTGTGAGGGATTAGAAAAAAACAGAATCCAAATCTTCTTTATGAGAGTACAAATTCAACAGTTTTAGTGTCCAGCTCAGTGGCTGTGTAATTAACACTTTTGTCTTAAAGGCACTAATGACATACTGTAGCTCTCAACTGTCCCTGATTTGGAACAAAGTTCTTCTTCCCCTCTTTCCTCCTCATTTGTCCCTCATTTTGGTCTCATGTATATATGGTTGTGTATTAAATGCACTATTTATCTCTCAAAAAGAGTTTCCCAGTGCTAAACCTTACATCCAATTTCTAAATTGCTGCATGTGTAAATTTCAAAAGTCAGTATAAAGGAATAGTAGTGGTAGAAACAAAAAGCACTGGCTATTTTCTTTAATTCTCCTTTAATAGGGGATAGCCTACATACGTTTGCTAATAGGTGTCCCTCATTCCCATCTCAAAAAGTTGGAAGGTACAGTATGTAAGGACCTGGGTTTGTTTCCTGCCAGGGAAACCATCTATAGTAATTCCTACTTCTGGAAACGCTTAGGCAAAATACAAGGTCATTTTTGGTGGAAGCCAAGAAAAGATTTCTTAAAGCGGAGGTCCACCCTAAAGTGGACCTTCTGCTCATCGGAACCCTCCCCCCCTCCGGCGCCACAATTGGCACCTTTCAGGGGGGAGGGGGTGCAGATACCTGTACAGTACAGGTATCTGCACCCACTTCCGGGATAGCTCTCTGCGGAAAGGGGCGTAGATTACGCCCCTTTCCGCAAGTGCCCCGCTGCCTGCTGGGAAACACACAGATCCCAGAGGCAGCGGGGACCGTCCTTATTGCGCAGCGCAACTCGCGCATGCGCAGTAGGGAACCGAGAAATGAAGCCGAAAGGCTCCATTTCCTGATTCCCATACCCAAGATGGCGGCGGCAGAACCCGAGAGACGATCTAGAGATCGGCTTCGGGTGCCGACATCGCGGGCGCGCTGGACAGGTAAATGTCACTATTTTAAAAGTCAGCAGCTGCAGTATTTGTAGCTGCTGGCTTTTAAAAAACAAAAAATTGCGGAGTCCCGGCGGACTCCCGCTTTAACCACTTTCTGACCGCCTAACCTACATGTACTACGACAAGCGCGAAATCACGTACCTTTATGTCATTCTGTGCAATAGTCACTGGGTGGGTCGCATGCCACCAGAGGCGTGATTGCACACTGATTGGACAGAGGAGAAGTCAATCAGCGGGTCTGGTGGACCCTGATATCCACTGGCCACCCACGATCGTTCCCAAAAGAGGCAGAATGACAATCTGCCTATGTAAACAAGGCAGATCGCCATTCTAACAGGGTAGAAGATAGAGATCTTGTGTTTCTGCTAAGCAGGAACACCGATTTCTATCTTCACCCAGTCAGACCATCCCCCACATAGTTAGCAAGCACCCCCTAGGGACACATTTAACCCTTTGATCGCCCCTGATATTAACTCCTTCCCTGCCAGTGTCATTAGTACAATAACAGTGTATATTTTTTGCACTGATCACTGTAATAATGCCACTGATCCCCAAAAAAGTGTCAAAAGTGTCAGTTAGGTGTCCAATTTATCCGTCGCAATGTCGCAGTACTGCTAAAAATCGCTGATCGCCGCCATTACTAGTAAAAAAATTTTTAATAAAATGAATAAAAATGCCATAAAAATATCCCATAGTTTGTAGACGCGATAACTTTTGCACAAACCAATCAATATATGCTTACTGTGATTTTTTTTACCAAAAATATGTAGCAGAATACATATTGGCCTAAATTGATGAAGAAATTTGATTTTTTTACATTTTTTTTATTGGATGTGTTTTATAGCAGAAAGTAAAAAAATATTTTTTTTCAAAATTGTTGGGCCTTTTTTGTTTATAGTGCAAAAAATAAAAGCCGCACAGGTGATCAAATAGCACCAAAAGAAATCTCTATTTGTGGGGAAAAAGGGACATTTTAAATGTCAGTGTCTCACAACCATGCAATTGTCAGCTAGGCTAAATTCACACTGGGGCTGCCCGAGCGTTAGTGCTAAAGCGCCGCTAGATTTAGCGGCGCTTTAGTGCAGTTTAAGCTGCGCTTGTTGGTCGCAAGTGGTTCGCTTTTAACCCCTGCTAGTGGCCAAAGTAGGGGTTAAAAGCGTCTGTGTTTTTCAATGGGCAGTACTCCCAAACTGCCCCAAAGATGCTGCTTGCAGGACTTTTTCGAACGTCCCGCAAGTGCACCATCCCAGTGTGAAAGCACTCTGGCTTTCACATTCAGGCAGCGTGGGAGGAAGTTTTCAGGTGCATTACAGGCGCTATTTCTAGCGCTAAAAAACCTGAAAACTACCTCAGTGTAAAAGGGGTCTGAAAGTAACGCAGTGTCGTATCGCAAAAAATGGCCTGGTCACTAAGGGGGTAAAACCTTCTGGGGCTGAAGTGGTTAACCAAAGAAAAAAACTGTAATACAGCTTTTTGCAGGCCAGGTCTTTTTAAAAATAAGTGTTTGCCTCACTTTTATTCCTATTACAAAGAATGTAAACATACCTTGTAATAGAAAAAAAATCACGTCAGGAACTCTTAAATATGAGATCTGGGGTCAAAAAGACCTCAGATCTCATATTTACACTAAAATGCAATAAAAAAAAAAGTCACTTGAAAAAAAAAAAAGAAAATTCTCCTTTAAGAGCTGTGGGCAGAAGTGATGTTTGACGTTGGTTCCGCCATCCCATGCTATGAAACCAAGCAGGGGCCATCTTCCCCTCAGTTGGCAGGCACGAATCCACAGGAGAGGACGCGATCGAATCGGCGAGTCTGCTAAGCAGTGGAGATGACCTTAGACCAGTGGGGGGGGGGGGGTACCTCTCCCGCCATTGATAAAAGTGATCTCGTGGCGAATCCGCTGTGGAGACCACTTTTATCTTAAAGAGAAACGCACAGCGTTCCCAAAAATACCAGGGTTAGGGCAGCTAGCTTTTGCCATAACCCCAATATTTAGGGTCAAAGTGCTGATGTACTGGTACGTTGTTTTGCGTGATGTGTTTAAGGATTCAAGAAAATTCACTTAGCAACTGAATGTTAGCTGATGAAAAGTGATTGTAAAGTCAGAAGGTTTTTTAATGCATTTTTTAAAAAGCCTTCTGTGTGCAGCAACCCTCTCAGCCTTCCTAATACTTACCTGAGCCCTATCTAAATGCAGCGATGTTTTAGGATTGTCTCGACTCTCCTCCTCATTGGCTGAGACAGCCGCGCCATTGGCTCCCACTGCTGTCAACCAAAGTCAGTCAGCAAATGAGGAGAGAAAGGGGACGGCCAGACAGCGGCTCTGTGTCTGAATGAACACAGGGAGCTGTGCCTCAGCTTGGGTGTCCCAATAGCAAGCGGCTTGCTATGGGGGCACTCACCAGGAGGGAGGAGCCAGGAGCACCGAAGAGGCTCTGCTCTGCAAAAGCCCTACACAAAGCAGGTAAGTATAACATGTTTGTTATTTGTAACTAAAAAAAAACACAAGACTTTACAATCACTTTAATTTAGTAGAGAAGGGAAAGCAGTTCTCATTGCAATGAATCAACCATTTGCAAGTTTTTGGTTCTCTTGCACCTAATTTAGTATTCAAAGCAAGCACAACTCAGCTTTATTTTCTAAGCTGAGTCAATATTCATTTTAGTAAACCAACCCCTTTGATATTTGAACACATTTACATTAGTGTCTGACCCTACCTGATAAGGTTCTGTCTTTTCCACCTGCTGTCTCCTTCTCTCTTCCTCTATTTTCTGGGGGGGAAAAAATGACACACTTACAGTACTTACAAGTCATTTGCTGCACACAGATGTAATTTTTATTTTTTTCAAACAGGTAACAACCCCGCAAATATTCACTAGCTGTGCAGAGAGCTGAGAATAGCTGCAGCTGCTGGCGACCTGTCATTATAGTGAACGGGGTCGGCAGCTGCACCTACCCGCTCTCATCTACAGTGTAAACAAAATATTTCTGCTGCTACAATTCAATTCAATTAAAGAAGTACAGCTAAAGCTCCCTTTGCTGTACTTCTCCTGTGAACCACAGGAGTACAGTTTGTTCTGCACACCTGTGAACCATTTACTTTATGGAGCCAGTCCAGGCTCGGGCAAGATCATGACAATGGATTTGGGATCCACTCATGTGCCTGGAGCAACACCCAGCGAGCCAGTGAGAACCTGAGCCAGACACTCCCACCCCCTCCACAGAGGGGGCAGAGCAGACAGCAGTGCCTGACAGTCAGCATCTCTCTGATCAGGGAGCTGTGAGAACTGAGTGATCAGCGGTGTTTGATCGCTCGGTTCTCAGTGTAGATGCACTGGGGGACAGATGCAGAATTGCACCTAGGTAAGTATGATTCTATAAAAAAAAACAATACATCTCTTAAATGTTATGAGAAAGATTAAAAGTGTTAAAGTGAAGGTATAGCCAAAGCTTTTGAATAAAGCAAGTAAGGTCTGTCAGTTTATTTTTTCCTGCCCGTGTCCGTTGGGGGAGATTTCCTTTAACTTTCTGTCCTAGAGAAATGCCAGGAAGTGAGAAGACATCTCTACAAAGAGATATGAATTCCCTATTTTAGACAGTTGTTACTACAACATCAGAAGATTCATCCTCACCTCTTGTAACAGTGACAACAGTAAAATTTTGGATTTCAGATCACTTTCTGTCTTTGTGATAATGGCCGCCAGGACAAATAGAGAAAGTGAATCTGCCTAATAGGAACACAAACTGCCATGAAAAAATGGCATAGGTTTTAATTCTTTCCTAATCTATTCAAAATGAAAAATATATATATTACGTACATTCTCATTTTATGAGTTGCTTAAAAGTGTTCAGATGAGGTAAGTTAAGTGTTAAACTCAGCAGAAGGGTTAACTTAAAGTTAGGGGCCAGGTCCTGTTGTACAATGCTTTTTGCAGCTTCGGTACAAATACAATAATAAGTTAAAATGGCCATGGTTCCCATGGTAAACCTAGTATGAATTTGAAAAATGTACATCTATATATTATGCCTTTCATCATATGACAGAGCACCACTGGTATGCTAAATGAAGAATGTATGTTTACGAAAAGCGCCATTACATGGAAATGGCATTTCTCAATGCTATTCCTTCATTTGTTGTAATTTTCTTTCTTCTTCCTTTAGTTGTTGTCTGCAATATTTTTGACTTGCCTTTAATAAACATTCCTAGAGTCAGAACAGTGAATTAATCATTAGGCTGGAGACTGGCGGAACGTTTTTTGAATAGCCTTTATGCCTGCGGTTTTCTGTAAATATGATCAAAAATTGAAGCAAGCATGTTTCATGAGGTATGGTTGGTCTGACACTCTTTGACATAATGTTTGCCTTTTTCCTGCTGTAGTATTTAAGAGCATTTAACATCATGGACTGAGAGGGCTAAAGTAATTGGGCCCTAAAAGCATGGACATGTGGACGCCCCCCGTACAGCTGTCTAATGTTTATAATAATAAAAAAAAAATGTGTCATGGTCACTTTAAGAAAAAAGATTTGAATGCCAGGCGGGAAAATCGGGATCATGTGACATTGGAGAATATTGGTGAAATGTCACATGACTGCCATGGAATGTTCCAGAGGGTCACATGACCAGCGGGAACATTCTGGAAGGGGGGCTCATCTTTATAAGGTGCCCCCCCCTCGGGAAATACCTCACAGTTAGAGTCAGCAACAAGCTCAGCTCTAAAGAGCTATAATACTAGGTGCCCGGAGCTAAGTGAGGAGGATGTCGAGCGGCGGGAACGGGTGCAAGGAGACAACAGACATGTAGCTGCAGAAGTGCCAAGCAGCATTAACAGGAGAGGCAGACCTGTGATTCCGCCAGCAGAACCAGCGCTACCCGCCAATGCGCCTCACCCCCCTCAGTACAAGAAGAACCCAGTATGGTGTTGCCGGAAGAGGCGGCTACAAGTGCGGGGATAAGAAGAGCCAGCCAAAGAGAGAAGAGGAGGTGGAGAACGCTATCTCCATTGCCACCCAGAACCAGAGGTAGGCGGGCTAATGTAACAGCATCCACTGGGATGGCTGAAGAGGCGGTGGATTCCACACCAAGTGACAGAGATATGCCTAGTGTCAGTCTAGGAAGAACTACACATGCACAAGTGCAAGTAATACCTAAAGTGACCACTGAAGGCTATAGAGTGCTGCAGCTGAATACTTCAATGCAAGCTAATACACCAGCGACATCTAGTGGTCAGGGTGAGTTGTTGCAGGTAAAAAATATAATGGAATCTATCAATAAGTTAGCTGACAGCATTAATACGCCTATAAACGTTAATACCAATTATGCTAGTGTATGGGCAGACATTAAAGCGGCATTTAGATGCTAATGCTTTTGATTAGTCCAGCTTCTTATAATTCCCTTGGCATGTTATTTGAAGATACATTTTACTACTACATGTGCCTCCCTATGGGATGTTCTATATTTGCGTATTTTGAGAAATTTGCATAATTTCTTCAATGGGTGGTTTTATTTGAATCTGGTCATTATGGTATATTGCACTACCTTGAGGAATTTTTATTTATTGGCCCCGCTCACTCTCCTATTTGTTTATTTATTCTGCAACTGTTTGGTATGATCACAAAAATATACCTCACAGTTGGTCAGAGTCAGCAACAAGCTTCCCCCACCCCCCTCCTTGTGGTAGGCACAATTATGTGGTTCACCCTTTACATTTAGAGGAGGGACTTGTTTTATTGATATGAGATATTGCTCCAGTCCTGAAGACTGAGCTGTTTATATTTATTATTTGAGAATTTTATGTATTAATAAAATGATTGAATGGATTTAAAGTTATTTGCATTCTACACCAATAAACGTGCCGCAGCCAATTATACACCCAGTTACGTTGTTGAGTTTCTTTATTTATTAGAATGATACATTTTGGTATTCAGGGAGGAAGAGGTGTGGCCTACATTTCCATGTACTTTATAAACCATACAGTTTCTGTGTAATTATATGTGGAAGTCAAGGGCCAGAGCATGAAGGAAAGGTTTTATTGTAGAAAATATATAAATATTCTGTGCTTGCCCAAACTATGAAAAATCAAGGGTTTAAATGAAATATAATATCAAGGACGCTGCTACGTATGTATGCCCGAATAAATAACTAACGATATACATACATACGGTGGATATAAAATTTCAAAATTTCATTTTGTCTGTGGAATGTGACACTTCATATAGATTTTATCATCACAGTAATCAAAGAACTCTATATACGGTTTTTGCAATATATATATATTTTGTAAATTAATCACGGTTTATAATTTTTTTTTTCTTATTATTGTAATGTTGTCATTTTTAAATTATTATTGGAATTAGTATTAGGAGTATTAGGAGAGAGTATTAGGAGAGAGCACAGCATAGTAAATTTTTATTTATTTTGTTTTTGTTTTTGTTTTTGTTTTTGTTTTCACATGGCTTTATGAAACATTATTAGTGCTAGCAGCTGTCGATCATTATTACACGCCAATTTTATTTTGATATATATTTTTACTTTCACAACAGGTAGCTCGTAAGATCCTCATAGTTTGTTTCCTTTATTGTAGTGTTTCTCACCTTTCATGTCACATGCATTTTTTTTTATGTTGTTTCCCTTTCATTGCATTTCCGTTTTGCTTGTGCTCACATCCAGGATCTGTCACGTCTACAGATCTATACGGGCTGAGGTTTAGTTTTTAATTGGTTGCTGTCCCACAATCTTCTTGCCTGTTTTCCATACGTCATATGTGCACATTCACCATTACACATTTACTACTACCCACCACGGTCTGTGTGTACCTTAGCCCTGAGTGTTCATTTTTCCTGTCTTGGCGCTGCAGGTTGCTCGGGCTCGCTTACGGCATAGTAGGGTGGTGCTGTCATTAGGTTCACTTTCATGCTCTGTTGGTCTTGTCATTACTGCACCCACGTTTCTCATATTGGTCAGGTTCCAGGGGTCGTTTTTAGTTTTTCACACAGCTGGGTTGCCCAGGTTCTTCCACTGCAGGTTACCCATCACATCTATGAGTTTAACAGTTTGAGGTGATCGTTTTTAATTGGCTTGTTCAGTGGCAAGTCTCCTCATCTGTTCTTACGCTGCTTACATATTTCGTACCAATCTCTCGTTTCTCATGCAATTTAAAAAAAATGTCATGCAATTTTACATTTTCTCATGCAATTTACCTATTCTCGTACAATTTACGTTTTCTTGTGCAATTGACGTTTTCTCATGCAATTTACAGTTTCTCATGCAATTTACGGTTTCTCATGCAATTGATGTTCCTCATGCAATTGACGTTTCTCATGCATTTTGTGTTTCTAATGCTTTTTGCTGTCTCTATGTCATCTCACATTTTCACGTTTCTCTCGTTTTCCCAGGTTCACTCTCGTTTTCCTGTTTTACTCTCGTTTCTCATGTCTCAAGCAGCGCAGATTGGGGGTTTTAGCTTCTTTCTCTCCTTTTCCAGCTGGAGGGTCGGAGCTCGATAGCTCATCCTCTCTCGGAACCTGATCCATCCCAAGGCTTCATTGTTCACACATAACTAGCTTCAACTTTTTGCTCTGTTGGCGGTATTGTCAAACGCAGGGGGTTCGCTTTCCCGGCTTTGGGCTTGGTAAGCTATTTAGGTTTCTGTTCCCTTGCACGTCAAGGGTGGAGCGGTTTACCCCGCTGACTGTGGTTCTTCCCTGTCCCAAATCCACGCTATCTTTTATTTCCTATCTACGGCAGGCCAGGAGTGGCGTAATAGTATGGTACCATTGGTAAGTCAGCCTTTAGGCCCAGTACCAGTAGGTACCAGTAGGCCCAGGTCTCAGATGCAGACACCGGCGTCATGACTTCTCTTCAGTCTCCATCATTTGGGAGGCATTGGGTTCACATTTGGCTGACGCAGCAGCCTTGTTCATTTAGTTTTATTTTAAATACCAGATAGGCTCATGATACTGCTTGGGTTGTTTTCCAGGCATTCCGGGCTAGGTTCCTAGTCCTGACGGGTTTTTATCCCTATTTGCTTTTGTTTTTTTGCCTCTTCCAGCTCGTATCGGTCTGTTAGCACTTTCCGGGCGTATCTGGCTGAGACTCAGCATTTCATGTTTGTTGAAGGCCTCTGACAAGCTTTTCTTATTTTCTGCGCACTCTTTTAAGCCATTCTCAGGTGATCCAGAAGAGTAGCCCTCCTGCTGTGCTCAGCAGTCTTCCCATTGTGGGTCATATTCTTTGTGACATATCTTACATTCTCTCAGGTCTCCTTTTGCGTTGGTTATCAGCCTGGAGCTCAAGGCAGCGCTATAGCTGGCCTTTTTTTGTGGTTCTCGGAGAAGGGGAGTGGCGTTTCTGGCTCAGGGTCTCGCTTATTTCTGGCCAATCAACTGGTTGCCCCCCGGCCTTTTCTGTTACATCTGCATGCTCGCAAGACGCAGCAATCAGGTCGGCACTGTTATCAGGTTTTTGAAGCCTGGCAAGGCGTGGTGCCCGGTGTTGGTTTACCAGCTCGTCAGTACTACATTTGTCAAACCCTGGGATGGTCCTCTGTTTTTTTTCCTGATGCTCCCCTCTCCGCAGCGGAATGCATACTTCATTGCCGCCCCCTTGTTTGGCCAAACAGGGTCTAGACTCTTAAGCATATTTTGTCTATTTCCTTCTGGATAGGAGTAGCTTCTGCAACTTTGGGCCAGGTAGTTGGGTAGGTGGAGGTTGTTTTGTTTCCTCTGGGCATGTCCCAGTGCCACTTTTGAGATTCCTCAAGCATTTGTAAATTTGGCAGGTTATGCGGTAATTCAGTGGGTAATAAATCTGGTTGGTAGCTTTCATTTATTTTTGCCCCCTTTTAGGCATACTGACCATGTGACCCTGGCACACTTCAGGTCTATGTTCTCTGTTGCTCTTTGTTCCTTTCCTTTACTATCCTAAACCTTGTGGACAGCCTTCCCAGAAGAGTTGAAACCGTTATATTTACAAAGGGTTGGCCAACTCAATATTGAACCCTACGGCCTAAGACTGGGATGCCATTAAAGTTCATGTGCGTGTAAAGGCAGGGGTCCCAAACGTTTGGTAATATAATGTATATAACATATATAATCATCAGATCTGTTTATAACATGTAATCATCAAATCTGTTTTAAAGCATGTCATACATTATAAAATGTAATTGCACAATTTCCTTTAGATTTATATAGATACCTTTCTACAATGTTCTTCCTCCATTTGTTGCCTTTTTCTTTCTTCTTCCTCCCTTAGCTGTTTGTAAAGTTGCTGACTTGCCTGTAATGAACATTACATGGGTCAGTACACTGAAATAATAGGATGTGTGGAGGAGCATCAGATTTTGTGTAAATATCCACATAATCAGAAACAAACAGTATGTTGTACCAAGTTAGTGTGGTGTAGAGTTCTTTCAACGTATTGATCTTTTCCCCACTGAATAGTATTAAACATTATATACTGAAATTTCTGTTTAATATGTGTTCTGCTGTTCCATGATCAGGATGTCAAGCAGCGGGAATGGGTGCAAGGAGACGACGGACATGTAGCTGCAGAGGTGCCAAGCAGCAATAACAGGAGAGGCAGACCTGTAACTCCGCCAGCAGAACCAGCTCTACACGCCAATGCGCCTCATCCCCCTCAGTACAAGAAGAACCCAGTATGGTGCTGCCGGAAGAGGCGGCTATAAGTGTGGGGATAAGAAGAGCCAGACAAAGAGAAAGGAGGAGGAGAACACTATCTCCATTGCCGTACAGAACCAGAGGTAGGTGGCAGATTCAACACCAATGACATAGAGATATGCCTAGTGTCAGTCTAAGAAGAACTACACATGCACAGGTGCAAGTAATACCTACAGTGACCACTGGAGGCTATAGAGTGCTGCAGCTGAATATTTCAATGCAAGCTAATACACCAGCGACATCTAGAGGTTAGGGTAAGTTGTTGCAGGTATTAAAAAATATAATGGAATCTATCAATAAGTTAGCTGACAGCATTAATACACCTATAAACGTTAATACCAATTATGCTAGTGTATGGGCTAATGAATCCAGGAATAGAATTGATAATGTGCCAATGTTAACAGCAATACTTCCTTTTCAGCGGTTAATGTGAATGCTAGTAATACTTTGCCAGCGGAACTGAGCATTACTAATTTTTCAGTTTCAGAATCATGTCCTAAAGAAATATTGACTTGCGAGATCTTGCCACTCGGGTATCACCTTTCTGCTCAGGTTAAAGATAAGATATGGAAAGGGCAGTTAAATCGACATTTTGTCTTTACTGCCCTCGGCAAAAGAGTTTATCCACAGATCTAACAAAAAATCAGAAGATAAGCCTGAGGAAGATGTGGCAAGGTCGTTTCATAATTTGTTGCAGTCTTTTACCATTTATGCTAATGTTCTCTGAGAAAAACATCTGAAATACTGTAGCGGCCTTTTCCAGCACCTTGAGCACGTGCTTGAGACATACAAAAGATTTGGTGGATTAGGCTTGTACCAGTACAACAAATCATTTAGACAAAAATGATCTATTTATCCGTCATTAAAATGGAGTAATAAGGATATAGGTTTATGGTTAAACTGCATAGTGCCTCAAAAACCGGTATACCCTAAAAAACAGACCTCAGCCACAGTGTCCCCTTAACGAGAACCAGTGCAAATGGGGGGGGGGGGGGGTCTTGCAAATACAAATATGAGTGCTCACACTGCTCAGGCCCCTACCCCTTACTCAAATGTTTCAAAAGGAATGTCACTATACACGGTCAAAGGGATAACCATGCAAAAGGCTCGAACACCAGTGAACCTACCAAACATGCAGCAATGATTGCAAATGTATCCAGACCAGGAGACAGTCACGTTTTTAATTAAAGGTTTCTCCAGCAGTTTCCCTTTGCCAGTTTTTAAGGGCAAAGGGTGCAAATTGGTTGATAATTAAGTCGGTCTCACAATTCTACCATATTGTCAAAGAGAAGCTAGATAAGGAAATTAAGGTGGGCAGAATAGCAGGACCATTTAGCTACCCTCCATTAAATTTTTTTTAGAATATCTCCCTTGGGAATTATTGCTAAGGAAGATCCCAACTCATTTTGATTAATGCATTATATTAAATCATACAGTTTCTGTGTAATTATGTGTGGAAGTCAAGGGCCAGAGCATGAAAGAAATGTTTTATTATAGAAAATATATAAATATTCTGTGCTTGCCAAAACTATGAAAAATCAAGTGTTTAAATGAAATATAAAATCAACAACGCTGCTACTTATGTATGCCCGAATAAACAACTAACGATATACATACATACATACAGTAGATATAACATTTCAAAATTTTATTTTGCCTGTGGAATGTGACACTTTATATAGATTTTATCACAGTAATTAAAGAACTCTATATACAGTTTACAATATATATTTTTTGTAAATGTATCACAGTTTATAATTATTTTTCATTATTATTGTAATGTTGGCACTTTAAAATTATTATTGGAATTAGTATTAGGAGAGAGCGCAGCATAGGCATTTTTAGATTATATTGTTTTCACATGGCTTTATGAAACATTATTTGTGCTAGCAGCTGTCTATCATTATTACACGCCAATTTTATTTTGATATATATTTTTACTTTCACAACAGGTAGCTCGCAAGATCCTCATAGTTTGTTTCCTTTATTGTTGCTGTAGGCCTCTTGGCAGCCTCCCTGACCAGTTTCTTCTCGACTTTTCATAAATTTTGGAGGGACGTCCAGTTCTTGGTAATGTCACTGGTGTGCCATATTTTCTCCACTTGATGATGATTGTCTTCACTGTGTTCCATGGTATATCTAATGCCTTGGAAATTCTTTTGTACCCTTCTCCTGACTGATACCTTTTAACAATGAAATCCCTCTGATGCTTTGGAAGCTCTCTTTGCTGTAGGATGCGGCCACGAAAAGGTCAGGAAAGACCTACTAAACAGCTTTATTTGGGCTTAATTAAAGGCAATTTAAATTACTGACTCCTATTTAACATGATATTGAATGTGATTGCTTCATTCTGAACACAGCTACAGCCCCAGTTATTTTTTTATTTTTACCCCCCCCCCCCAAAAAAGATTTTAGACATTAAAAGGTGGAAAAAGTTCTAAAATGATTTATCTTTGTCTATTTTTTTTACACCACAGAAACCTGACATTTTAAAAGGGGTGTGTAGACTTTTTATATCCACTGTATATATAAAATATAAGTGTGCAACCTTTTTTCTCATAAATGATCCAAATATCAAACAATAAAATTCAAAGGTGAAAATTTTATAAAGCACAACCAGTCCACAGTGAAAAATGAAAAAAGTCCAGTTATTCGTGCTCTATAAATGAACAGTGATTCACAAAAGAGGATCTTCAGCAAGGTGCATTCCCCACAAGAACACATGCTTCTTACCAGAAGGACTGGATCTCAAGTTCCACTCATTAGCTCCTTTAAGTGTGCTCCCTCCGTGTAAGGTTACTGCTCCACTTGATACAATTTATCTTGTGTGTCCACTGGATCCATACAAAGCATACCGCTGTAGATTCTCTCATACATATACTGTATATACATATATATGCTTTGTGCACTGGTCCAAATCATTTAGTGGAGGGGGAATATGATGTGGGGTTGTTTTTTAGGGGTTGGGCTTGGCCCCTTAGTTGCAGTAAAGAGAACTCTTATGCCTTGTACACATGATCGGACTTTCCGACAACAAAACCATGGAATTTTGTCTGAAGCGTGTTGGCCCAAACTTGTCTTGCAAACACACGGTCGCACAATTGTTGGCCAACAATTACGAACATAGTGACGTACTAGACGTACTACGTGGTTTTTCAGCTCTTTTGCACCACCCTTTGGGCTCCTTCTGGTAATTTTGTGTTAGTAGAAGTTTGGCGAGTGTTGATTCGCGCTTTTCATTTCGCACTTTTCAGTTTGTTCCTGAATGGCCGTTTGTAAACCAGACATGTTGCGGAATCGAAGGAGATAACATGTTATTTATTATTGGCCTTGGACATTATTTTTTTTTGTTGAATAATGATTTGATTGGGGGCGTGGCCAGCGCATGAGCTGAATGGAAGCTCTGTGAGAGAGCTCTGTGACACGAACGGGCATATTAGCGACAATTCACAGCGAATATCGGTAAAAAAGATACGAACAGACAACGGAAGAGTTCCTGAATCCGAAGGTGATGTCAAAAAAGCGGAAAGACGAACGGAAAATGAAAAAACTAACGACATTCTCCTCTCAGTCAGCGGGAGGGAGAAAAAAAGATGGCACAGATCCTCTCACAGCTGCTGTACCAGCAACAGCCTCCTCAGGGAGAGCGCAATACACTGACAGGCCTGATGCTGCTCTAGAGGAATCACCTCAGAAAACATATCTGGAATCTCCTCATGAGGAAGATTACCTCAGTCCTACATGTCGCAGCCCGGCTAAAACTCGTATCAAACTGGATTTCACAGGCCAGGAGGTAAGCTATAAAATACCTCATATTAGTCAAGATAACACAGTCATAACTCCTATAGCTTCACCTATAGCCGCATTCCCCACTAATAACCAGCCTATTCTGGACACCCAATTAAAAGAAATGCTATTAACTTTACATACTTCGCTTCATACGGATATTTTACAACTCACAAATCAATTCTCCAAAGCAGTGAACTCCTTAGGTGAAAGAGTACACACTATTGAGAACTCTATGGGAGACATGACCAATACTATTAATGATTTAATAGATGCTCATGAAGAAAATAAAGCTGAAAAAGAGTGGCTTAAATTTAAAATCGCAGATTTAGAAGACCGCTCAAGGAAGAACAATCTCAAAATCAGGGGTATCCCTGAAAATATACAGCAGTCTGATCTTAAAAAATATGCCACTGACTTATTCTCCAACTTGCTGCCAGCTATACCAGCCTTAGAGCTCACAATTGATCGTATCCATCGGATTCCGAAACCGTCATTTCTCCCTCCACAGATACCACGTGATGTACTACTTAGAGTACACTTCTACCATGTTAAAGAACAAATCCTATATAAAGTGCGACATCTAGGACAACTTCCACAACCATATAATACAATCCAGATTTATGCTGACTTGTCTAAACATACTCTAGATATGAGAAGACAACTTTCCACGATTACAAAAGCTCTGCGTAATCATAAAATTGAATACCGTTGGAAACAACCATCTAAACTACTGATACAGAAGAACGACACCTACCATACAATCACTTCTGTGGAACAAGGCATTAAGTTACTTCACGCATGGGGTATTATCCCCGAACCAACTCCACCTATCGGAGCTAAGAAGAATCTGGAGAAACTTACGCCACAATGGCATTAGCTTTCATTGACCAGATCCGGTCAAAATACAATCCTATCTATAGGAAACCGATCTATCAGCTTGCCCGCCGTGCCGTGCGATACTAAATCTTTGGAACAGCTGACCTTTGAACTAATTCCCCATTCTAATGTTGCAGTATACATTGAAATGTTTACCACTGCAAGTTAAGTTTAATGTTTGGTTATATTTTTGTTTGTGCTTTTACTCTTATTTTTTTCTTCACAGTATCCTATACACAACTCATAGCATTCAAAGGGACAGGTATGTTGTGAACCTACAAAATTTGAATCAAAACTTTTCAGTCACTAAATTTTTGGACATTCATAGTCATTTCAGACTACAGATTGTTCACATGGAAGTAGAATTTAAAGCTATTATCAGGATAGTATGTACTTACTTTTTCCATCTTATTAATATCCTTTTATGAGTATAAAGTTAATATCTTTAAATACTAATGGTCTTAACCATCCAGCAAAAAGAGCGTCGATGTGGCAAATGGCTAACACCCAGCGATGTCAAATATTGTGTATACAAGAAACCCATTTCAAAACAGGCGCTATTCCCACTTGCACCCATAAGAACTTTCCTCACATATTTACAGCATCAGGCCAACAGAAAAAAAGAGGAGTACTTATTGCCATACATCATTCAGTTAATTTTCAATTGCATGAATCTATTGTAGATACCAATGGACGATACCTCATATTAATATGTACCATTGATAATACACTTACTACATTGGTAAATGTGTATGCGCCTAATAAAAGGCAATCCCATTTTCTGAATGGCCTGATGAGAAAAATAGGTAAATGCCGAAAAGGTGCCTTAATAATTTGTGGAGACTTCAACACAATACATGAACAAGAACTAGACACTTCTAATCCCAAAACCAGAACCAACTGTGCACTTAAAACTTTTTTGAATAAAAGCGATCTCTATGATGTATGGAGATGCCATCATCCTGGAGATCGTGAATACACATATCATTCCCTGGTACATAATACCTATACTCGTATCGATTATATTTTTACGGATAAGTGGTTATTGCAGCGGGTGAGGGAGTCTGACATTGCACCCATCACTTGGACTGATCATGCCCCAATTAGTATGACTATTCTACCTAAACACTCTCAAACGACCCATTTTCTATGGAGAACAAATGCATATCTTATCAAAATGCCTACCTATGCTACAGCTATACAAAACCAGATAACTGAATTCTTTAAATATAATGTGGGATCGGTGTCAGACTCCGCCACCCTATGGGGTGCTCATAAAGCATTTAGTAGGGGAATCCTAATGCAACTGAATGCTCAATTCAGGAAAAATAAAACGAAACTCATTGACAAACTTACTGCTGACATTAAAACATTAGATTCCCAAAACCAATCTCACCCATCACAACAACTGAAAACTAAACTACAAATATTACGACAGGAACTCAGAACGACTTTATTGGATACATTTAAAAAAACATACTAGAAAACTTAAAGCTAAATATTACCATACTAGCAACAAAGCAGGAAAAAACATGGCACTTCGGATCAAAGGCAGATATTCCAAATCAAAGATTCCATATCTATACCACCCTATTACTAGAGAAAAATTGCAAGACCCCCAAGACATAGCGAATGTATTTAGCTGTTATTATAGCTCCCTTTACAATCTTAAAGATGATTCTCAAACTCCCACACCTACCCCAAAGATAATAAGTGATTTCTTAGATACTATTAGTCTCCCATCATTAACTACTGATCAAATCTCTGATCTTAACGTCCCATTTTCAGTGGAAGAAATTGCTAGAACTATAGACTCCCTGCCCAACAATAAATCTCCGGGCCCAGATGGAATGATAGGAGAATACTATAAATTACTTCGAGATATACTGGCTCCCCACTTATGCTCACTTTTTAACGACGCGGCATCCAAATCAGAATTTCCGGCTGAGATGCTTCAGGCCTTGATCATAACACTGCCGAAACCAGGCAAAGATCCCAATGCTCCCCAAAATTTCAGACCGATTTCATTATTGAACATTGACATCAAAATATACGCCAAAGCAATAGCGAATCGACTGATGAACTACATACCAGACCTCATTCACAAAGATCAATCTGGCTTTACTAAAGGTCGACAATCTTCAGATGCAACAAGACGTCTGATTGATATTATACACTTCACTGAGAGACATCAAACGCCTTCTCTGCTCCTTTCTTTGGATGCAGAGAAGGCGTTTGATAGGGTCCATTGGGGCTATTTACAGTCAGTGCTTTTAAAATTTGGCTTTCGTGGAAATATTTTATCGGCAATTTTTGCACTGTATAAGGGCCCCTCAGCGAGAGTATACACAAATGATATGATGTCTAGGCCCTTTGGCATCTCGAATGGAACACGACAAGGTTGCCCCTTATCTCCTTTAATATTTAATTTAGCCATCGAACCTCTAGCAGAACGTATACGATCTGACACAAAACTATCTGGTATAAAAATTGGGCAAATAGATAATAAAATAAGTCTGTTCGCAGATGACATAGTGCTTATAGTGTCTGATCCTATTTCATCTCTCCCGAATCTCCAAAATATACTAACGACATTTGGAGCAGCATCATATTATAAAATCAATGAAACTAAGTCCAATATTTTAGACCTAGGATTAGATAACACAACCAGGCAGTTATTGTCTAATAAATACCCCTACCACTGGAAAGACGAGGGGATTTCTTACTTAGGAATCACTCTCACTAACAAAACAAAACAGTTATTTAAAACAAACTTTTTACCATTTAAGAAACATTTTGAAACAGATCTGACAACACTTAGTAAATTCGAATTTACATGGGCTGGTCGCCTGGCAGCTTTCAAAATGATGACCTTACCAAAATTATTATATCAACTCAGGTCCCTTCCAATATGTATCCCTAAATACTACTTTAAATCCTTACAAAGCAGTTTGGGAAAATATCTATGGAATGGCAAAAAATCCCGTTGCGCATACCATATACTAATTAAACATAGAAATATAGGTGGTGCGACCGTACCTGATCTACAGGATTATTATGACGCAACTCTTTTGACCCAATTGCAAGAATGGTTCTTGCCTACTCCTAAAACTTTATGGGGACAAATTGAGAAAGACATCACACGACAACCTAATATGCAATTCTGGTTACTTAGTAGGAAAATTAAGTCCACAATTACAGCTCAATACCCACCAACGGTGAAAGCGACGCTACACTCTTGGCAGAGAATCATCACATACAAATGGGATAAAACTCCAATCACGGTGTTAAACCCTCCTCTAACAATTATACCAACATTATACCAACACCTGGCGTACAAATACACGACTGAAATTTGGGTGGGGATATCAAACTTGGTTCCTTCTTCCAACAGGGCTCATTAAAGTCTTTTTCTCAGTTAAGTAATGAATTACAGCTTCCGAATTCTGAGCGATCTACATATATTCAAATAGAAAAGTGTCTGCTACACAATCCACAACTCAGAGCTTCAATCCCGGTTAAAATATGGTCTTTCCTCAATAACCATGCCACCTCACAGAAAGGAGTAGCTACAATATACCCAATTCTAGGGGAAAAAAACATACCCAGCAAACTACCTTCCTTCCTTAAATGGGAACAAGATTTGGGGCAAGACTTTTCAATTAAACAATGGATGGCTTCCCTACGAAGCATATATAGGGCCACTGCATGTGTTACACTATGGGAACTGGCACAAAAAATTGTTCAAAGACAATACCTGACTCCACATATCCTAGCAAAATTCAAGGGGAACTCGTCACCTAATTGCTGGAGAAATTGTACCCAATTGGGGACCCTATTTCATATTATGTGGGACTGCCCAAGCTTACATAACTACTGGCAGGCAATCTCCCATTTACTCACTTCCGTAACAGGTATTGTCCTTCAACTTTCACCAGAACTAGCCATTCTGAATATGAATTTACATACGATTCCCAAACAATATCGTAAAGTAGTAACACATATACTTTTAGCTGCGAGACTATCCATAACTAGAAAATGGAAAACTGACTCTCTTCCTACTATGACAGAAGTTATAGAATTAACCCAACTCCACCACTCCTATGAATTGTTATTTCCTAATGACAAATCCCTATATATTAAGGAACAACAACTATGGGAACCTTGGAGTACATGGTACAAAAATTATACTTCCACAATTTAGATAATGCTGATTCTTTAATCATATAGAAGAAAGAACTCCTGTGCGTTTTAATATTTTTTTTTTGGATGGCTTTAAAAATAATTTCATAGCAAAGTGACAAATATATCACATATTTGTTTATCTGAATTGAGCTGCGGAGTAAGAATAGATCTTTATTTTCCTTCATAAAAGATAACTACTGTGTTTGAATTTCCTTTAGGATGTTGGCCTAGGTACTCCAAGACACAGATAGATCCCTGTGAGGGGTGTCTTGGGGTCCAGAAGTGGCCATTATCCATATCGCTATTTATAAATCTTACAATAATTATATTACAGACTTTATTATACAAATTTTAAGAGACCTACTCTTGTTCGAGTCCCTTTATGACTATGAATATTAGATACTTAGGAATACTACTTTATTCTTTATTGTGGATTATTTGTTTCTATGCTATATTATGCTGAGAAAACCCTGTCACTACATTATACTGTGTTATGTTACTTTTATTACTATATATTATTTTTTTTTTGTTTTGTAACCCTTGTTGTAACTAACTCTGCTAAAAATCTCAATAAAAACATTTGAAAAGAATAATGATTTAATTTGGTATATTTTCTATATTTTTGGATGCATAGAAAGCACTTTTTGGTTAAGTTCTATCGGCAGATAGCATGTCTAATTGTATTTGTTTTCTTTTTTTAATGCACAATAAAAAAAATTGTGGAGAATAATACTTGGCTATGTGTTTTACTTCAAATGACAGTTTGGGAGTAGGCAGTTACATTTTAAAAAATACAATGTAAAATTGACAAGGGATACCAACATAGTTGCATCTTTGATCTTCAAAACTACAGGATAATGGTGTTGTGGTAACTTGCCCAAATAAAAAAAAATAAAAAAGCATAATATTATTCTTGATATCACTAGAAAAAAAAAGCCTTTGAAAATTTGTTTGCAATAACTCCATCAGTATCACCAGCAAAGCAACTTCATTATTATCTTATTAAAAAAGAAGAGAATGTGCACTGCATTTGGAGATTTCATGATTTGCTACATCACGGATGTTAATTCTCCACTAGGATCGCTAGTTTACAAGACCGACCACTTTCTGGCTCGTCCTTGCTTCTTAGCATGCGTGTTTGTTCTTTGGACTTTTGTCCGATGGACTTGTGTACACACGATCAGAAAATCCGACAACACACATTTGTTGGCAAAAAATCTGAAGACATGCTAGCCAACATTTGTTGGAAGAAAGTCCGACAACAATTGTCCGATGGAGCATACTCACGGTCGGATTTTCCGCCAACAGCCTGCACATCGTACATTTCCCATCAGAAAATCCGATCGTGTGTACGGGGCTTCAAGGCGTCAGCATTCCAAGACATTTTGCACAATTTCATGCTCCCAACTTTGTGGGAACAGTTTGGGGATGACCCCTTCCTGTTCCAACATGACAAGGTCCATAAACACATGGATGAGCGAGTTTGGGGTGGAGGAGCTTGACTGGCCTGCACAGAGTCCCGACCTCAACCCGATAGAACAACCAGGTCTTCTCACCCAAGATCAGTGCCCGACCTCACAAATGCTCCTAAACCTTGTGGACAGCCTTCCCAAGCTGTTGTAGCTGCAAGGGGTGGGCCAACTCAATATTGAATCCTACGGCCTAAGACTGGGATGCCATTAAAGTTCATGTGCGTGTAAAGGCAGGGGGTCCCAAAACATTTGGTAATATAGTGTATATAACATATATAATCATCAGATCTGTTTATAACATGTAATCATCAAATCTGTTTTAAAGCATGCCATACATTATAAAATGTTATTGTTCAATTTCCTTTAGATTCACCATCAACTATGTAGTGCAAGGGATTGCCTGATTGCATAAAAATTGAAAATATTTTAGGTATGACCTCAAATTTTATGGTTTTGGTAAATCCAATGGAACATTGTACATAAAAAATTACTGTATATAATGTATGGCCATCCTAAGAGACTGGTAAGCCCAGGGCAATCTTTTCTTTCCTCCAACACAAATCATTCTAATTTCAACCAGTTGAGGATTTTGAACTTAAGACCTATGGTCTAAAAAGCAAGCTTTCTCGAACGCTAACCCCTCTTTCCCTCTATTAGCGGCAATCACTTGCTAATAGTCTCCAAGCATCAATTATGTAAATCCAATGTAAGAATGCTTATGATTCCTCGTGTTTACTATTTCATTCATATGTATATTAAAGGTGTGACCTGTCATCTGCATATAACATTTGTTAAAGAAACCATACAAATAAAAATTAACTAACTAAATAAATAAAATGTATTCCTTTATCGTGTTCCTCTATACATTTCCCAATTTTATTTTTAAAGGCAAGCTATGCTCAATGACAACTATGGACTAATAAGATATGTATACCTCCTGCACTGCCTGCTAAGGTGAAGAGAGATCCCTGTGGATAGTGTTTGCCCTCTGGCTGATGCTTGAACAGGGATGATAAGCATCTCCATAATAAACAATGCTGCTTATATTTGCCATGGCCGACTTTCTTCAATGATGCTCAAGTATCACCCATAATTGTCATTTTGTTCACCAAAAGCAACTACCTTTGTACATTGTATAACTCTTGTTACTTTAGTTTATACCCCATCTCTACATTTACGCTTATACAGTAAAAAGCCTGTAAAAAGCTGCACTGGTCAGTGTGGTTCAGCACACATGGCTCTCCGCAGTCAGGACAGGCTGTTCATAGCTGCAGGGTACAGACAGGTACCTGCTCATGGTTAACAAGCCAGTGTTCTATCACATTAGCGACCCCATCAGATCAGCAAACGGAAGTGAAGTTCCATCAGCTGCGCATGTGTTCCACCTCTACCAGGTTTACTAATCTGACAGAACACATGCAGTCAGAGGGACGGCAGCGGACATCTTGCTCCACCCAACTATGTCTTAAATTTCAGAGTAGTTTAAGCAATAAAGTGGGCGTATATAAATAAATATAGTATATTGACATCTGCAATACTGTTTTGATGTTACATATTGAAAGAAGCAGGACACCAGCAGTAGGAAGGTAGCGGAGGCCATGTTGGTACACCCCACACTGCTCGGTGCTAAACCTTTAGGCTTTCAAAATGAAACATCGAAACAGCATCACAGATGTCAATATACTATATTTATTTATATTCGCTCACTTTATTGTTAAAATTACTCAGAAATGCAAGCCGTAGCTGGGTGGAGTAAGATGTCCGATGCCGCTGTTCTGTCAGATTAGCAAACCCATGGAATGCATGAGCAGCTGAGTGAACGTCACTTCCGTTCGCTGATCTGATGGGTGTGACTCTGCTTGGTCCAGGAACTGAGAGGTGGTGACAGAAGTATGTGAGAGGCTAGGGGGCGGGCCTCCTTTGTCAAGCTAGCTTCATTTATAAAGCACGAATAACTGGATTTTTTTTCGCTTTTCACTGTGGACTGGATGTGTTTATATTGATTTTGCACCTTTGAATTTTTCACCTTTATATTTTTTCATTTAGCTCATTTATGAGCATATGATAATGGAATAGTAATCGAAGAATTTAAAGAAAATCTGTATGCACGTTCACAGAAAATAGCTTTATATAGATACCTTTCTATAATGTTCTTCCTCCATTTGTTGCCTTTTTCTTTCTTCTTCCTCCCTTAGCTGGTTGTAAAGTTGTTGACTTGCCTGTAATGAACATTACATGGGTCAGTACACTGAAATAATAGGATGTGTGAAGGAGCATCAGATTTTGTGTAAATATCCACATAATCAGAAGCAAACAGCATTTTGTACCAAGTTAGTGTGGTGTAGAGTTCTTTCAACGTATTGATCTTTTCCCCACTGAATAATATTAAACATTATATACTGAAATTTCTGTTTAATATGTGTTTCTGCTGGTCCATGATCAGGGATTACAAACATAAACTTTACAATGACTAATGGTAAAAGCCAGTTAATTTAGCAATATATTTAGATTTTGGAAGGAGAAAATGGAGCATTTTAAAGTCGTGTTGCCACCAAAAAACAAAAAATTGCTTAAAATTCATAAAAAATAAAAAAATTATTGGAAAAAGAAATGTTTTTACTCACCTCTAAATGCCGTTGTTAGGGGGTCCCTCGTAGTCTGCCTCCTTCACTGCCCAGGCTGGTGACATCACTTCCCCCCGGCGCCGCACAGTCATCTGGAACCTGTCACGTGTCCCAGATGACTGTGCGACGTATCACGGCGCTGCTCGCGCATGCGCAGTGGATGCCCGGCTGTGAAGCCACAGCTGGGTGCCCACAGTAAGAATGCCGGCGCCGCGAGCGGAGCGGGGAAAGAGGGGGGGCTTCGTTCCCCCGCATTGCTGGACCCTTGGACAGGTAAGTGTCCGATTATTAAAAGTCAGCAGCTGCAGTATTTGTAGCTGCTGACTTTTATTTAATTTTTTTTAGGGGGCACCCCACTTTAAGATAAATATGAAAACCCAAGAGGAGGACACAATCTCTGTACTGATAATTTCTGGGCACAGCTAAACCCAAATACTGCAGGTCTACAATGCTAACGTAGTTTACTGTGTAGCCATGACACTTTGGACAAAGTGTTTGTCATGTGTAAATTTAGTTTTTGCCTCAGAACAGTAATGGGGTTGTCACGGTCGTTCCACCACCCCGGTCACCCAAGTAAGACTTACCCGCAGGTTCCCTGTATGAGGGGATCGTCGGTGCCTTCGGACGCGGGTTGGCGCTAACGAACGCACGCGAGTGCACATAGTCCCCAACAGGCGCACGCGGGTGCGCGTTGGCACGAGCGGGCGCACGTGGGTGCGCGACGAGCCGAACGGGCGTACGCGGGTACGCGGGGTCACGAACGGGAGCACGGTCACCCGCGGGGGTACGTAGACGTACCGTGCGACCGTTCTTGGCGCCCAGTTGCCTACTTAAGGGACCTGCTCCTGCTCCTCTGTGCTGTCCCGTCTGCAGCGTTCCTGTGACTCCTGCTATCTGTTCCTGTGTGTGTGTTCCTGATTCTGTACCCGGCCTGTTCCTGGACTTTGCCTGTTTGCCGCCTGCCTCCGACCCTTTGCCTGATTGACCACGCTTCTGCCTTCTGCCTTGTACCTCTGCTGCCCGATTGTTGCCGACCCAGCTCGTCCCTGACTACTTCTGCCAGTCTGCCTACGGACCTGCACTGACTACTACTTCCGCAGCTCCTGCCTGTTCGCCTGTGCCAGCCGTCCAGCAGTTCCTGTCCGGCATCCTGCGCTGGTTGCACCTTCCGCTCCGGTCCACCTTCTGCTCCGGTCTCTTCTACCAGCTGACCAGTCTGGCACTTGTGCCCTCCGGACTCCTGAATCCCTGTTCCCATCTCCAGGGGCTCTCGAGCCGGGGCTTACGAGGCGCCGCTCCCTGCACGCTTGGGCTCTCCAACCAGGTACGTGACAGGGGTTCTGAGGGTTAATTGTGTAGGTTAACTTTGACATCAGTTTGGCTGGGCTGTGTTAGAGTTCTGCCTAGTCATGTGTACAGTGAGGTGCACATGACAGGCCAGAACCAGGCCTGGTTGGACGTTTTGGGTATCAGCTTCCTCAGGGCCAATCAGTGGGTGCACCGGGCCCAGCTGAAGAGTCTGGGGAAGGGTACTTAAGATGTTGAGGTCACGTGTTCCGGGTTGTTCGTTTGTGAGGCCCAAGCGGTCTATCCTGATTCTGGACTGGGGTAGCCCCGTGAGGGGTCCCGGTCACAGGAGCATCCGTCGCCCCGCAACATGCTTCGGTTGGTTAGCCCCAGTAGACCCATCTGGTCTGGGGTAAGGATCCGTCTGTTTCCGAGTCTCGGAACCGGCTGGTCCGAGGCGCAGTAACTGAGGGAGGATTCAAGGCGTCCAGGTGTGCTCTCGGCTTGGAGGGGCAACGCAGCTCGTGTAAGTGACCGGGGTGAAGACTCTTCGGAGGAGGGCCAACCAGCAGGCATCCTGAGAAGTGCCTGGTTCCTGAGTTGTGAAGGACACTGACGAATTCACGCTTTTTCCAGTACTGTCAAGGAGACAGAGAACATTCCAGGTATTGAGGAAAAGTTCCTGTTCACTTCCAGTTACAACTTGTTCAAGGTCAGAGATTTCACAAGTTCTGAATCAAAGTGCTGATTGCCATAATCTCTGACTAGAGATATGTTCAGCCTTGAAGTGCCCAGCTGCGATTGGCTACTCTCTGGGTGGTACTAGAGACTTTGTTATATTTGCAGTTCAAGGTGCCTGAGTTCCTTCACCCGTGCCCTCTGTTCCCATACGAGACTGTTTGTTGGATGTTACCCCTGCAAATAAAAAACCTTTCAAAAGGACTTTATTGGTGTCAGTGTCAAAAGTTGTTGGGTAACAACCCTGGGAACCCCTAGATGTGGAAGAACAAGCCAAGTGGATTTAACCGGTAAGTCCAAAAGTTAAGGCCGCCCTGCCAAGGGTTATGGCCACTACAATTTTATAAAGTGTGAACACGCATTTCCAGTAACATACCTCCCAACTTTTAGAGATGGGAATGAGGGACACCTATCAGCAAAAGTATGCAGGCATAGGACACACCCCTTGTCACGTCCCCTTAAAGGAGAATTGTACAAAAAATAAAAGATTGGTTCAACCCACAAGTGCTTTTTTTTACCACTACTATTCCTTCATATTGGCTTTTGGTATTTACAAATGCAGCAATTTAGAAATCAGATGAAAGGTTTAGCATTGGGAAACACTTTTTGATAGATAAAAAGTGCATTTTATATACACATCTATATAGATCAGACCAAAACGAGGGACACATGAGGAGGAATGAGGGACAGATGGACATTGTTCCAAATCAGGGACAGTCCCTTGAAATCAGGGACAGTTGGGACCGATGCAGTAATGTTAGGACATATCTGTAAAGGTTGTAGCTTTTCATCTCTTTCCTCATTTTTCCGAAGATTAGAAAAACTGCCAACACTTTACTGCTGCATGGGTAAACTATACAACTAAGAGATATATACATTATATTGTACTAAAATATTTAGCTAGGACATGTTACCATTTTATATAATCTAGTTTTCTTGTTTATGTAATTTATGTACTGCACACATTTCCCTCATTTGTACATCATTTTGTAAGGCTCACATAGATTGTTTTAAAATGATAGTTGGTGTGTTGTATAGGCATAAGAGAGTTCCTGTCAAACCTATCGACACTTAGCCCTGGTTCACACCAGTGTGGTTTTAAAGTCGCACTGAAATCTCACAGAAATAGTACAGGAAACATTTTCTGGTTCAGGAAACAAGCTGCTGTGACTTGAGGCATAGAAATTTTAACGGTTCCACTTGCCATGTGACTTTGAACTGTCAAATTGCATGACAAGTCAAACTAGTGTGAACCAGGTCTTATGCCCCTTTCACACCGATACTTTTTTCCTGCATTTGTACCTTGCAAGAAAAAAATGCAAGAAAAATTTTATTTCTTTAAATCCTTGCCTAAAAATGTTTTTCTTTAAATCCCTAAAGTCCTGCAAGCTGCGTCTTTGGTGTGGTTTTCAAAACCGCACCAAAACCGCAGCTTTCCATTGAAATGAACAGAAATCGTGGCATAATCATGCAAAAATTGTGGTAAAAGCGCAACGTGCTTTGTGTGGGCAACCCAAAGATGCACCTGAAAAGCACAGGAAAAAAGTCTGAAACACAGCAAAATCGCTGTGTTTGCTACAGAGCAACATGAAAGAGCCCTAAAACGGCACTATGTAATTAACAGGATTATAGATTGATTTTTCCAGTGCCTGCTGAAACGTCCTGTCTTCATCCCACTTCAGTGACATGCAAGAGAAGGTATTCAATATACAATAAAATGCATGTAGTATATTATATTATAAGGGCGTTCAAGTCAAACTGGGACTTTTAATTTTATCAGTATAAAAGGGAATGCTAGTGTAGCAGTACTACATGCAGTAGTAAGTGGCAAATGTGTCCTATTACTGATAGGCGTCACACATGTCGCTGGCCAGTCCAGAGACCATTAATCAAGATGGCAGACAACAGTGTTACTACGTGCATGGATCAGTGTGTGGTGATGACGTTTTCTTATCAACAAAGGTGTAAATACTGCGGATAGCTACAAAAAATGTCAAGAGCAATATGATGATGAAACGCTAAATCGCAGACATTTGAATGGTGTAAACGTTTCCAGGTGTCCGTACGTCTGTCCGTGACGATCCCGGCCGTGGTGGTTTCCAGCCCATAGCTGTCATTCCTGTGAATATTTAGAGCGTGGAATGCCTGATCCTGGATAATTGATGCATAACCTGTCGTGAAATTGCACAATAGACAAATCTTTCTGTTATGTACTGATGACAAAGTGAAGCAGGGCTGTCCTAGGATGGTTCAGTCGTACTGACAAATATTTCTTTGCCAAAGCTTTCCAGGCATTAGATAAATGCTGAGTGTATAAATGTAGCAGGGGAGTATGTTAAAAAATAAATGTTCTTTTATTATATAATCGCAAAAGTTCCGGTTTAACTTGAACATCTTGTATCATGTGTGAAACGTAAATAAAATTAGTTATTACTGTATATTCTTTCATTCCTGGACTACAAGGTGCCCGATTGTGTTCTTCTTCAGCACTTGCACTCTTTGCCTAAAAAAAGAAAGAACACGCACAGTCAAATTGCGTTTATGTAAAAAAATCCCCATCAGGAAAGTTTGTTTTTTTGTTAGTTACATTACTGTAAATGTTGGTGATTTCCCGGATCTAGCAATTCATATTTTTGGCACTAAGAAGATGTAGAATATCGGAGACTGATAGCGTTTTGGTATTCATGTTATTAGATAATTGATAAGGGCTATACATCAATTTTGAAGAATATTAAAGTGCTATAAGCCCAAAAACATTATTATGCAGCATGCCAAGCCTTAGATGTGCATTTTGCTTTATTTTCACCTAATGCACCACCCAGTAAGTCCATTATTTTTCACATTCATTTAACAGATCAAGCTGTCCAGCAAAAGTGACAGAGGGTTGAGTCAAACCATTTACCTCAGGGGGGGCTTATAATGGTCAGCTTTGTTAATTTATTTAAAACCTTTATCCCAAAAGGAAAATAAACTGTTATACATGCTTTAAAAAGTATTAAACTTTTGGCAGTGCTATTGTACAATAACCTACAGTGGATACTCCTCCATCCACAATTTTAGCATGGATGGGGGAAATTATTAATTTGATCTCGTTCAGTCCAAAATAAAATTTGAGCCTAGTATAAAGTATGTATGGCCTCTTTTTGCATTACCAATCACAAACCAATCCAAATCAGTTTTGAAACTGATTGACAGCTTGACTACTTTCATTCTTTCTTTTACATGTATTTTTTTTAATTTTATGGCATACAATCTTCAATGACATATATGTATTTTAAGCGGGATTCTGTCTGGGCATGGTTGTTCCTTTGCATGAAAAAGAACAGCTGCAAGGGTGCAGGGATTAGTAAAAGTGTATAGCATTTATTAATAAAAACATTGCACACTTACATCAAAGTTAGTTGTAAAAGTGCAGAAGAGGATCATGTAAACACTTTCAAGGACGACACCTGATAAACTGGATTAATAAGTCTCCATTGGAATGCCAGACCCACCAAGAGATAGCAGCTGGTGGTGTCTATGGCCATAATTTCTGAAAATGCCTAGTAGTTGTGAAGAATCCCTGAAATAGGAAGGTTGAAATTGGACTAAAGGCTGTAGGAAAAAGTCCACATACTGGGACAACCCATTTGTAAAATGCTTTGATAGGCCTACTAGTGGGGTTGATAGGGTCCTTATGGACCTTGGGCAAAATGTAGAAATTAAGGGTTTTATAAAGGTCTCTATGGAGAAACGCCTATTCTTATTTGTCGACAGGACAGAAAATGGATTTGGGTCCAGTGTGGACCACCTGGATATAATTGTTCAAGAGTAGTACACCCTCAGAGACTGTTCCACCAAACCACAGCTTCTCTAATGTGTTCAAGGCCACTAGATCCTCAGTGTCCCAATCTGTTGAGTGTTATTCAACAGATTGGTGGAATGTAGTTCAGTGGCACTGGTTGTTCCTTCTTGTCATAGCAGCATTTTAGTGTCAATATATGTAGGGTAATTAGTGAGTGAAAACTTAAGACCTTTTTTCAATAGGGAGATTTCCTGAGGGGAAAGTGTATAAGAGGATAGGCTGAATTTTTTTATCATGTCTGAGGTGGTCAATATTGGCAGTAACTGGGGTCTGGGTATTAGTAAGGAAAGGAGAAATGGCCTTTGCACACTATTGGAGGAAACTGACATTTTCAATGGTATTGGTATTGGACAATCCACAGGATATATCTTTATTGGAACTGGTTTTGTGTCTGACCCAGTGTCTCCTATTAAGGGCAGAGAAAGAATCTTGATTTTTGGATTTCCTCATGTGACCTACATCAAAGTTGGATGTTGGCGTTATGCCGCGTACACCCGAGCGGAATTTCCGTCAGAAAAATCTTGGATGGTTTTTCCGACGGAATTCTGCTCAAGCTTGCTTGCATACACACGGTCACACAAAAGTTCTCTGAACTTTCAACTGTCAGGAACGCGGTGACGTATAATACTACAACGAGCCGAGAAAATGACGTTCAATGCTTACAAGCTTGTGTCAAATTGTTTCCGAGCATGTGTAGGAATTTTGTGAGACAGAATTGCTACAGACGATTGGAATTTCCAACCCGTAACTTTTTACGTCGGAAAAATGGAGAACCTGCTCTCAATCTACACATGGTCGGAATTTCCGACCAAAAGCTCACATCGGACTTTTGCTGGCGTAATTTTTAATCGTTTGTACAGGTCGTTCGACTCATGAGGGGCACAGATTAGATGTTAGAGGATGGTTATATGCACCCAATGTGCGCAGCCAAGAAGAAGACCTTCTGTTCTTTATAATAATGAAGATCAGATTCTAGTTTCTTGGGATGTTTTTTTTTGTCACTGTAGCCTACTCAGTTTTTTTACATTTTTGCTGTAACATGGAGAATCATTTGTCATATAGACTGATTTTTAGCATCCCCAGAAGTCATGTCTTACACACGATCGGACTTTCCGACAATGAAACCGTGGAATTTTATCTGAAGGGTGTTGTCTGAAACTTGTCTTGCATACGCACAATCACACAATTGTTGGCCAACAATTACAAACGTAGTGGCGTACTAGACGTACTATGTGGTTTTTCAGCGCTTTAGCACCACCCTTTTGACTCTTTCTGCTAACTTTGTGTTAGTATAAGTTTGGTGAGTGTTGATCCGTGCTTTTCTTTTCTTGTTTTTAATTTAGTGCTTTTCAGTTCGTTTTTGAAAGGCCGTTCGTCAACCAGACATGTTGTGGAATCGGAGGAGATAACGTGTTATTTATTATTGGCTTTAGAGTTATTGCTTTGACATTTTTTGGTTGAATAATGATTTGATTTGGTATATTTTCTAAAATTTTGGATGCATAGAATGCACTTTTTGGTACAGTTCTATTGGCAGATAACATGTCTAATTTTAATTAACATTTTTAATTTGTTTTCTTTTTTAATGCACAATAAAAAACCTGTGGAGAATAATACTTGCCAATGTGTTTTACTTCAAATGACATTTTGGGAGTAGGCAGGTACATTTTAAAAAACACAATGTAAAATCCGCCAACATCCTGACATCGAACATTTTACGTCGGAAAGTCCGATCGTGTGTATGGGTCTTTAGGAAAAAAATTAGGCTGCTTTCATTTCTAACTTGTTTTGGATGAAGCAGGCTTCAGAACTGGGATCTTTATCCTTTACTCACTAGCAAGTACTTCACGGATATGTTACAAGTATAAGCATATCAGCTTTTGGGATACACATGATTTGGCAAGATTTGCTTATACAAGAATTACCAATCCGCTGCATGATTCAGTGTAATTTTGTGCGCAGTTAGGCTGAGGCTCTATGCACACTAGCCTTTTTTAAGCTCCTAGAACCTATAATGAGGATTTTCTAATTCTGCTCCTAGAAGCTAATAGTGTTATCCCAATTGTCCACGCACGCTATTTTATGCTAGAAGCATTTTTCAAGCTTCAGCATATACGGGCAGAAAAAAATTGTGTTGTAGAGTTTTTGGGATTGTTTTCCTGGCAGAAAAAAATGCTAAATGCTCCTAAAGACTACTAAAAATGCCCTTAATAGGTTTTTTCTTCATGTACTGTAAAAATGCTAATAAAACACTAAAGATACTAAAATGCTATTACAAGTTGGCACACAAACATTATCAGCATTTATCATCTATCGTTTTTTGAGTTTATAAAAAATGCTAGTGTGTATGGATCCTTAAAGGAGAAGTCCAGTCTGAGTTCGCTTGGCTAGGCTTCTCCAATGGGTCACAAGAGTGCAATTTGCTTTGCACTCCTGTGACCCGTTTTCAGTAGAGAGCGTTCTGAAGTCCGCTCTCAGGTGATGTCACAGAGATCAGTCCAGGCACTGCCTCATCATGACAACAAAGTCTGGATCCCCCTGCCCCTCCACAGCTCAGCGCTCCTGTGAGCATGGAGGAGCAGAGCAGGAGTTGTTGACTGACAGGCAGCAGCTCTCCGCTCGGGGAGCTGAGAGAACCAAGCAATCGGGGATATTCAGTTGCTCGGTTCTCAGTTTAGTGACACCGGGGGACAGATGCAGCATCAGTCCGATGCTGCATCCACCTAGGTAAGTACGATGGGTTAAGAAAAAAAAAACCCATACTTCTTTTAATTGTGGTAAATTTCAGGAATGCTTTCAAATATTTTTTTTTTTTCATTGAAAATAAATGATTTTAAAAAACGTTACTAGTTTTTATTAAAATATTACTTACAAAAAATATACGATTTAAAAGAATTGTAACTATTTCAAGGTAACAAGCCTGTTTCTTCTTAGCAAGAACAGGTAGTCATTTTACAATGTATTTTAAAGCACACCTGTGCTCAGATTTTGACATTAAATTATTCACATGTTCTTAACAAACAGCAAAGAGCTTTAAAACAAGCCATCCCCAACTCCCTAAGTGCTTGTGTAGATAGGAAATGAAAGCATGTTTACAGGTGCATTTAGCTTGCTTTTGAGTTTTGTTTAAGATGCTTTTAATGCTACACTAAACCCAAAAACAAAAATTTCAAAAGGTAATGTATTCCAGCTTACCTATCCTAAGATATTGTTGTTACATTAATCTTTATTCTTTTTTTTTGGCAAGAACATTTTTAGAAAATATAGAAAATACCTGTTAATATTGGTAAGATACAATATGCTAAAATATGGTTTTGTGGTGTAGATATCCTTCAAGTTCTTTCTGATCTCCTTTTGAGCTGTTTTTGTACTTCCTCTGACTTGTATTGGGGAAAAACAAAAAATGACTGTATAAATAAAACCCTGTCTCCTCCATTTTTAAACTTAGCAGTTGTATGATACGATCAGCTCTCATTGGCTTCTGTCTCTTTATGTAATCCTAGGCAGACTTATTGATTTTGAAATCAAGGCTCTGAGGAAACCATACTATTTTTTCCAGAACACGTCTGGAAATGCCCGTACTTAATGCTTGGAATAGACCTGGTTGATGCAGTAAGACCTCCTATGTCTTGTTACTTTGCTCAGTCTTGCCATTGTGTAATGGCGTGTACACACGATCGGAATTCTGGCCAGAAAAAGACAGATGAGAGCTTCGCGTAGGATGAAGTCACATGTCCAAGTGATGATACGTGTAGGATTGGACTAGGAGGATACCGGAAGTGACGTCCGGAGTATGAACGTGGAGCCCGTTCGTCTGGTGCTGTCATTTCGTTTTTACTTTGCCTATACATTATATGTTTAAATGTGAGTACCCAGGACTAAGTCCTTTTTAGAATAAAGTCTGCTTTTATTACATACTTCACTATTGGAGCTCCCTCTTTTTTCCTATGCATATGAGTAATGGTTTATGGCTGAGGACCTAGAGGGGACCACCTATATTACCTACACCATCTTATTGCTGGAATTAATATCTGCTGTTTACCTCACAGCAGTGAGGTAAGGTAGCCATTGCACCTAGTGTTTGGACACTGATTTTTTGAGGAGTCACAACATCACCGGTGGAACCTTTTCTCTGCTCACAAAGTCATTATATGCTTATGACACAGAGTGGATTCACATAGTGCATGTTGCAATACGGATTGCTGCTTTTTTGCTATAGACAGAGACACTATCACTACTATGGGATACTAATCATTGTTGCACTTTATTGGACATTGAATTTTTTATTGCTTTGTTCATATTTGCTAATACACATTTTTATTCTTTATTTTTTAACTTTTATTATATATTGTGTTTCACACTATATGCACTTTTTGGATTGTATCATAATTTTGAACTCTAATATATACATTATAGTTTGGCTATATTTTTCTGGCACTGGATGCACTTTATTTTAAGAGGGTCCTTACCGTCATATTGCATGCGACTGGATTTTACCGAGTTGGCACTGATTCACTATTTTGAAAGTGTTAGTAGTTATTCTATTTGTGTATTATATATTGATTTATACGTATATCAATTTATTTATTTGTATTAAGTGTGGAGCGCAACACCATTCAACATATACACAGCATATCTTCTTAGGGGAGGGTTTGAGCCCCTGCCGGTGTTTTAGCTGCAACCATACGTTTTTCTTTATTTGTTTAAATATTGTGGCGCGAAGATAATTTATAACTACTACTATTAGGCTCTATTATGCAAATGTAGATTTGCTTTCCTTGGAACAGTTGCACCGGCTATTTCAACAATAGAACTACGGCCAGGCTTTGGACACTGAAAAATTTAGATATTAATTACATGCAATAATTAAAGTGATTGTAAACAATCAGCTTGTAAAACAATCCATTCAGATTAAAATAGAAATGAAAGGCAAAACATTTTTGTATAGATAAAAAAAAAAAATTATAAATACCCTTTTCCCCTTTTATATCAGTGATCACATTCCCTCTGTTCTCAACTGCATAAGAGCTGGGGGGAGGAGAAGCGACAGCACACGGAGCTTCTCAGTGATTAGCTGTGCAGTGGGAGAGTGTCAGGACAAGTCTGATTATTGGAGGAGTGTACACCAAGTTCCCAGCATAGCTAGAGAACTGACCACGCTGTGCTCTCCTGCTTAGTGTGATCAGTTTTTAATAGGAAAGCGGGGGACTAGCAGGTACACTAGTAATTTCACATAAAGTAAGCAATACAAAGAGAACAGGAAACTGTGAATTAAGTCATACTCAAATTTTACAATAGCCAGTCCTTTAAGTTTTATTACAGCAGCTCATTTCACATTTCTCCCCTCTGCTTCCCTATCCCAGCAATACATTTGCAGCCTGCAACCCTTTTAATCTCAAAGGTAAACACAGGGAAGTTACATAGGAACAAGGGGAAGCAGAGTGCTAAGACATGACGAAAAACGTTACTGCTCCCATTAAGTACTTTGAGAATTAAGCACTCAATGCTGGCAGGTACAGAGGCCATTGAGGGCGTGTTCTATGGTCAAACTAGTCTAAAACAAAATGACTAGGAGAATGTCTTAAATTTCTCTTAGATTTTTTTGGTATATTACCTATAACTTACCCATAGTGCAATGTAAATTTAGGGTCTATATCAGGAGTGGAGCCTGATTCTGGGATGATGCAAATCCAAGTGTACATGAAGCTACATTATCAGTGATCATACAGTGGCCAGAGGGAGAGGACAACAGGTACAAAAGAAGCCCCAGAGATTGCTATGGCAGCAGTAGCAAAGCAGCAGCAAGATTACAGAGCGGTCAGTAAGAGTCGGTTCACACTGGGGAGACTTGTCAGGTGACTTAGCCGTCTGACAAGTCGTGTTCCGTTCTGTACAATGAAGCCATTATAATAGGAGCGACTCAAGTCGCTCCGACTTAGAAAAAGGTTCCTGGACTACTTTGGGAGCGACTTGCATTTATGTCTATTCAGAAGTCGTTTTGCAAGTCACCGATCAAGTTGTGTGCAGGTCGCTTGAGGCAGTCGCTCTGCAAGTCGTGCTGCCTCAGTGTGAACCGGCTCTGAAGGAAGTAGAATTAAGAAGAAATCTGCCATAATATCCGTCCATGCTGCGCACAGGATTCATTTAGCTTACTTTACTCATTTAGTAGATCAACTCTTTTGATATTTGAAAATATATTTACTTTATTGTCTGGCCATACCTGACAAGGTAGTTTTTTCTTTTTTTTCAGTGTTTGCTTCTTCTGATCTTCTTCCCTTTTCTAGGTATTATGAAGATGTAGCATGCTCTACCAATAGGTACAGTGCCTTGCGAAAGTATTCGGCCCCCTTGAACTTTTCAACCTTTTGCCACATTTCAGGCTTCAAACATAAAGATATAAAATTTAATTTTTTTGTGAAGAATCACGAACAAGTGGGACACAATTGTGAAGTGGAACGAAATCTATTGGATATTTTAAACTTTTTTAGCAAATAAAAAACTGAAAAGTGGTGCGTGCAAAATTATTCGGTCCCTTTACTTTCAGTGCAGCAAACTCACTCCAGAAGTTCAGCGAGGATTTCTGAATGATCCAATGTTGTCCTAAATGACTGATGGTGATAAATAGAATCCACCTGTGTGTAATCAAGTCTTTGTATAAATGCATCTGCTCTGTGATAGTCTCAGGGTTCTGTTGAAAGCGCAGAGAGCATCATGAAGACCAAGGAACACACCAGGCAGGTCTGTAATACTGTTGTGGAGAAGTTTAAAGCCGGATTTGGATACAAAAAGATTTCCCAAGCTTTAAACATCCCAAGGAGCACTGTGCAAGCGATCATTTTGAAAGGGAAGGAGTATCAGACCACTGCAAATCTACCAAGACCTGGCCGTCCCTCTAAACTTTCAGCTCAGACAAGGAGAAGACTGATCAGAGATGCAGCCAAGAGGCCCATGATCACTCTGGATGAACTGCAGAGAACTACAGCTGAGGTGGGAGAGTCTATCCATAGGACAACAATCAGTCATACACTGCACAAATCTGGCCTTTATGGAAGAGTGGCAAGAAGAAAGCCATTTCTCAAAGATATCCATAAAAAGTCTCGTCTAAAGTTTGCCACAAGCCACCTGAGAGACACCCCAAACATGTGGAAGAAGGTTCTCTGGTCAGATGAAACCAAAATCGAACTTTTTGCCTACAATGCAAAACGATATGTTTGGCGTAAAAGCAACACAGCTCATCACCCTCAACACACCATCCCCACTGTCAAACATGGTGGTGGCAGCATCATGGTTTGGGCCTGCTTTTCTTCAGCAGGGACAGGGAAGATGGTTAAAATTGAGGGGAAGATGGATGCAGCCAAATACAGGATCATTCTGGATGAAAACCTGTTGGAGTCTGCAAACTGAAACCTGAAACTGGGACGGAGATTTATCTTCCAACAAGACAATGATCCCAAACATACAGCAAAATCTACAAAGGAATGTCTCACAAATAAACGTATCCAGGTGTTAGAATGGCCAAGTCAATCGAGAATCTGTGGAAAGAGCTGAAAACTGCTGTTCACAAATGCTCTCCATCCAACCTCACTGAGCTCGAGCTGTTTTGCAAGAAAGAATGGGCAAGAATTTCAGTCTCTCGATGTGCAAAACTGATAGAGACATACCCCAAGCGACTTGCAGCTGTAATCGCAGCAAAAGGTGGCTCTACAAAGTATTAACGCAAGGGGGCCGAATAATTTTGCACGCCCCACTTTTCATTTTTTTTATTAGTTAAAAAAGTTTCAAAAATCCAATAGATTTCGTTCCACTTCACAATTGTGTCCCACTTTGTGATTTTTTCTTCACAAAAAATAAAATTTTTATATCTTTATGTTTGAAGCCTGAAATGTGGCAAAAGGTTGAAAAGTTCAAGGGGGCCGAATACTTTCGCAAGGCACTGTGGGTGCTAGTATAGGATTTTTGCTAGGAAGACTGTCAGCACAGGTAAATTTAGGCAGGTGTATGCTTTAAGCTAGGCCTGTCTGTTTTGATCTGGAGGCAGGGAGTGGTTAGAGTACCAGTGGGTGTGACCACCTGTGCTCTAGTTCTGAGGCGCCTCCCCTGCTTCCAGGGAGAATCAGGGAGAATGTTCTGGAAGAGGGGCAGGGCCAGGAACTGGAGTGGCCGGCAGCTCATGTGGGCGCCCTGACCAATCCCCAACTGGTATTGGCAGGGGCGGGTCTCCTATATAAGCTGAGGTAAAATGCCACTGGGGGGAGTAGTCAACTGGGAGAAGCGGAGAATTAAGTACTAGACAGCAGCAGGAGGCCATCCCCATCGGGGGGGGGGGGGGGGATGTGGAGACATACCAGGGAATCTGTGAGGCAACTTCGCCTTTACACGGTCATTGGCAAAGTCCTTATCATTACACAGTCATTAATAAGGAGTCCTGGATCAGAGGAGAGACTGTGTCAAATCGATGTAGCCTGAGGGCACAGGATTTGCAAGTTGGGCTGGCTGGGAACAGTAATCCACCGCCCAGAACATTCTTTTAAAATACTAATCCTCTGGGGAGAGGTACTGCAGGCCTCTAGCCTAGTAGCAGCGAGCAACTAGAGCCAGCATGAGAAACTATTCAGGGTGGGTTATTTTGCTTACAGAAGAAAATGTGACAAAAAATTAATATGCTACAGTACAAGTTTGTGCAGGAGGAGAGGCATTCTGTGAACACCCTTACACGGTCAAGGGTGATGTCCTCATCTTTATACGGTCATAGATGAGGAAGTTCTGGAATCAATAGTCTGCAGGAGTTATGCAGAGGAAAAGCAATAGTCTGCAGGTATTATGCAGAGGAAGAGCAATAGTCTGCATGGGGATGCAGGGAAAAGACTGCAGCTGTTACACATGCGCATCATTCCTTCAGGCTCAAACTATGTGCTAAGTTATAAAATCTCTAAATATGATGGCAAAGTGATCTATCCTATGGGCATCGCATATACCCCTTTCCCCCAACCAAGTTGTACCCACCAATAAAAAAAAATAAAAAAACACAGCAAATTACTTTTCAATGTCTCTGCAAGTGATATATGGGAGTCTGGCAGCGGGGTGATATGGTGGATGTTTGTTACTAGAGCCAACTACACCGCTACAAAGACATAAAATAAGCAACAAAAAATTAAACACTTGACAGTATGACATATAGGTTATCCAGTAGTCAAATCTTATATTATTCCTATTTATTGACTGATTTTAAAGTGCAAATTTATGACTTTGCATGACACTGACCAAAACAATAATGTTTGTAAACACAGTTCTTAAAGGGAAAACCATTTTTTGTGAACTTCAGACCTGCGCTATAGCCGAATGACGGCTACAGCCTGGACCTACTTTGCCGGGAGGGCATGAATAGACATCCTCCCGTGCTTGAGCGGCCTGTTCACCCTTTGCAGGGCACACACAACACGCTCTGTGATCAGCGAGTCTATGAGACTCAGCTGATTATAGATTGGCGTAAGGAGTCGATCCCGTCCCCTTACCATGTGATCAGCTGTCAGCCAATGATATCCTTTAAACTTGCCATCTTGCATCTCCAACCAGTACATATACAATATTAATTTATATTACCAAATTAAAAGAACAATTTTAAAAATCCCCTTTTTTTAGCCCTAAGTAAAGAAAAAATATAAAATGACTAAACATTTCCTTTAAGGAGACAGTGGTCTTGAGTATTCTATCCACATGTAAATGCTGTTACAATATGATACCATGAAAACGAATACTGACATATGCTTTGGTAAGCAGTGTTTGGTCAAGCTCATATGCAGTGCTACTATTTGATTGTTATGCTAAATGTGACATATTATACCTTTTTGTAGTAATTTGTACTAAAAATTGTGATTTTTAAATGAGCTGTTACTCAACTAAAGATCTGCCCACTGAACCTATTAAATAGAATCATGAAACTATAAACCATCAAATGTTAGGGTCCTTTCACACGGGGCGGATCAGTTCTGATCCGCCCCGTGGATATCCGTTTGCTCAGCGGGGATCACTCCGCCGATCCCCGCTGAGCAGGGAGATGACAGCTCCGTCTCTGCACACTGCGCAGGGACGGACCTGTCACAGCGCCGCTCTCCCCTATGGGAGATCGGATGACGACGGACCGCAGTGCCCGTCGTCACCCGATCCGATCCGCAGACGGATGGAAAAATAGCTTTTTCCTCCGTCACACTTTTTCGGATCGGAGCGGGTCGGATGTCAGCGGACATGTCACCGCTGACATCCGACGCTCCATAGACCTCTATGGAGCACCCGTTCAGGTCCGCCTGAAAAACTGACAGGTGGGCCTGAACGGGACGTTAGTGTGAAAGAGGCCTAAGGCTCCAGGCACACTATTGTTTTATTTAAGCTCCTAGAAGCTGTTATTAGCATTTTTTCTGCTCCTTGAAGCTAATTTTGTGATCTTCAGCGTCTAGGAGCAAAAAATAAAACATTTTGTTCAGTTTTTGTCGCGTTTTTCCAGCTGCTAGCAGCTTTTTTTTTTAGCTTTTTTTTTTTAACTTTGTGTACAGCAAAAATGCTAATAAAATGCTAATGCTCCTAAAAGGTTCTAAAAGCTACTAAAATGCTACTAGAAGCTGGCACAAAAATGCTATTATCAATTGTTACAATAACTCAAAATATGTTCTCAACTGATTTATATTATGCTGACCATACATTATACAATACCTTCGATCATTGTAAAAATCTCTGTTTTATCTACCATAAACTATGTAGTACAGCCTGATTTGATACAAATTGAATGGAGTATATGCTTGTTTTCATTATGTAATCATACACACCGTTTTCATAGATTCTTTCAGTGCTAGCTGTAACATCCTTTCTTCCTCCTGGTCCTGTGCAGTGACATATAGAATGTAAGAGAAGGTATTCAAAATACAATAGAAGCAGTCAGTATATATTTTTATGTATACAATATTAATTTTTGAAAGCCCATGGCAGTGAAACACACTCAAAAACTTCACCTGGTGCCCAAAAAAATTTGCACATACAAAGAGTGAAACACAAAAACATTAAAGTAAAAAGTGTACTAAAGCACTGATATGAACTAATAAATAAATATTTGACAAATACCGTATTTATCGGCGTATAACACGCACTTTTTACGTCTATACCCCGCTGTCTCTATCCCTTTCAGCCGCTCTCTGCGGCTTGCGGGTATTTACGGCTATCTTCAGCCATTCTCGGCTATTTTCAGCTGTTCTCTGCTATTTTCAGCCGTTCTTGGTGGCTTTCGGAAAGCCGAAAGCTGCCGAGTATGGCCGAAAATAGCCGAGGACAGCCGAGTGAGGCCAAAAATAGCAGAGAATGGCCGAAAATACCCGAAGACCGTCGAACGCTTGAGAACTACCGAGCGACGCTGAGATACACAGGACATCCGCTCTGTATCTCGGCAGCGCCATTTTTAAATGGCAAACACAATAACAAGACTGCAAATGACTGACAAGGCTGCAAATGACTGGCAAGACTGCAATGCAAGGCTGCAAATGACTGACAAGGCTGTAATGCAAGGCTGCAATTGACACTGACAAGGCTGCATTGATGGGCATTTAAATGTAAGTTTTTTTCATTAAACTTCCCTCCTAAAAGTTTTTTTCTTTTAAATTCCCTCCTAAACTTGGGGTGCGTGTTATACGCCGGGCATGTTATACGCCAATAAATACGGTATTAGAAGAAGACCAAATAATATAGCTGCAATTATTGTGTATGTGAACTGATATCACACAAAAAAGTGTTGTTTATATTTAGAATGTATAATGTGCTAATATTAACATCCCAATATAACACGGTGTAACCTCCTAATGGTTAATCAGTGAATCATGTGCAAAATAAGTAAATGGAGCCTATTATAAACATAACATCCTTCACCATAACAAAATCCTAAAACTAAATATCAATGTAATGATAAATTATTAAACACAATAAAAAAGAAAAATGAAATATAATAATGTGATCAACCACAGTGCAAAATATCTCGATAGGACAGCATACCACTGTGAATAAATGTAACGTCTTTAGTGATTGATGAGTTTAGACAGGTTTCAATGAGTAACCCCAATGATAGAACTGCCTTGCTCATATCTTCAGCTGCTCATTAGCATGGGCTGGCTTCTGGCTTTCAAAGAACTTCCGTAGTATGAAACAACAAAAGAAAAAGACCATTGCGCAGAAAGTATATTGAATATTCCCTATAAACAACGGGTAAACTTCACTCACACTTTCCAGCAGAATGAATCGCATATGGTAAGGTCAGTTGCATACAGCTAACAGCTGGGATCTCCTCACACACCAACACACCAACACACAACACTGCTTGTCACTGGCTCCTCCCGACCGGTTTCATCATTAGACATGTGCCTTTTTCAAGGGAGACCATGTGATGACCTTGCGTAGCATTTATAGTGTGCATGCCGGTTGCCATAACTGACCTGACCATATGCGATTCATTCTGCTGGAAAGTTTGAGTGAAGTTTACCCTTAATTTATACGAAATGTTCAATATACTATCTGCGCAATAGTCTTTTTCTTTCATACTGCGGAAGTTCTTTGAAAGCCAGAAGCCAGCCCATGCTAATGAGCAGCTGAATATATGAGCAAGCCAGTTCTATCATTGGGGTTACTCAATGAAACCACGGTGTAACGTCCTAATGGTTAATCAGTGAATCATGTGCAAAATAAGCAAATGGAGCCTATTATGTTATTTATAATAGGCTCCATTTGCTTATTTTGCACATGATTCACTGATTAACCATTAGGACGTTACACCGTGTTATATTTGGAGGTTAATATTAGTGCATTATACATTCTAAATATAAACATAAAAACATGCAATGGGTGTACACAAGCACTCTAAAATCAGAGGGCCTTGCCCTAATTCCCCGGGGTGTTAGGCTCCAGGAGGGGACTGGGGTACTTTAGACTTTAGACTTATGCCGCGTACACACGAGCGGATTGTATGGCGTACTTAGTCCGTCGAAACACATTTCAGCGGACAATCCGCTCATGTGTGGGCTTCAGCGGACTTTTTCAGCGTGCAGTCCGGAGTACTAAGAATTTTGGTTTTTCCGAAATTCTGTCCGTCGTACTTTGGTTTCAGCGGACAATATGGTCGTCAGTATGCTAGTCGGACGGACTAAGAATGACGCATGCCCAGAAAGGATTTACAGGGCGTTGCTGTGTCTTGGACTTCCTATTTCTAGTCCCGTCGTACGTGCTGTACGTCATCGCGCAAGCTTTCGTCGGACTGTTTGGGTATCCGTGTGTGGTCAAGTCCGTTCAGTGGAAAGTACGACGGACTGTCCGTCGGATTGTATGACGGACTAAGTACGCCATACAATCCGCTCGTGTGTACGCGGCATTAGTCCATTTGGCCGAAACCAGATGGACCCCTTTCTCTGGAGGGTCTGCCGAAACAGATCCACCCAAGTACTTGGTGGGGCTCCCTCAAAAGGAGACCCCATGAGAGAAGGTGAACCAAGCCAGAAGGCCATGTCCACCCCCTCCCAAGACTTTCAGGGCAGGCCCGAGGACCTACACCCTACCAGTCACACGTGCAAAAAACGTGACAAACATAACTTTATGAATTAAATAAAAGAAAGTGGGGAGAAGGAAGCGGAGAGGAGAGTGAAAAGTGGTCATTGTGTGAAACAATGACCAGGCCTTCTGGCCAGGAATCAAAAATTCCTCTGGTACCAGCCAAAAGGCCCGGCCCAGGAGGCAGGTGGAAAAATAGTGTGATATGGTGCGGTGACCATGGTGCCATAAATCAAAGTGACAATCGCTCACAGTGACTTTACGGCACCCCTGGACTGCCACTCCAGGGGCACATACACCATGGGCCTCTTTTTAGGTCTGACCCTCAGCCTGACCAGTGCGGCCAGGTTTTTTGGGAAGAGCTACGACAAAGCAGCCTCCACCGGTACTAGCCCTTCCAGGCCCCCAGAAATCTGGCGGATTTGCATAGCACCACCCCGATCCCTCTTCAGGGTGACACTAGCCCCTCCACCGGATGCTGACAGGAACAGCAACCACACCAATCCTAGCCAGAAGGCCGGGAAAACCCAGCCCTTCAGCCAGACCCAGTGCAGCACCCATCCTCACCAGGAGCACCCTTCTGGCCTGCTCAAATGTAAACAATATTAATGGAGAAGCTAAAATAAAAGTAATGTAATTACAATATAATTGTTCCAGTCTTGTTCTTCACCAGATGGCCTTCTTTCCTATAAAATAAAGAACTCATTGAGACTTTACATTTTACAAAAGCTGTGCACGTTACGTGTCAGTCAGTCCCTGATGTAGCTGCTACAGTTAGGTCTGCTTAATAGTCCGTTAAATAATATTTTTCTTGATACGAACAGAAATCATTATAATTGTTTATGCAATCATTACTATCCATGTTATTTATTATGGATGATACATTCAAATTACCAAGATCTATATTCTGGTTTGACTAGATTTCTTGGTTTATAAAAATAATTTCAGAGATCTGACTTTTACATTTGAATTTTTATAATTACTAGCTGTTTTTTTTTTCTTATTTCCTATTTTCTAAACTACTTCATGATATATATGCTAAAATTTGTCACTGAGAAAGAAAAATAAATTTCCCGTTCTGACAGATCAAGACATGAAAGCAAAACTGGGGTGGGGGGTGTTGATTTACTAAAACTGGAGAGTGAAAAATATGGCGAAGCTCTGCATAGAAACCAATCAGCTATTTTTGTTTGTCAAAGCTTAATTGAACAAGCTGAAGTTAGAAGCTGATTGGCTACCATTAATAAATCAATGTGTAGACATGGGAATTGACTGATTTTTTATTTATATATATATATATATATATATATATATATATATATATATATATATATATATATATATATATATATATATATAATATATAATATATATATATGTATATATATATATATATATATATATATATATAATATATATGCAATTGATTATATTCATGTAAATTATCATATTATAGACTAAAGTTTTAAAGATCGAATTTTTGTATAGTTCTGCTTAACTATCGCCTTTAAATGTTCATCCAAATACTGTATTAACATTAAAATTATTGTATTCTTTTGTAAATTCTTTACACATATTAAACTACCGGTACACATTAGTGGACAGTTGATTGCAAAGACCTGATCAGTCAAACATTAGGGTAGGTTATAACAAAAAGCTGGAGAGCACTCTATATAAATATGGGTCCAAATTGCAAAGGAAACTAAAGGTCTTTTGTTAGTTTTATTTATTCACGTTAAGAAGCCTATAAACTGATTTAATATCACATTTTTATGATTTGTATAAAACTTTATATTTTACAAACAGTCTTTTAATTAGCAGTTCTGTATGTAAAAATGCTAACTAGGCCGTGAGCACAGCACTATGTTTGCTTTTAGATGCACTGTAAAGTGCCAAATGTGGCACCGGAGGGGGGAGGAGATGGATAAGCGGAAGTTCCACTTTTGAGTGGAACTTCCCTTTAAATAAATATTTTTTTCTATGTCCTGGCTGGAAAGATTGTTCAGAACAATGACACCTCAAACAGGAGCAGTGGGAGGAAAGTTGGAATGTCCTTGCTGAAGCATTTACTGTTAGTAAAAAGCTCAGCTAGAAGAGATCATGATTTGGGACTGACATAGAAACATAGAAAATTGATGGCAGAAAAAGACAGAGTAGTTCATCAAGTTTGCCTTTTTTTTTCCCGTTAACTTTATTGTCTGAGTAATGAGATCAAATGAGGGTCGACTGTCCGATGTTAAGGTGGGAGAAAATGTGGGTTATTGTGACTAAATGTCTTTAGTTTGATAGTAACATAAAACTGAAAGATCATAAACGAAAAGAAAGGTTTTAGATCTCAAAAGGACGAATTTAGTTGATGAATTAAAAAAACAAAAACAAACAACAAACTTGGGTAAAATGGCAGGAATCAGTGGACACTATTAAAGTCTCCAATCCTGCAGACAATTAGACTATATGTCAGGCACAATAGGAAGAGTAAGCAGGAGAAAAATTATTATAGTTCATTGCAGAGGTAAGTGGGATAGTAAAGGATAAAAAAAATCCTCATATTGGAGATACAACAAAACAGAAAATGTAGCTGATAGACAGCTATTACAAAGCTCTATGTACCTATATAGCTACAATGAATTATGCAAACTATACATCTAAACTTAGACCTTTTCTGGCATTACTAACCAATTTTCTCATATAGGCTGTTTTACAGCAAGTGATAGAGGAAATAGTGACATATTGAGACAAATCTGTCACAAACACAATTTTTTTTTTCTCATTCACCTTTTAGACCCCAATTATCCCTTGGGCTTTACCTAACAGCATGTGAGTATTCTAGTACACATTGGGGTGTATTTACTAAAGGGAAATCCACTCTGCCCTACAAGTGCACTTCAAGTACAGTCGCTGTAGATCACTGTAGATCTGAGGGGAAGCTCTGCTGAATTTATCATCCAATCATATGCAAGCAAAAATTAGTTTTTTTATTTTCTTTGCAAGTCCCTCAGATCTACAGCGATTGCACTTGCAGTGCACTTGTAGTGCAAAGTGTATTTGCCTTTTGCAAATAACCCCCCTTATAAGTATTGGTGTACTAAATGAAGATATTATTGAAAATGAATGCTTGTAATATAGTCTGATATTCATTTTATTTTTTAGCACCTCATCTCTCTCCTGAGCAAGCTATCTTGCAAACCGCGTGGAGATATGACTTTGCTTGAATGCAACATAGTCATCCATATACTGTATAGTATCAATCTATAAATATAGATGGTTTGATCTTGTTTAAATGTAAAATTGTGAGTCTTGATATATATATAAAAGTGATGTTTTTAAATATTTATTTATACATAAATCATCTTTTTAGCTTGCATTGTTTGCAAATATTTTAGCACCGTTAAAGTGGTTGTAAACTCTCCCCCACAACTTTGTTCCATGTAAATCAGCATAAAAAACCCCTAATGAACACTGCTTGTAGAGATCTCCTTATTTGCTTAGTATTGTTGTAATCCTTTTTGTTCTTTAGAATGACGTCACTGAGCATGGCCAGATCTCCCCTGATTTACTGGACTTTCTATGTGCTTGTCTATCTGTTATCAGGACTTCCTAAGGCACACCACTGATATCCCAGGAGGCTGCAGAATCATTCAGAGCTTCCTCCTACACACCATGTGACCATGTGACATCACATGCAGTGGAAACCTGGCCATTACTGCAGTCTTATCAGTTGAAGCTGATTAGACTGACAAAGACAAACATTAGACAATCGGCACAAGTAAATACTATGAAATAAAACAAGTCAGCTATGAACTGGGAAGCAGGGTTGCCATAGAAATGTTGGATTGAGATGGAGGCTTGGTTAACAGTACAGGAAGTGCTCAATGTAAGGGCGGAAATACACTCCACTGTGGACTCAGAAACCAATACTTAAGATGGTGCTGCCTAACCCCTGGAAACAGTCTTTCTTTAAACAGCAAGTAATATGTGATTTGGGCTGGATTACAGTGGCTATAGTTTGATAATTACTTATTATAATGGACTAAATGAAAAGAAGCATCAGAGTGGGAGAGTTTGCTTCATCTTTAAGTATAAACTATAATTTTTTAGACACTATTTGATGGGAATGTGGTGACAAGACATACAAATCATCTGAACCCTTTCAAAAAGGATTGGATGTAATGTTGGCCACAACTACAGAGGAAAAAAGATATGGGAGTCCTTATTTCAAGTGACTGTAAAATGAGCAATCAGTGTGGCATAGTAGTGGGGGAAGCAATTAGAATTCTGGGGTACACCACTAGAGGCATGAACAGCAGAAAGAAGGTGACCCTGATTGTCCTATATAGATTGTTAGTTAGACCTCACTTAGAGCTTGGGTACAGCCTTGAGGTAAGAAGGGAAAGGGGGTGCATAACTAAAACCTTTAAAAACAGTAGAGGTGTGAATAAGCTTTGGAAGGGCAGTATTTCCAAAATTAAGCTAAAATCAAAACCCTGGCCTCAAACTGGCAGCAGGGAACTTCAAACTAACCTTAGAAATTATTATTTTAATGAAGAACTAGTTGATGCTTGGAACAGACTTCCAGCACAGTTAGTGAGTCCATCAACAATAAGAAAACTCAAAAATGCTTAAGACAAACATAAATCTATACTCAGAGAAATGCCTTCAAACAAAGAAAAAAACACAAACGAAAAATAAATCAACAAAGGGCAGACTTGATGGACCACTTGATCTTTTTCTGCTACACGTACATTTCTCTTTGTCTCCTGCAATACCAAACACATAGTTTCAAGAGGGCAGCTCAGGGCATCTTAGCACTGGAATGTTCTTTACATCCAATTTGCTTTGTGTAAGAAGCAGCAATGATTCTACAGTGATGCTGTATTACAGAGGTGCATTACAGGATCAGCAGATTATATACAAAAAAAATTATGATCTATACTACTCAGGAGATAGGATATGCTTATTGTATGAATCTTAATGTCTAAGCCCTTGTACACACGGTCGGAAATTCCGACGGAACATGTCAGATCGGACCGTGTTGTCGGATAGTCCGACCGTATGTGGGCTCCATCTGACTTTTTCCATCGGAATGTCCGACCAACAAAGTTTGAGAGCTGGATATAAAATTTTCCGACAACATGATCCAATCGGACTTTGTCCGATCGTTTGTAGAGAATTCTGATCGGACAAAGTTCCACGCATGCTCAGATCAAATTACGAGACCAAAGCTATTGGCTACTAGCCTGAACGTAGTCCCATCGTAATGAACGAACATCATCACGTTCTGAACGATCGGATTTTCAGACAACTTTGTCCAACCGTGTGTATGCAACACCAGTTTCGGACAAAATCCGTCTGAAAAAATCTGACGGATTTTGTTGTCGGAATGTCCAACCGTGTGTACAAGGGCTAAGACAATATTAAATCCAATACCAAAAATGTAATATATTGCAGCCTACCAATCATTAGATGTAGTGGCTGTATTAGTTTCCTTTTTAGGCTTTTTCTCTGTTTGCACCTGGTGATGCAGTCAGTGACATATCTTGGGGGAGATTTAATAAAACTGGAGCAGATTCTGGTACAGCTGTGCATGGTAGCAAATCAGCTTCTAATTTCAGCTTGTTCAATTAAGCTTGGACAATAAAAACTGGAAGTTCCTATGCAAATTTGCACCTGATTTTGCACACCCCAACAATTTTAGTAATTACCCCCCCCAATTATGGCAGACTTTCTTCAGAGCTTGACTCCCTTAACTGACAGAGCTGCACCAGATTTTGCACACTCCAGCACCCTCCCCCCCTTTGGACAGCAGCATTGTCAATCTGGGGGAGGGGAGAGTTCGATGCAATAGCAGATTTAAATACACTAAACAAATTGAAGCCAACCTCCAGCTAACAGCATTTAAGTAGTTACAGCAACAGTTGTGTTCCTTTTTGGATAAAGGTTTTACATAAATGAAAGCCAATCATTGTAAGCACCCCTTTCAGTGGTAAATGTTTTTTCTCAACCCTGTAACCACTACATCTGCAGGACAGTGTGTTTTGTTGAAAAACAATAGACTTACTAGCTGGATCACAAGGTGAAAATAAAAGAAAGAAAGCCTAAAAAGGAAAATGAATGCAGCCATCATAGCTAAGAACTGGTAAGCTGCAATATAATAAATGTTGGCTTTGGGTTTAATGCCGCTATCATTTTCAATGTCTACTGAGGTATACCTTTAAACAGCAGAGAAATTATATCTAATTATCTGCTGCTTATTATTCAACGTTACTCCCTGTTAGCTGAAAACCCATAGTTTGTGTTTATTTTGATTGTTTACTCTGAAAATCTAAGACACATTATATTAGCACATTTGAATCAATTTGTAAATGATTATAATAAAATTAAACTCTTACCCATGCACTTGGTGTTCTCTCATAGCTGCTGTAGGAAGAACTATTTGCAGGCTGTGAAAGTCGGTCAAGAAATTCACTATTTTTCCTAGGGTTAAAAAAATACGTGCTTTAAAATTATTTTCAAATATTACAATAAAAGATACAGAAGCCAACATTGAAACACCTTTAAAATGTATTTAATGGATAGAGCATTGAAATACATCAAAAGCAGCATGGAGGTTGGAGTCAAACATTGGTTTGTTATACAGTGACTTCATACCCCTTGAAATTTTCCACACTTTGTCATGTTACAACCAAAAACGTAAATGACCAATAGTTGTCTTGTGGGCAGATTCTCCCACCTGAATTGTGGATCTCTGCAGCTCCTCCAGAGTTACCATGGACCTCTTGCCTGCTTCTCTGATTAATATTCTCCTTGGCCAACCTGTTAGTTTAGGTGGGCGGCCATGTCTTGGTAGGTTTGCAGTTGTGCCATACACTTTCCATTTTCCGATGATAGATTGAACAGTGCTCCGTGAGACATTCAAAGCTTGGGATATTTTTTTATAACCTAACCCTGCTTTAAACTTCTCCACAATTTTATCCATGACCCATCTGGTCTGTTCCTTGGTCTTCATGATGCTATTTGTTCACTAAGGTTCTTTAACAAAACTCTGATGACTTCCTAGAATAGCTGTATTTATACTAAGAATAATTACACACAGGTGGACTTTATTTACTAATTAGGTGACTTCTGAGGGTAATTGGTTCCACTCCATTTTAGTTGGGGATATCAGAGTAAAGGGGGCTGAATACACACTCTTCAGATATTTATTTGTAAAAAAATTTGAAAGCCATTTATAATTTTCCTTCCACTTCACAATTATGTGCCACTCTGTGTTGGTCTATCACATAAAATCCCAATAAAATTAATTTACATTTTTGGTTGTAACATGACAAAATGTGGAAAATATCATGGTGTATGAATCCTTTTTCAAGGCACTGTATCTCACAGGGGCACTAGAGAGAAGACTTCCTTGCTAGAATTCCTGAATCTGCCAACTTATTCTGACTCCTTCTGCTATAATCTCTATAATGTGAAGTCAGCGAAAAATCCATTGGTGAGGATTACATTCATGGCAGCTGAGCTGACTCAAGGTGCCCACACATATGAAGGTATGAGTCATTAATGGAAAATATACTGCTGGAAGGTGTATATTTGCAGTTTGCAGACAAGTGCAAGTTCCCCTCCATCCAGTAGGTTGCACTGTGCTGTTATGCAGGTGGAGTGAAACTTCACCTATAGGTTCTTTCTATATTTAATACCCAAGTACCATGTATAGCTTATTTCTATATTTGATATATTTATTTGATCTTTTTCCAAGGTTTCTGGGATGTGGAACCTAAACGCCACCTTTAGGTTCTTTCTGTAACAGATGGAATGGAGTCCAATTAGAGGAATTGTCCCCTCATGGACTTTGTCGATGTCTCAGAGGAATCAGATGTTTGATTCAACCCTGCAACCTCTAGTGACCTTCGGTGGCTATCTTGGTGCCAGACCTTTTAAAATAGGTTATCTGCATCAATCAGGTGTGCCTGTAGCAAGTGGTAGGTCAGGGACAGAGACCCCACCTATTAAGGAGAGTGAAAAGCACAGCTTTACTTTCACAGAATTGATTATTTATATGGGACAGGTACACAGCAATTTTTTTTACTATAGTTACAGAATTGGATTAAAACTGCCAGCTGGACCAATTTTGTGTTCTTATTTTTGAGACCAATTGCTCGCTACCTCTTTCCTCCATAGCTGTCCATATGTTAGTTCTAAAGTGGAGATCTGTATACCAAAATTGTGCTATTTAGTAACCAAAATGCTCATGATGCTCTAAATTTATGTTGAATCCCAACATGTATGCTGCTATAACAACCTAGTAGAGAGAAATTGTTGTGAAGACAACAGAAGTGTGTTTAAATTGTATATTCATACTGCTATTCATCAGTTATTCCCATTTCAAATTGTTGGTAGGTTTGATATGCCTCTGTGATTAATTTAAGATTACATGCATATACAATGTATAGATCTACCATGATATACTTTAGCAGCCAACAACACACTATATTGGCCCCTGAAGGTAACTCTGCAATGTGTGTGGCTCATATCCATTCCATGTATATTATTGGATATTTTTCTATAAATAAGCCTGTACTTTATGCATACATAGGCCTGCCATATTTGTTTATTAGATAGTGTTGCTTTGCTTCCAGTTTTGTGGTGCTATGCAATGGGTATTCTTACTGTCCTTATATATGTCTTTAAAGTGTATGCATTCTTCTGCTAGCTTATTTTTTGCAGTCTGAGTCAAGTTAGATAGACTTCCCTTCAAACTTGTCATCTAGGCACACCAGGAAATAAGAAAGATTTTGAGGTAAATTTGATGGAAAAATCACCTCTTTAACAGATACAGGTGCCCACTATCAGAAACAAAGGGGTGAATCTGCCCAGCAGGGACAGGGAGGTTCCCAACCCTTCCATATGCTTGCTAAATATTAAAGTAGGAGTTCAGTCTAAAGCTATCTAAGCTTAAAGTGATTGTAAAGTCTCCTTTTTTTTCTATAAAAATAATAAACATGTCATACTTACCTTCTCTGTGAAGTGAATTTGCACAGAGCAGCCCAGATCCTCCTCTTCTTGGGTCCCTCTTCTGTGCTCCTCACAGCAAGCAGCTTGCTATGGGGCACTCGAGCTGAGTCACAGCTCCCTGTGTCCAATCAGACACAGAGCTTTGGCCCGGCCTGGTCCCCTCTCTCTCCTGATCAGCTAGCTAAATTTGATTGAAAGCAGTGGAGAGTCTCTGATGGCCGAAACACTCGTGGACATCGTTGGACAGAGATGGGGCTCAGGTAAGTATTAGGGCAGCTGCTGCACACAGAAGGCTTTACAACCCCTTTGAGCCTGCTCTCACCCCCATTCTAAGCCCTTTACTAATTAGCCTTCAAAGGAAATGTGGATACTTAGCTAATCTAAGTTGGCTCCAGTTCGGTCAAGGGATTGTCTCCCAGCACTGGCTTCAAGGGAGAGGGGGGAGAATGGACAATGGATGCCACATATGGTTGATGTTATTGCCCGGCAACTGCAGCCATTGCAGCTGCTCTCTCCTCTCCCTGAAGCCAGATGCTAGAGAGATCGCATGACTGGACTGGAAGGCCTCTAGATAGGTGAGAATAGACATTTTTTCTTTATAAGAGAGTTAGTATAGGGCTTAGAATAAGGTTGGGAGTAGGTTTAGGCTTAGATAACTTTAGTCCGTTCTTCTACTTTAGCTCTGGTTCACACTGGTGCGTTTTGTCATGTGATTTGACGTGTCAAATCGGCAGTAATTGCCGTCAATGGAACTGTCCTAATCTTTCAAAGATTTAAAAAATTAGTTTCTGTACTACTTTTTGCGATTTTGGGCTGCGATATGATTGATATCTGTGCAGAAACCTGCACATATGTCTCTGAAATCGTGGCCAAAATCGGGACTGCCATGCGGGAGTGAAATTGTGCGAGCTCAGAACTCGCACGGCTTCATTCCTCCAGCTCAGTGTGAACCTGGGCTTAAGGTTAGTGGCAATCTTAGGAAGGGTGCAGGTGATCGGTCTTTCATTATTTCAAATCATCAATAATGACTTTGACTTTGTGTTTTTTTTATTTGTTATTAATAACCTCCAGTTACCACAAATGAACAATACTGACTGGGTGACATTAACAAAATATGGATAACATAACAAAGAACCTTATCAAAACTGTCCTAAATAAATAGGCCAGCATTCTCATAGTAGAATATAGTAGCTGCCATTGTCCTTTCACATAAAAGGCAGCATTTGATATAGATTAGCTGGTGCAATCTGTTTGCACACTTTACACTAGAAAATACCGTTAGATTAATGTGCACAGCTTGGAAAGCAAGCTCATAGGCATTCAATAAATTGCTTTCATTATTACACTCCGGAGAGCCTCTTTGAAAAGACTATAAAAGCCTAGTTTTCTGCCTGTTAGCTAAATAATTGACCTGCCTTTAAATCACCAGGAGGGAGTAATTTGCCTAAAACTAAAGAAATCATAAAACAGTTTAAGACAAAACTAAAACTTCAGAATCCATTGTATGATGTAAAGCATGTCTGCACTTTGATTACTAACTACTACCTTGCAGGTGATATAATAGACAAAGTGTAAAATATCCAGCGCAGCTCTTATACAGCTTATTCTTTGTTGTCATTATGAGCGCACAACTGCAGTCCTACAGCTTTACAAATATTGGATTAAAAGAAGGCCATTTTAAATAAGAAACACAAAAAACAACTATTGAGGAACAAAGAAAATACTGATAGAAAACCAGGTCTAGTATGTTGTCTGGTATGGTTTCCTCTTATAACAACTGATCTCGAAAAAAAGATGGTCTTAAGTCTTGAACTGTGGTGCTACAGAAGGATCTTAAAAAGTAGCTGGATGTAAATGGTCATAAATAAAAAGAAGAAACACAGAGAAGATGCAAATGAATATTAAAGAGAAAATTAAAATTTTTGGCCATATTGCAAGAAGGTAGAGGAGCTATACAAGATTGTGGAAGGGAAGGGTTCAAGATCAGATTGGCTGGATGACATCCAGGAAATGGCAGGCAGCTATGATGTAAAGTAGAAGATTAACTTTTGAAAAGAAAAGGCCAACTGCAAAGCCGTGGTGGAACGAGGTTCCAGGTTTGAAGTTTACCAAAGATTGCAAGTGGTCATGGTAGTGATAATGGCACTGGTAAATGGAGCTCTACTACAGACCATTATATAGTAACATGGAAATTTTTCTTGCCCCTTGTACTTCTCCTGGAAGCAACACTAGGACTTTCTCACGGTGGTTCTGTCATTGAACCAAGCTCATCCCATTATAATCAGCATTGCTCACAGAGGACTATTATATATGTGTGTGATAGCACACAACACATGAAATTGTAGGCTTCAGCTCAAAAAGAACAGCACAATTTCTGTAGTTAAAGTGGCCCTAAAGACAATCAAAATGACATAAATGATGCAGTCTGTCAAAAGCATTAATAAAACAATCTTTGTTTTCTGAGTTACTCTTGTATATGTTTTTATATCTGTTCATCCTGCTGTTATTTTTTAATTTCCTTTAAAAGGCCAAGCTGTCCAACAAAAGTTAGATGGTTGAGACAAACTATTTAACTGGCTGGGGTGCTTACAATGGTCAGTTCCCATGCATTTAGTTAAGAACAAAAAAAATAAAAATCTGTAAATGCTAATGCTGTAAAATCCATCTAAATCTACTAGTCTGTCTAACACTACTCTTCATACAGTGCTGCTGTCCGATGCTCCTTCATAGATAGAGAAGCCCCCTTTCACAGAACGTGAGTTGTTAGCCATATTATCAGGGAAAAAATCCTAAACAAAAGAAAACGAATGCAGCCACAAATCCAAGGATTGGCAAGCTGCAACATAAAAATGTTTTTCCTTTTGGCTTTACTACCGGATTAAAGCTGAACTCCTGACAAACGTTAAGACACAGATGAAACACATATCAGGGAACTGTTTTATGGAGTACATCTCTCCAAAACATGTACACGTGTCTTAGTGGTTAGTCTACAAAAATTGGGAACATTGTGTAAAATCTACATAAAAACAGAATGCTATGATTTGCAAATATCCTAACCCCATATTTTATTCACAATAGAAAGTATATCAAATGTTTAAACTGTGAAAATGTATAATTTTATGAAGAAAATAAGGTACCGTATTTATCAGCGCATAACACTCACCCCAAGTTTAGGAGGGAATTTAAAAGAAAAAAACTTTTAGGAGGGAAGTTTAAGGAAAAAAAAACTTACATTTAAATGCCCATCAATGCAGCTTTTTCAGTCATTTGCAGCCTTCCATTGCAGCCTTGTCAGTCATTTGCATTCTTGCATTTAGCCTTGTCACTCATTTGCACCCTTGCATTTAGCCTTGTCACTCATTTGCACCCTTGCATTTAGCCTTGTCACTCATTTGCACCCTTGCATTTAGCCTTGTCACTCATTTGCACCCTTGCATTTAGCCTCGTCACCCATTTGCAGGCTTGCCGAGATACAGAGTGGATGTCCTGTGTATCTTGGCGGCACTCGGTAGTTCTTGGCTGCTCTCGGCGGCTTTCGGGTATTTTTGGCCGCTCTCGCCAGCTTTCGGGTATTTTCGGCCACACTCGGCCGTTCTCGGCTATTTTCGGCCACACTCGGCTGTTCTCGTCAGCTTTCGGCATTCGGCTTCGAGTATGGCCGAATGCAGCCAAAAATACCAGTCATGCATAGTTCTCTACCTCTCTGAATTTTCTCCAGTGGTGGGAGGTCGTCAATGATGATGAGAGAGGTGCTGACTTGATGAAATTAGTGCTGCACCTGGTGAACATAGGGCACCATGGTGATGATGATTTATGATGCCCTACACTCAAAGGTTGTCACCTTTCTTCCTGGTTGATTCTGGGGTTCATTCTACCTCAAAGACTGAGGACACCTATTGATAAAAAGGAATTAGTGAGGACTATTTCTTTTTTTCAAAACTTGTATGGAGTTGGGCTTTACAGGCTAAACTACCTGTGCAAGTTAACCACTTCCCTACCGCTGTATAGTGATATAACGACTGCAGGAACCCTTCGTTCCTCCGGGCGGGCGTCATATGACGTCTTGGGATTCCCTGCATTGTGGAGAGTGTGCGCGTGCCTCCGCATCACTTGGGACCCAATGCACATGCCTGGCGGCCGCCAGGGCGCTCGCGATTGCTCGTCACAGAGCAGGGATGTGGATCTGTGTGTGTAAACACACAGATCCACGTCCTGTCAGATGACAGGAGACCGATCCGTGTGTTCCCATTACAGAGGAACACTGATTGGTCTCCTCCCCTTGTGAGTTCCCTCCCCCTACATTTAGAATCACTTCCTAGGACACACAGTTAACCCTAGTGTTAACCCCTTCCCTGCCAGCCACATTTATACAGTAATCAGTGCATTTTATAGCACTTGATCTGTTACTGTTAGCACTGGGTTAGGTGCACAGTTTGATGTACTGCACCAGAGTGGATATATACACTGTCTGAGTTTATTAAGGCACGTAGTCTATTTATTTACCATTTACTGACGTTTAGGCACTATAGCTAGTTTATTTTACTATATTGGTATCTTTTTCTGTTTATTTGGAGCGCAACACCAACTATTACTTATCATCACTTATTTTGGGGAGGGTTATCACCCCTACTGGTGTTTTGCTGCAACCATAGTCTTTATTTTTACTTTAGGGCATGTAGTTTGGCGCGAGAATACCTTATACCTATATTCTACCACATGCTATTGAGTGGCTTTCTGCATGGGGAGCCATTTGTTCCACATTATTTTTCCAGTGTTTATTTGTTACTTCTAGCACTTTGGGCTGATGCACACAGCCAATTAAGGCCATACAGTGCCCAGATCAACGTATTTCTGCAGCCAGGTGTTTCTGATCAGCCACGGACAGGGAGCCTGTAGAAATCAATGATGGGCACATGGAGTGAATACCCGCAGTTAAAGAGAAATGTGCACCCAAGGACACAGTTAAGATCCAGGTGAGCATATATGTTGCTAACCTTTGGTAATCATTCAATGTGTGATTACCTGCAGACAGTGTCAGTCTGTTATTGATTTGTACAGGCTTCCTCTCCAAAGCTGATCAGAAACACCTGGCTGTACCTGCCACAGAAACACGCTGTTCTGGGCAGTGTGTGACCCTAATAAGCACCCTTAATCACTAGAAATTTATGTAGCATGATTGAACTATTACAATTCTCCATGGTGATCCTATGATAACAGGGTGACTGGCAGCAAGTATCTTCCAGCAGCAAGCAATTAAAATTGCCCAAGTAGCCTAACACATTAGGGTTGATTTACTAAAGGCAAACAGACTGTTCACTTTGTAAGGGAAGTTATACTGTGCAAGAGAATCTTACCCAGATCTTAGTGAATAAGGTGAAGCTCTGCTGACTTTAATCATAGTATCATGTGATTGTAAGTAAAAATGCTTAGTTTTTTTTAAAATCTCTTTGCATGTGATTGGGTATTCTTTGCAAAGTGAAATTGCATCACATTCACTAAGCTGTAGGGGAAATGTGCTTTCAAAGTGTAACTTCCCTTGCAAAGTGAACAGCCTATTTGTCTTTTGTAAATCGGCCATATTGTGTACTGAGGTCTTGATACCGTTTTAATGCAAATTTGTATATTCAGCCAATACCCTCTTCATAATAAATTCCCCAAAATTCAATTAATTAAGAGCATGTTTTACTCATCCTCTGTGAATAAAATGACTGTATATTCACTGAACTGCATATAACTAAAAGATATTATGACATTTTTTTTTTAGTTTGCTCAGAGTTGAGACATCTCTCTCTTGCAGTCTTTCAGGAGATTTTTTTCTGCACTCTGGAAAATCCACAGAGACAATAGCATTGCAAAGCCTTTCACATATCATGTCAGTGACTTTCTTGTCTACACTGTCATTTTTACCCTATGTATTAAATTTGGCCAGTTACAATTCCAGGTGTTACATGAGATTCCTCTGTAATGACATCGATTTTGTGGTTGGTGTGTCAAACTTTGTGAAAGAAGGATATTTAAAACTAAGAGCTCTGTCACTAAAAAAGACAGGGTGGTATTTTCATGTTGTGACCTGTGTAACACAAAATTCATACATATCACTGAAAAACTAGCAAACTAAGACTTAAAAGACTTGCTTGAAGTAGTATGTCTAAAAAATATAAAAAAATAAATAAAAAATCAACAAGATATCAGCTTGCAACAAAATAACGTGAAGATGTATAATCCCTCCAGTGATATTTCATCTAGTGAAATGTTAAAATGGAACTTCACGGAAAAGGGGAAATTCTGCTCTTTTTCCTCCTCCCTCGTCCTCTGCCATATTTGGAATATTTGGGGGGGGGGGCTGAACGGGTACTTAGTTTTGGCAGCTACCCGCTACCACTTCTGCTTGGATTGCCTAGGCGATCCTAGCAGAGGTTAGGCCTCTTTCCCTGCCTGTAGCCTTCTGCGACATGTCACAGGTCCCAGGAGGCTATAGGACCATTCACAGGGTTCAGCGTGACCTGCGCATGCGCAGTAAGAGGCTGGCTGTCAAGCCTCAAGGAGTCACAGCCAGCTTCCCACAGTTAACATCCCAAGGCTGGGGACTCTAAACCAGCAAAGAACCGGCCTAGGTGAGAACGGCGCTGGATCCCTGGATAGGTGAGTGTCTGTTTGCTAAAAGTCAGTAGCTACAGTTTTTGCAGCTGCTGTCTGATATTTTTTTTTTGCTCCTCTTTGAGTACACCTGCCATGAAATAAATATGGGAACAGCCATTACTGGCTTCCTTCTGAAAATAAATGCTTTTTGATAGGCTGTGTGGCTTTAAAACTTATGAGTATCAGGTAAGGAACAATCATACAACAAATAAGTGTTGGAAAAAAGTCAGAATTCCTCATCTTAAAATGTGTTTCAAGTCATCCAGGTGACTAGTAACACAGGTCGTCAATGGCATTTTACATGTAGAACCCTCTAGTGTGCTACTAGTGTCAGAGCAGGTAAAATATATTCTGACTCATGTCTAAACCCTGTGAGTCTTTGGATCTGGGTCATGGTTATTAGAGTTTAGGGCACCATGGCTAATATAGACAGCTCTCTGATGCCTCCCCCTGGTTCTGGAATGTTGGAGAATGTGGAGGCTAGGAGGGTTTTTCTGCATACTTAAGGAAGTTTAGCCAATACCCGGGTGGTGGGCCTGGCAGGGAAATAAGTGAGCCCTTAAATATGAATGAGTCATGCTAGCAGGGGTGTCGGATGGAAGATGAAGATGCAGTGCTGAAGAGGCTGACTGTGGCCCTTGAGGCGAACCCAATAGTCTGGGGCGGGGGTTCTCTGCCTCGGGCTGGGCTTAGGTGCTGGCCTGAGAGGATCAGGAGGAGCATGGAGGGAGTGCTTCCTGAGAGGCACTGGGAGAAAGGAGGACAGTGTGAGTACTACAGCACGGTGCAGGGACTTACAAAGGAAGAGACTGCCATATGTAGCAGGACTCTCTTGAAGACAGCGGTGTTCTTAAATCTTCTTAAAAACCCTGCTCTGGGAGATCTCCAGAGAGTCTGTCAGGTAGACTGGCGAAGAGAATCAGTCGGATAAACTGGTGAAATAAGTCAGACAGGTGGGCTGGTGAAGAGTGGAAAAAGACACACCCGCTGCTCCAGGTGAGACCAGGAAGCCTAATGATCCAGTAGGTGCTCGCCTCTGCACACAATGAATTTTGAAGAAATGGCCGTACACCACTGTAGATCAAAATCCTTTTTATTTGGACATCCCAAAAACGACAGGAATCAGAATGCCGGGTAGACGCTTTTCCCACACTTCACGTGCGCTTCACCTATGACTAAGCACATGTGAAGCATCTACCCAACATTCTGATTCCTGTAGTTTTTGGCATGTCCAAATAAAAAGGATTTTGATCTACAGCATTTCTTCTAAATTCATGGGCTGGTGAAGAGGCAGACACGTGGGCCAACATTTCTTGCAGTAGTAGAGCTGGGACCAGTGTTTACAGGGGAGTTGAAGGTACTCCAGGATTCAGTTTGCAACGCGTTCCTAGCCTGTAAGGGGCTGTTACTAATCTAACAGAGACGGTTAGCTTGTACAGAGGAAACAATTGGAGTTGTACATAGGGAGAACCTTGACCCTAGTTTTGTTACTATTAGTTGGGCATCCCATAATTCCTATCCCCATCCAAGATATTAACCCCTAATATAAACACAAAAAAAGCTCAAGGACTGTTCACTGTGTCTGGATGAAAGCTGAAAATGTTATACACCTGGCTGTGCAGCAATGGGGAACCCTATCACCTGCAACTCCTATGGTGGTAGCGCTACATACATATTTTTTTTTCATGACTGTGTTTCTTGGGAAAACAGCACTGCTGAGAATTTCCAGAATTTAAAGCGTAGGAAAAGCATACCATGTAAGTATATATTTATTGAAAAGAAAACAATTTAGAAGTGATTGGGGATTTCTTGCAAGGTTTCAAAGATTTCCAAGCCAACAGGGAAATATAGTGACAACAGTGTATTCTTTGCGTGCCACAGTCCACCTTCAAGCTGCTCATACCTTTGTAGATAGGAGACACCTGGGAAGCAGCTTTGGAAAATGCCGAAACTTCCTCCACTGTCTCTCAAGGGCTCAGCTCCTGGATCAATGAGCTTCTTACTCTGTTGTGAATTTCAGAAGAGAAACCCCCCTTCTATCGCTTGCCTTCTAATGCTCCGTACACACAATCGGAAATTCCGAAAGCAAAAGTCCGATGTAAGCTTTTGGTCGGAAATTCCATGTGTATGCTCCATCAGACTTTTGCTGGCGGAATTTCCGCTAGCAAAAGATTGAGAGCAGGTTCTCTATTTTTCCAACGGAAAAAGTTCAGATCAGAAATTCCGATCGTATGTAGCAATTCCGACACGCAAAATTCCTACGCATGCTTGGAAACAATTTGACGCATGCTCGGAAGCATTGAACTTCATTTTCTCGGCTCGTCGTAGTGCGTTCTTGACGGTCGAAAGTTCAGAGAACTTTTGTGTGACCTTGTGTATGCAAGCCAAGCTTGAGTGGAATTCCGTAGTAAAAACCATCCAAGATTTTTCCGACAGCGTATGGAGCATTACTGTCATTCCCACAGCTCCTGACCACTAAAATCACGTATTCTAATTCTAATTTACTGTACATTTTTATTTTATCTTTATTTCCTTAACAAGTATATTTTAGACATTTGGATAAGCAGTAAGATGAGCAAATTAGTTTGTGCTTAATTCAGCACCTCAAAAGAATAAGTGACAGCTGTGTTAAGTAGCAATCAAGCAGAATTAAAAGTATAATTGCACATTTTGTGGATTAACAGAAAGTTTTATGATTTTATTGCTTTTCCAAACTTCTGAAAAAGACATACAGTATAACTAGCGATACTGTGTGAATGAAAATTATGGTTACGTTTTTGATTATTTGTGGATATATTTGCTTTAAATGGGGATACATTTTTATTTTTTGGATGTTATGGATACATGACAGGTCATGTTTATCTTTGAAAAAGGGTTCCCATGGAGCACTATGGACTCTTTCACTTATGAAATTGCATGTGACTTCACAGATATATCATAAGGTACTCTGGACAACAGGTAAAATTTAGGGCTGTTACTGATTAAATTTTTTCTGTTCGATTAATCGATTTTGGTAAATCGATTAATCAACTAATTTCGATTAATTATAACGCACATACAGATCCAACTACTTTTAGCTGATCTCCTTGCATTGCAACTCTGCATTAGTCAGTGGTAAATGTGGTATACATTATATACAATCACCCAACACTAGTTTCCACAATCCATGACTTAAAGAGGAGCTGCACCTTTAAAAAAAATATTAAAAGCCAGCAGTTACAAATATTGCAGCTGCTGACTTTTAATAAATTGACACTTACCTGTCCCAGGGTCCAGCGATGTTGGCGGCAGATGACGAGCATTCGCTCGTCTCTCCGCTGCCCCCGCCCCCATCCTCTGTCAGGGAATCGGGAAGTGAAGCATTGCGGCTTCACTGCCCGGTTCCCTACTGCGCATGCGCGATTCGCGCTGCGTGTCTCCACTGGTCCCCGCTGTGTCCTGGGAACTGTGTGTTTCCCAGAACACAACGGGGGGGGGGGGGGCATCTGCGGCTAGCTGCGGCTAGCTTGTCCCGGAAGTGGGTGCAGATACCTGGATTATCCAGGTATCTGCACCCCCTCCCCCCTGAAAGGTGCCAATTGTGGCACAGGAGGGGGGGAGGGATCAGATGAGTGGAAATTCCACTTCAGGGTGGAGGTCCGCTTTAACACTTTAACATTTTAACAGTTTAACTTTAAACTTAAAAAAAAAAAATGTAAGGAGTCTTTTAATGTTAAATTTGTTTTTAGGGTGGACCTCCACTTTAACAAGACATTTTCAAACTTGTAGCTCAATTGCTTGCTATCTGGGTAATGCCTCCAATGGGTATACCAGTCCTGTTGACAACCATCTAAAATGGGAATGCCATTTCACTTCCCGTTGTGTCTCTGGGACAGGAAGTGAAATTAAAGCTCCTCACTGGGATGCACAAGGCAAAGCCTAAACCGAGAGGTGTTTTCGCTCTTCGAATGACCTAATCTAAAACTAAAATACACATTCAAGCTGTATATATACTTTAAATCACCACAATTGACCTGTCCAGTACAGACAACACACTCACCTTCATAATGCCTTCCAATGCTTGTTTATTCCCAGCAAGGGTCATGTATCATCAGCATGGGGCGAGTCCAGCCAATGACAAAACCGTCTCACAGCCACACCACTGCAATTCGCTGACACGCCCACTCGGTCAAAGCCTTTCAGGCCATGATTGGATCAGTCAGGTGCCTGCTGTATTCCATCACTTTACCATTGTCCATTGTGGGCACTGTCAATGACTGGGGAAGGGGGGAGGAGTGCGGTGACGTCGATGTTCGTGACGTCACCGAATCTGACGGAACTCCCTGAAGACCTGGAAGCCGGCAGAGAGGTGAGCACCAATCAAAAGAATTTTGATCGATCAAAAAAATTAACGATTAATCGAGGACTTAATCGTTAATTTCCGCAGCCCTAGTAAAATTAAACAAATTCTATCAGTTAAAAACTGAAGCTAATATAAGCCATTTGACTAAGTTCACCTTATTAATGAGATCTGATAACAGGTGAAGGAGTTAAGGCAGACTGTGTATAACAGCAGGTATAATACAATAATTACACCAAGAGCACACCCTAAATCCAACAGCTATTTATATGAGTTCTTTGTATTTAAAGAGGAAGTAAACCCTGGTGGGTTTTACTTCCTCTTTATTTCCCTGCAAAGGTAAAGCATAATGGGTTGCATCGCATAGTAGCCCATTATGTGTCACCTTACCTGAAACCGAAGCCCGCGATGTCTCCATTGGCCCGCGAACTCCGGCTCTGTGACTGGCGCATGCGTGCAGGAGCCGCCAGTCACAGCATGACCCCTATTAGAAACTGAACGATGTACCCTTTCTAAAGAGCGCATGCGCCGATGACATGCGCCATAGTCATTGCCGCTCGTCTTTTTAGTAAATATCGCCTAAACCGTGGAGGTTTAGGAGATAGTTCAAGCACCTGGAGGTAAGCCTTAATATAGGTTTACCTGTAGGTAAAAGTAGTTATACAGGGTATTCAACCACTTTAACTGTCAGTTTTTTTTCCAGACCATTTGTAAGGTTTACTAGTTCATGTCCAGGTTTGCAAAACAGTAATACTTTCACATGCATTCTTATATAGCAGCCTCCCTTTCATTAAAGTGGAAGTTTTGTCAGAAAATTAAGTCTTGATAGATCACATCAGTCTGGCCCCTTTTGCAGGTATAGCTATGTAAAGCTAAAGAACTAGTATTTTTTTACATCCATCTTTCTATATGTGAACGATAGTAAGAAGTCTGTAGAGGGTGTTCCAGCATCTCAAGAAGGCACATTCCAAGATCACCAGATTCCTTATAAAAGTGGCAAGCAGTAGAGCAACATTTACCTCTATGGTTGACACAGGCTAACATAGTGGTTTAGCTAAGCAGAACACTTCAGAATAGCCTGGAAAAAGGACTCTCTAGCAGGCCCAGACTGGGACAAAAAATAGACCCGGGCATTTTGCATTGAGCAGCCAATGACATGTTAACCGGCCCCTTCCCCACTCTCCTCCCTGACAGATCCCCTGATAGGGGGAGGGGGTGAGGTGGGACCAGGAAAGAGCATGGGGGGTTGGAGAGCACAGGGAAGAATCTTGAGAACATGGGGTGGGGCGAGAGCACAGGGGAGAAGCAGAGAGCACAGGGAGGAAGAGGAGAGCACAGGGGGGCAGCGTAGAGCATAGGGGGAGGTGGAGAGCACAGGGGGGCAGTGAAGAGCATGTGGGGAGGTGGAGAGCACAGGGAGTGTCAGCGGAGAGCACGGGGAGTGTCGGCGGAGAGCACGGGGGAGGGCGGCGGAGAGCACGGGGGAGGGTGGCGGAGAGCACGGGAGAGGGCGGCGGAGAGCACGGCGGAGGGCGGTGGAGAGCACGACGGGGGGGCGGTGGAGAGCACGGGGGGCGGCGGAGAGCACGGGGGGGGTGGCGGAGAGCATGGCAGGAGGTGGAGGAGAGCATGGGGGGTGGCAGAGAGCACGGGGGGAGGTGGCGGAGAGCATGGGGGGAGGTGGCGGAGAGCATGGGGGGAGGTGGGGGAGAGCATGGGGGGGTGGCGGAGAGCATGGGGGGAGGTGGAGAATATGGGGTGCCGTGGAGAGCATGGGGGGGAGGTGGAGAGTATGGGGTGCCGTGGAGAGCATGGGGGGGAGGTGGAGAGTATGGGGGAAGTGGAGAGCATGGGGGGAGGTGGAGAGCATGGGGGGAGGTGGAGAGCATGGGGGGAGGTGAAGAGCATGGGGGGGTGGTGGATAGCATGGGGGGTGGCAGAGAGAAGTAGGTCCGTCTGATTTTTATAATGAAAAACAATCAGATTAGCCCACACACGATCGGATTGCCCGACGGACTGATCCCATCGGACTTAGTCTGCCGGAAAGTCCGATCGTGTGCTCATAACTACTTTGCTCGGCTGAAAAAAATCTAATTTCACCAGCAATAACAGTAAAATCTAATACCGCCGTCCAGTAGGCAAAGAAGAACTTAAAGAGGGAGTCCACCTAAAAAAAAAAGATTAAAAGCCAGCAGCTACAAATACTACAGATATGCCAGGGTCCAGCGATGTCGGCAGCTGAAGCCAAGCAGTCGCTCGGCTCTCGGCTGCTGCCGCCGCCATTCTCATTGAGGGAATCAGGAAGTGAAGCATTGCCGCTTCATTTCCCGGTTCCGTAGTGCATATGTGCGAGTTGCACTGCGTGTCGTAAGTGGTCCCCGCTATCTCCTGGGACCTGTGTGTTTCCCAGGAGACAGCGGGGGGGGGGGGCGTGACTCCCGGGGGAGTCTATTCCCGGAAGTGGGTGCAGATACCTGTATTAGACAGGTATCTGCACCCCCCTGAATGGTGCCAGTTGTGGCACCGGAGGTGAGAGGAATCAAATGAGTGGAAGTTCCGCTTTTCGTTGGAACTCCTCTTTAAGGAATATAAGGTTCTGTGTTTTCTTTTTGTTTTGTGTAAAGACACAAAAAAGTGGAACACACGGAAAGCAAAAACCCATGCACTGAATATAAAAAACAAAACACAAAAAAAATTGGCATGTTTATTTCAATGCACATCTTACAGTAGTGTGTTGGATATTTTACTGTATACAACAGCATTAGCACTGTTTTATATAAATACACATAGAGGACAATTTTTATTAGAATGAAACAAGATAAAGCAAGCTGAAATTCAGATGAGCTCAGTTACTGTAAAGAATAATTGTTTATGAAACATTGAAAATGATTTAGAATTGGTTATTTTTCTTTTCCTTTCATTTTAATTTTATTTTTTATTGTTCTTACAGTATGCTGGGTTAGTGTTATTGCTACAACCCATAAATAAAAGCCCTTCATTACTGTATAATGGAGTGCAGTTATATACATATTTGAACTGCTCCAAACGTTTATTGTAATTAGTGTTTACATGTTTTTACTTACATTGTCCTGTGTGCATGCCATCTTTCCTTTCTCTCTATTTCCTCTAGGCGCCTTTTTTCTTCTAGTTTCTCTGCCTAAAACCATTATAAAAAGAGAGCAATGTTCACTTTGACAAAACTTGAATGCATGGATTGAATTTACACACAGTTCTTTGGACAGAAAAATACAGAATAATTTGAATATGTTTATTGTTTTTAAGGATCATTCAGAGGGGCACTGAGACCTGTTCTGCATGGTGAGCCACTGTCTTCTGCGTCTGCATGAACCTACGGATTCAAACACACAAAGTCTCCAGATTACCTGAATGAATGAAAATAATTGTGTAAATATTTGAAGCCTTGTGGGGGGGGGGGGGGGGGGGGGGACAGAGACAGAGAAAGAGATTAAGGACACAGATCCCCAATTCTTTTTCTGTAGCCTCAGCTGCACTGCATAATGAATGAACAGAAAGCGCTCTGTACACAGGCTCCCTGTTCATTCACAAATTGAGGCATAGTTAACACAGTTTACTATACTTCAGTTATGAATGAACACAGTAGTGCTTGGTAAGATCACACAGTGGGGGAGATTTAGTAAAATTGTTGCACTCAGAATTTGGTGAAGCTGTGCATGGTAGCCAATCAGCTTCTAACTTCAGTTTGTTCTATTAAGCCTTGGCAAAAAAAACTGGAAGCTAATTGGTTTCTAAGCAGAGCTGCACCAGATTTTTGCACACTCCAGTTTTAGTAAATAATTCCCACTGTGTTCATTTGAGAAAGGAAGGGCTGGTAAACATAACATGTTTACGAGTCCCCTGCTCTCCATACCTGTGGCACGTGAACATGCTGAGAAATTTATGCTGGGGATATTTTCAGCCTCCCACTGTCTGTGTGCGTGTGTGGGCTGGGATGCCTATGAAGACTAGCGCACACACTTTTTTTCACAGTACCCGGTTTCCATGAAACAGGGAGCAGATATTTTCCTGGTCTCTGTGGCCCACCTCCTCTCACTTTCCTCATCTCTCTAGTGGCCAGTGAAGCTGCCCATCACAGTGCTGCAAATAACAACCTGATTAAAGCAGAGACAGGCAACAAAAAGATCAGGAAGAGAATATATATATATATTGTTTTGCAGTGTTAAAGTTAACAAATTATATCTTGATCTTGAGCCTGATCTTGATCCAGTAATGTAAGCTGAGGCTCTCTCGCTCCTCATTGCTCAGATACAGCAGCCAATGAGGCCTGTGACAAGGAGCGGGGGGTGAGGCTGAGCCCTAATCTGTGCGTCTTATGGACACACAGAGCAGGGCTCAGGAGCGAGCAGCATGCACAAGTGAACCCATAGCAAGCAGTTTTGGTAGCACTGACGGGGGAACCCGGAAAGAGGAGGAAGATTGGGGCTGCTCTGTGGAAAACCATTGCACAGAGCAGGTAAGTATAGCATGCTTGTTATTTTAAAACAAAAAAAAATGAACCTTTACTATTACTTTAACCACTAGCTGACCAGCCGCCACTTGTTTATTAATAAAAAATAAAAAGGTAAATAGAGGAAGTGTAGACAAAGCATAGCCAGAGTTCAGTAGCCGGATTGAGTAGTCAGCCAGTCCAGAGTTCAATAACCAGATCGGGTAATCAGCCAGGCCAGAAGTCAGGGATCCAAGTGGAGCAACAGCAAGCAGGGTAAGGAGCCAGAAGGGATGTCAGAAAGCCAGTCTTTAAACAGAACCGCAGGAGATGGTTTCTTGTGATGTGACCAAGGCGAAGACAGAGATGAAGTGAGCTGGACAGCTTTAAGTAGGCAGGTCAGACGAGTAGGATCAGGAACAGCTGGGTGACTGTGGAGAGAGATGAGAGCTGGCAATTAGCTAACAGCTGAGCAGCCAGCCCAGAGAAGGAAGGGCTAAGCCAGCCCTGACAGTACCCCCTCCTCAATGACTCCTCTCCCTCGGAGGGCCACCAGGCTTGAGGGGGAAACGTCTATGGAACTTGCGGAGGAGGACATCATCGAGATCAACCATCATACATAACTGCAACAAATCTCGGAGGACATTGTTAATAAATTCCTGGAAAACTGCAGGGGTGTTACAAAGGCCAAAAGGCATTACCAGGTACTCATAATGGCCTGTTCTGGTATTAAACGCAATTTTTCACTCGTCACCCTCCTTAATACGCACGAGATTGTATGCCCCTCTCAAGTCAAGCTTCATGAAAACTGTTGCTCCCTTGAGGCGGTCAAATAACTCTGTAATCAACGGAATCAGGTAGGCATTCTTAATCATGACACAATTGAGACCCCTATAGTCTATACAAGGTCTCAGTTCACCACTCTTCTTCTTCACAAAGAAGAAACCAGCACCAGCAGGAGAAGAGGATTTGCGGATGAAACCTCGAGAAAGTGCGTCTGCAACATACTCCTCCATGGCCTTATCCTCCAAGACCGACAAAGGGTAAACCTGGCCACGAGGAGGTATGGCACCAGGCTGAAGGTCAATTGTGCAATCATAAGACTGGTGTGGAGGCAAACTCCCGGCTTGACCTTTGTCAAAGACATCACTGAAATCGCAGTACTCCTCCAGGAGGGAGGAGAGTGAAGAGGTGCACAGGACCTTGGATACCTTCAGGAAGCATGTCTCACTGCATTGTGGTGACCAGGAGAGAACCTCAGCAAGCAGCCAATCAAAAGAGGGGTTGTGCCTCTGTAACCAAGGATAACCAATAACCAGCAGAAACCAGGGTGAGGAAATAACTTGGAATTGGATTATCTCATGGTGAAGAGCCCCTACGGCCATGGACAACAGAACTGTCTCATGAGTCACATGGGCAGGCTGTAAAGGTCTCCCGTCAAGAGCCTCAATGGCAAGTGGAGTGTAACGCAGCTGCAGCGGAGGTGAGTGCTGTGAAACAAATACTGCATCAATGAACAGGCCTGCAGCCCCAGAGTCGATTAGAGCCTGTATTTCGATGGGCGACTCAGCCCAAGAAAGGATGACCGAAACCAGGGGCTTATCCTTCTGGGTAACTGGGCATGAAACAATGCCACCTATGGTCTGTCCATGACAGGACGTCAAGACTCGGGCATTCCTGGACGGCTAGGACAAGACTTCAAAAAGTGACCTGCCTGGCCACAATAAAGGCACAATCTCTCCCTCCTCCTAAAGGCTCTCTCATCCGCAGAGAGACGCGTAAAAGCCCAAGTGCATGGGTTCATCTTCACAGACCGACTCAGTACCAGGAGGCATGGGAGGTGAGGGAGGCACGGGTGGGACGTCAAAGCTCGGAGGCAAACGTACAGGAGGCTCCCGCAAGCTCTCTTTCAAAGAAGATCTTTCTCTTGAGTCTGGAGTCAACGAGGATGGCAAACGAAAGATCCATGCGGTGATCTTGCTCATCCAATCTGGAAAAAATATTCCAGACAAGTGGATTGACTGTATCTCCTGAATTCATGACTTTCGCCTACTGTCAGAAACCATGAACCAGACCGAGACAGAAGTACAATTAAATCACACTTGTATATTAATAAAAAATAAAAAGGTAAATAGAGTAAGCGTAGTCAAAGCATAGCCAGAGTCCAGTAACTGGATCGAGTAGTCAGCCAGTCCAGAGTTCAATAACCAGATCGGATAATCAGCCAGGCCAGAAGCCAGGGATCCAAGTGGAGCAACAGCAAGCAAGGTAAGGAGCCAGAAGGGATGTCAGCAAGCCAGTCTTTAAACAGAATCGCAGGAGATGTTTTTTTGTGATGTGACCAAGGCGAAGGCAGAGATGAAGTGAGCTGGACAGCTTTAAGTAGACACGTCAGACGAGTAGGATCAAGAACAGCTGGGTGACTGTGGAGAGAGATGTGAGCTGGCAATTAGCCAACAGCTGAGCAGCCAGCCCTGACAGCGTGTCCCCGGAGCTCATGCACATGCCTGGCAGGCGTGATGACCGCTGGGCACCCACGATCGCTCGTGACAGAGTGAGAACCGGGATTTGTGTGTTTAAACACACAAATGTCGGTTCTCCCAGGGGAGAGGAGAGAAATTGTGTGTTCATACTAAGTATGAACACCGATCTTTCTCCTCCCCTAGTCAGTCCCATCCCTCCTACAGTTATAACACACCTAGGGAACACAGTTAACCTCTTGATCGCCCACTAGTGTTAACCCCTTCCCTGCCAATTACATTTATACTGTAATCAATGGCTATTTTTAGCTCCGATTGCTGTATAAATGTTGATGGTCCCAAAATAGTATCAAAAGTGTCTGGTCTGACCGCCGCAATATCGCAGTCCTGATAAAAATCGCTGATCACCGCCAAAACTGATCACCACCAAAAATTACATAAATCTATCCCCTATTTTGTAGACACTATAACTTTTGCGCAAACCAATCAATATACGCTTATTGCAATGTTTTTAGAAAAAATATGTAGAAGAATACATACCGGGCAAAACTGAGGAATTTATAAAAAAAAATTCAAATTTGGGGTAATTATTATAGCAAAAACGACAAAATATTGTGTTTTTTTCTAAAAACTGCCGCTCTTTTTTTATTTTTATCGCAAAAAATAAAAACCGCAGAGGTGATCAAATACCACCAAAATAATTTTGTTTGGGTACAACGTCGCACGACCGCGCAATTGTCACTTAAAGCGACGCAGTGCCAGCCAAATCTCAAAAAATGGCCTGGTCAGGAAGGGGGCATATCCTTCCTGGGCTGACGTGGTTAGCCCTTAAACTTAGCACTTAAACCCCCTTCCTATCCAGACCAATTTTCAGCTTTTGGTGCTCTCACATTTTGGATGACAATTACTCAGTCATGCAACGCTGCACACATATTAAATTTTTGTTCTTTTTTCACACCAATAAAGCTTTCTTCTGGTGGTATTTAATCACCACTGGGTTTTTTATTTTTTGTGCTATAAAAGAAAAATGGCTGAAAATTCTGTAAAAAAATGAATTTTTCTTCGTTTCTGTTATACAATTTTGCAAATGAGTCATTTTTCTTCATAAATTGTGGCCAAAATGTATACTACTACATATCTTTGGAAAAAATAACCCAAATTGGTGTATATTATTTGGTCTTTGTGAAAGTTATAGAGCCCACAAGCTATGGTGCCAATCTCTGAAAATTTATAACACCTGAAGTACTGACGGCCTATCTCATTTCTTGAGACCCTAACAAGCTAGGAAAGTACAAAAAAAACCAAATGACCCCGTTTTGGAAAGTAGACATTCCAATGTATTTAGTAAGAGGCATGGTGAGTTTTTTAAGTTATATTTTTTCCCACAATTCTTTGCAAATTCAAGATTTTTATTGTCCTTTTTTTTCCTCACAAAATTGTCATATTAGAAATGTATTTCTTACATACAGCATATGCATACTACAAATTACACCCCAAAAAACATCCTGCTACTCCTCCTTAGTATGGTGATACCACATGTGTGAGACTTTTGTGTGAGACATAGCCTAGCCACATACAGAGGCCCAACATGCAGGGAGCACCTTCAAGCACTCTAGGGACATAAATTACATAACTAATTTCCTGATTACCTCTTGCACTTTTGAAGGCTCTGGATACCCAGGACAATGGAAACGCCCTAAAAATGGCATAATGAGTGTTTGGACGTGTCATTTTTTTACTACAAGTTTTTGGAAAATGTGGAAATAAAATGAAAACGCATTTTTTTTTACACAAAGTTGTCAATTTATACAACATTTCTAACACATAGCATGTACATACAAAAAAATACACCACAAAATAGATTCTCCTACTCCTCCTGAGTATGGTGATACCACATGTGGGAGACTTTTCTACAGCCTGACCCCATACAGAGGACCAACATGCAGGGAGCAGTATCAAGTGTTCTAGGGGAATACATTTCTTAAATCGAATTTGACTACCTGTTACACTTTTGTGAGGCACTGTACTGATGTGGCATGGATGAGCATGAATGGGATGGATGAGCCGTGGATGGGGATGGCTGAGCATGGTTGAGCCATAAATGTGGATGGCTGAGTATGGATGGGATGAATGAGCATGAATGAGTACGGCTGAGTATGGCTGGGTATTGCTGTGTTTGGCTGGGTATGGCTGAGTATGGCTGAGTATGGCAGGGTATGGCTGAGTATGGTAGGGTATGGCTGGGTATGGCTGAGTATTGCTGAGTATTGCTGGGTATGGCTGAGTATTGCTGAGTATTGCTGGGTATGGCTGAGTATTGCTGGGTATGACTGAGCATGGATGGATGGATGAGTATTGCTGAGTATGGATGGCTGAGCGTGGATGGATGGATGGATGGATGGATGAGTATGGATGGCTGAGCATGAATGAATGGATGAGTATTGCTGAGTATGGATGGCTTAGCATGGATGGATGGATGAGTATTGCTGAGTATGGATGGCTGAGCATGAATGGATGAGTATTGCTGAGTATGGATGGATGAGGATGGATGGATGAGTATGACAGAGGGATGGCTGAGCATGGATGAATGAATGAGGCTGCAATGGGAACTACAGATCCAGCCCACAGTGCTGCTGCAACCGGTCTCTCCCCTCTGCGCTCACACTGTATCAATTGGTACAGAGAGGGGAGAAAGGAACCGGCCATGACGTGGTTTGTTTAGAAGTTATCGCTCTGTCATTTAATGGAACAATCACTTGGTAAACGGGCGCTGTCAGCGGCAGATGGGTCTGAGGAAGGAGAACAGGCATATAGTTATGGAGAATGAATGTTTCCTGTATCCAGTAGCAATACTGGAAACAGTCACTGGGAGTGAAGTGACAGAATTGCTGAGTTGGTGGCAACCGGTACATTCTCTGCGGTACCAGCTCAGAAATGCTGTACCTGGGGAAGTAATGTTCTCTAACAGAAGCGTATCTGAAGTATGCAGTCTAGAAGTTCAGCCACGGAATATAAGGAGTTAACTGTGCAAGTTGCTGCTCACTTCTAAAGTCTGGAGATCTACCTTAACCACTTCCCGCCCAAGGAACATCCAGGGATGTCCTTGACTTTCCGGGGGTATATCTGAATGATGCCTGAGGCCACAGACATCATTCAGATATCGGCGTTTTCAGCCGGCGATTCCCTGCCCCATAAGAATGATCATAGTGGCTGTTCCACCGCTTGATCGTTCTTACGGGAGGCGGGAGGGGACGTCCCCCCCTCCCGCCACCCTCTGGTGCTTGTACCATCTCACCGATTCCCTCGGTGAGTCGGTCACAGGATCCGCCGGCGCCCGGATAATACCATAGAGATTTCCAGCGGACCAGAACGCCCCCGGAGTCTCTATGATCGTTCGGAGGCCTGGCACGATGTTATGACGTCACGCCTGGCCTCTGCATTCAAAATAATGGCGCCAATTTGGCTAGGAAGCCAGGATCTTTTTTATTTTTTTTTATTTTAGGCTTCCCAGCCTAGAGGTGAGATAAGGGGTCTTATTGACCCCACATCTCACTGTAAATAGGTCTCGATCGTGCCATATTTCTATAACAAGGGATGTTTACATTCCTTGTAATAGGAATAAAAGTAATCAATTTTATTTTTTATTTTTTTTAAGTGTTAAACTAAAAAAAAAAAAGTAAAATTAAGAATAAAAAAAAATGAAAGCACCCCTGTCCCCGTGAGCTTGTATGCAGAAGCGAACGCATACACAAGTCCCGCCCACATATGAAAACGGTGTGCAAACCACACATGTGAGGTATCGACGTTAGAGCGAGAGCAATAATTCTAGTACTAGACCTCCTCTGTAACGCAAAACATGTAACCAGTAAACATTTTTAAAGCATCGCCTATGGGGATTTTTAAATACCAAAGTGTGGCGCCATTTCACGAGCGCATGCAATTTTGAAGCGTGACATGTTGGGTATCCATTTACTCGGCGTATCCTCATCTATCACATTATGCAAAAAAATTGGGCTAATTTTTTTTAAGCATGAAACTGTTTTTTTTCTGAAAAAAACGCATTAGAAAAATTGCTGCGCAAATACCGTGCGAGATAAAAAGTTGCAACAACCGCCATTGTATTCTCTAGGGTCTTTGCTAAAAAAACATATATAATGTTTGGGGATTCTATGTAATTTTCTAGCAAAAAAATTATGAATTTTACATGTAGGAGAGAAATGTCAGAATTGGCCTGGCTGTGATTCAGGCATTAGTGAGCGCAGTTCCACAGTGTCCCCACTAGGGCACCTTAAGCCCCATCCACACACTAGTGTACTGTTTGTAATACAATAACAATAAACAGTTTGTTCTGATAAAAAAGGATGCTAGGGCTGGGTGGAAAGGGGTTAATTGTGTATTTAGCTGTTTTTCTAGGGTTTCGTTTTGGCATAAAGGATTTTAATGTCTACAACAGCCATATATTTAGCCTCTTGCACTCTTACCTTTTTTCTTTGAATGTCTTTCTTCTTCTGTATTTCAGCTTCTTCTTCTTCCCGTTGTCTCCTTTTGTATTCATCTCTCTTGAACTTAAAATAGATGTATTATTTAGTGAAGAATGGTAATGATAAGTATAGTAAAGTGGTAAATGCAGCACAAGCTTTGTTAGCGCATGGGTGTTTTTGAAGTACAAGGTACTCACACTTCTTAAAGTGATATTACACCCAAAAACCAAAATGTAATATATTGCAGTATACCAATTATTAGATGCAGTGGTTACAATAATTTTATTTTTTAGGCATTTTTCCCTGGTGATGTGGCCAGTAGCACACCTCTTGTATTAGTGTACCCCTACTCTGCATTGCCAGTCTGGGGGTGGGGGAATGTTAGATCTACTATCAGAGTTAAATACACTAAAAAGCCAAATTCCAGCTAACACTTTATAAGCAGTTACAACAAAAGTTTTTTTTTCCTTTTGGATTAAAAGTTATACATAAATAAATAAAAGCAGATTGTTGTAAGCACCCCTGTCAGTGGTAAATGGTTTATCTCAGGCCTCTAAATGCTATATCTCAGGACAGCTTGCTCTGTTTAAAAACATACTTACTGGTTGGATCACCAGTGAAAATAAAGGAAAAAAAACTAAAAAAGAAATTGAATGCAATTATCACATCTAAGAATTTGTAAGCTACAATATATCAAATGTTTGTTTTTGGGTTTAACACCATCACTTGAAGAACTACAGATTTCCCAGTTATATTGAAATAAGATGTAAAACTGACATTTTTGACATGTCCTTTACTTTAAAAATATATATATATTACACACTTTGAATCATGGGTAAATATATTATATTAAAGTGTTTGTAAACGATCACCTTGCAAAACAACCCATTCAGTTTAAAATAGAAATGAAAGGGAAAACATTTTTGTATAGATATAAAAAAACATAAAAACTTGTATTTCTCTTTTTTAGAAGTGATCACATTCCCTCTGTTCTCAGCTGCATAAGAGCTGCGGGAGGAGAAGCAGCAGTACGCTGATCTTTCCAGTGAATTGCTGTGCAGCGGGGGCATGTCAGGACAAGTTTGATCATTGAAGGAGAGCACACTGAGTTCCCAGCATACCTAGAGAACTTGACCACGCTATGTTTTTAACCATCTCAATACAGTGCACTTACATCCCCTTCCTGCCCAGACCAATTTTCAGCTTTCAGCGCTCTCACACTTTGAATGACAATTACTCAGTATAATTACTGTACCCGTATGAAATTTGTGTCCTTTTTTTGGTATTTAATCACTAGTGGGTGTTTTATTTTTTGTGCTATAAATAAAAAAAGACAGTCGATTTTGTGAAAAAAAAATGCCTTTTTCTTTGTTTCTGTCATAAAATTTTGCTAATTAGTAATTTTTCTTTATGAATTTTGGCCAAAATTTTTACTGCTACATATCTTTGGTAAAAATAACCCAAATTAGTGTATATTATTTGATCTTTGTGAAAGTTATGGAGTCTACAAACTATGGTGCCAATCATCAGGAAATCTAATTTCTTGAGACACTAACAAGTCAGAAAATTACAAATACCCCCCCCAAATTACCCCTTTTTAGAAAGTAGACATTCCAAGATATTAAGTAAGTAACATGGTGAGTTTTTTTAAGTTGTAATTTTTTCCCGCAGTTCTTTGCAAAATGAAGATTTTTTTTTTTTTTTTTGCAAAATTGTCATATTATCAGGTTATTTCTCACACACAGCCTATGCATACAACAAATTACACCCTAAAAATATATTCTGCTACTCTTCCCGAGTTTGGCAATGCACAGCCTGGCCACATACAGAGGACCAACATTGAAGTAGCACCTTCAGGCATTCTACGAGCATAAATGACACATCCCACTTCTCTACCACCTATTACACTTTTGAAGGCCCTGGAGCACCAGGACAATGGAATTGCCCACAAAATGGCCTCATTTTGGAAAGCAAACACCCCAACGTATAATCTATGAGGCATAATGAGTCTTTTGAATGGTTCATTTTTTTCCAGAAGTTTTTGGAAAATGTGGAAAAAAAAAAAGAAAAAAATGCATTTTTTTACATAAAGTTGTCAATTTCTAAGATATTTCTAACACATAGCATGTATATAGCAAAAATTACACACCAAAATACATTCTGCTACTCTTCCTGATTATGGCGATATCACATGTGTGAGACTTTTACACAGCCTGGCCACATACAGAGGACCTGAAATAATACTTTGTAAGACTTTGAAGTAGTACCTTCAGGCGTTCTAGGAGCATAAATTACACATCTCATTTCATTCCTACCTATCACACTTTTGAAGGCCCTGGAGCACCAGGACAATGGAATTGCCCACAAAATGGCCTCATTTTGGAAAGCAAACACCCCAACGTATAATCTATGAGGCATAATGAGTCTTTTGAATGGTTCATTTTTTTCCAGAAGTTTTTGGAAAATGTGGAAAAAAAAAAAGAAAAAAATGCATTTTTTTACATAAAGTTGTCAATTTCTAAGATATTTCTAACACATAGCATGTATATAGCAAAAATTACACACCAAAATACATTCTGCTACTCTTCCTGATTATGGCGATATCACATGTGTGAGACTTTTACACAGCCTGGCCACATACAGAGGACCTGAAATAATACTTTGTAAGACTTTGAAGTAGTACCTTCAGGCGTTCTAGGAGCATAAATTACACATCTCATTTCATTCCTACCTATCACACTTTTGAAGGTCCTTGAGCACCAGGACAGTGGAATTACCCACAAAATGACCCCATTTTGGAAAGCAAATACCCCAACGTATATTCTATGAGGCATGGGCTGCAAGTAGGTACTTGGGTACTCTGATGGGCTGCAGATAGGTACTCGGTACTCTGCTGGGCTGGAGACAGGTACTAGGGTAACTTGATGAGCTACAGACAGGTACTCGGTTACTCTGATGGCCTGGTGTCAGGTACTCGGTACTCTGATGGCCTGGTGACAGGTACTCGTGTACACTGATGGCCTGGTGACAGGTACTTGGGTACTCTGTTGGGATACAGATAGGTACTCAGGGACTCTGATGGGCTGGTGACTGGTATTTGAGTACTCTGAAGGGCGGTGACAAGTACTCTGTACTCTTTATTGGGGGGGCAATCAGTGTGATTGGTGTACATTGTAAGTGGTAACGAGATGTTACCGCAATCTCCTTCCCACAGATGATCGTTTTGTGAGGAGGAGGACCCGGTAACATCTCGTTACCGCTCTGTATTTACATTTAGTGATCGGCTGTGAAAGGATCACAGCCGATCATGTGGTAAACAGCCGCTGACCAATGGCAGTTTACCAGCGTCGGTGACGAGCAGTGTCCCTGGGAACACACTGCCACCAGCGTGCATGCGCTGTGCAAAGTGGGGCGGTACTTCATCACAGCCGATCTCATCGTAAACAGCCATGCCCAATGGCTGTTCACCCCCCTCAGTGGTGAACAGTGTCTCTGTGACATGCTGCCACCGAAGGAACAGGGATACACACACACACAATTGGACGCATTCCCTGTTTGAATGGACGGAAGTCATATGATGCCCGACAAGAACGAGAGCCGCACTGCCTGGCTGTCATCTGACGGCTGGCGGGGGCAATCGGTTAATAGGAAAGCAGAGGGACTGGCAGAAACACCAGCAACACAAAAAGAACAGGATGCTTTCTCATATACGTATATGGTACAGCATGCACATATCAGGAATATGAAGTGTTGGGGATAACAAACACTTTAAATATATGCAGGGATCTAGAAATTTTACTAATTTCATAAATTCTTCTAAATTGGTGCAGGATTTGATATCTTTGCGCCCCAATATAAAACAGTGCTATGTAATATACCAAAATAGGTGACTGTAGTTCTATGGAATATTTCATGATGTCTTACTTCACTAAATTAGATTTAATGGTTTCATAATCTGGATTATTATTAAAGAAAACACTGAAATTGACAACTTCTCGTGGTAGTGGTAGATCAGACAATATGCAGTATATACTAATGCCCCGTACACACGACCGTTTTTTCCGTGAGAATAAACTCTGACAGTTTTTCTGACGGAGTTCCACTGAAACGGATTTGCCTACACACGATCACACCAAAGTCCGATTGTTTAGAACGTGGTGATGTACAAAACGTACGACGGGACTAGAAAAAGGAGGTTAAATAGCCAGTACCCAATAGCTGCCGTTGCGCCATTTTTGGTCCTTCGGAACAGCATACAGACGAACGGTTTTCCTGATAGGAATTGATTCCGTTGGAAAGATTTAAAACATGTTCTATTTCTAGGTTCGTCAGAATTTTTGAAAAAAAGTCAGCTAAAGTCCACACACGTTCGGAACATCCAATGAAATGATTCCGTCTGACTTTTTCTGACGGAAAGTCCGACCATGTGTACATGGACTTACTGTGTGAACTGAATACTGAACCACACTGAATATCCTTATGCCATGTGGAGAATACATTTGGAGGATTTGTGCTTTAATCTACATATGGAGAGGCTGCACTTGGAGGTGCTCCTCATCAGAAAAGAAAGGCAGGTCATGTGTTCTTTTACAAATCAGCTCAAGAGTTATTCTGAAACACATCTTTCACAGTGCAGATTTTCAAGACAAACACATTTGTATGCTCAGTAGCAGCCAGAATACTATTTTAAAGTAAGTGTTCACACTTTGTCTCAGCTCCCTTCATTTCGACCCCCCAATTTATTTCAAGTTCTATGTCATTTTACATTATTCTCAGGCATTGGGGTTAACCAGACTAAATCACAAGCACTTAATCTTGCTTTTGCCACCCGTGACCTCTCTTCATTGCAAACCTCATTTTCATTCACATGGATTCCCATAGTCTTTCTTATATAGGTATAAATTTGACAGCAGCTTATGAAGTCTTTACCAAGCCAACTATCCACCTAAACTGACCTCTCCTCTGAAATAGTAAACCCCTTTGTTAACCGCCTGGCTGCGTAGAGTGGCCGCTGTGAAAATTACCCTGTTGCCAAAAATACTATATCTCTTCCGCATTCTTTCAGTCTCAGGACCGACACACTTCTTACGGATCCTACAAGGACGGGTGCTAAAATATGTATGCACATTTAAGCTCGGTTGCTAAGGTCAACATCATACTTACCCATTTTACCAGTTAATATTTTGCATTGCAAATGGCCCAGTTGACTAAGTGTCATGCCACTTGGAAAACTCCCCTATTGGAGAGTATCAAAGCGGCAGACAAAATTGACTGCTGACCTCATTGTAGAATCTGTCAACTGGATGGACATTGGACAGAAACTGCTCACAAAAAGTGGTTGCTCTTGAAAGGTAATTTAAGGTTTTATCACATTGATATTTTGAACCTAGTCAAATAATGGGGAAACACCGCTCAAAGTGTGAGTGCTGCAAGTCTCGTGTTGCTTCCAATGCAGAGGTGCCCGACCGGCTTAGATTTCAACAGGGAAAAATGAATAAATGGCTGCACACTCCGGAAGGATGCCAAAATCTTTATTGTAGTGATCAACAAATAAAAGCATATGCTGCACAGCATGCACCAGGAGAAAAAATGTTAACACGTTTCAGCAAGTTAACAGTGCTCTACTCCTGGGGATACAAGCCAATCGTTGACTGCAGTAATGGATATTATAAAGAGTTTTGGCTCCTTTTCTGGTTTATCTATTAACTGCAAAAAATATACCTTACTCCTGGTAGATCCATTAGGAGGAGCATTGCCTAATAGTGCCATGTATATACAAGTGGTGGAGAGGTATCACCTTCCCTTGTCGGTAGTGGGCTGCTGTAATCTGATTAAGATGGTTTGAGTGCTCCAACGTCTTTAAGTTTTATGTTTTACATAACTCACCAGTATTACATAACTCACCAGTATGGATGCAGTATGGATGCTGGGGCATGGTTTACTAAGATAGATACCTCATTCAGATATCTGGTGTGGAGGCAGGGACAGGCAAGGATACGCCTCTGAGTATTGCAGTTGGCAAGAGATAGAGGTGATTAGCTTTACCACATCCTTGGAGATATTTTTGGCAGCTCAACTGCAGCATTTACAGGGCTGTGCAGTGGCAGAGGGCTCAGCTTGTTATAGTGGACATTGCTGGCCTGCACCCCACACTCTACACTGGTTGAAGCACTGGAGGCTGGGTCATTTAAGTCTGAGCTACACAGCTCTGTTATACAGGGTTCATAGAGTGTTCCCCTATTTGGGATAATAAAAACTTATCAAAGATTGGTGGGTTAGAGAACTTTAATAACTAGAAACAGAAGTGGATTGTATGACTCTCGCAATTATACTCTTCTAGGATATGAAAAAACTTTCCAGGAGCTGACAGACAAGTTCAGTCTCTCAAATAAATGTTTTTACAAATACTTGCATGCACTGGCAGCTCAGTTTAAAATGGTAGGATTGGAATAACGGCCCTCTCTAGTAAGAGCTACTTCCACTAAGGGATTAATAGCAAAGCTGTATGTCAGTATACATCTAGCAGTATTGGGAAAAGAGTTGGATCTTCCACATAGAGCAAGATGGGTAGAAGGCATGGGAGAGCTGACAGACGAGCAGTGGAGCCATATTTTAAAATTAATGCAGATCTTTATAATCCACAGGGTATATTATACACGGAAATTGTCTCTGGGGATGTCCAGATACTGTGTGTTGAGGTATAGAGAACATCAAGTAGCACTTCTTTTAACACAGATAGGAGTACTGTGGTGTCTCTATCAGGCTAGAAAGTTGGTTGCCCGGAAATGGATGACCCCTCTGCCACTTGTTATGCAGATTGGTTGAGAGTGGTTAATAGTACACTAATAAGAGAAAAATTTGCTTACTTAGGAAGGGGGTGTGTGCAGAGCTGTGGATAAGAGGATACTACCAGTCCTCCTGTATTGGGCCCAGGCCAGCAGGGGGGCCCAGGCAGCTAGTTAAATCAGATGTGGTGATCGGCACAGCAGAGGGACAATTACTAGAACCGATTCTCTGTATGGCTCTCTGCAGCAGCTGAAAGCTGGCTACTCATCTGCCTGCTGGCTTTCAGCTCCTGCAGAGAGAGATATACAGGGGATCAATTCAATTAATTGTCTCCTCGCTGCACTGATCACCCTCCCTGTGTACCACACATTTCCCCTTGTTTCCCAGACTCACCTGTGTGCCCCCACTACCGCAATACCTGTCAGGAATCATGAATCAGACGGAGACAGAAAATGCAGTAAAAATCGCACCTTTTAATATAGTGCTAAAAATGGTTCAAACAGTAAACATAGTCAAAACATAGCCAGGGTTCGGTAATCAAAGTGGGTAGTCAGTGCAAGCCAGTAAATCAGGAAGCCAGAGATCAGCGTAGTCAGAGACAGCAAACAGGATCAGAAACCAGAAGGGATGTCAGCCAAGCAAGTCTTTAACAGGAACACAGCAGAGAATCTTCAGATATGTTGCCCAAGGCAAAGGCATAGTAGAAATGAACCAGACAGTTTAAATAGCCAGAAGGGGCTGGCTGACAAGCAGGAAATGATCACTAGGTGAGGCACTGTGGAACAAGTGCTGACAATTAACCGACAGCTGAGCTCTGAGAAGGGAGGGCTGAGCCCAGCCCTGACAGTACCTCCTCCTTCACACCATACCCTTTCCAGTGAACTAGGTACTGTATGAGCCCACATAACCTACGGGAGTCAATTATTGATTGTATCTCATTCTCCTCATGGTTCTTAACATAAACCGAGGGAGGACATGGTACTGAGGTAGTGAAGCGGTTGCACACCAAGGGTTTTAATAAGGACACATGAAATACATTCGAAATACGCACGTTAGAATGTAGGTCTAATGTGTAAGCCATTGGGTTGATCTTACGGAGAAAGGCCCAATAAACCATGATACCAGTTCAGTGAGGGAACCCAGAATCGGAGGTTGCGAGGTGACAGCCAGACCCTGTCCCCAACCTGGTAGGAAGGCACAGGTCGGCGTCTGCAGTCAGCATGGAGTCTGTACCTCTCACTGGCACAATGCAAGGACTCTTGGACCTGTACCCAAGTGGAACGAAGACCACAGAAATGCTCCTCTAATGCAGTAATTCTTTGATGAGCAAATAAATCAGGGAACATGGATGGTTGGAAACCATAATTCGCCAAAAACTGAGACAATCGGCAAGCTGTATTGATGGCGCTATTGTGAGCAAACCCCACCCAAGATAAGAGGCCTGACCAGTTGTTATGGTGGTCAGAAATATAGCAGCTTTGAAAATGCTCCAGGGCTTGGTTAGCTCGTTCTGCGGCCCCATTGGACTGCAGGTGATACACAGAGGAGAAGGAAAGCTGAATTCCCAACTGTGCACAAAAGGTTCTCCAAAATCTGGAGATAAACCGGCTACCCCTGTCCGAGATGATAACCTTGGGTAGCCCATGTAATCGAAAGATCTCCCAAGCAAAAATGGATGCCAGTTCTTTGGATTTGGGCACCTTATTAAGTGGAATACAATGTGACATTTTCGAGAACCAGTCAACCACCATAAGAATAACTATGTTGCCCTGGGAGTTGGTTAAATCCACAATAAAATCCATAGACAGGTGGGTCCAAGGCCTCTCTCCATTGGGTATGGGTTGTAGAAGACCCACTGAGCTCACATGGAACAAGCGGCTCGCTATGAAGGCGGCTACATTTGCATGGAGACTAGGCCACCACAATTGTGGGGAAATGGCCCAAATGAGTTGATTCTTCCCTGGATGGCAAGCTGCCTTGGGAGAATGGTATATCTGGAGCAAAGCAGTGTGGAGACTCTCGGGGACAAAGCAGCAGGTACAAGGTTTCTCGGGGGGAGAGTAGATTTGAGCTGCAAGAATTCTGTGACTCAAGGGTGAAGCAAGACTGGTACAATCAGTGGCCAGAATACGATCGGGAGGTATCACAGGTACAGGAACCGACTCCATCTTGGAAGCGAAGGAAAACTGTTGTGACAATGCATCAGCCCTTACATTCTTGGTACCGGGTAAGAACGAGACTATGTAATTGAAGCTTGACAGAAAAAGAGCCCATTGTGCCTTTCTAGGAGATAAATGTTTTGCTTCAGACAAGAATGTGAAATTCTTGTGGTCAGTCAAAATGAGAACTGACACAGTGGTACCTTCAAGGAGATGCCTCCATTCTTTAAGAGCTAAAATGATTGTTAACAGCTCTCTGTCCCCAATCTCGTAATTGCATTTTGCAGGAGACAATTTCTTGGAAAACTAGCCACAAGGATGCATAGCGCTCTCAGAGGTAGAACGTTGAGACAGAAGAGCACCAATTCCAGTCTCAGATGTATCAACATCAAGAATAAAAGGTAATGTGGGATCAGGATGTGTTAAGATAGGAGCTGAAACAAAGGCAGCCTTGAGAGACTCAAAGGCTTTAATGGAATCTGGAGACTAATTCTATGAGTTAACGTCCTTTTTGGTCATATCAGTCAGGGGTTTGACCAGAGAAGAGAAGTTACAAATAAACTTCTGATAATAATTGGCAAAGCCAAGAAAACCCTGCTTACGGCAGGCAATCTACCTTAGATTTATGAACTATTAGGGGATGCTTGATTGGATGTAAATTGAATGGTTTGTGCAGGTAGACTCTTGCTTTACATAGTTTGAAATTTAACCACTTCAGCCCCGGACCAATTGTCAGCCTAAGGATCAGAGGTCTTTTTACAATTTTCCACTGCACTGTTTTAACTGGTAATTGCGCAGTCATGCAATGTTGTACCCAAACGACTAAATTTGCGTCCTTTTCTTCTCACAAATAGAGCTTTCTTTTGATGGTATTTGATTGCCTCTGCGATTTTTAGTTTTTGCGATGTAAATGGAAAAAGACCGAAAATTTTGAGAAAAAAATATATTTTCTACATTTTGTTATAAGAAAAATTGAATAAACTCAATTTTAGTCATACATTTAGGTAAAAATTTATTCAGCCACACGTCTTTAGTAAAAAAAATGTCAATAAGCGTATTTTTATTGGTTTGCGCAAAAGTTATAGCGTCTACAAACTAGAGTACATTTTCTGGAATTTACACAGCTTTTAATTTATGACTGCCTATCTCATTTCTTGAGGTGTTAAAATGGCAGGGCAGTACAACCCCCCCCCCCCCAAATGACCCCATTTTGGAAAGTAGACACCCCAAGGAAATTGCTGAGGGGCATGTTGAGCCCACTGAATATTTTTTTTTTGTCCCAAGTGATTGAATAATGACACAAAAAAAAAAGTTTACAAAAAGTTGTCACTAAATGATATATTGCTCACACATGCCATAGTTATATGTGGAATTGAACCCCAAAATATATTCTGCTGCTTCTCCTGAGTACGGGGATACCCCATATGTGGGACTTTTTGGGAGCCTAGCCACGTACGGGACCCCGAAAACCAATCACTGCCTTCAGGATTTCTAAGGGTGCAAATTTTTGATTTCACTCCTCACTACCCATCACAGTTTCGAAGGCCATAAAATGCCAAAATAACACAACCCCCCCCTCCCCAAATGACCCCATTTTGGAAAGTAGATACCCCAAGGAAATTGCTGAGGGGCATGTTGAGCCCATTGAATATTTTTATTTTTTTTTTGTCCCAAAGTGATTGAATAATGACACAAAAAAAAAAAAGTTTACAAAAAGTTGTCACTAAATAATATATTGCTCACACATGCCATAGTTATATGTGGAATTGCACCCCAAAATATATTCTGCTGCTTCTCCTGAGTACGAGGAACCCCCCAAATGACCCCATTTTGGAAAGTAGACACCCCAAGCTATTTACTGAGAGGTGTGTTGAGTCCATTAAATATTTCATATTTTGCCCCAAGTTGCAGGAATATTACATTTTTTTTTTTTTTTGCACAAAGTTGTCACTTAATGATATATTGCTCACACATGCTAAGGGCATAAGTGAAATGACACCCCAAAATAAATTCTGCTGCTTCTCCCGAGTACAGGGATACCACATGTGGGGGACTTTTTGGGAGCCTAGCCACGTATGGGACCCCAAAAACCAAGCACTGCCTTCAGGATTTAAATATAAAACGCTACCGAAAAAAACTGTTAGCGATCGCAAGGGATCAGGCCTGACTCTGCGAACGCTGCAGTTATGTGTTTAGAGTTTTGTAAGTGACAGTGATTGATCGATACTGCACTTGGGTGGGCTGGGCGGAGGGGCAAAACGCAGGTGCCAGCAGGTATCTGGGCTGATCCCGCTAACAATGCGTTTTTTTGGAACCCTAAACTGCTGGGGACGCTAGTATAGATCTGATCAGATCAGATATTGATCTGTTCAGATTCTATACCACTACGGGAGGTTTATGCTTTGCGCGTGGGTATTAGCGGTACTGGCACTAACCTAGCGCTGCCTGGGGCGACGCAGACCCTGACCCTAAAACCTAATTGATATCACCCGCCGGGTGATCAGGAGGTTAAACCTTTATTGGGTAATAAATGGTGGGTGCCCTGATGCTATAAAAAGCAAACTAACTAACCAGAGTCACCCGTAACACTTATACGGTGATCACTGGTGAAAGGGTTAACTAGGGGCAATCAGGGGGTTAAAACCATTATTGGGTAGTATATGGGGGTACCTAGCGCTATAAAAACCTGGCGGTGAACCTAAAACAATAACTAGCTACCTAGCGGCACCAGTGACACTAATGCAGCGATCAGAAAAACGATTGCTTAGTGACACTGGCAAAAGGGGGTGAAAGGGTTAACTAGGGGCAATCAGGGGGTTAAAACCGTTATTGGGTAGTATATGGGGGTACCTAGCGCTATAAAAACCTGGCGGTGAACCTAAAAAAATAACTAGCTACCTAGCGGCACCAGTGACACTAATGCAGCGATCAGAAAAACAATTGCTTAGTGACACTGGCAAAAGGGGGTAAAAGGGTTAGCTAGGGGCAATCAGGGGGTTAAAACCATTATTGGGTAGTATATGGGGGTACCTAGCGCTATAAAAACCTGGCGGTGAACCTAAAAAAATAACTAGCTACCTAGCAGCACTAGTGACACTAATGCAGCGATCAGAAAACAATCGCTTAGTGACACTGGCAAAAGGGGGTGAAAGGGTTAACTCTAGGGGCAATCAGGGGGTTAAACCTTTATTGGGGGGGTAGGGGGCTACCCTGGACCTAACACTAACTGCCCTGACAGTTTTTACTGTCGCAACTGACACTAAATGCAGTGATCAGTAAATAAATGATCACTGCAATCAGTGACACTGTGACTGGGGGGGGGGGGATTTGTGTGCCTATGTGTACCTACATGTCAGTGTAGTGTTTGGTGCACTTACTTTCTGTGTTCTCCTTACAGTCCGCCCTGAGGAGAATGACATCACTTCCTCCCTGCCTGTGTTTACAATACACAGCGGGGGAAGCTTCTCATTCGCCAGGAGCGATCGAGAGGGGATGGCCAGAAACCAACGGCCATCCCCTCATCCCGGATCGCTCCTGAAGCGAAACGGACCACCACATCCAGCGGGAGGGGGTCTGATCGGACCCCCCACCCACTGGAAGGCAAGCACGTACATGTACGTGCTTGTGCCTGTCGGTGCCATTGTGCCGACGTACATTGCCATGCGGCAGTCCTTAAGTGGTTAAGTGAGTTTGTACAAAGATTGTACAACTAAATTGTACTATGTGTGATAAGCTTAAAGAGGAACTTCACCCCCCTGTTATTTTGCTATTCCCTCTTACCTGTTATGCTGAGTTCTCACCATACATACATACATACATACCATACAAAACATACTCATTTGGTAAGCCTTCTCCTGCTGGGATCTGCTACTATATCTGGGTCCTGTGCCATTGTCTTATTTCTTTGGGAACACTGAAGAGCATATTGCATACAGTACAGGGGGTGGGGCATAAAAAGGTCAGCAAATTTACAAAAGAGTTATTGTTAGTTAGACACATACTGACACTGGTAAATCTGGTTTTGTTAAGGCAGTGCACACAACCACTGCCGCGCCCTTCTGTTAGTATTGCATGCAGTATATAGCATATATGGTTTTGTAAAACTTTTCTCCAAAGTACCTTTTTTCTTCCCGCCGATCAGCGGTCACGTGACCGCCCGTCGCTCTCTTCCTCCGATGTATGTACTACAGAGGGAGGGGCTGAGATCCCCCTCTGATGTCTGCTGGGCGGTCAAGTGACCTCCCTCTGTAGTACATTCATCAGAGGAAGAGAGCGGCAGGCGGTCACGGGACTGCTGATCAGCGAGAAGAAAAAAAGATGTTTAGAAGATGAATTTTACAAAATGGCATATGTAATATGCTACATGTAATCCTAGCAGTGGGTCTGGCAGTGATTGTGTGCAGTAATTTATACTACTCGGAATGGTGCTAGAAGGGGTGGCTCACACAAAGAGCTGACAGGCGGGGAGGGGGGAGGAAGACAGGGGAGGATGGGGGAGAGCAGAGAGGAGAGCCACGGATGACGGAGGCACATAAACTGATCATGGTGTCAGGGCTCAACAGCCATGATAAACTGTGGTCAGTTTACAGGGGGGAGGATAGCACCAGGCAGGATCAGCCAGGTATTTCAGGTGATGAAGTGGGGGGGGGGGGGGCAAATTACACAGCACAAGCACTGTGCTGTTATTCATGTTTTAAAGGAACAGGATCCTTTTTTTATTTTTTTAGGGAAACAAATGGTTTAATGAATCCTTATATAACATTGTGAGATTGTAAATACCTCCTGTAATGTTCTGCTTTAACCTGATTAATATATTCAGAATGTTTATTACAAAAAAATTAAAAGCTTGCAAGAAAGGTAAAATTCCAGTATTAAACACAAAGGTGATGTGACAACAGTAATAACCGCCTGCATTACTATTCTCGCTGTTCAGTTGTGATTAGACAATATTTCTCTGCAGTACACAGATTTAATAACCTGCTTGTTCATTAAAGAGAATAAAAAATATTTGCTATGACAAAAAAAATAAAAAAAATTGTCCCTTGTGTCATTTGTGTTTATAATTTGAATATGTCAAATGTATTGATTTGTGCTAGTGTGCTGTAATAAGCAACCTTTCAGATTTCTAATTGAATTTTCTAGCATTTATATATCAGTCAAAGGTTCTTTAAAAAGGGAGGCACAAGCTCAGTTTCAGTATGGTGTAATTATTAATGGCAGGTATTGTTGTCTAATTTACTTTTTTTGCTGTGTGACAGGGAGCTTTTCCATTTTTTTACAAAGAGAGAACAGTAATAAGAGCTGTATTATTTTAATGCAGAGTACATTTTAAATACATCTCAAAGTTTTCAGCCTTGGGTTGACTAAAGAAGAAACCAAGGTGCAATGGACGGTGTCAGTAGGGAAGAGATTGCTTGCAGTAGTTTTTATTTTTTTTTATTTTTTACTTTAGCTTATAATTTTTTTTTTAGGAGCCTTTAGGGGTCTTTGGTGAAATATTAGGGGTCTAAACAGGGGGAATTTCTACCACATGGAGTGATTAGGGTGTGCCCACCCTTTGGGTCTGGTATGGAATTTAAGGGGAATGCCACGAAAAAAAAAAAGGCTCAGGGTCCCCACCACAAAATCCATACAAGACGCTTATTCAAACATGCAGCCCAGCAGGTCAGAAAGGGGACGAGCGAGTGCCCCCCCCTCCTAAACCATACCAGGCCATTTGCCCTTAACATAGGGTGAGTGGTTTGGGGCAGGGGGCAAGGGGGAAAGGGCCTCTTCCCTACAGCCCTGGCTGGTGGTTGTTGGTGGCTGAGGGCAGGGGCTCTTTGGAACCTGGAAGCACCCTTTAACAAGGTGGCCTCTAGATTCCAGCCCCCACCCATATGAATGAGTATGGGGTACATAGTATCTCTACCCATTCACCAAAAAAGTGAGTAGACACAACACTAGTTTTTGACTTTTATTGGAAAATAAAAAACAATGTCCCCAAATGTATAGCTATCATCAATCACAACACCCGCTGCCACTGCTGACCTAAATAAAAAGAAGAAAAAAAGCTCTGCTCGCAGCATGCACTGGTCGATGACGTCACAGGGGTGGCGCCACCAGGAACCCCGCTGACAGCTGATGATTCATTCCAGCTTCCCGGCCCACTCCTTAACAACCAGCTATACACATTTTGTTATGGTGATTAAAAAAAAATGCAAAACACAAAGTGCATGTAAAAATGCATCAAAAACGCAACACTTGTGTTTGGTGCAGATGTATTGAAGTCTATTACATGCAGAACACAATCTGCTGAGGGTAAAAAGTCCCTGACCCTTTCCAAAAATACACTGGCTGGAAAAAAATATAGATGTCAACTCATACCATAGGAAACCATGTTAAATGGACTGTAATGCACTTCTGCAAACTGCAAAACGCAGTAAAAAATGCATACGTGTCAACCCAGTGTTAGTGAGGAAGGGTTTGGATTTCAATGTTTTCATTGCTGCCTATGCCTTTCTGTTTAGTTTCCCTAGGCATTATAGGGACAGGAAATTAGGTACAATCTCAAGTCAATATGGGTCACAAATTACCGTAAACTCCTCTCCAATCTATACAAAATGTAAAAAAGTCTTTGGCTTTGATTAAAGGTTAGGGTGAGGATAGAACTTCAAGTATAACTTTTTTAATAGTGTGTCTCAGGTAAGCCAGCCATATGTGGATCGAAATTTAGCAGGTTCAGCAGGGACCAGCCACATTTTTTTCTATGTATGAGCAGGCTGGTTGTACAGAAGTCGATTTGGACTGGTCTCTTTTAGTCAACGCCACCATCAGTGAGGCAGATTACAATAGCTCAGTGGGAGGTATTCCCCATCCCCACACATGATGAATCAAGTCATTTCTCACAATCGAATCAAGTCATTTCCTTTTGTTTAACCTACTGAGATTAATAAAAAATAAAAAAAGACTAGTGTATGGCCAATCTTAGAGTCATTCACTCTCTTTAATTGTCCTGATCGCAAAATATCGGAACGAAAGTGAGAGTAAATCACATCGGAACGCAATTCTCACTTCCTGTCATGTTCACAGAACAGGAAGTGAGGGGATATTCCCCCTAATGAAACACAGATGGCAAAAAAATGGCAGCAGTTTTAACCTTCCACTACTCTATGCAAAATGAAAAAAGTTCTGACCTCATTTTAATGTTAAAGATAGATTAAAGCAGAGTGCCACCCAAAATGGGAAGCTCTGCTTGTTTGCACCCTTCCCCCCTTCGCTGCCACATTTGGCACTTTTTTGGGGGGTGGGGGGGGGGGAGGGAGCGGGTACCTGGTTTTGACAGGTACCCATTCCCACTTCTGGGTAAGATTGCCGATTGGCAATCTACTTTCCACCCCCCTCCTCCTCCCCTCTGGGAGACACACAGGTCCCAGAAGATGGTGGGACCATTCAGAAAGTGCAGTGCGACTCGCACATGCACAGTAGGAAACAGGCTGTGAAGCTGCAAGGCTTCACTTCCTGTTTCCCTTACTACAGATGCCATGCCTCCACCCGAAGCCGATTAAAGAATCGGCTTGGGGTGCCGACATTGCAGAATCCCTGGACAAGTAAGTGTTCTTATATTAAAAGTCATTTTTTTTTTTTTCTGAAGGAGTCTGGAGCTCCTCTTTAAATGTGAAGTTTCAGTCCTTGTCTAAGCAAGCATTTTAAGTACCAGATGGAAGTTAAAGCGTTTTCCCCCCTACTTTATATTCCTGATATATGCCTGATATATGCCTGCTGTACCATGTAATTGTTTGAGAAAGTAAGTAGGGGAACAGACCGTGGTCAGTTCTGCAGCTGTGCTGGGAACTCAGTGTACTCTCCTCCAATGTTCAGACTTGTCCTGACACACTTCCACTGCACAGTAATTCCCTGTGAAGCTCAGTGTGCTGCTGCTTCTCCCCCCCCCCCAACTTTTGTGCAGCTGAGAACAGAGGGAATGTGATCGCTTATAAAAAAGGGAAAAAAAAAGGTATTTATAATGTTTTTTATAGCTATACAAAAATGTTTTGCCTTTCATTTTTATTTTAAACTGAATGGGTTGTTTTACAAGGTGTTCATTTACAATCACTTTAAGTGTTAAGGGTTGATTTTAGGGTTTAGGTTCATTTTTAGGGTTCTAGTGAGTAAGGGCAGGGTTAGGGCCGGTTCACACTGCGACGCGAGGCGAGGCGACACGGCTCGCCTCGCCTCGCTCCCGCAAGTCGCCCCCATTCAGCGCTATGGAACCGTTCTGAGAGGAGCGACTCGAGTCGCTCCGACTCAGAAAAAAGGTTCCTGTACTACTTTGGGGCGACTTCGGGGGCGACTTGCATTGACTTCTATGCAGAAGTCCTCTGCAAGTCGCCGCTGACCCCCCCTGCAAGTCGCGGCGAGGAAGTCGGAGACGCCTCGCCGCGGCTCGCAGTGTGAACCGGCCCTTAAGCATTAAAGTCAGTTTAGGAGTGAAATTTGGGTCCAGGACACGTGGGCACACACTTTATTTGCATTGACAAGGGACATCTGGGAGCACCTCCTTCTCAGTGCCAGAAACCAACTCACCAGACTATGTGATACTTTCGCACAGATATTATATAACGCAATGCCATCTAATCTTATCCCATCAAAAAATTATAATTAACCTACTTTTTTTTACAATCACTTGATGGTATATACTGAATCTTTACAATATAAAATATTGTAATACTATATTCTAATACATATTGTTATATTATAGCACAGTAGTGAATACCATACCTGTTTTTGATATTTTGACTGCAACTGTGTAATTTGCTGCTGCTCTCTTGCTTTTGTCTCAGGTGTGTCTCCTCCTACAATGCAAAGAATAAAAGAGTAAAGCAGACTGCTCCTTTTTTCTTTTTCTTTTTTGTTCCCGGATAAAAGGAGAAAATTTGAAATTGAAGGTATTTTGTTTTATTAGCTAATTCAAAATACAGAAAAGCAAGTTTCCAATGTACAATAGGTTACTTGTTCAGGCATAGATTGCCAATAAATGCCAATAAAGAGTATGACGGCCTCCCATTTAAACAGGGAATGCGTGCGATTGTGCGCGCGCATCCCTGTTCCTTTAGTGGTGGCGTGTCACGGAGACACACTGCTCGCCACTGAGGGGGGTGAACAGCAGATTTAAATACACTACAAATTTAAGCCAAACTCACACATTTTAAGCAGTTACAACAGTTTTTTTTCTTTTTTTTACGATAGAGCTTTTACATAGTTACATAGTTAGTAAGGTTGAATAAAGACACCAGTCCTTCCAGTTCAACCTGAGTGTCTACAATTGCCCCTATCCCTGTACATTGCACACTTACATCGGTCTCTACCCTCAAGGAGCCCACAATCCAAGGTCCCATTCATATAGTAGGGTCAATTTTGGACAGAAGCCAATTAACCTACCAGCATGTCTTTGGAGTGTGGGGGGAAACCGGAGTACCTGGAGGAAACCCACACAGGCACAGAGAGAAAATGCAAACTCCAGGCAGGTAGTGTCATGGGTGGGATTCGAACCAGCGACCCTTTTACTGCTAGGTAAGAGTGCTAACCACTACATCACTGTGCCGCCCCAAACATCACTGTGCCGCCCAAAATACATAAATAAATTAAAGCTGAGTACATTATAAGTACCCCTGTCAATGCTAAATGGTTTGTCTCAACCCTCTAACTGCTACATTTGCAGGACAGCTTGTTCTGTTGAAAAAAACACAGACTTATTGGCAGGATCACCAGGTGAAAATACAAGAGAAATATCCTATTTATCACTCATTGAATATAAACTTAAGTCACGTACACACGATCAAATTTTCAGACGGGAAAGGTGTAATGACATGCAGTTGGAGGAAAATCCGACCATTTTTAAGCTCCATCAGAAAATTGTTGCCGGATTTTCCACGGACAAATGTTGGATGGCAGGTTTTAAAATTTTCCGCTGACAAATGTCTGTTGTCGGATTTTCCGAGCGTGTGTACACAAGTACAAACACACATGCCCAGAGCCAGAAGCGGTCGGTCTTGTAAACTAGCGTTCGTAATGGAGAATTAACATTCGTGACGTGGCAAATTATGAAATCTTGAAATGCAGCACACATTCTCTTCTTCTTTAATGGGATAATAATGAAGCTGCTTTGCTGGTAATACTGATGGAGTTATTGCAAACAAATTTTATAAGGCTTTTTTTTCTAGTGATATCAAGAATAATATTATTATGCTTGTTATTTTTATTTTGGTGCAAGTTACCACAACACCATTATCCCATAGTTTTTACGTTTTTAGTTATTGTGCATTAAAAAAAAAAAAAAAAAAAAAATTAGACATGCTATCTGCCAATAGAACTTAACCAAAAAGTGCATTCTATGCATCCAAAAATAAAGTAAATATAACAAATCAAATCATTATCCAACCAAAAAATAAAATAAAAGCCTCATGCATGTGTCCTGCTTCTTAATATAGGAGGTCAACAATGTCAAGAGTTGGTGAAAGCAGGGGTCGGTTATCCTGAGATAATTCCAAAAAACATCTGGATTATTCTCCTGGAGCTCCCGCAGCAAAGGTATATGACATAATTGGTCACGTTTAATAAAGCAACCAATTTTTGGTCCAAGAAATCCTGTTCTTGGACTGGACTTGGGTCAAAGCAATAACTCCAAGGCCAATAACACATTATCTCCTCCGATTCCGCAACATGTCTGGTTGACAAACGGCCGTTCAGAAATGAACTGAAAAGCACTAAATTAAAAGCGCCAAATGAAAAGCACGAATCAACACAAACTTCTACTAACACTAAATTAGCAGAAAGAGCCCAAAGGGTGGCGCTAAAAAGCTGAAAAACCACGTAGTATGTCACTATGTTCGTGTTTGTTGGCCAACAATTCCCTGTCGTTTGTATGCAAGACAAAATCCAGGCACACGCCTTCGGAAAAAAGTCTGAGGCTTTGTCTGCAGAAAGTCCGATCGGTTGTATGAGGCCTTATTTTGCAATTCACCCAATATTCACCCATTTTCACCTTGTACAATATTTAAACTATTCACTGGTTTCCAGTTGGGAATATATATTTAACTACTCCCCCCCCCCAGCCAATGTATATATACGCCTGGATGGGAGCCTTGGGAGCCTCCTCCTTCTGACTGGATGTTCAGGAACGTCCTTCGGGAGGAGGGGGGTTGCGCGCGCACGTGCCCGCCCAGCAGCATGATCCCGATGCGCTCGTGTCACCCGCACACGGCACATCTCGGATCGGCAGGAGGGCTCTGTGATTGGCCCTCCTGATCACATGATGGCCTTGTCCAATCACAGCCATCATGTAATGTAAACAAACAGCCGGTTGCTAGACAATCGGCTCTCCTCTCCTCACACGGAAGCCGTTGCTGAGGAGAGGAGAGCAGATCGCTGCAGCCGGCTGGTGATCAGTGAGTATGAGCTGTTTTTAAAGATTTTTACTCACTGATCACCAGTCTAGTATAAAACACACATGTCCCCAAAACACACATGGCCCCAAATAATAAAAAGACATGTGCCCAAATTATAAAAACACATGTCCCCCACATATGTCCCACTAAAATCACATGTCCCAATGATTATCTGCACACATATGTCCGTGATCACCTGCACAAATCTGTACATGATCATTTGCGTACATATGTCCGTAATCACACAAACCAATTATTATACACTTAGTGGAATTTTTTTTACCAAAAACGTAGAATACATTTTGGCTTAAATTTACGACAAAATTTATTTTATTGGATTTCTTTCAAAATAGAAAGAAGAAAATATAGTTTTTTTTCCAAATTTCCGCTCTTTTTGTGCTTATTTTGCAAAAAATAAAAAACTGAGTCGTGAATAAATACCACCAAATTAAAGTTCTATTTGTGCGAACAAAATGCTAAAAATTTCATTTGGGTACAGTGTAGCATGACCGCGCAATTGTCATTGAAAGTGCAAGAGCAATGAAAGCTGAAAATTGGGCTGGGAAGGAAGGGATCGAAAGTGCCCAGTATTGTAGTGGTTAAAAGTGTTTTATTTTTTGCTTTGGGGGTGTGTTTTTGGGGATTTTTTTGCCTATGGAGAATCCAAAACCTTTGTTTTTAAGACATGTTTAGCACTTCTAGTGTTCTTATTTTTATTTTAATGCATGGTCTCCCACTAAGAGCTAACTATATACAAATAGGTGTTCAATCCCACCCTAGGGAACTGATTTTAGGGGTCATTTGGAGAAAGGGGAACCCGCCTCAAAGCTCCCCCAATGCTGAAGGGCATGTGGAAAAGTATCAGCATAGCAGGGGACTGTATGTTTGTGCTTCTTTGCTCTGGGGATACCAGCGCACATTCCTGGTGGGTGTACCTAACTCAGGTACAGTAAAAAAATAAATCAAAACGCAAAAATAAATGGTGCCAGCATTCGCTCTAAATGGCACTGAAACTGTGTTCATACATAATCATTCCTGCCTCTCCCCCAGATACCGCCAGCTGGAATTAAATTATTATTGTTTGTTATGCTTATCTTCAAAGGATATTGTCAGGCCCGTCAAGTGATGGGTCTGCTTCTTAACCAGATCTCCAGCGGTGGGTAATCGGCGATGATGCAGAGAGTGGCATTGACTTGATGATGTCATCGCAGCGCTCTGACAAATTGTATTGTGAGTGCAAGGTGTCATGCTGGCTTCCCTTCAGGGATACCGGGCATCATTTGACCTGGAAGACTGAAGACATCTATGGGCGTAAAGGAATTATTGAGGGTACAGTGCTGGAGGAAAGGTATTGCTGCATGACCTGCATTTATTTTCAAACCTCTTTGGGAATCATTTAAAAATTATTCCAGAATTGGGCTGCTTTTACTCCAAACTTTCTGCTTTGCTTGATGCATAGCATAGTACTACACTCTGTTGTATTGTTATGATAAGGGAAGGAATGTAAGCAGGGCTGGAACAAGGGGTGGGCAGGAGGGATGGCTGCCCCTGGCGCAATGGTATATTGCAGGGGTAGGGGGCACCCTGAGCCTAACCCTAAGGGAAAGGGGGGGTGAAGTTTGTCATCTTTGCCCCGGGCGCTGGGTGACAATAAGGGAATAATGTAAGACAATAAGGGAATAATGAGGGAAGAGGGGGAAAGGGATGGATCAGAAAAATAAAACAGTGAAAAGTCAAAAAGGAATTGGCAACAAAGGAATGAAAGGGGAAAAAGAAAAAAGGACAGGGACAGGTCACTTACCTAGCTTTTTTGGGGTAAGCTTTATTGATCCAGACCTCCGAGATTCCACAAAATGATTATATTCCTCTTCTTCTTTATTAGCCACTATAAAACAGAAACATTTAGAAGTCAGCATTCTGCTATATCAATTATAGGTTGATGAATAAAAATTGTAAGGTCATCCTAGTAGCTTTGTGGTCCACAGTAAATAATTGAGGAAACCATTACGCAGTGGCGGTGTGTCCATAAGGGTGCCTGAGGAGTCCTTATAGACTGCATGAATCTATGGCCACTGCCTACACCCCAATTTTGGCGCCCGACCCCTTTTCGGGTGTTGGGCGCCTGAATTACAGCGGCAGGTTTTTTTTTAAGCACCTGATTAGAGCCATAGGCTCTAATAGGTGTCAAAAAAGATGACCTGCGAGTGCCATGCTGGGCACTTGCAGGTTACTCAGCTGTGTTAGAAAAGCGAATGAATATTCGCTTTCCTAACACTAAACCGCCTCTCTGCCAATCAGGTGCTCGGATTCTGTTACCCGTCACCTGATTGGCTAAAACGACAGGCACTGTGATTGGACGCCAGAATGCAGAAGTGAGCCTGATTTTGCACACTCAAGCTTTAGTAAATAAACCCCACAGTTCAAGTTTCCATCACTCAAAAGCAGACAATCAGCCTGCAAAAACTGCATAGGATTTATCCTAACATTTCTGCTAAAGACCCAGCCACGTTTATACATGTAATTTGGTTGTGTCCATTGGCCCAATGGTTTTGGAAAGAGGTTACTGAGTGTATTAAAAAGTGCACTCTGATCACTATACCATTGATGGTTGATGTTTGTATACTTGGTCTGATCTATTTATTGGCCATGTCCCGAGCAATGAGGGCACTGATAGGGTTGTTATTTTACACCCTCAAAGCCATACTGCTCAAATCCCAAGTCTCCAATGGCACCTACCATTGATTTTTGGAAAACTCTAGTCAACTCAGCAATACCGCTGTATAAGTTCACTTATGAGTCTAGGGTGTTGCCCTGGGAAATTCACAAAAATATGGGATATTTGGGTTGCCTGCGTGGGAATGAACCCTTCTGGGGATGCCTCCACAGGATCCATCCCCCCTCCCTAAATTCATTCTACTGGCCTAATAATAGCATCGGCAGAGTAGAGGCACAACGGGTGGTGCCATTATGTTTATAAAGAAGAAAGGAGGGTGCACCGACCTTGTGCATTACCAAAGATAACATTTATTAAAAAGTGTAACAGCAGTAGTCATACTCACAAACAAACGTGATAAAAAGGCTTGTCAATATACCAGAAAATGGAGCCCTGTCTCTAGACACCTGCAACCTGGATCGGATGTTAGGGGGGACCATATGGCATTGCAAACGTCTTACGTGTTTTGAGGGAGGATGTTAACGACTGGCCTTCTTCAGTTACCTCTCAGACATTCCACATTTTATCCAAAGAGTTGGCTGCACCACCTACCTATAAGATAAGACCCCAAGAGCAGGAGACTGTGTTGTGCCATTATGGTTATACCTATGCCACTGAGCTTAATCCGATTTAGACATCTGAATAGTTTTGTCATTATGGTTATTTTGATAGTTTTTTTTTGTCTCTGTTACCTTATTCTTGGAAATGCCCAATAGGCTTTGTTTTGTATAGTAAAATAAAATTACTTAAAGAAGGGTTCCCATCTAAAAAAAAAAAGTCAGCAGCTACAAATACTGAAGCTTCTGACTTTTAATAATTGGACACTTACCTGTCCCAGGGTCCAGCGATGTGGGGGATTTAAGCCCCGCCCATCTCCCCCTTCATTCGGCAGCATTGTAACTGTGGGCGCCCAGCTGTGGCTTCACAGCCAGACACTCACTGCACTGTGATTGGCCATGCAATCATCTGGGACCTGTCACATGTCCCAGATGATTTACAAGAGGGAGGGGGCAGAGCTGAGCCCTTCCTGCGCCAAGGGGAAGTGATGTCAAGAGCCCAGGCACTAAAGGAGGCAAACTACGAGGGACCCCCTAGCAACAGCCATTTAGAGGTGAGTAAAAAAAAAATCTACATTTTTTATTTATTTTTTTAGGCACATTCATGATTTATTTTTATTTTTTTGGGATCTTTTTTAAAAAAAGCAAAGATTTCGTTTCACTGATTCTGTGCAGAAGTTGATGTTGATGTCATTCTTTCAATGGTGGGAGAGTGTTTTGGAGGGGATTTTTCACTATATTCCCTTATACCTTTCTTTTTCTTTGGTTTATTGTGAAATGTCATTATTACTGGTTTGGTAATGAGTATCCCTGCATGGCTGGCAGTAGTACGGTTTCCAATGTTGTGGCATGTGGAGTATTTTATTTAATTCATTGTAAGTCAATCAACCCCTGCAATTTGGTTTGATTTATTAGCAAAGTTAAAAAAAGTTCTTAATGACACAGCTAAAGGGTTTGGGCATGGGTTAGGAAGCGGAAAAACGTGCACAACACTCCTTGACTATAAATCCAATTCCAATCAGACATATGTCTACCTATATTAAAAGTTTTGTTAATTTTAACACCTTCCCCAACACACAAACGCACACACATACACACTATCTCTATCTCCCCTTTCAGCAGTAGTAGGATCTTGCTTTTCTAGTGGTCAAACATTGCCCTTTCAGGCCATGTAGCTCTCATTTACTTGAATAAGTCAAATGCCAAAAACTGTTTGAAATTAATCAGAAATTGAAGAATAGTAAGCTTTCAAAACATAAGGTTAACATCTTAAAACTCCCTTTCAATGTTTTTTTCTGTATCTGTTTCATGATATAGCTGAATATGTTGATTAATAATATGCACTATGATTATTACTATTATTGTTATTATTTTCATAATGTAATAGCATGTCTATCAAGTTCAAACTTCTGTAAATTCTAGCAGCTTTGACCTGCAGGAAGACAAATAAAATGATTTGCCCATTATTTTCCCCATTATTTTGGTTTAAAGAGATTTAATTAATCCATTATTGTTTCAGAAATTCTATATATGTATAAACCATGGTTATGTCACTGTGTGGTAATCATTTTGAGAGATTAACATTTACAAATGGCTTGATGCTATTAATAAAATATGAAAAAAGACTACATAAAACTGTCATGGTCAGAAACATCATTACATCAATATATTTAGCATTTCTTTTAAAAAAGAAATCATTTATATTGTTTTTCTGTGTGTGTGTGTATATATATATATATATATATATATATATATATATATATATATATATATATATTTACATTTTTCAAGGGTTCATCATTAGTAGTTATCATCCTATCACCAAGATCACCAAGCTTAAAGTGAGACTAAACATACAAAGTTGAATTGCCATTATCACATCCATTTATGTGTAAAGATCATGCCACTTTATTTAATTTAATATAAAAAAAATCATCTGAGTACCTTATTTATTCATTGCTGTAAAGCGGTCACGTGACGTTTCCCAGGTCTTTCCCATCCTCAGGGAGAGATCTGAGAAGGAGTTTATAGTAGGGTTGCCACCTTTTCTTGAAGCCAAACCCGAACATTTTCACGGCGCATGCCAATTTTTTTGTAGTACATGCTATAGGATTGTAAAATACCTTGGGTTACGCAAAAAGAGTAGTAATGAAGTGTGCTACAGTGAACAGTTGCTATAGCCAAATTGCATTAAAAGTGGGGGGACTTAAAGGGGCATGATTAAATAAAACAAAAGCATTTAGTGTAGCCATAAAATATGATTCGATTAATAAAAGAAATGTCAGTGAAAATAGCCTACCTTAAAAGTGGATACTGTCAGCCAGTAGAGCAGTGGACGGTGTCAGTAGGGCAGTGGACGGTGTCAATAGAGCAGTAAATGGTGTCAGTAGGGCAGTGGATAGTGTCAGTAGGGCAGTGGACAGTGTCAGTAGAACAGTGGACGGTGTCAGTAGAGCAGTGGACGGTGTCAATAGAGCAGTAAATGGTGTCAGTAGAGCAGCGGACAGTGTCAGTAGAACAGCGGACAGTGTCAGTAGAACAGCGGACAGTGTCAGTAGGGCACACAGTAGGCAGTGTCTGTAGGGCAGTAAATGGTGTCAGTAGAGCAGCGGACAGTGTCAGTAGAGCAGCGGACGGTGTCAGTAGAGCAGCGGACGGTGTCAGTAGAGCAATAAATGGTGTCAGTAGAGCAGTGGATAGTGTCAGTAGAGCAGTGGACAGTGTCAGTAGAGCAGCGGACAGTGTCAGTAGGGCAGGCAGTAGACAGTGTCAGTAGAGAAGTAAATGGTGTCAGTAGAGCAGTGGATGGTGTCAATAGAGCAGTGGACGGTGGCAATAGAGCAGTAAATGGTGTCAGTAGGGCAGTGGACAGTGTCAGTAGGGCAGTGGACAGTGTCAGTAGGGCAGGCAGTAGACAATGTCAGTAAGGCAGTAAATGGTGTCAGTAGAGCAGTGGACGGTGTCAGTAGAAAAGTAAATGGTGTCAGTAGAGCAGTGGACGGTGTCAGTAGAGCAGTGGAGCAGTAAATGGTGTCAGTAGAGCAGAGGACGGTGTCAGTAGAGCAGTGGACGGTGTCAGTAGAGAAGTAAATGGTGTCAGTAGAACAGTAAATGGTGTCAGTAGAGCAGTGGATGGTGTCAGTAGAGCAGTAAATGGTGTCAGTAGGGCAGTAAATGGTGTCAGTAGACCAGAGGATGGTGTCAGTAGAGCAGTAAATGGTGTCAGTAGGGCAGTGGACGGTGTCAATAGAGCAGTAAATGGTGTCAGTAGGGCAGTGGATAGTGTCAGTAGGGCAGTGGACAGTGTCAGTAGAACAGTGGACGGTGTCAGTAGAGCAGTGGACGGTGTCAATAGAGCAGTAAATGGTGTCAGTAGAGCAGCGGACAGTGTCAGTAGAACAGCGGACAGTGTCAGTAGGGCACACAGTAGGCAGTGTCAGTAGGGCAGTAAATGGTGTCAGTAGAGCAGCGGACAGTGTCAGTAGAGCAGCGGACGGTGTCAGTAGAGCAGCGGACGGTGTCAGTAGAGCAATAAATGGTGTCAGTAGAGCAGTGGATAGTGTCAGTAGAGCAGTGGACAGTGTCAGTAGAGCAGCGGACAGTGTCAGTAGGGCAGGCAGTAGACAGTGTCAGTAGAGAAGTAAATGGTGTCAGTAGAGCAGTGGATGGTGTCAAAAGAGCAGTGGACGGTGGCAATAGAGCAGTAAATGGTGTCAGTAGGGCAGTGGACAGTGTCAGTAGGGCAGTGGACAGTGTCAGTAGGGCAGGCAGTAGACAATGTCAGTAAGGCAGTAAATGGTGTCAGTAGAGCAGTGGACGGTGTCAGTAGAAAAGTAAATGGTGTCAGTAGAGCAGTGGACGGTGTCAGTAGAGCAGTGGAGCAGTAAATGGTGTCAGTAGAGCAGAGGACGGTGTCAGTAGAGCAGTGGACGGTGTCAGTAGAGAAGTAAATGGTGTCAGTAGAACAGTAAATGGTGTCAGTAGAGCAGTGGATGGTGTCAGTAGAGCAGTAAATGGTGTCAGTAGGGCAGTAAATGGTGTCAGTAGACCAGAGGATGGTGTCAGTAGAGCAGTAAATGGTGTCAGTAGAGCAGTGGACGGTGTCAGTAGGGCAGTAAATGGTGTCAGTAGGGCATAAAACGGTGTCAGTAGACCAGAGGACGGTGTCAGTAGAGCAGTAAATGGTGTCAGTAGAGCAGCGGACAGTGTCAGTAGAGCAGCGGACAGTGTCAGTAGGGCAGGCAGTAGACAGTGTCAGTAGGGCAGTAAATGGTGTCAGTAGAGCAGTGGACGGTGTCAGTAGAGCAGTAAATGGTGTCAGTAGAGCAGTGGACGGTGTCAAAAGAGCAGTGGGCGGTGTCAATAGAGCAGTAAATGGTGTCAGTAGAGCAGTGGACGGTGTCAGTAGGGCAGTGGACAGTGTCAGTAGGGCACACAGTAGGCAGTGTCAGTAGGGCAGTAAATGGTGTCAGTAGAGCAGCGGACAGTGTCAGTAGAGCAGCGGACGGTGTCAGTAGAGCAGCGGACGGTGTCAGTAGAGCAATAAATGGTGTCAGTAGAGCAGTGGATAGTGTCAGTAGAGCAGTGGACAGTGTCAGTAGAGCAGCGGACAGTGTCAGTAGGGCAGGCAGTAGACAGTGTCAGTAGAGAAGTAAATGGTGTCAGTAGAGCAGTGGACGGTGTCAATAGAGCAGTGGACGGTGGCAATAGAGCAGTAAATGGTGTCAGTAGGGCAGTGGACAGTGTCAGTAGGGCAGTGGACAGTGTCAGTAGGGCAGGCAGTAGACAATGTCAGTAAGGCAGTAAATGGTGTCAGTAGAGCAGTGGACGGTGTCAGTAGGAAAGTAAATGGTGTCAGTAGAGCAGTGGACGGTGTCAGTAGAGCAGTGGAGCAGTAAATGGTGTCAGTAGAGCAGAGGACGGTGTCAGTAGAGCAGTGGACGGTGTCAGTAGAGAAGTAAATGGTGTCAGTAGAGCAGTAAATGGTGTCAGTAGAGCAGTGGATGGTGTCAGTAGAGCAGTAAATGGTGTCAGTAGGGCAGTAAATGGTGTCAGTAGACCAGAGGATGGTGTCAGTAGAGCAGTACATGGTGTCAGTAGAGCAGTGGACGGTGTCAGTAGGGCAGTAAATGGTGTCAGTAGGGCATAAAACGGTGTCAGTAGACCAGAGGACGGTGTCAGTAGAGCAGTAAATGGTGTCAGTAGAGCAGCGGACAGTGTCAGTAGAGCAGCAGACAGTGTCAGTAGGGCAGGCAGTAGACAGTGTCAGTAGGGCAGTAAATGGTGTCAGTAGAGCAGTGGACGGTGTCAGTAGAGCAGTAAATGGTGTCAGTAGAGCAGTGGACGGTGTCAAAAGAGCAGTGGACGGTGTCAATAGAGCAGTAAATGGTGTCAGTAGAGCAGTGGACGGTGTCAGTAGGGCAGTGGACAGTGTCAGTAGGGCAGGCAGTAGACAATGTCAGTAAGGCAGTAAATGGTGTCAGTAGAGCAGTGGACGGTGTCAGTAAGGCAGTAAATGGTGTCAGTAGAGCAGTGGACAGTGTCAGTAGAGCAATGGAGCAGTAAATGGTGTCAGTGGAGTAGTAAATGGTGTCAGTAGAGCAGAGGACAGTGTCAGTAGAGCAGTGGACGGTGTCAGTAGGGCAGTAAATGGTGTCAGTAGGGCAGTAAATGGTTTCAGTAGAGCAGTGGACGGTGTCAGTAGGGCAGTAAATGGTGTCAGTAGGGCAGAAAATGGTGTCAGTAGACCAGAGGACGGTGTCAGTAGAGCAGTAAATGGTGTCAGTAGGGCAGAGGACGGTGTCAGTAGAGAAGAGGACGGTGTCAGTAGGGCAGAGGACGGTGTCACCCGGTGAGAACTGTATATATGGATGCTGTCTGGGAGTGGAGAACAGTATATATGGGGGGACTGTATATATAGATAGTGTATGGAGGGGGAAGGGGGGTATATGGTGGGGGGAGGGGTGTGTGTAAATGGTGTCAGTAGAGCAGTGGACGGTGTCAGTAGAGCAGTAAACGGTGTCAGTAGGGCAGTAAACAGTGTCAGTAGGGCAGTAAATGGTGTCAGTAGAGCAGTAAATGGTGTCAGTAGGACAGTGAACAGTGTCAGTAGAGCAGTGGACTGTGTCAGTAGGGCAGAGGACGGTGTCAGTAGGGCAGAGGACGGTGTCAGTAGGGCAGAGGATGGTGTCAGTAGGGCAGAGGACGGTGTCAGTAGGGCAGAGGACGGTGTCAGTAGAGCAGAGGACGGTGTCAGTACGGCAGTGGACAATGTCAGTAGGGCAGAGGACGGTGTCAGTAGGGCAGAGGACGGTGTCAGTAGAGCAGAGGACGGTGTCAGTAGAGCAGAGGACGGTGTCAGTAGGGCAGAGGACGGTGTCAGTAGGGCAGAGGACGGTGTCAGTAGAGCAGAGGACGGTGTCAGTAGGGCAGAGGACAGTGTCAGTAGGGCAGAGGACGGTGTCAGTAGAGCAGAGGACGGTGTCAGTAGAGCAGAGGGGTGTGTGTATAGTGTATGGTGGGGGGAGGGGGGTGTATGGTGGGGGAGGGGAGTATGTATAGTGTATGGTGGGGGGAGGGGTGTATGTATAGTGTATGGTGGGGGGAGGGGGGTGTATGTATAATGTATGGTGGGGGAGGGGGGTGTATGGTGGTGGAGGGGGTGTATATATAATGTATGGTGGGGGGAGGGGGTGTATGGTGGGGGAGGGGTGTATGTATAGTGTATGGTGGGGGAAGGGGGTGTATGTATAATGTATGGTGGGGGAGGGGGGTGTATGTATAATGTATGGTGGGGGAGGGGGGTGTATGTATAATGTATGGTGGGGGAGGGGGGTGTATGTATAATGTATGGTGGGGGAGGGGGGTGTATGGTGGGGGAGGGGTGTATGTATAGTGTATGGTGGGGGGAGGGGGGTATATGTATAGTGTATGGTGGGGGGAGGGGTGTATGTATAGTGCATGGTGGGGGAAGGGGGGTGTATGGTGGGGGGAGGAGAGATGAGAGTACTTTGAAAACCTGACAATGAAAAAACTTACCTTACAAGCTTGGCTGCAGTCCCAGCGCGATCTCTGCACACATTCCAGAGCAGCAGGGAATGGGGAGGCTCCGCCAACCTCCTTGTCCCTTCTACAGCCAGCCAGAGGATTGGAGGAGAGCACCATGGAGGCTCCGCCCACCTCCTTGTCCCTTCTGCAGCCAGCCAGGGGATTGGAGGAGAGCACCATGGAGGCTCTGCCTCTGTGTCCCGACTCCCGTCCTGTACTCAGAGTCTCAGACAGTTAAACAGGAGCAGAAATTAATAAGCGCTACGCCGCTGCGGACCCCGAAATTGAGGAGACACGGCCACGCAGGAAGGGAGCCACTGACGGGTCTGAAATGAATAATGTGCCCGGGTCTCAGGTGGTCAGAGACCCGGGCACATGTTTCAAAACCCGTACTGTCCGGGTGAATCCCGGACAGGTGGCAACCCTAGTTTATAGTACTCTGCTGATGTATGCTCTGTAGCAGCAGAGGGCACCTGCACTATGAATCTGTGCCTGCACAGCACTGATTGGTGTTGTGCCAGTCACATGACATAAAAAATTGGCTTTCAGAATAGAAAATCAACATGACATAAAAAAATGTCTTTCAGAATAGAGAATAAAAATAATTAACGTATATATCAGCGTATAACACACACCCCAAGTTTAGGAGGAAAGTTTAAGGAAAAAAAAACGACATTTTAAATGCCCATCAATGCAGCCTTATCAGTGTCCATCTGCAGCTTTGCCCATCATTGCAGAATGATCAGTGTCCATTTGAAGCCTTACCCATCATTGCAGAATGATCAGTGTCCATCTGCAGCCTTGCCCAAAATTGCAGCATGATCGGTTTTAAATTGTTATTGACTGCAGTTCCTCTTTAAATTGGTCTGGTTTCTGTATTAGTTGGGTTTTCCCCTAAGGTCAGACAATTGCTTGCTGTTGCCAGAGTGTTTTCCAGGATATAGGGCAGGAAGAACTGGGTTATAAATAGTTACCGCTGTCGAGATAGACAGAGCCGGATGTCCTGTGTACTCAGCTTGTCTCGCAATCCCACCCCTTTTCCCGGCTCCTATGATGGACACAACACCACTCCAATGCACAGTGTTTTAAAGTGGTTGTAAACCCTTACAAACCACTTTGACCTACAGGTAAGCCTAGATTAAGGCTTACCTGTAGGTCCAAGAAATATCTCCTAAACCTATATGGTTTAGGAGATATTCGCCCGAAAACAGGCACCGCTGTCTACGGCAAATGCGCCGTAGACAGCGGCGCGCAGGCGCACTGAGCGCGGCATTCTCAACGACGGAGCTGCCGCGCGTGTCGGCTCCCGTGCGCATGCGCGGGAGTGACGTCATCGCGGCTTCGCCGAATGACAACGGCGGAGCTGCAAGACCCCACCAAGAAGATGGATGTGGCGGACTACAGGGGACAGCGGTGACGTCGCTGGCTCCTGTGTCAGGTAAGTGACACATAATGGACTACTATGCGATGCATAGTAGTCCATTATGCTTTGCCTTTGCAGGGAATAAAAGAGGAAGTAAACTCATCAGGGTTTACTTCCTCTTTAAAGCTTAATACATATATTTTAACCTTTTGTGGACCGCACCACGTACATTTACTGCAGCAGGGCAGACACTCTGTGCCAGATCATGTACTTCTGGGGAGCGCACGCATGCCACTAGCAACCCGCTCCCACTGTTATTGGACTCAGCTGGAGCAAATAATCTGGTGCAGCTGATTCAATGTCTACCAGGACCCGCCGATCATTCAGGACACAGGCAGAGCGCCAGTCTGCCTATGTAAGCAAGGCAGACTGCCGTTCTGTCAGAGGGAAAGGTACTGATTCTGTGTTTCTGCTAAGCAGGAACACGGATCTTTGCCTTCCCCTATTCAAAGCCCCTCCCCCACAGTTAGTAAGCACAACTTAAGCATACATTTAACCTTTTGATCACCCCTGATGTTAACCCCTTACCTGCCAGTATCAGTAACAGTGCATATTTTCTATTACGGATCACTGTATTAGTGTTACTGGTCCCCTAAAAGTCTCAAGAGTGTCAGTTAGGTATCTGATTTTTCTGCTGCAATATCGCAATCAGCTAAAAGTCGCTGTTCGCCAACATTACTAATAAAAAATAAAAAAAAAGAAAGTAAGAAAAAATAAATAAAAATACCCCATATTTTGTAGAAGGACTTCATTGGGATTTTTTTTTATCAAAAAATATGTAGCAGAATACATATTGGCCTAAATTGATGAAGAAATAAGATTTTTTACATTTTTTTTATTGGGTATATTTTATAGCAGACAGTAAAAAATTATGTTTTTTATTTTATTTTTTGTGCTATAAGCAAAAAAGACCGACAATTAAAAAAAAAAAAAAAACGCACGTGATCAAAAACCACCAAAAGAAAGCTCTATTTGTGGGGAAAAAGGGACACAAATTTATTTTGGGTACAGTGTGGCACGCCGGCACAATTGTCAGATAAAGTAATGCAGTGCCGTATCGCAAAAAATGGCCTGGTCATGAAGGGGGTAAACCTTCTGGAGCTGAAGTGGTTAAAGCAATTTTTTTAATTTTTTTTTTGCAATACCATGGTGCAGGTTAACTGACAATAGATTTCACTTTGTTCACATTGTAAAGATATCTAGAGAAGGTTCTGCCAATCACAGGCTGTGTCACACCCCTCCAGCCTATGTCTATAATGTGCATGTGCTGGGACTAACAAGGAGGTAAAAACTCCATCAATCAACATCTTATATCTCACCCCCATAGTGTTTATCAATGTGAGGGCATGGAGGAGGAGGGAAGGGACAGTAATTTACCACTGTGTATACACCCACATGTGTGACTCTATAGTCATGTGTGCTGCACACATAAGAAAAAAGAGGAAATGAACAGTTTAAATGGGGACTGAAACTGTAACATGCTCAGTAGATGTGGTCTACACAATCTCAGGCTGGAGTAGGGACACAGACAAGGAGGGAGGGACAATGAACAACAAGATCAACCAGTTTTTTGGCAATCTACAGAAAACAAATTCTCTAGTGGTAAAGTGGATACAAACTATAATTGTACGTTGTAGTGGAAGAATGGGCACAAAGACTCATCAGTGCAATGATGGCATGTGCAGAAGGGCATATTGGTGTAGTTGTTGTCAAGTTTTAAAAGATTGCCCTCAGGGGCTGGCCACACCCCCTACAAGTTAATAAAGTAGCACTCTGACTTTCTACTTTGTGCCCAAAGAAGGATCGCGTACCCTCCTCAGTTATTGGATAAAGCCCTACGTGGATCGAAATTCAGCCAGTGCAGCAGGGACCAGCCAAGTTTTGACCCATGTATGGGCAGGCTTTCTATCGATCGATTTGTGTACAACCAGCCTGCTAGAAAATTTTTACTTGATTGGTAATCTGCTGATCAGTGTATTCTGACAGCAGTGAAGTCTCCTCTTAGTCTCCTCTCAGAATGCAATAGCGCAGCGGGAGGATTCCCTCATCCATACTGAATGTGTGGTTGGGTGAATCAAGTAATTTTCTCATTCAACCCTCGGGTTATAAAAAAACAAAAATTACTCATGTATGACCAGCTTAAAGCAGAGGTCCACCTTAAAATAATATTAAAAGACAACAGCTACAAATACTGCAGCTGCTGACTTTTAATAAATGGACACTTACCTGTCTAGGGTGCCCGTGATGTCGGCAGCAGATGACGAGCAATTGCTCATCTGTCGGCTGCCCCCACCGCCATCCTTTGGTGAGGGAATCAGGAAGTGAAGCGTTGCGGCTTCACTGCCCGGTTCCCTACTGAGCATGCGTGAGTTGTGCTGCGCGTCTTTACTGGTCCCCGTTGTGTTTTGGGAACTGTGTGTTTCCCAGATCCCAAGAGGGTGGGGTGGGGGGGGGGGGGGGGGGGAATCTGCGGCTAGCTATTCCCAGAAGTGCAGACACCTGTATTATACAGGTATCTGCACCCCCCTCCCCCCTGAAAGGTGCCAATTGTGGCAGTGGGGGGGGGGGATCCGATGAGCGGAAGTTCCACTTTCGGGTGGAACTCCGCTTTAAGTCTGTTCCTAACTGCCCTGACAATGGACTATGTAGCATTTTGAGCAAGTAATGCATG